>NC_054476.1:168381632-169581632 GCF_017639515.1 Carcharodon carcharias
CTGCATAAAGGAGGCTATAAGGAGCCATCTTGGGGAGGGAGGGTGTGCAGAACCCCCAGAACTCTGAGAGATATCATCAGAGGGTTTTCTCTCTGCCACTGGGAGTCAAAGAGGAAGGTTATTCAGCAATCAACTGTTCTGCGACAGAGTCTAGGCAATCTCCAAATGTCATAATTGCAGGACTAGTGATGAACAAGAACCCTTCTCTCTCCCAAAACCTGCTAAACCTGTGGAGTGCACCTGAAGAAGGCAAACTCTGACCAATCAACTGCAGAAGTCGTTGCAGCTGCTAAACAAAACCTCAAGTTTCAACCCCTTCAGTCTGGAGAGAAGGAACGCAAGCAATGGGCCTGCAATGAGATCTCACAGAGACTGATTTGATATCTCATTATTAAATATCTTTTTTCCCTTTATTTGCATTTTAACCTTTATATCTATATTTTAATTAATAACTTTATCACTTCTAATGAAGTAACTTACAGAATAAACCAACTTTTATCTTGTTTACAACCAAAACTTTGCTGCTGGTTAATTTTAAACTGAACCACTCACAAATTAAGAGGGGGCTACATATAAATACACACATATTCTAAGTTCAGGGCTCACTTGGAGGAAACGTCCTTTGTGTGGTTGTAACATAAGGGTGTGGGTTCAAGCCCCACTTCAGGACCTGAGTACAAAATCTAGTTGACACTTCCAGCTGCGCTGTCTGAGGTGCCATCTTTCTGATGAGTTGTGAACTTGAGACCCCGCGTACCCCTCCCCGCCACCACAGGTGGACATAAGAGATCCCACGTCTTTTTTTGGAACCACAGGGGTTCAGCCCTGGTGTCTTGACCAATATTTATTCTTCAATCAACACCTGTGAAACAGATTATTATGTCATTATTCGCTTTTTGCAGGAGTTTGCTGTGTGCAAATTGGTTGTCATGTTTCCTACATTTCAAGAGTGCCTACGCTTCAAAAGTACTTCACTGGCTGCAAAATACTTTGGGACATCCTGTTGTCATGAAAAGCGCATGTAAATGCAAGTCTTTCTTTCCATTTTACCCACTGGATATGTGCTTTGAGAAGGCTAGCAGAGCTTAAGACCACTGTTGATCCCAGGTCACTCTCTCATTGACAAATGGGCACCATTACTTCTTGTCCTTGCTTTTCTTGGGCCAAGTCCTACCAAAGGATTCAAGTCCCCAGTGACTGGACTCAAAAATTGAAGCGGCAACCATGGACGTGCAACTAGCAAGCCTTGCAATGCTGCTGTCCTTCAGCATTCTGGCCTCTGCACCCTGTAGAAGTTCATCTCATCTGACCACAGCCACGACCAGCTGGTGCTGCTGAGCTGGGTGATTGCTAGTGTCCACTGCAATGATGTGCATCAAATGCCAGTTCCTCGAATTGTCAGGCATGCCCCAACATGACCCAAGGCTTAGCACACTGGGAGTCTGCCGTCACAACAGGCACAGCCACACAAGGGCCCACATGGCGAGTTATATTAGGGATCTACACACAATCTGGAAGAAAGATGCAAGTGACCTGACTTTACATTTATGAGATGAAGCCAGGCATTTGATTGCCAGGATGGCCAGCGAAGCTAGAGGCGTGGCCCTGGCACTGGCATCTAAGCATTAAGGGCAAAGGCACAATGGTCAAGCACTTGAATTAAATTCTTGAGGAATAGTAAGTTGTCCTGCACTGAAACAGGCTTTTCCAATCTGAGATGGTGACTGCCTAGCTAAGGAATTAAAATAACACACTAACCAGATTGTCGGCTTTATTAAGTATATTTAACGTAATGTGTGCTGTCAAGTCAGAGGAAAAAGAAAATTGGACTAGTTAATGATGTAGGTCCCACATCTGCTATTAAGCATAATTTTGCAATGGCCAGTGTCAAGATGGCCTGAAATAATGGACAATTACCTTCTAGTTATCACCTGGTTAGGGCACGAAGAAGAGTCACTTGAGTGAAGTAATGATCTTGGGTAATGATCTCTCATTTCGTGCATTTGAATTTATTTATAGATGATCCTTAACATCGGTAAATATTAATGTTTCAATTGAGCACAATTACTTAAACCAAATTGAAAAAATAAATTTGAGAAGGAATCTATAAGCATAGCAGGGAGCTGCTTAGTGTTACATTATTGGAAAGTCGTTGACAGTCTCATTGTTATTTCCTTATTATTCACATTCAGTCAGTATGAAGTTCAAGTGCAGGTCCGAGGGAAGAGCAGCACAGGCAAGGTTACTGAAGGGCAGCCAGCAGCTGTGGAACTGTATCCAGCATGGGTCACTGCCTTTGGGAAGTGAGAAGAAACCAAAGGAGGCACAAAAAAACCCTTTCACTGTCAATACTATTAGGCTGACTTTCTGTCTGTGTTGCCAGCAGGGAACCTCATCCACAGTTCAGGCACATCAGGAGGTGTTGGGCAGCATGTCTATGGTCATGCAGTGTGCTTGGATCATCAGCCTTTCTACTTGGTATCAAACTAGCAGGGCACAATATCGTCATTGTTAAGTATATCCCATGGAGAGTAATGGCCTGAGGCCCAAAAGCAGAAAAAGCATATGTCAACATGATTAAAGGCCTTACCCTGAGTGAACCATGTGCAGAACGACCAGCCCCCTTTTTTTTCTTTATTCTATCATGGGATGTGGGCGTTGCTGGCAAGGCCAACATTTGTTGCCCATTCTAAATTGCCCCTTGAAGTGAGTGGCTTGCTAGACATTTCAGAGGGCAGTTGAGAGTCAACCACATTGCTGTGGGTCTGGAGTCACATGTAGGCCAGACCAGGTAAGGATGGTAGATTTTCTTCCCTAAAAAAGGATTCACTGAATGACTTGAGATGGAATAGACAGGAATGTTGGACACAGAATTTGAAGTAATTCATGTAGAAGATGGAGACTTGTGCCCAAAATTTCACCATGACAGAGAAGAGAAGCTATCTGTTGTGGCAAAAATCTCAGAAATGGCCAAATTTTATAAGTCCCAGGCACGAATCCGGCATTTCCCATTTTTGTGGGGGCGGGACTGGAATTGACCCAGGGTTCGAGCATGAGTGATCCACAGGTTTGACAGCTGGGCCGCTCTTTAACAGCTCCTTGACAGACGGACAGTTTCAAAGCCTGTATGCATAAAAAGTGCATAATCATGTTCACTTTTAATAATCCCAAAGAGTGGCCATTTAAATCATTAGTTGCCTCTTCTGAAATGGGATTTTGGAAGAACAGCAGTGTCAATTCCGGAGTGTTCAGATTGGAACAGGTAAGAGCAGGTTTGAACTTGGTGGATGTGTTTGGACAGCAAGGATACCCCTTTGGATAGGGTCCTTAGGTACCTTTGGGAGAGATAAGGCACTCTTTGGGATTATTAAAAGTGAACATGATTATGCGCCTTTTACGCACACACTCATTGGAACTGCTCAGCTGTCAAGGTACTGTCCATCTGTGAAGGAGCTGTTAAAGAACTGTCCAGCTGTCAAACCTGTCAAAGCTGTCCAGGAATTATCAAAGATGTCAAGGAACTGTCCAAGGATACCAGATGAGTAGACTTGGAGAGGGTAAGGGCACAGAGTGGTGGTTGGGGGCCATGGGTTGGCATGAATTGGCACTAAGTTGGCATTGGGTATGGAGGCCATGGGGGTAGATAGAGGGGCACTAAGTTTGCATAGGGGTTTGAGGAGCCGTTGAGTTGAATGAGGGGCATGGGTTTACATGGATGGGGTATAGTGAGTGTTTGAGGGGTGGTGGGGTTTTTTTGTTGCATTATTATTTTTTATTTATTTAAACACAGTGCCAGAGCACAAAGACAGGCATTGCGCTCAGCTCGCCTCTGCATCCAGCCAGTCTCCACATTCGTTCTGTGATTGCTCACCCCAAGCTTGTATTGTCTACTCAGATGATATAAATTATATTTTAAATCATAAAACATTCATAGAGAAGCCCATCATTTGCTCACTCACTACAGAGATTTGTTAGCACACCATTCCCCTAGCTTTCTTCTTTCATTTCTTGTATTTCTTCTCCTGTTTATCACGTATCTTAAGTGTTAGGTTGACTCAGCTTCACCAGCTATTTGTCACAGCAATATTGTAACATTCTTTTTCCTAATAACCCTTTGTGTAAAGAAAAAAATCTGTTAACTTTGTGCTTTTAAATAATAATGCTACGTTTCTAGTCTTTGTTTCAAGAACAGTAGCAAATGGAAAAATATCATTTACCAGTTTCCCTCTCAAACATCTTTTTATAACTTTGATCCCCTTTTAACCTTCTTTACTTATTTCTTATCCTAACTTTGTACTCTCATTCCTGGTATTAGGACATAGGGACATGAGACTTGGGCCTGCCCCACCATTAGATAAGATCATGGCTGTTCACCCTGTGGTCTCAATGCACTTTCCTGTCTGCCCCATTAACCTTGACTCCCTTCCCTATCAAAAATCTACCTAACTGGGCATTGAGTAAATTCAGTGACCCAGCCTTCATTGCTTTCTGGGGAAGAGAATTCTACATATTAACGACACTCCGACAGAAAGAATTTCTCCTCATTTCCATCTTAAAAATGGTGACTCTTATTGTTAAACTGTGTCTCCCAGTTCTAGTCTCCCCCACAAGAGGAAACATCCTCCAGATATCCTCCCTGTCAAGTCCCCGCAGGAACTTATATGTTTCAGTAAGATTGCCTCTCATTCTTCTAAACTCCAATGGGTACAGGGCCAACCTGTTTGACCTTTCTTCATAAGATAAGCCCTTTAGCCCAGAAATGAGTCAAATGAAACTTCTCTGAACTGCTTCTAATGCAATTATATCTGTTTCCAAAGAAGGAGACCAAAGCTGTACACAGTACTCCAGGTACGAGGCAGAATCTTGTTGAGGTACCGGGGGGTCTCGCCTGCTGGCTGTAGAGTTGGCAAGAGATCCGTGCTTTTCTGGAAGGCCCACCGAACCACAAGCCAGTACGGGCCGTGGTGAAGCCAGGGGTGGGTTTTCACCGGGAATCAAATCACAGGGGCAGAAGTCTCACCACCTGAGAGTTGCCAGCCAATCAGAGGCCGGCAGCTCTTGAGCTCAGCAAAACCACTGGGGAGGCCGTGGCTGTTGCCAGAAGGATAGGCTCCAGAGTCCCAGAATTGAGGAGGCTGGCCTTGTTGCCGACGAACTTCCTGTTGGTGCTGGCCAGCTGCCTCCTGCTGCCTGAAGTTTCACTCATGCCCACCAGCTTGCTGCCACTTACTGCATGGTGACCTGTAAATGAGGTAACAGCACTTAGCACTCGCATAGGGGGTGGTGGTGACACGTTGGTATTGTCACTGGACTAGTGTTCCAGAGACCCAGGGTAATCCTCCTGGGACCTGGATAGTGAAATGTGAATCCATCAAAAATCTGGAGTTAAAAGTCTAATGATGACCATGAAACCATTGCTGATTGTTGGAAAAACCCATCTGGTTCACTAATGTTCTTTAGGGAAGGAAATCTTCTTTACCTGGTCTGGCCTACTTGTGACTCCAGACCCACAATAATGTGGTTGACTGGCCTAGCCAGTGACACCCACATCCCATGGATCAAAAAAACATTGCTAAGCTTAGAAGGAGGTGAAGGGCTAGGGATAGACACAGAGGTTTGAGCTACTTCTGCCTAAACACTATTTCCAACTAAAGTATAGCTCCAGTAAATATCCTGTTGTATATCAGTGGTGTACTGATGTTATTTTATTTCAGGAAAAGAAGTGCCAATTACATTTACATATTTTCCTCATGTGAAGACAGCTGATTGATTTTATATACTAGTCTTAAGAATGCACTTGAGCATAATTCGCTGCTTTGTGGTTTGCTGAGAAGTCAGGTTTGGCAGAAGTAAGAAACATCATTTAGTTTTGTGTGGCTGGGCTATATAAGGTGTGAGAATGGATGGCAATGCTTCCTGCAAAACCCTTTATTATGTCTAAATAAAATCATAAGCTTAAACGTATGGTTCAACACAGTAGCTGTTATTAAATCCTAAAGCACAATGTAAATCATTGGTTGTTACTTCTTTCTTGGTTGTTATTTCTTTTTCTCTTTTGCACTGACCCATGTTGGGGAATAGAATATGTTTTATTCTTGCGCTAAGTCAGCATTAAGCACTCCCAAGTCAACTATAGTACAACAGAGTTGCAGAGTAATGATTCCTACGGTCTCTCCAATAAATTGTCTCATCATGCTCTCTGAAAAACTGTCTTGCAGTCCAAATTTTCTGCTGTCTCAGACTTCTGGGTGTCACATATTACAGTGTCTCGAGATTTATGTATTGTGCACATTTCCTACATTTACTGACTGACTCGGCTCTTATTTCCTTAGATTATTTCGACTAACAACACTAAAAACAGCTTGGTCATTATCATATTGCTGTTTGTCTGACCTTGCTGTGTGCAAATTGGCCTCTACGTTTCTTACAATGTAACAGTGAGTACACCTTGAAAGTACTTCATGGGTGTTTTGCAACATCCTAAAGTTATGAAATATTTCCTTTTAGGCATTTGAGGAACAAAGAATGACAGACTTGCGTTTATACAGCACTTTTCATGACCACTGGATGTCTCAAAGCGCTTTACAGCCAATTAAGGTACTTTTGAAGTGTAGTCACTGTTGTAATTGAGAAAACACAGCGGCCAATTTTGCGCACAGCAGGTTCCCACAAACAGCGAGATGTTAATGACCAAATAATTGATTTTTTTGTGTTGTTGATTGAGGAATAAATATTGACCAAGACACCAGGGATCCAGGGGTATGTCATCTACCCTTCTTCAAAATACTGCCATTGAATCTGGTACATGCCCACAAACAGGAGCTCAGTTTAACGTCTCATCCAAAAGGCAGCACTTCCTACACTGGAGCGTCAGCACAGATTTTTATGCTCAAGCCCTGGAGTGAGGCTTGAGATTGAAACACTGAGGCAAGTGTCACAATTGAGCCACAGCTAACATTTATATTACAAGAAAACTATTTTTGCAGCATAGGGACTGTTTTCCTTTAGGTAGCTGATTTCCTCCATTCAAATGTTAAAATCATAGAAGGAGGTCGTTCGGTCTATCGCGCCTATACTGGCCAAAAAAGAGCTACTCAGAGCAATTCTTGCTTTCCAACTCTTGGATAGTTGCGTTGTAACTTTGGGCACTCCACATGCATATCCAAGTATTTTTTTAAATGAGGAACAAAAACAGAAAATGATGGAAAGACTCAGCAGGTCTGACAGCATCTGCGGAGAGAAAAACAAATTAACGTTTCAAATCCGCATGACCCTCCTACCCTCCTCCAGACCCTTCTTTGTACGCACTCGAAACATTAACTTGTTTATCCCTCTCCACTGACGCTGTCAGACCTGCTGAGTTGTTCCAGCATTTTCTGTTTCCGTTTCGGATTTCCAGCATCTGCAGTATTTTGTTTTTATCTTATTTTTTAATTGAGGTTTTGTTCCTCCAGCACCTTCACAGAGAAGTGGGTTTCAGACTCCCACCCCACTCTAGGTGGAAAATTTCTTTTCAACCTCCTTCTAAACCCTGCTACTAAATATTGTAAATTTATAACCCTGGTTATTGAACTCAGTTAGCATAAGGGAGTTCCTCCATGAGAATGTGTCACCCATACAGAAATGCCTGCTGCTCCACTCAGCCAGTGTATCATTTCTATTTCCTCCACCATTTTTGTGATTTGTGATCATTCCTGGGTGAAAATGATCAATGTCAGATTTACCAGGACATTCCAAACTGTGCCAACAGAAATAAGCTGGGCAGGGTGTGAAATGGGCTGCCAATTCTTCTGGGCTGGATCCAAACCCACCTCCAACTGAGGTGTATGAAATGAGATCAAAAGGAGGTGATAGGTTGAGGGAGTCCAGAACAAGGGGACATGACCATCAAATTAGAGTCCGCCCTTTCAGTGGTGGGGGGAATCTTATCCACTTAGTCCCTGGCACAATGGATTTCTTGTTTGGAACCTGACTCCCCATACAGTTGTTCTTTATTAGAGTAAGTCAATTAATAGCCCACCTCTGGGCTCCCCAATTAATTAGGTGAGGACAGGTGGGATGAAGCGTTCATTCTGTCAAACAACTTCTGATGAAGGAGGCCATGACACGTTTGAGAAAAGTTCACCAACACTTGGATTTTTCCGGCTGCGGCAACAACAGGAATGCAGAGGGGACCTGAGAAAGCTGCTCCACTGGTCTCTCACCCTTACTTGCAGGTCCTGCTGAGAGACCTGAGGAGCAGGAATGAGGTGAGCTCTCCAAAAGATGGGAGGAAGAGGACAACCTCTCCAACCAAGCGCGGATACAAGTGACTGAGGAACTCAGCAGCAGCAGCAGTGTGGTCTCTCCAGCCTGGAACCAAGTAACCAAGAGGATCCAGGATCTCGAGAGGGCGTGCCGGGTGAGTGGTGTAACACTTTTAGGTGCCAAGCCCCACGCTCTTGACCTGCCCAGCATTCTCCTGCACAGTTTGCCTCAGGGTATCACAGCTTGCAGCAGCACTCATTCCTCTTCTTGCAGGTACCTCGCATACCTGAACAGCCAACTCGCACACTCACCTCCGTCAATCGCTTTCTCATATCTATGCCTTACAGTCACCCTCCACAAATGATGTCCTTCCCTCATCTCCACTCAAGCCATTATAAATATCCACACCTCCCCGCTTTCTGTACTTGCAGGAGAAGAGAGAACACATGTTCGTAAAGAGGCAGAGTCTAGGGGTGAGGAGTTGCTGGGGTGGGGATGGCCCTCTGGTGACAGGCAGCTTGTCGGTCATTGGCTGTACATGCCCACCTGCTCCACTGGGAAGAAGGTCATGTTCCAGGAGGCTGCAGGTGTCAGCAGCAACCTATTGTGAGGGTCTGAACCTCCTGAGGATGAGTACTCAGGTATGTTGGTCCCCTCCCTGTACACATTGTGTTGGGGGTCTTGCCACCTTCCAGATGGATCTTGGTGTCCATCTGCCCAAGACAGGTGCATGTTGATGAAGAGAAGGCAGCTGGTTCTGCTGCTGGTGTTGTACCTGCCGGAGCTATTAGCAGTGATTCTCACTCTGCACCTGGCACTTAGCAGAAGTGCAAGGTCTACATAAGCCACTCCCATGCATTATTGAAGGCTGGCAGCAGGGAAGTGCCAATGAAAGTGAGTTTGACGGGTGAAATGCCTTCCAAGAAGCTGGCAATTGCCTGACGAGCAGCGAAAGCATTCTCTGAGAGAAGAATTTCTATGAGCAGCAGTCTCACAATGGCAGTGGCTGGAGCTCTTCAGCATAATTGATCAAAGCCTTCCCAGCTTGTTGGTTTCACTGAAGAAGCTCTTCCCTCTGTGCACTCACTTTAGTGACACTAGGTAGGAAACAGATCCCGTGGCTGGGAAATCCAGAATTCAGTGTTAAGCAACTCATGATTGGCTCTTTAACTACTCAATGACTTACTCCACAGATTCAAAGGGTCTCCCCACCCACCTTCAATCCCTGCCCCAGGGAAAACTGGCAGAGGGTGGTACCATGTCAGGATTCCAACTCAACATCAATTTCAGAGACTTTCTTATCTCACTTGTCCCCAGATCTACCTCTAAAGTGCTGGGAAAACTCCCCAATGATGTCAGGCAGCACATTTTCACACAAAGAGTAGTGGATATTTTGAATTCTCTCCTTCTCTCTCCTGAACTGTTGAAACTGGGAAAATTGAAAATTTCAAGGCTGAGATTGATAGATTTTTGTTAGATAAGGGCGACAGCTCAAGGTGGGTAATGGAGAAAAATCGGTCATGATCTAATTTAACGGCAGATCAGACTCAAAGAGCTGAATGCTCTACTCCAGTTCCTATGGAATTTGGAAGATTATAATAGCACATCAAAAACTTTCAATCCTCCAGGATGGAAACCATTGGGTGGATTTTGATGTGAGCCTACACTGTTGCGGAGTGGTCTGCACCCAACCCATCACCAGGGGTTGGTCTTCAGACCTCATCTACTTCACCAGGGTGAGCTGTCAGCAATCAGTTGTAATTCCAGAGGCAGCTCGTTCTATGTGCAATATCATATTTTAGGCAGCCTGGCTCTTGGGTAAGTTCTAGGAGAAAGGGTTGGAGCAGGTAAACCAGAACAGCTGAGGAACTAAGTGCATACCTGAGAATTTGGTGAGTGGGAGAGTTCGGTGAGGTGGGGGAAGGAGATGTTCATTTACTTATGGTTTTGCTACCTTTCTCACTTTGTAGGAATTGGTTCTTACTCTACTTCAGGGAGAGGAGCTTGCTATTAAGGTGAGTATCTGACAAGTGGTTAAGGTCTGCTCAAGCCCTAAGATTTAAAAAAATATACAAACTGGTGGCAAATGTAATAAAATATATAAAAAAGCAAGATAAATAAGTGAATAACATAATTAATTAAAACACATTAAGGATGGCAGGTCAGGTGATGTTTCAAGGCTGCAGTATGTCAGAGCTCCCAGATGCCAGTGTGATCCAGGGCAAACACATCTGCAGTAAGTATTTACAGCTCGAGGATCTTTGGCTCTGAGTGATTAAGCTGGAGACTGAGCTTCAGACACTGAGACACATCAGGGAGGGGGAAAAGTTACCTGGATTTGGTACCAGGAGGCAGTCACATCAGTTAGGATAGGGTTTTCTGATTTAGTCAGTGGTCGGGGACAGGAGGGCACCACTGCGAGTGAGGCAGGTAAAGGGATCCAGAGGGCTGGAGCGTGAGCCTCTGCAACTGTCCAATAGGTTTGAAGTTCTCTCAGCTTGTTTGGATGAAAGTGGAGACCGAAAGGTGGGTGAGCAAACTGACCATGGCACTGTGGTACAGGAAGCCATTCAAGTGGGGGGGAGTGAAAGACAATGTAGTGGTAGTACGAAACAGTATAGTGGTGGGGCGGGGGGCGGTTTGACCTGTTCTCTGCGGCAAAGAGCGAGAGTCCAGCTGGCTGTGTTGCCTATCCGGTGCCAGGGTTTGGGGCGCCTGCTCAGGGCTGGAGAGGAACTTGAAGTGAGAGGTTCCAATTCTCTTGGTCCATGTAGGTACCAACAACACTGGTAGAACTAGGAAAGAGGTTCTGCATAGTGAGTATAAGGAGCTAGGCACTAAATTGAAAAGCAGAACCTCAAAGGTTATAATCTCTGGATAATTACCTGAGCCACACATAAATTGTCATAGGGTACACCATAAAATTAAAGAGGTGAATACTGTGGCTCAAAGCCTGGTGTGGGAGAAGTGAGCTCCAGTTTGTGGGGCACTGGCACCACTACTGGGGAAAGTGGGGGCTGTACCATTGGGACGGTCCAAACCTGAACCGTGCTGCGACCAGTGTTCTTGCAAACCACATAACTAGGAAAGCAGAGAGAGTTTTAAACTAAATAGTGGGGGCAAGGGGTCATGTGTGGAAGGATGTGGTATATCAAAGAGTAGAGACAAGGGAAGGGAGGAAGGTATTCATATGGGAAATAATAAAGAGACCATGAAAGGAAGAGACAGAGAGTGCAAGTCTAAGAGTAAATCAACAGTTAAGGCTTGAGCTTACGAAAATAATAAAAGGAAAAGACTTATGACTCTGGCCGGGACTCTCCGTGCCCTCCAGGGTCAGGCGTGTCCAGTGGCATGAGCGGACAATATGGCAAAAAGGCCAAAAATTGTTTTCACAATGTCGTGAAACCAGTTTGTGACCGTCCACTCCACCTGCCAATTGTTCCCCACCATCAGACATCGGGAACCTCATTGTAATATATCCGCATATCATTATAAGGCCAGCCCACCAGACTCATTCCCACCCACCCCCGCATCGTCTGTCACGTCGGCGGGGAAACACACCAACATGTTTCACAACAGAATATATAAGGTGTGCACTTGGCGGGCTGCACTTCACTCAGGACTTCAAGGTTTATTTTCCTACTTTGCTTCAGTCAGCATTCACGGTCATCAGTGCCAGGCTTCACAGAGAGAACCACGTCACTTTTACAGGGTCTCACGGTATGTCACTACCTACCAGATCAGCTACATGTGGGTGGCTTTCCAACAGCTGCAGGGCTAGGTCTTGCTTGGTGAAGTGGGGGAAGCAGCCTCAGGCAAGGCAAGAGGCTGCAGGACAGGGGCTGTACTAGGGAAGGGGGGTATCCCAGGGTGTGTGTGGGGCTACATGTTGACCTGTGCAAGTGGCCTCAAGATGGTGAGGGCTGAAGAGGCAGCCTCCAGAGGAGATGAGGCCAGGTGTAGATGTGAGGGTGTGTGTGAGAGAGTGGGTGGTGATGCCCCTTGAGCTGGCAGTGAGTGAGATGCCAGTGAATGTGTGATGGGTGTGTGAGTGGGTGAGTTTAGAGTGATGAGATGGTTGCCTTACCCTGGCTGCATGGATGAAATCATTTGTCCTCTATCAATATTGGATGGCCAACTTCTTCTGTGCAACATTGGCACTGACCACCACTGCCATCACCCAGCAAGCCAAAGTGGTAATGTAGCTGCGGCCAGCGCGAGGGGAGAGGACATCACAAGGGGCCTCTAGGGCGTCCAAAAGGCACTCCAGGGCTGCAGTCTTCTTGCCTTTCGAGGCTATGTCTTCTTTGCTGCAGTCCTGGGCTGGAAGCACTGAGCACATCATGAGTAAGAGATGAGGTGACGGTGTGGCAGGCAAATGAGAGCCCGCCTGTCATGGAAACAGTTTGGTTCCCGAAAATGCATAAGTAATATGGTGGGTTTGGGACAATACAAGATGAAAACCTGCCATCGCAGCTGGTGGGTAAAGCGTTGTTTTAGTGCAAATCTAGGATGATTCTGCCCTCTGTACCTGAATGCAGGTAGCATTCAAAACAAACCAGATGAACTTATAGTGAAAATAGAGATTAATAAGTACAATCTAATAGCCATTACAGAGACATGGTTGCAGGATGGCATAGACTGAGACCTGAATGTTGAAGGGTATGTGACTTTTAGGAAGGATATGAAGTTAGGAAAAGTTGGAGGGGTGGTTCTGTTAATTAAAGATGACATTAGTATAATAGAGAGGGATGATTTAAGTTCAGGAAACCAGGATATAGAAGCGGATTGGGTAGAGATGAGGAATGATAAAGGTAAGAAGTTTACTTATGGGAATGGTATACAGGCCCCCTAATAGTAATCACATGATAGGATGGGGTATCAATGAAAAAATATTGGGAGCCTGCCAGAAAGGTATGGCGATTATCCAGGGGGATTTTAATCTACATAGAGGCTGGAATAATCAGATGGACAAAGATGATAAATTCATAGAATGATTTCGGGATAATTTCTTAGATCAAGACATTCTGAAGCCAACCAAGGAGCAGACCTGGTGTTGTGCAATGAGAAAGGGTTAATTATTAACCTCATAGTGAAGGTGCCCCTCAGTAGTAGTTATCATAAAATGATTGAATTTTATATTCAGTTTGAGGGAGAGAAGAGTGGGTCTAAGACTAGTATTTTAAACTTAAATAAGGGAAATTACGGAAGGATGAAAGCAGAGTTACCGCAAGTGGACTGGCAATTTACTCTCTGTTTCCTGTTAGTTCGACTGGGCGGAACATAAAAAACGGCAAAGAATAATAAATAGGTTAATAAGGAGGGAAAATTTAGAGTATGAGAGAAAGTTAGCTAGAAATACAAAGGCAGATAGTAAGAGTTTCTCTAGATATTTAAATAAGAAAAGAGTTAACAAAGTGAGCGTTGGTCCTATAAAAAGTAAAGCCAGAAGTTTCCTCCTGTCGGGTTTCGGTCGGGCGGGGGGGTTGTGCGGGGGTTGGTGCAGGCGGGTACAAACCTGTTTGGTGCCCTCGATTGGGACCGCTCCGCCATTTCATGTTGGCCCGCCCATCGTGACGCACGCCCAGAAGCGCTGTGTGCTCCCTGTGCGGGGGGCAGGATGGGGGGATTCCCGGAATGGTTCCCTTTGCTCTTTCGCCCATGTGCTCGAAAGAGTGCAGAGATCTCCCTGAGGCACAGTGCTGCCTCAAGGAGATTTGTTTCAGTCTTAAACTTTAAAATAAAGGATTCTTAAACTTTTAAAACATATCCCCTCATGTGACACTATCACATGAGCTGAGACCATGTCAAAGAATAAATGTATAAATTTTTATTAGATTTTTGAACAGTCCATGAAACCTCAACCCGCCCGTGGATGAGGTTTCGGTGAGCGGGGGTGGGGCCTGCTCGCCAACGTGTAAAATTACGCGGGATGATGTCAGGCGTGCATCCCAACGTCACCCCGCGACATTTAGATTTTCAGGTTGGGGGCCGCGCAACTGTGCCAGCTGTGCACCCGCTGACCTGTCAACGGGGTCTATTAAGACCATTTAGAAACTAATTAAACCAATTAAAGGACCTGCCCGTCCAGCCTTAAGGTTGTCGGACAGGTCAGGAGCCCCGGCGGGAATTAGAGAAAACATCAAACCCCATCCACGGGCAGGATGAGGTTTCATGAGTGATTTAAAAATTTCAGAATATTTCAAAATAAAAGTTATGGGCATGTCCCAGTTCATGTGCCAGTGTCATACGAGGGGACATGGCAGCAACATTTTTTTTCGGATGTTTACTTGAAGTTTCAAATCTGAGCCCATCTCCCTGAGGCAGCACTTAGCCTCAGGGAGGTGAATGTGCTCCTTCGTGCGCGTGCGCTATAGAACACACTCTCAGCTCATGGAATTGCCCCCCCCCCCGCCCACTCTGGGAGCGCATAGCGCTTCCTGATGGACGTCATGCTGGGCGGGCCTTAATTGGCCCTCCCACGTAAAATGGCGGCACGCCCCCAATCGAGGCCGCCGACCAGGAACCCGCCCGCCCACCCACACCTGCTCCCGCACATCCCCCCCCCCCCGACGGGGGGAGAATGTTGCCCCATGAAAAATGCGAAGGCCGCCTGAGCTCTTCGCCTGCCCGATAACCTTAAGGTTGGACGGGCAGCTCACTAAATTGAGCTCATTAGTTTTTAACAGGTCTTAATAGGCTTTTGACAGTTTGGCGGATGCGCAGCCGAGTCGGCTGAATGCTCACCAAATTGACAATTTAAATGACGCACGGTGACGTTGGGACACACGCCCGACATTACCACGCGACGGTGAGCGGGCCCCGCCCCCCCCACGTAAGCAGATCCCATCCCCCCTCCACACGAGCGGGCCCCCCACCCCCCCACCCACCCCCCCATGTGAGCAGGCCCGCCCCCCCACACCCACACAAGCGGGCCCCACCCCCAAGTGAGTGGGCCACGCCCCACCACACGAGCAGGCCCCGCCCCCCCACTTGCCGACGGTAAAATGATGCCCTAAGTCTAGGGAGTTAATAATGGAAAATAAGGAGATGGCAGGTGAATTAAACAGGTATTTTGTACCAGTCTTCACTATAGAGAAATACATACAAGCAATATCCCAGAAATACCTGTAAGTCAAGAATTAGAAGGGAGGGAGGAACTCAAGAAAAGTATAATCAGCAGGGAAGTGGTACTTAGAATATCGTTGGAACTGCAGGTTGACATCCGAGAGTCATAGAGGTGGCTCGTGAAATGGTTGATGCCTTGTTTTAATTTTGCAAAATTCACTAGATTGAGGGAAGGTTCCATTAGATTGGAAAATAGCTAATATATCTCCTTTATTCAAAAAGGGAGGGAGACAGAAAGCAGGAAACTATAGGCCAATTAGCTTAACATCTGTCCTAGGGAAAATGTTCAAAAGTTTATTAAGGATGTCATAACAGGGCACTTAGGTAAATTCAAGGGAATCAGCCAGAGTCAGCATGGTTTTGTGAAAGGGAAACCATGTTTAACCAATTTATTGAAGTTGTTTGAAGAAGTAACAGGTGAAGTGGATAAAAGGGATCCAGTGGATGTACTGTACTTAGTTTTCAGAAGGCATTTGATAAGGTGCCACATCAAAGGTTATTGTGGAAAGTAAAAGTTTATGGTGTAGGGGGTAACATATTGGCATGGATGGAAGATTGGCTAGCTAACAGAAAGCAGAAAAAAGGCATAAATGGGTCATTTTCAGGTTGAAAGGGTGTGACGAATGGTGAGCCACAGGGATCATTGCTGGGGCCTCAACTGTTTATAATTTATATAAATAATTTGGATGAAGGGACTGAAGGTATGGCAGCTAAATTTGCTGATGACACAAAGATAGGTAGGAAAGTAAGTGGTGAAGAGGACATAAAGAGGTACAAAAGGCTATCGATAGGTTAGGTGAGTGGCAAAGATCTGGCAAATGGAATATAATATGGGAAAATGTGAGGATGTCCATTTTGGCCGGATGAATAAAAAAGTAGATAATCTAAATGGTGAGAGATTTCAGAGCTCTGAGATGCAGAGAGATCTAGGTGTCCTACTGCATGAATTGCAAAAGGTTAGTATGCAGGTACAGGAAATAATTAGCAAAGCTAATAGAATGTTGTTATTTATTACAAGGGGGATTGAATACAAAAGTAGGGAGGTTATGCTTCAGTTATACAGGGCATTGTTGAGACCTCATCTGGAGTACTGTGTACAGTATTGGTCACCTAATCTAAGGAAAGATATAAATGCATTGGAAGTAGTGCAGAGAAGGTTTACTAGATTAATACCTGGAATGGACAGGTTGTCTTATGAGGAAAGGCTGGACAGGCAAGGCTTGCATCCGCTAGAGTTTAGAAGAGTGAGAGGTGACTTGATTGAAACATATAAGACCCTGAAGGGACTTGACAGGGTGGGTGTGGAAAGGATGTTTCTTCTTGTGGGAGAATCTAGAACTAGGAGCCACTATATAAAAACAATGGGTCACCTATTTAAGTCAGTGATGAGGAAAACATTTTTCTCTCAGAGGGTTGTGAAACTTTGGAATTCCCATCCTCAGAAGGTGGTCGAGGCAGAGTCTTTGCGTATCTTTAAGGCAGAAGTAGATAGATGCTTGATAAGGAAGGAGGTGAAAGGTTATTGGAGGTAGGCAGGATTGTCAAGTAGAGAGACAATTATATCAGCCATGATCTTATTGAATGATGGAGCAGGCTCGAGGGGCCGAGTGGCCTACTCCTGCTCCTAATTCCTATGTTTGTATATTTGTACATGCCCCAAACCTGCCCTGCTCATTCAGAACGAATTTGCACAGGGAGTCTTCAACAGACATTGGCCCCATACCTAGGTGTTTTGGGGTCCTTAATGATAGTTTTACACATCTCCCTGGAATGCCTGAAAATAACCCACATGAATTTAGCAGAGGGACTAGCTACGCAGGTTGCTAAGCTAGTAAGCTTTGCAACTGTCTTACACTCTAAAAATGAGCATAAGGAATACCAATTTTTACTCCAGTTTGATTCTGGAACTAAGAGGCCAGAATAATGAGTAAAAAAAACTTTCAATTCTCAAAGAATTCTTATATACTAGAGAGATAGAGATCATGACCATCACACAATTTGAACTACAAATACCAATTTGTTGTATCAGAAAGAAAGGCAGAACACAGTGCGAACCATACATCTCATAGGAATAGTCCAAATGATCAAAAGATATTAAAAATGTGAAGCCTATTAAAGTTGCTTGATAAGGCAGCCCACCTTGAATACCAGTCGAGATTACTTCCAAAGAACCCGAGGCAAATGTGTGGGAAAGGAAGCAAACAAAATGCAGAAAGAGCACTGAATGGTTCTATAATGCACAAACTCACATCACGGGAAGCACATTCACCTGTCTCCCACTATACAGTCTGGTTCATAAATTAATTGTCCCAAGCAAATAAACAACACTGCGGAAATGCAGAATCTGAAATATGGATAAATAACTGAAAACAAATAAAAACTGCACAGAATTTGTGAAACAAAAAAGCACAAAGTAAACAATTCAAATAAAATCCTGCTCCTCAAGAGATATCCATAGCAACCTTTACAGGATTTAAGATGAGTAGTTAGTACAGACATCTCATAATACCTATTTCTCAACAGTATTCAATCACCAGGCTCAACATAAGAATGCGGCAAAACTGCTCCAATCAAACGCAATAAAATAATTAATGTAAACTTGATTATCCAAGACACAAATGCAAGACACAAAAAAATAATTAACCAGCGTCCAGTACGCAACAAGAATCAGAAACATAAAGAGAAAATGCTGGAAAACACTCAGCAAGTCAGGCAAATCCTTCAACCGGCCCAAAGCATCAATTCTATGGGCTGCATTTTACATCCCGCAGGCGGGTTCATGCTGGACCCGATCGGGATTAAAATGGTGCGAGAAGACATTGGGCGAGCGTCTCAACATCATCGCGCACTCGCACGATATTTCGCTCTGCAAGAGTCAGAAGTGCGCCCGATGACAATTAAGAGGACAATTAAGCCTATTAACGATGCAATTGGCTCTGATTTTTTGTGGCCCGTCCAACCTTACGGTTGCTGGACGGGCGAATTGACCTTTGCATTTTTCATCAAACCTCATCCAAGGGCGGGATGAAATTTCCGATATGAAATAAAATAAAAATAAATATCTGTGGACAGCATTTTTATCAGCTATATTTTCAGGTGATTGATTATGATGCGTGGACACTTTAGTGCAGATTCTTAAACTTTTATTTTAAGAACATAAGAAATAGGAGCAGGAGTAGGCCATTCGGCCCCTCAAGCCTGCCCCGCCAATCAATAAGATCGTGGCTGATCTGCTCCAGGCCTCAACTCCTCTTTTGTGCCAGTTCCTCATAGCCCTCAACTCCCCGATAATTCAACAATCTATCCACCTGCTCTTTAAATATTTTCAGTGATTTACTCTCCGCAACTCTCTGGGATAGAGAATTCCAGACATTCACCACCCTCTGAGAGGAGAAATTCCTTCGCATCTCAGTTATAAATAGTGTCTCTTTACTCTGTAACTATGGGCAGAATCTTGCCCTTGGTGGGTGGGCGGGTGGGCCCCACCAGCTTAGCGGCGGGCGGACAGCCGACCCCCGCCATCGAAATGGGGCCCGCCGCCATTTTGAGTGGGCGGGCCAATTAAGGCGCGCCCAGCGGCATCCCCGACAGGAACCGCTATGCACTCCCTGTGCAGCGGGGGGGGGGGGGGCGGAGGGAATCTCCAGCTGTCAAAATGCGCACATCTCCTGTCTCAGGGAGATTCGTGACAGTCTGAAAAACTTTAAAAATACAAAAATTAAAAAGTTATTAACATGTCCCCCTCACGTGACAATATCACACGAGATGGGACACGTTAATATAGACCACGTAAACTTTATTAATTTTTAAAAATACGGACATGAAACTTCATCCCGCCAGTGGATGAAGTTTCATCAATAAGCTGGAGCTCACTGGGGCTCCTGGCCTGACCGCCAGCCTTAAGGTTGGACGGGCAGTGTCTTTAATTACTTTAAATAGCCTGTCAATGTCCTCAATTGGACATTGACAGGTTGGCGGGCGGACAGCTGATTTCGCTGAGTGCCCGCCTTCCTGAAAATTTAAATGGACCGGGATGACGTCGGGGATTCCTCCCGACGTCATCCTGCATCAATTTCCCCTCGGCGACTGGGCCCTGCCTCCAAATCGCCAACGGGAAAATCCTGGTCTATGTCCCCTACTTCGAGATTCCCTCGTTAGTGGAAAAATCTTCTCAACATCTACCCTGTCAAGCCCCCTCAGAATCTTGTACGTTTCAATAAGATCACCCCTCATTCTTCTAAACTCTAATGAATAAAGCGCTAACCTGTTTAGCTGTTCTTGATAAGTCAACCCGTTCATCCCAGGAATCAACTGAGTGAATCTCTTTTGAACAGCCTCCAATGCCAGTACACCCTTTCTTAAATACGGGGACTAAAACTGTACACAGTGCTCCAGGTGCGGCCTCACCAACACCCTGTACAGTTGTAACAAAGCTTCCCTATTTTCAAACTCCAACCCCCTTGCAATACAGGCCAAAATTCCATTTGCCTTCTTATTTTAGCATTTCCAAGTCCGCAGCTCCCTGAGGCAGCCGTCTACCTTCAGGGAGCTCTCTCACAGCGCTCACCCGCGCCCACGGAAATGCCATCGTCCGCCCTCTTCCTGCCCCCCACCCCGGCAGCGCTGAGCTTCTCAGTGCACATTTCACGCTGTGAAACTGCGGGCGGGTGCCAATCCTGAGCACCCGCCAAAAGTAAAATTCAGGCCTATGATTCTCTCGCCCCAGATACCGCCTGACCTGATGAGTATTTCTAATAGCTTATCTCTTTCATTCAGATTTCCAGCACTCAGTATTTAGCTTCTCCTAAAGAAAATTAAAAGCTCACCGCATCACAGTTCGGATTATTATTAAGACTGTTCTGGAATTAAGATGAAATGTCACTTACAACAAAGTACATTGATACCTGAATTTCATTTAGAAGACCTCAGGGGGCATAGGGATAGGCAATTTCAAAGAGTTAAATGCTGAGTTGAAATATAAAACAACTTTAGCATAAAACCTTCAAATTCCCTGAGGGGCAATTCCATATTAAATACTTTGTATTTTCAGCTGAAATAAATCTCCCTGCTTAAAATAAATGGGTGAACTTCTCAGTTAAAATAACAGTGAGAGTAATTTCAGACAAATCCATTCAATCTTCCTGAGCAATTATTCAACAGGGAATTTCAAAATGTATAAGATCTTTTTTTGTTTGGAAACTGCTTTCCCAGCGTGGAGTTTTATTCAGTGGTGGATAGGAGGATAGGGTACATTGACCCTAATATTTTGAGGCTAATTTCTAAATTCCACACTTTGGAAGGGGTTTTCCACACCCACCCATCTTCCCATCCTGCCCCTAGTCAATAGACTTCGGGCTGGGGCACAGCCTTGCTCATGGAGGATCCCACCCACATTGGCGCCAGAGAATCCCAGCCTCTGAGTGGAGATCACAGGGTTCAGGCAAAATATTACAGCTCCATTTTTTTCCTCCCATTTCTTATCTATATCCTGCCCTGTTGGCAGCATCATCTGAAGGCATAGTGTTAGCTTTCACATGAAGGCACCCAGTTCAACTTCACCACCCGCCTCTTCCTGACTTCTCCGCTGTTGCTAAGTTATTAAACTGCTTGACCGACAACCGAAGCAAGATGGGCAGAAACTTCCTCCCATTGAATTTTGGGAAGACTGAAGCCTGTGTCATTGGTCCTGCCTACAAACTCTGTTCCCTAGCTACTGATGCATGCCTCTCTCCGGCAACCCAGACCCAGACTTTTTGCAAACTTGGTGTCATATTTGACCTCAAGCTTCTGACCACACACCAGTGCCATCAGTAGGACTGCCAATTTCCACTTCCATATTGTCCCCCGACTCCACCCTACCTTAACTCATCTGTTGCTGAAACCTGCATCCATGTCGTTTTTAACCTCTACACTTCACTATTCCAATGCACTCCTGGCTGGCCTCCCACATTCTACCTTTCATAATCTTGAGGTCATCCAAAGCTCTGTTGCCCGTGACCTAATTCCTGCCATGTCCTGTTCACCCACCATGTGCTCACTCTCCTACATTGGCTCCCAGTCAAGCACTGTCCTAATTTTAAAATTCTTATCCTTGTTTTCACACCCTTCATGATTTCATCCCTCCCTATCTTTGTAATCTTCTCAACCAACAACCCTCCGATATAACTGAGTTCCTCCAATTCTGGCCTCTTGTGCATCCCCGATTATAGTTGCTGCACCACTGGCTGCTGTGCCTTCAGTTGCCTTGGCCCCAAGTTCTGGAATTCCCTCCTTACACCTTTCCACCTCTCTCCTTCACTTTCCTCCTTTAAAATGCTTTTTGACCAATCTTCTAAACCTCTGCCCTAATATTGTCGTATATGGCTCGGTGTCTGACTTTTCTTTATAACGATTCTGTGAAGTGCCCCTGGGATGTTTTATTCCAGCGCTACATAAATGCAAGTTGTTGTTGTTCTCCGTCAGTTTTTATGAATTTGGACTCCTGCTGTACAGCTTCACGTGGATGGTTCACAAACTGGGAATTCAGAAATTGAGGTGAACAAGCCCCTTCCATTACAAAATCTACATTTTCATTCCTTAAACACCTTACTGATGATAACTTAGCACTACATTTAATTAGCAATACAAACTGCATGGGTAGTGAAATATAATGAGGCCAATTTTCTGGTCCCAGCTAAATGGAACCATGATTGGCAAGCTGGAAGCATTACACCCACTAATAATGCATGGAGCTAACCTTGTAGAATCTTCTGAGGTCATCTCATTACTATAAATATTCCCTGCACAGATTGGACTTCCAGGGGTGGGGTTTGCACCAGCAGTTCAAAAGGACTGCTGCTGTTGCCACTTAAAGGGGCCCCCGCAGGTTTCTGCTTGAAGTAATTTTTCTCTGTTTGGAAGGAATCAGTGGCCTGAAAGGAATGACTGGAGAAGGTACGAGGGCTGAAAAAAGAGGCACCACCACCTCATTTCTGCAGTCTAACCTGTCGCAGCAAGAGTTGGAGCTGAAATGCATGCTCCTCACAAAATAGCTGTCTGCACTTCGCAGGAGGGGAGATGGAAAGAGTTACTTCTGTCTCCTGTGGGAAGAATGTTTTCCACCATAAGTAAGTTTTCAACATTTACCTGAACTGAACCAAGCACATGGGTACAGCATACAGACATCAAAGACTTAAATTCAAGCGGCTGCACTCTGACTGAGGCTGCCTTGATGGTAAACAAATCGGTCCTGAAAATTGGTAATGCTAAAGATTGATTTGGGGATTTTTCACTAACTTTTCTGTTCTCTGGTCCTACTTTCCTACCTGTATTTGATACTGTTTTATTCACCCCTCAGTCACATAGAAACATGTACTGAAAGCATTGAAACAACAGTATGGTCCACTAATAGCACTGACATAAGAAAAGGAAAAGATTGAGTCAAGGCACAAATGGAAGAAAAGCAATGCATCAGTGCTCTTTTTCAGCGAGAATGAGAATTGCACTTTGATGTTTTATCTGATGTAATGTAAATGCTTGGAGTTCATTTAAATATCCACTGGAATCCAGATCTCTAGAATAATTTTAATGGCAGCAGTTTAATTTTGCAGCTCAATTAAATACATTTAATTTTTGCAAGTTAGCACTTAATAATATGACAGTAATCTGTTTTTATATGCTTCACCACTGAACATGAACATCTGATTTCTTAAGAGGATTTGCAACGTGATTATTTCTCTTCAATTTTTTGATGTTACCAGTGTTAAAATTCACTGAATGTGTTATAACATAGAGGAGTGTGAATGTATTCATTGGTAATGAAATGAATTGGAACCAACATTTGAATTCCCTGTTATCATTTATGTTTTTAAAGAAAGCTAGAAAGCGTAAGAGGGAAGGATTGGAAGAAGTTGTTGGATGAGATGAAGGAAGGTGGGAGGAGGTCAGAGCAGAGCATAAACACCAGCAGAGTTGGGATGAATAATTTGTTTCTATGTTGTAGATTCTATTATGTCATGTGTGTCTTCCTAAAGGCAGATTCTTGGCTCACTGTCTGCTGATGCTTCATCCTGAGCCACCTTCTTGGCAGTTTTCCATTGCCTTCCACTCTCAGGCATAGCGTGAGGAGGCAGTGGTCCCAAGAGTACCCCAGCCAGAACCTTGGTGTTATTATGAACCATGTATTAGCCCTCTAGCCAAACGAGCTAACCAATCCCCTGCTGATTCCATGTAAATCTATGTAATATTTTTACCTTCGTTCCACCTTCTCCTTTGATCCTGTGCCTTTTATTCTCTTTTTCTCCAGCTAGGGAGGGGAGATGAGAATATGTAAGGTAGATTCTAGATGGTTCTTACTTTATGATGGTGGTGCAAGGAGATTGAAAAGCAACGTGTTGTAGAAATTGAGTCATGTGGTGTAAAAAGTGCTGATGAGATGAAAGAGCTAAATAGTTTAAGGTGTGTATGCTGAATTCATTGTTGAATTATGACTGCTTTCTGACATCAGGATTCACATATGAACACATAGGTTATATCGTCTTTTGCTGCCTAGAGCTAATATCCTTTAACTTCTCCAAGATTAAAAGAAAATTCAACTCAAGGAAATGAAAGATTTACCTCTGGTAATCATCCAAATGCTAAGTGAAATTAGCTTTCGGCACCCTCGTTACAGCACACACTGGAGACAGTAAGCTGCCCGCAGATTCAATATTAATCAGCACTAGTTAAGCAGTCATGTTCAATAAGAAAATATGCTTTAGGAACTGGTAATGTCACACTGAGACATCAGAGTAGTCTGAACCCTAAGGTTAGAGCTGGATACAATATTTATGAGTTAAACTGAACAGGTTGGCAAATTGATTCAGTAAGAGAAAGAAATGGAAATAAGTTATGTTCAGTCCTTATTTAATATCTGTCCATGTATAATTCCAGCAGGAGCCACTGGAACCTGATCAGGAAAGTCAGTTGTGGCGTTTGAGGAGTTTCGATCATGGGCCTTTTGACCTGTTAGCTGAGGTTCAGAGACTTACTGGAACAGTCATTTTGTGAAAAATTCAATTAGGCCCCATATCAGGCAGAAGGATCGCGATGCACGATTATTACCTACACAGCCCCACTGAGCCAGACAGCATGCAAACTTGGTGCTGCCTGTTCATCAGCATGATTGCAACATGCCATACAGCGCAAGATGCACTGCTGATTGGCTGCATACTCAGCAGGGGGCCAAGCTACATGCATGGCTAGCAAGAAGCACAATTGGCCTGCACTGCTTAAAGGCAACCTTCCCCTTTTAAAGTGGCAGTGTTCTCAGATTGAAAAAACTGCTGAAACGCTGTCAGAAAGAATTTACTGGAAGGAAGGGAACAGCAGAGCAGAGAAAAGGCTTCCAGGTTCACAGAGGCAATGCTGGAGGCATCACTGATGGGGGTGGAATAAAGGAGAGAGGCCATGTTTCCATAGGGCACCAGGAAGGCCCTCATGACACACCCTGAGAAGGGAATGAGGCAAATTAGCCAGTGAGGTCAAATCCAGGAGCCTGTCCCTGAGGATCTGGTTGCGATGCCACAAGATGTCTAATGAGCTCAATGAGTGGTCAAGGTCAGTGAATGTATCTTTAATACATCTCCTGCCCATCACACAACCAACCTCTCACACTGATCAATGTACCAATAGCCCTGTCATTCACTCATCAGTAATGAGGTCTGACGTTCAGATACTCCACCTCACCGTCACTCACATACTTACCAATGCTGCCAGCCTCACATCCAACTCTCCCAGTTTCCACATATCTCCAACTCTTCAGCTCCTGCAGACACATCACCCAAACACATTCCTGATACTCATCCCCCTCTCTTTCAAGGCAAAGTCACACAAAAGCACAGGGAGCAGATAAGAACTGGTGGGGGCCGATCGCTGGAGTTCTTTGAAGGAAATGGTGCTGCACATCATGGGGATGGATGTGACAGGATATTGCATCTGACATTGTCAAGAACATTCAGAATGATGATGTATTTCTGGCCTTCTCGCAATATTTTCCACTCCCACCCATCCTGATGCCCACCGCAACCGGGAGTGGAACTGGATGGTTCACGGCACAATGTTCCCGATGATGGCATGGCTCTCATTTTAGGCCCATTGTCCTTGCATGATTGGTTGGCAGAGCAGGGTCATGGATCAAGAATAGAGCTGGTATCGATTTCCTCCAGCATCCTCTCCCTGGTTCTTTGTCATGTCTCAGAGCTGATGGGATGACTGACTGGGGTAGGATGAAAGTGTTGTGGCTGCTGTAAGAATAGTGGGCATTCATTGGCACAATATTGTAGGCATGGTCGCACATCGACTGCATATTCATAGAATAATAACCCTTGCAGTTGTGGTACATCGTCTGTTGATTTGTGGGTCTGCAGAGTGTATTGAATGCAGTTGAAGACACGCTACACCACAGGGAATCCTACAAGCCTGACAAAGCCACATACTCATTCTTCCTGCTTCTCTATGGTCAGAGAGAAGACAATGAAGTCCCCCCTGTCACCTCCCTCGTGCAGCAAGGCTCAGGGAACTGTGAAATTGTGGCAATGCCCTCTACTCCCACTGGGAAGGATTGAAGGGTGCAAAAGTTGAGTGCCACAATTATTTGATGGCCGCTGGCAATGCTATCCTTGCCTTGCAGTGTAGCTGCAGGTCCAGTTGAAGGAGGTGGCACAGTTCAGTCATCATCTCCTTGGTAACATAGACAACACTACCTCTAGCTAAGGTGAAGTCAGGAGAAGTGCTGTCTGAGGACCCTTAGTGGGTAGGAACTGCTATTGAGAGCCTTCTTCCTTCCCCAACTCTGCTGTGTACTGTGCTCCATCTCCAAGTCATGCTGTAGCCAAATAGGAACTGCAACTCTAGCCCCCATTACTGAAAGTCAACAGGCCTCCCAACTCCTCTGACCTCCTTATCAAGTCCAGCACCAACTCCTCTGATCTCCTTAGCAAGTCCAGCACCATGCCCCTCTGAATCGAAACAATTTTCCAAACTGCTCCAATAACACTCAACACAGAACTTCTACTCACTCTGCACCAGCAAAAGAAAGTCAAAAGCACCTCATCAGGAAGTCTCATTGTGGTCCCTTTAAATAGTAATAGTGAGGCTGGGAGTTCCTTGTGAATGTATGTTCAGCTGGGACCATTTAAGAGAGACTGTTAGAACAGCCTGTGAGATCCAAAATGGCAGCTTGTATACCAAATCAGTTGTTTGATGTAGCGATCACCCAGCATGTTTCTAGTGCATGTGTGACATCCCTGTGTTAGTGCACTTACAGTCAGGTTCTTGGGGGAAATTACTCTTAAATAAATGGAGTTCTATCTTGAAAGTTGATCAAAGTGGAAAATTACCCAGGCGTGACCTGTCCACAAAAAGCAGTAGAAAATCCAATCCACCCCATCAATCTTCTCTCAGCAAAGTGATGGAAGATGTGTTGATTGTTCTATCTAGCTACGTTTACTCACCAATAACCTGCTCACCGATGCTCAGCTTAGGCTCTGCCAAGACCATTCAGCTCTTGACCTTATAACAGCCTCAATCCAAATATGGGCAAAAGGGCTGAGTGCCAGAGGTGAGAGTGACTGCTGTCATCAATTGCTTCATTAGTAGGAGCATTGCCAGCATTTATTGTCTTTCTGTAATTGCCCTTGGGAAGGCGGTGTGTGAGCCACCTTCTTGAACCATCTGATGTGGTTAAAGAACCATACTGTTACAAAGGGAATTCGAGGATTTTAACCCAACAATAGTGAGGGACAGGCAATAGAGTTCAAAGTCAGGATGATGAATGGCTTGGAAGGGAACTTGTAGGTGGTGGTGTTCCCATGCACCTGCTGCCCTTCCCTCTCGAAGTCGTGGAGGTTGTGGGTATGGAAGGTGCTGTCAAAGAAAGCAAGGTGAAATTCTTCAATACATCTTGTACACAGTACACACTGCTGCCACTTTTCATCAGTAGTGGAGGGAGTGAATGCTTACAATGGTAGACATGTGGGTTGCTTTGCCCTGGATGGTGTCGGGCTTCTTGAGTGTTGTTGGAACTGCACTCATCCAGGCAAGTGGAGAGTATTCCATCACACTCCTGACTTGTGTCTTGCAGGTGGTGGACAGGCTTTGGGGAGTCAGGAGGTGAGTTACACACCTCAGAATTCCCAGCCTCTGACCTGCTCTTGTAGCCACAGTATTTATATGGCTGGTCTAGTTCAGTTTCTGGTCAAGATACTCCCAGGATGCTGATAGTGGGGGACTCAGCAACAGTAATGCGTTTGAATGTCAAGGGATGATAGCTAGATTCAAGATTTTCTGAAAAGAATTCAGCATCAAAATAATAGGGAATGAGTATACTCACTGCAGTTAAAATTCACAGTTTTAATGTCCGTGTTTGAACGAATACACTACAGCATTTTAAATGCATATTTAAATGATTGTTCCTCTTAACACTGTTTTCTGTGCACAGAGATTACAAATTAATCAGATTTCCGCTTGAACTGCATAATTCTACAGTGATGATAGAACACAGCTGAAAATGATGTTACAAAGTCATGATGCTGCAAAGGAAAGCATGATCTTAATAGAAAAAATGATTACTGTTACTACGAAACTGTAGGGCACAGGAAACTGGTTTTCTTCTCCCTCAAAGTAGAGAATTGAAAAATGTAAATCAAGACCTAATTTGCTTTAAAAAAAAATCTTAGAATTTCATATGTTAAGCAATTCCATTACTTCACAGAAGAAGATTCTCTAGTTCAGAGGATTAAAATGGTTACCAGGGAAACTGGCTCCAGGGTACAAAATTTTATAATGAAATCCTGCCTGAATCATTTGCAAATGAGGTGAAGGACTGCAAGATCAATAAATAGAAAATTCAGTGAAACAGTTCAAAGAGTTTGCAGCTCTGTGCTAAAATAAGCAAAGATCCCTTTTGATTTGGCAATTGGATTTGCATTTAAATCATGTTCAGTAACCATAGATTGACAGCATTCCAACCTAACTATTGATGTGGGCAGTCAACTGTAAGAGTAGAAAGAGATTCAATGCAACTCAGGGCCTGTTAACCTCAGAAAGAGACATCACAGAGGGGCATAAAATACAGGCTAGAGAAAGTGATGCACTGCAGCAAAAGTTCCAAAATTCACCTCCTTTAAAGAAAAGCCTTCTTTCATTGTGCTAAATCTAGAAGCTCTGTGGATTGGGTGTTAAAGAATTGGATGTCCAAGAAACTTCATTACAATCCTGCAAATGCTTCATGATAACATGATTGCAATGTCTTATTGGGAGATCTGAAACTGACGGCTTCAAAATCCAGACTAGGATCAAGCAAGGCTGTGTGATAGCCCCCATACTATTTCCAATCTACCTGGCAGTGAGTATTCACCGCAAGATCAACAGCCCTCTGGTGTCAATATTAAATACCAGCTAGATGGAAAACTCTTTAATCTCAGTCACCTCTGTGCCAAAACTAAACTGATCACCATAGCCATACATGATCTACAGTTTGTGGATGACTGAAGTGTTGCTGCCTACTCTCCATCAAATTTGCAAGCCACTCTCGATCTCTTCAATTTTGCATACAGGAAACTTTGACAAGGTTTTCCTTGATTTTTTTAAAAATTCATTTATGGGATGTGGGATCACTGGCTAGGCCAGCATTTATTGCCTATCCCTAATTGCCCTTGAGAAGGTGGAGGTGAGCTGCCTTCTTGAACCACTGCAGCCCATGTGGTGTAGGTAAACCAACAGTGCTGTTAGGAAGGGAGTTCCAGGATTTTGTCCCAGTGACAGTGAAGGAACGGTGAGATATATTCAAGCCAGGGTGGTGAGGGGCTTGGAGGGGAGCTTCCAGGTGATGATATTCCCATGTGGCTGCTGCCCTTGTCCTTCTAGATGGTAGTGGTTGTGGGTCTAGAAGGTGCTGTCTAAGAAGGCTTAGGGAGTTCCTGCAGTGCATCTTGTAGATGGTATATACTGCTGCCACGGTGTGTCGATGGCTGACAAGTGAATGTTTGTGGATGTGGTGCCAATCAAGCGAGTTGCTTTGATCTTGATGGTGTCAAGCTTCTCGTGTGTTGGTGGAGCTGCACTTATCCAAGCAAGTGGGGAGTATTCCATCACACTCCTGACTTGTACCTTGTAGATGGTGGACAGGCTTTGGGGAGTCAGGAGCTGAGTTACTCAGTGCAGGATTACTAGCCTCCTACCTGCTCTTGTAGCCACATAATTTATATGGCTAGTCTAACTGAGTTTCTGGTCAATGGTAACACCCCAGGATATTGAAGGTGGGAGATTCAGTGATGGTAATGCCACTGAATGTCAAAGGGCAACGGTTAGATTCTCTCTTGTTGGTCATTGCCTGGAACTTGTGTGACATGAATGTTACTTGCCACTTGTCAGCCCAAGCCCAAGTCCAGGTCTTGCTGCATTTGAACATGGACTGTTTCAGTATCTGATGAGTGGTGAATGGTGCTGAACATTGTGCAATCATCAGTGAACATCCCCACTTCTGACTTTATGATGGAAGGAAGATCATTAATGAACCAATTGAAGATGGTTGGGCCGAGGACATTACCCTGAGGAACTTCTGCAGCGATGTCCTGGAACTGAGATGATTGACCTCCAACAACTACAACCATCTTACCTTATGCCAGGTATGACTCCAACCAGTGGAGGGTTTTCCCCCTGATTCCCATTGACTCCAGTTTTGCTAGAGTTCCTTGATGAACACTCAGTCTTAATACCAAAGGCAGTCACTCTCACCTCACCTCTAAGGTTAAGCTCTTTTGTCCATGCTTGAACCAAGGCTGTAATCAGGTCAGGAGCTGAGTGGGCCTGACAGAACCCAAGCTGAGCATCAATGAGCAGGTTATTGCTAAGCAAGTGCCACTTGATAGCACTGTTGAAGAGTCCATCCATCATTTACTGATGATCAAGAGTATACTGATGGGACAGTCATTGGCAGGGTTGGATTTGTCCTGCTTTTTGTGTACAGGACATACTTGGGCAATTTTACACATTGTCGGGTAGATGCCAGTGTTGTAGCTGTACTGGAACAGTTTGGCTAGGGGCACGGCAAGCTCAGGAGCACAAGTCTTCGCAACTATTGCCGGAATATTGTTAGGGCCCATAGCTTTTGCACTATCCAGTGCCTGCAGCCATTTCATGATATCAAGTGGAGTGAATTAAATTGGCTGAAGACTGGCATCTGTAATGCTGGGGACCTCTGGAGGAGGCCAAGATGGATCATCAACTTGGCACTTCTGGCTGAAGATTGTAGCAAATGCTTCAGCCTTATGTTTTGCACTGATGTGCTGGGCTCCTCCATCATTGAGGATGGGGATATTTATGGAACCTCCTCCTTCAGTGAGTTATTTAGTTGTCCACCACCATTCATGACTGGGTGTGGCAGGACTGCAGAGCTTAGATCTGGTCCGTTGCTTGTGGAATCATTTAGCTCTGTCTCTCGCAAGCTGCTTATGCTGTTTGACACGCAGGTAGTCCTGTGTTGTAACTTCGCCAGGTTGACACCTAATTTTTAGGTATGCCTGGTGCTGCTCCTGGCATGCACTCCTGCACTCTTCATTGAACCAGGGTTGATCCCCTGACTTGATGGTAATGGTAGAGTGGGGGATTTGCTGGGCCATGAAGTTACAGATTGTGTTTGAGTACAATTCTGCTGCTGCTGATGGCCCACAGCGCCCCATGGATGCCCAGTCTTGTGTTGCTAGATCTGTTCAAAATCTATGCCAAACAGCAAGGTGGCAGTGCCACACAACACGATGAAGGCTATCCTCAATGAGAAGGTGGGACTTCACCTGCACAAGGAGTGTGCAGTGGTCACTCCTACTGATACTGTCATGGACAGATGCATCTGCAGCAGGCAGGTTGGTGAGGATTAGGTCAAGTAGGTTTTTCGCTCTTGTTGGTTCCCTCACCACCTGCCGCAGACCCAGTCTAGCAGCTATGTCCTTTAGGACTCGGCCAGCTCAGTCTGTGGTGGTGCTATTGAGCCGCTCTTGGCGATGGACGTTGAAATCTCCCACCACATTCTACGCCCTTGCCACCCTCAGTGCTTCTTCCAAGTGTTTTTCAACATGGAAGAATGTTGAGGGGGAATAGTACATGGTAATCAGCAGGAGGTTTCCTTGACCATGTTTTTCCTGATGCCATGAGACATCATGTGATCTGGGGTCGATGTTGAGGACTCCCAAGGCTGTATATCATTGTGCTGCTACCTTGCTGGGTCTGTCCTGCTGGTGGGACAGGACATACCCAGGGATGGTGATGGTGGTGTCTGGGACATTATCTACAAGATATGATACTGTGACTATGACTATGTCAGGCTGTTGCTTGACTAGTCTATAGGACAGCTCTCCCAATTTTGGCACAAACCCCCAGATGTTAGTGAGGAGGACTTTGCAGATCAACAAGGCTGAGTTTGCCATTGTCATTTCTGGTGCCTAGGGTGATGCTGGGTAGTCATTTCTTTTAGGCTTTGTAGTAGTTTGATACTACTGAGTGGCTTGTTAGGCCCTTTCAGACAGCATTTAAGAGTCGTATGTGGAGTCACATGTAGGCCAGACCAAATTTCCTTTCCTATAGAGCATCAATGAACGAGATGGGGTTTTTCCAACAATCACCTAATAATTCCACCATCTGCCATAGTGAGATTTGAACTCAGGTCCCCGGTGTATTACCTGGGTCTCTGGATTACTAATCTGGTGAGAATGCCACTACATCAGCACCACCTCTCCCACAACCTACACCCGGTCAGCCAAATATTCAACCTCCCTTATATGTTGAAGGAGAAACTTTGGAATATATTCATCACTTTACATACCTTGGCAGTCACTTTTGTCAAAAGGCCACAAAGAGATCCAACACTATATCAGCTATGCCAACTCAGCCTTCTACAAATTATGGCAGCAAGAGTTTGATAACAAAGATCTCCATAGTCAACAAAGTTCCAGTGTATAACCTGGACTGTGTTTCAACAACACATAAGAGCATGACAGAAATTCCTTCAGCAATGCCTCCACAGCATTCTCACTATTCAGTGGGAGGACCATTGAACAAATACGAGTGTCTGTTGAAATATACCTTTAAGGAATAGCAGTATGGCATCACTACATAGGAAGTGTGTCATGTGCTCCATTCTTAGTTTCACTTCTACTTTTCAACAGAGCACATACACACCCACAAATCTGCTGCTGATGTCTTCAAGATTTTGACCTATGTAAATTTGTTCTCATGTGCCTAGTCTAAATAAGTGAATGTATAATGTGTTCACACTATCAACACAACATGGTGCTCAGTGGTGGTCAAAGAGGGTGGCAGTGAGATTAAGCACAGGGTGAACAGCCTTAGATCATGGGACAACCCCTGACAATCTGGTCAGACCCCAACGGAATTGCAGCATCAGAGAGAGTTGAAATCATAACATGGTGACTACTCAGAAAAGCTTTGAAGACACTGCTAAATAATGCTCAAATAAAGAGCTGGTAAACAAATGGATCCCTCGTGGTGAGATTGCAGTGCGTAGCCTGCCAGTCAGAACAGCGCATCAAGAGGACCAGCACTTGGTTAGCTCAGTTGGGACAAATGTGTGGCCAGAGTGTGGGTCGGACTGATAGCAAGTGAGGAAGAGTCAAACAAAAGCCCAGAAAGAACTGTCATAAAAATCAGGCCAAAGAAGGGTGCAATTATAATGGACGGAGCAAAACCAGCTACAGCAACACTCATTCCAGGTACTATAAGAGAAGGAGGGTTAAAGGGATATTGTCAAAATGTCCACAAAGTTCCCCATTGAATTGGGAAGCAGTTGGCCTACTATCTGAATTCAAAACATTTAAACAGCGTACTGTTGTGATGTGGCAGGTGGTATTTGCCAGGCTGATCAAATCCCGAAGGAAAACTTGGCCATGCTAGCATATCAATTTTGCAATTTGTATTTATTATGAGAAGGTTTGTGCACTGAAATCAGAAGTAATGAGTCCACTACCATCTTTAGAGATTTTAAAGATTAAATTAAAACAAAAGAAAGGAAAACTTAAACACACAAGACTACAGTTACACAGTTACATTTAGTTTTATAACAGTTCTCACAAGATTTGTACTTAACTAGACTTCCAACTACGCACCCCTTTCAACAGTCCAAATAGATTCTTAATCTCTAAAACATCCAGCAATATTACCACAAGCACCCACTGTTGCGGTAAGAGAGGTATTTCACAGCTTCTTTCTCCTTCTCACTCAACGATGGAACTCCGAAGGCTTTTAAAAAAAACCTTGGTTATTGGAAAACCCTCTCCAGGATGGCTAGAGGCTTTTCGCCACAAGTCTGTTTCACACAGTGCACCTTTCAAGATCTCATACAGTCATTCTCATACAGCTTTCCATCATTCTTTAAATATATTTCCTCCATTTTTGACCTGTAAATCCCATTTTTCCCATCTTTCTTTGGAATTTTCCCAGAATATAAAAATCTTTCTTGTCATAGCCAATGCTTTTAGGAAAAATAAACATAATAATTTTGCCTTATTTACCTTGCCAATTGTAAACAATGTCCCTTTGAAAAGCCGAAAACCTCCCCACTTATCTAAAAATGCAAATTCCATTTTATTTAGCTCATCCATTAGCATTTCAAATACCAATTTTTTAATACTTAACCCCTTTGATGATTCAAATTTTGCATTCTAAAAGTCTGCAGTTTACTTAAATTATTCACACACACAGAAACATACACACAATCATAAGTCTGCTTTAAAGTAACCCACAGTAATATCAGGAAAAAATATGACAGTTCCTTTACATTACAGAGCAATGGTTTTGATTCAGGTGTGTCTGAACCAAACAAGCAAGCCATAAAAATTTGCCCAGCAATTGGGAATGAATATCTATACAGGCTGAACACATCAGGATTAACAGCAGAAGAGCGAAAAGATCCCCAAAAGATATAGACTACATTGGAAGACCAGTTCAGTATCAGGTTAAACTTCTGTATTCATCGTCTAGAATTCATATCATTTTGACAACAACGAACAGAATCCATAGGCCACTTCAGAAGATGCAGCAAAGGGTATGTACAGTAATTTTTCAAATGCAGAGCTAGCAGATAGAATTGTTGAATTAGTGATCACATCCACTCCCATGGAAGCTTCCCAGAAAGGTCAGAAAAATCTGCTAGACAATCCCAAAACATATAGCATCAAAGAACTACTGAAGGATGGACATAAGTATGACATGATCCTTGCAGGTCAGTGAAGCTTACAGGTCCTAAGTATAATCTCAACAGTTGATGTACTTACTAGAACGTCCAAAGCTAGTGAGGCATGTGGAAGGCATGGCCTTCTGCATGCAACAAGGGGATACCCAGCTTTCCAGCAATTCTACAAAGCATATGGGCAGCAGCAGTGCATGAGAGCAAAGGCTGATGCAGCTACAAAGAGCACTGCACTGATCCAAACAGACCATACACAACTGGTACCTTCGAGCAATAAGAATGACCGTCCGGTATCCTGTCAGAAACATATACATGAAGTTATTGACAAAACAGAAAATGACAATGATGTGCAGGATGAGACGAAGAGTGCTGAACACATGTTGCACTTCATCAATCTCATGGAAAACTTGTGTGCCATAAAGATCAAATTATCTGCCCTAAGAAAGTTGGTTACTAATCAATATTGACCAAGATTGACACAGGGATAAAGTGCAAACATATTACTCTGTGGTTTCTAAAAGACATGTATCCACAGACATGGAAGGCCAAGATAAAATCTGCTAGTACAAAACCTTCAGTGTCAAATGGTTCACTAATTCCACGTGCATGATCCATTGCCCTGAAGTGCAAGTACATTCAATCCTACTGGGTGTCACAGATGTTCTACATTGTGGACATTAAAGGCCCAGCAATTGTAGGTCTACCAGCATGTCGGGACCTCACACTAGTGACATTCCATGGAATTAGTCTGACCTCATACAACAGATTAACCTCAGGTCTACTCCTATCACCTCAGTTCAGGACCTAACATTGAAATATCTTTCAACAAAATTAGCAGTTTCCAGGAAGCTGCAACATTACACTTGCAGGAGAATACAAATCCATCAATTGATCCACCATGTAATGGCAACATCCACTAACAAGGCAAATTTATGGTTGAACTAGACAAAATGGAGAGAAATGGAATCACTGGAACAGTACAAGAGCACACAGGCTGGGGCAGCTCAATTACATGTATCATAAAGAAGGACAGATCATTGAGAGTATGTCTTGATCCATGACATTTAAACATAGCTTTGAACCATTGTCCTTACAAAGTACCCACATTAAAAGAATTAAATCTAAGAGTTGCAGGTGCAAAATTCTTCTCGAAGCTTGATGCCAAGAATGGCTACTGGTCAGTACATCTTGCAGAGGAGTCTCAAGAGCTTTTACTACATTTCAAACCCCATTCAGATGATAATGTTTTCAATGACTTCCTTTCAGGCTGTCTGTTTGCCAGGATCTCTTTCAAGCTCACATTACATTACATGCACTGTGCCAGGAAGCATCTGTATCACAAATGATATTGTTGTTTTTGGGAAGAACAAAGCTAGGAGATGACCATAATCTGCACCTTTTAATGCAAGCACCACATAATAAAGGATTGTTGCTTAACAGCCTGAAATATGCCATCAATGAGCAGAAGATCATTTCTTCAATTCTCTCTATTCCATTGCTGGCTTTTGTCCCGATCCAAGTGAAGTAGAGGATATTAAAGCCAGGCCAACTCCTCAAGATAAGGATGATCTTCCAAGGTGTCTATGTTTCTTTAAGTTCTTGTCAACATACATTCCCAAATTCACTCAAAAAATCTTCATGGTTAAGTGAGTTATTGAGAAAGAATGTCCCTTTCCTGTCGCATGAAGACCACAAACACCTCTTCGAAGCTCTGAAACCATCATTATCAGAGGCATCGACATTGCAATTTTACAATCCGAGGGGGACAACTACCCTGGAGATAGATGCCTCACAAAAGGGTCTGGAAACATGTACATTACAAAAATGGAAAACCGACTGACAACATTTGCTTCAAAATCTTTGTCCATAGCACAATCCAACTAGTCCAACATTGAGCAGGAAACATCAGCTGTAGTGTTTGGAATCATGTGTTTTCATAACTGTCTATTTGGCAAAAGATTTGTGGTGGAGACTGACCACAAGCCACTGGAGATGATTTGGTGAAAGTCATTAGCCAGTGCACCACCAAGATTGCAACATCTCTTGATAAAGATTCAAGATTACAACTGTGAGATTAAATACAAGCCAGGTAGCCTGATGATCACACCAGATACTCTTAGCAGATTGACTAACCTGCCAGAAACAGAAGGTATATCCTTGGATCTCCAAGTTGACTTCATCAACGTCGAACTTGAAAATGTTCTCCAAATTTATCTGGTACATTTTGCACAATGCAAATGCCAGCAGCTATAAGAAGAAACAGCGAATGATTCCACACTACAGAAACTGTGGAAAACCATCATCGAAGGATGGCCTGATTCAACCCAGCATGTCCACAAACACATCAGACCATTTTGGCCTTACTAGGACGAGCTAGGCTTCTGCAAGAGAGTCATTTTTAAAGGCAGGCAGGTTACCATACTGGAACTTTGCAACCTGATATTCTTCAACAACTTCATCAATCACACATGGATATAGATCGGATAAGAAAACTCTCAGGAGACAGTCTATTATCTGAGTATGAACAATGACATTGAAGTCATTGTAAAGAAATGCAAGGCATGTCAAGAGCATATGCCAAGTCAGCACAAAGAACCATTGATTCCACATGAAATTCCTACTCTCCCTTGGCCTAAAGTTGCACCTGGTCTCTTTCATATCCATGGCACGGGCTTCATCGTCATTGTTGACTACTATACCAAGTATCCCATTATTCGACAATTGCACAATATGTCAAAAGCAACTATCACACACACTCTAAGTGATATTTTCAGTTTATTTGATGCGTCTAGAGAGGTCATTCCGGATAATGGTCCGCATTTCTTTGGTAAGCCATTTCAGGATATGCGTAAGAAGTAGAATATCGATAACACTACTTCTTTCCCCCATTACCCTAGATCTAATGGCTTAGCTGAATGAACGATTCATACAACAAAATCTCTAATTCTCAAATGTAGGCAGACTAAGCAAGATCTACACGTTGCAATGTTACATCTCAGAGCAACACCATTAAGTGCAACTATTCCATCACCAGTAGACCTCATGTTTGGCAGACCAGTGCGTACCATTTTACCTACTCTTACCTACTCTATTCTCTCAGAAATTAGAGAGCAAATTTTAACACTGCAAGGGAAGATGGCCAATGTACATGATAAAAATGCAGGCACAGAATTGCCAAGTTTACAGTTGGGACAACAAGTTAGCATCCTGGATCCCACAGCAGGCACATGTCAGCCAGCCAAGGTAACAAAGTTTTGTTCACAACCGGGAACCTGTGAAGTCATTACACACAAAAGCACAACAGTGAGGTGTAGCCAAGTACAAATCATATTTATTCCAGGTCCACAACCACCATGCAGTCCTAATGCATCGATGGTAAGATCCCAAATGCGACCAGGAATGACATCCAAGAATGACAATGATTCTGTGGGATCCTGGATGCTAACTTGCATTACAGATCATTGTAAGCAATTGAAGAAACCCCCAGACAAGGTTGCAATTACAAGATCTGGACATATCAGTAGATTACCTTTACGCATTAGAAACTCACAGATTCACCAGCCCTATACACTTATGTAATACCATCTAATTTTGAACATGCATTGTAAATAGTTATATTTCTTTGGAAGGGGCAAGTATCTTTTAAAAGAAAGTGGGATGTTATAATATGCCTTTAAGGAATGGCAGCATGACATCACCAGAAGGGAAGTGTGTCATGAAATCCGTCTTTGTTTTACTTTTACTTTTGAACAGAGGACATGCACACAGCTCTGCTGCTGATGTCTTCAAGATTTCTATCCATGTATATCTGTTCTCATGTACCTAGTCTAAATAAATGGCTCCGCAACATGTTTGTATAATCCCTTATGAGTGATTGGTGCCTTTATATCATTATAAAAATGCAACTATGTCCTTCTTGAAGCCAGTTCCACAAGGATTCAGGACAAGCTCCTACAAAATCAATTTCAATGGGCTGCACATCGTGGCCAGAATTTTATGCGTTAGTTTCAGTCATACAGCCGGCCCAGAGGAACATTAAATCGCGCATGATAGCTTTAGGCATGTGTCCTGCCATCATTGCACACTCAAACTGATAGTACAATCTGCGGCTGCACACGGGAGTTGGCAGTGCACCTGCCAACAACTAATCAGCCGCTTGATGCAATTAACAAGCAATTGGCTTGAATTTTGCGTTGCCTGTGCAATTTTCTGTTTGGCATTTGGGCAACACACGCAGGCAGCCTTCCCGTTTGTTCACTATTTTCATCCAAGGGAGGAATAAAAGATGGCAGGCGCACTGGCTATGTGATGTTGTTAGGAATCCAGGTGAGAGTTTGCTGTTGCTTTATTGCTGAGATTTCAGACCTTTTCCTCTGGTTTCTTCAAGCGTATTTGCTTTGTTCACCTCGTCCTGAGGACTCTTTTGTTTAGTCAACTCTGTTGGAGCATTTCTGCCCAGAGCAGCCTTCAGTGTACGGGCAGTGCCATCTGCCTCTCAGCAGATGGGGGCACCTCCGCTGAGGAGGAAGAGAGGGGCAGAAGGGAGAGGAGGCCAGGTGTCCACAGGCAGCATAGCAGGGAGAGACCTGTGGAAGGAGAGGCACAGGGGGTGCAAGGCCAGCAGGACTGCAAAGGATGCCATTATCCTGCTGCCAGAGTATCCAGGCAGTGATCCAGTTACCTCAACATGTCCGGGTTCAGTACCACAGGAGGCTCCACCTCTCTCGTGACACCATGACATCGTTATGCTGTATGATTGGTCCAGGAATCACCTCCAGTGGTGTGGGTGGGCACCCAATGCCAGTGGCTCTGAAAGCTACAGTAACCCTCAATTTTTATGCATCTGGATCTTTCCAGGGGCCAGCGGGGGATCTGTGTGGAGTGTCCCAATCAGCTGTCCATAGCTGCATCAGGCTTGTCACTGACGCTCCGTTCAAACGCGTCCTCACATTCATTCATTACTGGATGGACAAAGCCAGCCAGACTGAGCAAGCCAGTGGGTTTGCAGCTATTGCGGGGTTCCCCCACATCCTGGGTGTCATAGACTGCACTCATGTGGCCATCAAGGCACCAGCGGGTCAGCTGGGTACCTTTGTGAATAGGAAGTTCACTCCATGAACGTGCAGATAGTATGCAATCTCCAGACCCAGATTCTGCAAGTCTGTGCAAAGTACCCTGGCAGCTCCCATGAGGCATACATCCTACAACACTCCCAGGTGCTAAGGCTGTTTTTGGCTCCAGCTTGGCTGGATGGTTGGTTGCTGGGTGACAAAGGGTATCCGTTGAAAAGGTGGTGATCCAGTTACCTCAACATGTCCTGGTTCAGTGCCACAGGAGGCACCACCTCTCTAGTGACACCATGCCATCATTCTGCCTTCTGTTGGGCCAGAGATCACCTCCAACTGTGTGGGGGGCACCCAATGCCAGTGGATACCAAGGCAGCTCCGTAGGCCTCAGAGGAAGACGCTACAGATGTATCTGATGAGCAGCCCGGACAGGCATTGGGTTAGGACGAGGAAGCAGACTTGATGAACCTTCAGGGAGGCAGGGACATCAGGAAGGCTTTGAATCAGTGCTCAGTCAGCTAGGTTGCTAAGGTTGGCTTCCATCTCAGTGCCTCTGTCACACACATTTCTGAGGAGGTAATGCCATTACCCCAATGTTGCCTCACTACCTCTGTAATAAAGTTTGCTGCTCCTGCCATCTATCATAGGGCACTGAACCTATAGAAAACATGAGGGACACTCAGGGCCTTGAAACAAAATATCTTTACCAGAGTTGAAAACAAGCAACAAAACATAATATGGTTGCCAAAGTTACACAAAAACAATACATACAGACATACAAATTAAGCGCAGGAGGATGAAGAGCCCTAAATTCTCTCATCTATATCTTTCATCCTATGCAATCTTGTGGCTCTTCCACATTCCAGAGCCTGGACATCACCCTTGTGTATTGGTGAGCGACAGACATACAAACATATGAATGAGGAGCAGGAGTAGGTCACTCAGCCCCTCAAGCCTACTCCACTATTCAATAAGATCCTGGCTGATCTGAAAGTAGCCTCAACTCCACATTCCTGCCTATCCCCAGTAGCCTTTCACCCCCTTGTTAATCAAGAATCTATTTAGCTCTGCCTTAAAATATTCAAAGACTCTGCTTCCTCATTTTTTGAGGAAGAGAGTTCCAAAGACTCATTGCCCTCAGAGAAAAAAATTCTCATCTTTGTCTTAAATGAGCAACCCCCTATTTTTAAACAGTGACCCCTGGTTCTAGATTCTCCCACAAGAGGAAACACCCTCTCCACATCCACCCTGTCCAGACCCCTCAGGATCTTAAAGGTTCCAATCAAGTCGCCTCTTACTCTTCTAAATATTAGTGGATACAAGCCTGACCTGTCCAATCTTTCCTCATAAGACAATGTGCCTATTTCTGATATTAGTCAATTAAACATTTTCTGAACAATTTTTAATGCATTTACATATTTCCTTAAATAAGGAGACCAATACTGTACACAGTGCTCCAGATGTATCCTCACCAGTGCCCTGTACAACTGAAGCATAACCTCCCAACTTTTGCAGTCAATTCCCCTCACAATAAATGATAACATTCTATTAGCTTTCCTAATTACTTGTTGTACCTGCATACCAGTCTTTTGTGATTCATGCACTAGGGCACCCAGATCCCTCTGAATCTCAGAGCACTGCAATCTCTCCCCATTTAAATAATAAGCTACTCTTTTATTCTTCCTCCAAAATGGACAATTTCACATTTGCCCACATTATACTCCATTTTCCAGATCTTTGTTCACTCACTTAACCTACCTATGTCCCTCTGTAACCTCCTTATGTCCTCTTCAAAATTCACTTTCCTTCCTACCTTTGTGTCGTCAGCAAGTTTAGCAATCATTCCTTTGGTCCCTTCATCTAAGTCATTTATATAAATTGTAAAATGTTGAGGCCCCAGCACTGATCCCTGTGGCACACCACTTGTCACATCCTACTTGTCACAGCCAACCAGAAAATAACCCATCTATGCCAAATCTCTGCATCCTGTTAGCTAGTAAATCATCTATCCATGCCAATATGTCACTCCCTATACCATTAACTTTTATTTTCCGCAATAGCCTTTGATCTGGCACTTTATCAAATACCTTCTTGAAATCCAAGTACAGTACATCTACTGGTTCCCCTTTATCCACAGGACATGTGACTGCTTCAAAGAACTCCAATAAATTGGTTAAACATGATTTCCCTTTCACACAACCATGTTGACTCTGCCTGATTGCCTTGAATTTTTCTAAGTGCCCTGCTATAACATCTTTAATAATAGCTTTTAAGATTTTCCCTATTACAGATGTTAGGCTAAATGGCCTGTAGTTCCTGCTTTCTGCCTCCCTCCCTTTTTAACTAAAGGAATTACATTTGCTATTTTCCAATCTAAAGGAACTTACCCCGAATCTAGGGAATTTTGGAAAATTAAAACCAGTGCATCAACTATCTCACTGGTCACTTCTTTCAAGACCTTAGGGTGAAGTCCATCCAGACCTGGGGATTTGTCAGTCCGCAGCCCCAACAATTTGCTCAATACCACTTCCCAGGTGATTGTAATTTTCCCGAGTTCGTCACTCCCTTCAATTTCCTGATTCTTACTGGTGTCCTTGAAAGTGAAGACTTGAAGCAAAATACCTATTTCATTCATCTGCCATCTCCCAACTTTCCATTATCAATTCCCCAAAGGACCAATGCTCACTGTGTTAACTCTTTTCTTATTTAAATATCTATAGAAACTCTTACTATCTGTCTATATATTACTTGCTAGCTTTCTCTCATACTCTAATTTTTCCCTCCTTATTAATCTTCTTGTCACTCTTTGCTGTTCTTTATATTCTATCCAATCTTCGGACCTGCTACCCATCTTTGCATAATTATATGCTTTTTATTTAAGTTTGATACTGTCTTTAACTTATTAGTTAGCCATGGATGGTGGGCCCTCCCCTTGGAATTTTTCTTTCTCATTCAAATATAAACATTCTGTGTTTCTGAAATATCCCTTTAAGTGTCTGCCACTGAACCTCTAGTGACCTATCCCATAACATAATTTGCCAGTTCACTTTAGCCAGCTCTGCTTTCATGCCCTCATTATTGCCCTTATTTAAGTTTAAAATATTAGTCTTGGACACACTCATTTCTCCCTCAAAATGAATGGAAAAGTCAATTGTATTATGATTGCTGCTACCGAGGGGTGCCTTCACAATGAGGTTATCAATTGATCCTATCTCGTTGCTCAATATCAGGTCTAGTATAGCCTGCTCTCTGGTTGGTTCCAGAACATGCTGTTCTAAGAAACTATCACAAAAACATTCTAGGAACTCTTCTTATACTCTACTTTTGCCCGTCTGATTTTTCCAGTCTTTATGTAGATTAAAATCCTCCATGATTATTGCTGTATCTTTCTGGCAAGCTCCCACTTTCTCTTCTTTTATGCTCTGTCCTGCTGAATAATTACAACTGGGAAGCCTGTACACCCTCCTACACATGACTACTTGCCTTTACCATTCCTCATCTCAACCCAAATCGTTTCTATATCCTGGTTTTCTGAACTTATGTCATCCCTCTGTAATGTGCAAAAACCATCATTAATTAACAATTAATTAACAATTAACCCCTCCACCTTTTCCTAACTTCCTGTCCTTCCTAAATGTCACATCGCCTTCAATATTCATGTCCCAATCTATGTCATCTTGTAGCCATGTCTCTGTAATGGCTATCAGATCGCACTTATTTATTTCTTCTTGTGCTAGCAGTTCATTGGTTTTGTTTTGAACGCTACATGCGCTTAGATATACAGTCTTTAGTTTTGTCCTTTTATTATTTTTGTAGTGTCTAGCATTATCTGCTGATTTACTCATGGATTTGGACTCTTTTACCCTTCCTGTTTATCATTTCCCATATTAATAACTTTCTCTCAAGCCTTGTCTCTTTGGTTTATCACATCTTCCCAGATTTGATCCCTTGCTCCCTCTATTCAGTTTAAAACCCTCTCTGCTTCCCTAGTTATGCACCTTGTGAGAACACCAACCCCAGCACGGTTCAGGTGTAGACCATCCCAATGGTACAGATCCCACTTTCCCCAAAACTGGTGCCAGTGCCCCACAAACCGGAACCCACTTCTCCCACACCAGTCTTTGAACCAAGCATTAACTTCTCTAATCTTATTTGTCCTATGCCAATTTGCATGTGGCTCAGGTAATAATCTAGAGATTGTTATCTGTGAGGTTCTGCTTCTTAATCTGCTGTCTAGCTCTTCATACTGACAATGCAGAGCCTCCTTCCTCATCCTGCCTATGTTGTTGGTACCTACATGGACCACGACAACTGGATCTTCCTCCCACTGCAAGCTCCTCTCTAGCCCTGAGCAGATGTCTTGAACCCTGGTACTGGGAAGGCAAGACAGCTGCCTGGACTCTTGCTCTTTGCTACAGAGAACAGTAGCAAACACCATGCTGTCCCCTATTACCACTACAATACTTATTGCTCCCCCCACTTGAATGGCTTCCTGTACCACGGTGCCAAGGTCAGTTTGCTCATCCAGCCTACAGCCCCTGCTCTTATCCAAACAAGATGAGAGAACCTCAAACCTATTGGACCGTTGCAGAGGCTCATACTCCTGCTCTCCTGTCCTCTGGGTCCCCTTACCTGCCTCACTCGCAGTGGCACACTCCTGTCCCTGACCACTGACCAAATCAGAAGACCCTATCCAAAGTGGTGTGATTGCTAATGGTACAAAGCATCCAGATGCTTTCCCCCTCCCTGATGTGTTAGAGTGTCTGCAGCTCAGCCTCCAGCTCAATGACTCTGAGCGAAGTTCCTCGAGCCACGAACACTTACTGCAGATGTGTTTACCCTGGATCACAATGTTATCCAGGAACTCCCACATGCTGCAGCCTTGACACTTCATCTGTCCTGCCATCCTTAAAATGCTTTAGATAATCACTTAATTATATTAATCGCTTATTTATGTTGCTTTTTATATATTTTGTTAACTTTACCACCAACTTGTGTATTATATTAAACCTTAGGGATAGAATAGAACTCACCCACTTATCAGATACTCACCAAACAGCTAGCTCCTTTCCCTGTAGCAGAGCAAGAGCCAACTCCTACAGGATGAGAAAGATAGAAAAGGAAAAAACATTTCCTTCCCACCCTTCACCGAACTCACCCTCTCACCAAACTCCAAGGACAGAATCTTCGGCTCGGTGAGGGGGGGCATAAAATGACACAGGGTGATGTTGGGCGGGCGACTCTACATCACTGCACGTCATTTCCATTTGGAGTTTGGCCCATCTGTGCGCCCGCCGAACTGTCAAAGGCCTATTAAGGCCTGTTAAAAAGCAATTAAGGTGATCAGCTGAGCTGCCCGTCCAACCTTAAGGTTGTCAGGGGGGCAGAGGAAGAGTCCAGGCGGCCTTCGCATTTTTCATGGAACCTCATCCACGGACGGGTTGGGGTTGGTTTCATGAATGATTTAAAATTTTCAGAAAATTTTTTATTAAAATGAATGCTCATGTCCCAGGTCATGTGACAGTTTCACTTGAGGGGACATGTCATAAAAAATTTGACAACACTTTATTAGGCTGTTTAAACTTAAAACTAATCTCCCTGAGGCACCCGTGCGTGTGAAAGAGCACACTCCTGACTCAGACAAACCCCCCACACAGGGAGCGCTCAGTCTTAATTAGCCCGCCCACATAAAATGGCGGCACCCAGCCGATCAGGGGCGCCAATCAGCTCCGTGCCCGCTCACCCACGTACAACTCCTCCCCGATGGGGAGAAAACTCTCCCCGTCACTCAGTCAGCGGTGCTCCGTTTGCCTTGATAGTACTGATCAAATGAATGCAGCCCTTGTGAAAACTCCATCCTGTGCTCACAGTGCCTTAAATGTAAGCTTTGGTGCCTCCCCCCACCCACCCCCTCACTGGCTGTGGCATTGGAGGCAGATTGCTGTCCTGTCAGCCCTGATGCTCTTGGTGGTTGTCCGCTGGCCAGTGGGGCCTGAACAGGCTCCTCCTGTGAGGGTGTGACCAGCGACATGGCTGGACATTCATCAACCACTGTTACCTCAGAAGATGGCATGGTCGCTGGCAGAGCGGCAGAGTAGCTGCCACCCTCCTCTGGAGCACCGTGGGAGGAGCTCACAGAGATGACTGGAAGCTCACCCACCAGCGTGGGGTATGTCTGCTCCTCCCTGCCCACCATTGATGACCAGGCATCCTGCAGAGAGACTAGGTGCCTCATCACAGAATCACAGAATTGTTACAGTGTAGAAGGAGGCCATTCAGCCCATCACGTCTGCATCAGCTCTCTGAGCATTTTAACTTAGTGCCAATCTCCTGCCTTTTCCCTGTAATCCTGCACATTGTTTCTATTTAAATAACCGTCCAATTCTCTCTTGAATGCCTTAATTGAACCTGCCTCCACCACACTTCCAGGCAGTGCATTCCCTAGCTACTCACTGTGTGAAAAAGTTTTTCTCACCTCCCATTTGCATCATTTGCAGAACACTCTAAAACTGTGCCCCCTGGTTCTCGATCTGTTTATGAGTGGGAATGGTTTCTCCTTATCTACTTTGTCCAGATCCCTTATGATTTAAGTCTGAAGTCTCCTTTTAGCCTTCTCCTCTCCAAGGAAAACAGTTCCAACTCCTTCAATCTTTCCTCATAACTGAAGTGTCTCATCCCTGGAATCATTCTTGGAAACCTCTTCTGCACTCTCTCCAATGCATTCACATCTTTCCTATGGTGTGGCACCCAGAACTGTACACAATACTCCAGCTGATGTCTAACTAGTGTCCTACATAAGTTCATCATAACCTTCCTGCTCTAGTACTCTGTGCCCCTATTAGTGAAGCCTAGAAAACCATATGCTTTAGAAACAGTTCTCGCTACCTGTCCACCTTTAATAACTTATGTACATATACACCCAGGTCTCTCTGCTCCTGAACACTCTTTAGAACAGTATCCTTTATTTTATATTGTTTGTCCATGTTCTTTGTACCAAAGTCTATCACCCCACACTTCTCCGCACTGAACTTCATCTGCCACCTACCTGCCCACTCCACCAATGTGTCAATGTCCTTTTGAAGTTCTACACTGTCCCCCTCACAGTTTACAATTCTCCCAAGTTTTGTGTCATCCGCAAACTTTGAAGTTGTCCCCTGCACACCAAGATCTAGATCATTTATATAGATCAGGAACAGCAAGGGTCCCAATACCGACCCCTGGAGAACTCCACTACAAACCGTCTTCCAGCCCAAAAAATACCTATTAACCATTACTCTCTGTTTCCGGTTTTGTATCCACATTGTCACTGTCCCTTTTATTCCATGACCATCCATCTCTCACATTGGCAGTAACCTCCTGAGGTCACAGCCGGTGTGTTGAATTACAGGTCCATGTGCAATCCCGGAAACCCCTCATTCTGTTCCTGGAGCTATCTCTCCATGAGAGTCACTGCACTCTCAATGGAGGAGTCAGTGTGCTCGGTGCTCGGTGCTCAGAGTCAAAGCAGTGCTCAAGCTCCTCATGGACTCCTCTGTGACAGATACCATGGCACAGAGACCCTCCGGGATCTTTTCCCACATATCCCGCTGGACATCCAGCATCTGCCGCCTGATGAACTACTCCACAGGCTCGTCTTCTGCCTTGGACTCAGCATCGTCCTGGTCTCCAGCAGTTCTCCAACTGCCAGTGCCCTGAGCCCTCTCTGCCACTGCCAGCTCCTCATGCGAGCGTGAAGTGCCCTCACCATAGTCCACTCCAAACGGACCCGTTGCGCTGTAGCCCACCGACGTGCCTGTATCTGCACTGGCGCTTGGTGCGGAGAGCGGATGTGACGCAGGTGCATCGCTCGGTGGTTCCTCCTCAGGTGTCAAAGGGGGTCCTTGGGGTCAGCCACACTGAAACTTCAGAGGGAGAAACAGTATATGTCAGTTAAGAACATCATCACTAGCTGTACGTGCAAGCACAATGGATGCTTGCCAAGACAGTCATGTTCCTCACTGAGGCACCGAAAGGCCAAGCAATGGGTGCTCTGGAATTGAACCTCTCATTGGAGATGCCAGGGCCCTGCCCTTCTGGCACAGTCCCCCATCTCTCATCTGCCCACTGCACTCTTACCGTCCCCCTGCCTCTCCTGTGGGCCTTGCTCCTCGCTCACGTTCCATATCCAGGGCATCCATCTCAAACCTCGACAAAATCAGGCTGTCGTGTGCGTCCCAGAACGTTATGGCTTCTCTGCTCCTGGAAGTAAACAATTAGTCCATCCGCTGCTTACACCATTCCAGCCTCGTGACCTTACCCCCTCCGCTCTCCACAACCACCCCACCCCAACCCCAACCCCAAGCCCAGTGAGCCAGCTTGAGGTGCCAGTCACGTAGGCACCCCTCACCCTTCCAAACACATAAGGTGAGCGGTAACATCTCCCACCCTCAGCAGGTACAGAGATATGTGCCTCTTAGCGCTATGCACCTCACACCTCTGAGCTCTGTGACTTACGGCCGCCCTCCAAGACACCTACACTGATTTCCACGCCAAGCTGGTACCCATCCTTGCGGAGCACAGACCATTAAACCATATCCGGCACTGGATCCACACATCATGCCCGCTCACCTGGGCAGCCATTTCCGCCTTCGTCTGGTGGGGTCATCTCCTCTTGCCATCCCACGTCCTGAGTATTTCACGCTGGGCACTCACTGCCTCCACTAGGGCATGCAAGCAGTGGTCTGAGGTTTGTGGGGCAGAGTGCCCACCAACATTGGCACCATGCCCGCCATGCCCACTGGGTGCTGATGCCATCACTTATGCCAAATTTTCTAGTCTCTCATCAACAGCTCCATTAGGCTCCTCCCTAACTCCTGGCAGCATTCAGGGAGCTGCCTGGGCTCATTTTATAGCCCACCCCCCCCACCTCCAGGTCATCATTCCAATTGGTACCCACCACGGTCCTGCCCCCTGCTGGCCGTGCTGCAGTAATGTCTGGGCGCATCTCACAATGGCTGGCCCTTAATTGGGCAGCTAGCATGAAATCGTGTCATTCCGACATTCGCAGGCAGAAGCAGATACCATGGCCGCTCAAAGGCCCACCGTTCACATGTGCCCAAAGAGCGCAAAACTCAGGCCTGCATCTCAACGCCCTAAAAACATCTCCCCTCTCAGGTCCTCTTTTCTCAAGCCTCAAATGGCCAACGCTCCAGGGGAGGACAAAGGAAATGCTTGAAGGCCATTCTGAAGCTCTCCTTGAAGTGTGGCAGCATTGACACTAATGACTGGGAGAAGCTTGCTACCAATCTTTCAAAATGGTGGCAACTTGTTCATCAAGCTGCATCACGTTTTGAGTCACAACATTTTAATGATGAGGCAGCAGTGAAGGAACGGAAAGAAGCAAATGCTGCACTCTGAATTCCACTGCATTGTGGGACATCCTTCCCCATGTGTCCAAAGGTGTGTGGGTCAAGAATAGGCCTGTTAGGCATATGAAGACTCTTGGCAGGAACTCATGGCCCTGAGTAGACATCATCTTCGAAACGAGGGACAGCTGATGACGACAACAAATCCAGGACATCAGAGCATCGACTGCTGGTGTGGGACAGCACTGTTACTTTTCACTGAGCATCTTTCATTTGTGACACTCAGTTTCAAGATTAATCACTCCAACATCTGCCCCGAGGTGAAAAATGCTCCCCTTCAAACACCCCTGGATACACCAGAATAAGTTATCCATTTCCTGCACCAACTGCCTATGATGCAGCTCACACTGAAATGATTAATTATGACTTCTGTGCAGTTTTATGCACTTATTCACAAACTCTAGAAACTTGGTTTGAAATAAAAACAGCAAATCACAGAAATAGACATGCTGACTGACTTGCTGTGTGAAAGAAAAAGTTAGATTTAATGTTCCAGGAGTCTGAAGTGTTTCTACTTGACAAGTAGCCGACATGCTGATTGACAACCTCTATGATTATTTTTGTTTCAGATTTTCAGCAATCCTGCTATGTCTTTATTTGCGCTGCAGAGACTAGAGTGAGACAGTCAAAGCTCATTCCGCGTAGAACAATTACAGATATTAGTCTATCTTTGATTCAGGCCCCAGGCACAAACAGGTAATGTTCCACTGCAATCTCAATTGGAATAGTAGTTGATTCATGTCTAATTCCTATGCGCTATAGAATAACATATAATCTCACTGCCCTCGGTCTTCTTGGAAGAAATAGGAATCATTCCTCTTTCAGCTAATCCATGGCACTGATTTCCCCACAGGAACAAGAAGTAAAATACTAAAGATGTTGGAAGTCCAGAACAAAAACAGGGAGAGCTGGAAACAGACAATAGGTCAGGTTGTATCCATGGGCAGAAGAGACAACTTGATGTTTGGGGTTGGGATAATCCCCCAAAATAAATAATACTCAACCTCCTGAGTTTTTCAGCATTCTCCGTTTTTGGCCTGATAAAGTGATGAATTCCATTTCATTGAACCAATCTGACATTGATACATTTATCACACCATACCATGTAGAAACGGTACACTTTCTGTACAGTATGCCAAGTGGGCAGTTTACCACTTGACAATATGACAAGTTAACACTAACCTGCCTTTCGTAAACACACCTTTTTCCTGTTTTCCGCTACTGCCTCCTCTATTAGAATTGCTACTAAATTTTCCCACATGCCTATACAAAATTTAAAGCTGAGACAGGAGCAGCCAAAGCAAAAGGCTTGTACTATAAATTCAAAACCTACCAGTTTTAATGTGATTTATTTTGATTTTACAGCTGAGATCAATTGTATGAACTCATTTTGTGCCGCAACCTACACTCCACACATGAAGGCTAAGAAAGTTTTAGCATGACTACAGCATGCGAGTGAAGGTTACACCATTTTGTTTTCAGGAAATTTGCGCCTAATTGGTTGATTTATTCTAAGGCATCACCACACACACATACAAATTCCCTGGATCATTTGCACCAATCTCAAGTTATAACTGCTAAAACCTAACTTAGCTCATTATAGCCTGCCCCCCCATGCAACAAGCTGGAGAATAGTAACTCGGAGTAGCTGTTAATTGACCCAAAGTCACTATTTCTGGGGTTTTGAAGCAATTTGTTTTTAGTGACTTAAAAAGAAATCTACTCTCAATATATCTTTCAACATTTTTTTATGCTATCAGAATGTGTTACATTAAAAAGAGCAAAACTTTAACAATTTGCGGTATTTAATGTACATAAATGACGGCTTAAAACTTTATTTTTTAATAGGATCAATAAGATTAAGAGGCATTTAAAGAAGATAGATGTTCCAGAAAATGCTGAAGAGGTTTTCATTATTAGCAAGCTGCCATAGTAACCATCATAGAAGCCTGCTTAATTTTTGAGGTAATTTTGGTAAAAGTCAGATTGAGGTTGACCCTGCCAGAGTATTATGAAAATAAATATTGAACTAATGTTCTTTGACACTGAAGCAGCCTCCCACAGTGAATAGCAGTACAGTCAATGAAAACAGCAGCTTCATTATTCTTCAGTTTTAACACCTGACAACAATGACTATGTTGATAACAATCCTTATACTAATGGAGTTATTATAGTGCAGTAATAGAATAATAATTAACAGTAACAAAGCACTGCAGAAAGCTTATATGTTTTACAGCTAATTTTCTTTAAGGTATCCCTGTGCTTAGTAAACATGTGCATATGTGTTAGTCAGTTAAACACAGATGCCCTACGGTACAGCACTGACCACTGAACTGATGAAAGGCAAGTACCTGCCTCTCACATTGGAGTATCAATGGTGTATATGGTTCATCAGATGAAAGGTCATTGACCTGAAATATTAATCTGTCTCCACAAAAGATGCCAGGCCTGTTGAGTATTTCCAATGTTTTCTGTTTTTAGTCAATTTTCACTCCTCCTTCCCAAATTATTGAAGCCCACAGATTATTTTACAGAGCTGTTGTGTCTTTTCCATTCTTAAACGTGCTATTTTTCAATTCATTTAACAGGTTCCTTTCCTGAAGACTGATGTTGACAGTATTACTGAGTTTTATTTTGCAGCAGCCAGAGTTTGAAAAAGGAAATAAAAGGGAAACAAGCATTATCAATGTATACTAAATGTGACTCAGTTCTAAATAAACTCATTAGCCCATTGAATAAGGGGCACATGAAGAGACAGGAGACTACACCTGAGTGAGACTGAGACCGAGTGAGTGGCCAATTCGGTTCACGCGATGAGTTCTGGTAAGTCTTTTTCAGGTTCATATTATAGATTAAGAGCCAAGCTCTAAGATAGAACTAACAACCTTCAAGTAACTTTGACTACCTTGGTAAACAGGGAATTGTCTGGTTGTGGCATTTATCTGTCAATCAGCTGAAAGCAGTTGGTTCAGTTGCTGTAGCAGGAAACTCAACTAGCTATTGACTCATCAGAAGGTTTATATAAGAGACAAGGCTTTTCAAACCACACAGCGGTAAAAGGGGTTCATGAGGATACAACACTTAAGTGAGAATGGAGACTGACAGTAGTGAATTAGGTTCACGTGAGAATTGGATGCATGGGGGAAAGAAGTGCTTTCAGTGAAGTTTATTGCAACTCATAGTGTGTTAAGCATTAGTCAGATTTATCAGTACTAGTAAGGTTTATCAATAGTTGTAAAGTTTAAGTTAAGGCAAAGTAAAATTAATATAAGTAAACCAAAGTAAAATAAAGTTAATATAAGAGAAGTAAAGTTAAGACATGGCAGGGCAGCTCAGTCATGTGGAATGCGTGTGCTGTAGTATTTGGGAAGTCATGGACGCTACTGGTGAGCTAGATGACCACAGGTACAGGAAGTGTCACCAGCTGCAGAAACTTGAGCTCTGGGTTTCAGAACTCGAGTGGCAGCTGGAGTCACTGTGACACGTCCGTGAGGCTGAGAACTATGTGGATAGTACATTCAGAGGTGGTCACACTGCAGGTTAGGAGCATCGAGGCAGAAAGGAAATGGGTGACTGTCAGGCAGTCCAAGAGAACCAGGCAGGTAGTGCAGGAGTACCCTGATGTCCTGCTCACTAATCGGATTTCCCTTTTCGATAGTGGTGAAGGCATTGGTTCCTCAGAGAAGCGCAGTCAGAGCCAATTTTGTGACACTGGGCGGCTCAGCTATACAGGAGGGGAGGAAGAAGAGGGCAAGACCCTAGTGATAGGGGATTTGTTAGTTAGGGGAACAGATAGGTGTTTCTGTGGCTGTAGACATGACTCCAGGATGGTATGTTGCCTCCCTGGTGCCAGGGTATGGATGTCATGGATCAACAGCAGGACATTCTTCTGCGGGAGGGTGAACAGCCAGAAGTGAGGAATAAAGATATCTTTCTGTAGTTGTACAGAGCCTTGGTGAGACCTCACCTGGAGTATTGTGTACAGTTTTGATCTCCTTATGGAAGGAGAGATATACTTGCCATAGAGGGAGTGCAATGGAGATTCATCAGACTAATCCCTGGGATGGCGTGATTGCCTTTTGAGGAGAGTTCGAGGAGACTGGGTCTGTGTTCCCTAGAGTTTCAAAGAATTAATATGATCTCAATGAAATCTACAAAATTCTTACAAGGTGTGACAGGGTGGATGTAGATGTTTCCCCTAGCTGGTGAGTCTAAAACCAGGGGACATAATCTCAGGATAAGGGATAGGCCATTTCAGACTGAGATGAGGAGGAATTTCTTCATTCAGAAGGTGGCAAATCTTTGAAATTCTCTGTCCCAGAAGCTGTGGAAGCTCAATCATCGAGCATGCTCAAAACAGAAATCGATAGATTTCTGGAGGTTAATGACATCAAGGGGTCTGGAGATAGTGAGGGAAAGTGGTGTTGATGTAGATGACCAGCCGTGATCTAATTGAATGGCAAGGCAGGCTCAAAGGGCTGAATGGCCTACTCCTGTATCTATGTTCCTAGCCAATTAACCAGTATAAAAGACAAAAATGTTAATTGTCCTCTTGTGCAGTGAACAAAATGACAGTGTTTATAAATTAATGTAAGAGATGGTGGGGAAGTACACTTACATATTGCTTAATTGTGAAAATTTGGAAATCCCATTAATAAACAGAATGATTTTTTCTAACCCAAAGAGCCATAAGATCAACGCTGCAGGCAATGTTGACAGAACAAAATGTGAATCCAATTGCTGAAAATAACTGGGAGGAAATCTATGAAGTGTTTCATGATGCACAGTTAACAACACACGCATTGAAATATCTACTTTCACATCAAAGCATCTCTAGGTGCTTTGTACAATGGTCCTGTTTTTTTTCCCCAAATGCAGCGCCTATTGTGACTTTGAAATAGAGACCAAGTGAGGCAAGAAAATTGCTGCAATTTTTCCTAGTCTTGGTCTTGAAGATGAAATTAAAAATGCATTATCAGTGATAATGGTTTCATCACATAGTGAAGCGGCAGACGCAAATTAAATGTGGCTTAATGCGAAAATGAAGATAATTTATACATTTTATCCTGTTTGGTGGCCGCCAACAATATTTAAATGACCCTGTCTCTGTGAAGTTGTCTCAGGGGCAGCCAATCAAGATTGATAATCTCCTGACCACCATCCCAAACCCCCACCCACTCAAGTTGGGATTCCATCAATACTAAATCTCTGGCAAAAGATCTTCCTGTTATTCAACCATTAAGGTTACACATCTGGCAATGTTTCAGTTCTGTCATGTTTACATTATTTTTCATTACCAACAACCTTTTTCCCTTTATGCTCAATTCACCCAGGCAGGAAGCCAGCTATCTTATTTAATGCAGACACGCCTTGATTAAATGCTACCAGATAATGCCAGCATGGATTGGAGGCATGAACTAGGACTCAATGATTGTTTTAGCCTTGTACATGTCAAAGCAGAATTGTTTATTCTCAGCTAGCCAGAGAAACTGGGTGTGAGTAGGAGACACAGACACTCAAAGAAATATCCCGACTTAAGATCTTCTAGTTTCCATGTTATTGGTCAACTGAAGGGTTCTCAGATACAAAGACACTTCAGCTCTCAGAAACAAAATATTATACAGTGAGGAGATGAAAGGCTGGAAATACTGGGAGGCAACTTCCAGCAGTGGACTATTACATTCCCAACACCTCAGCTTGGAAATTTTAAGACTATGTCTGATTAAAGATCAGTGACTTCAGAATAAGATGATAATTTGTTTAAATTCTTCCTTCCAGCACCACTTTCTCTCCTCCTCTCCTGAAATTCATAGGTTTGGTAACCAGAGAGCACAGATGTAAGGTAATTGCCAAAAGAACCAGAGGGGAGATAAAGAGGTGTTTTTTATGCAGCGAGTTAGTTATGATCCAGAATGCACTGTCTGAAAGGCTAGTGGAAGCTGTTAATTGTACATTAATTATGCTTAATTATATGCTAGCAGCGGGTATTAACTGGGGTTTCATTTGTGTCCCTTTAAATAGACATAGATTGAAACTGTGATTGTTGGGTTAGGAGGTGCATGCTTGTAATGTGTAACTCTGTAAAGAAATGGTTGTAAACATTTGTAAGGATTGGTTCCAGTTCTATCCTTCACCAACTGGTTTTCTGGAATAAAACATGGTAGCAGAGGATGGCTGCCTTAAGGTGAAGGTTGAAAACTAAGAACATTATTTTCAGAGAGAAAAATACAATCCTAGTGGTCATTCTGGAAAGTGGCAGAAACCAAGGGCGGAATTTTCCGTGCCCGCTGGTTTTGGGTATGATTGGCGGCACGAACAGACAATATGGCAAGAAGGCCAAAAATCAGTTTCATGACATTGTGAAACCAGTTTGTGATCGTCCGCTCAGCCTGTTGATGGTGGACAGCAATTCCTGCCATCAGATATCAGGAAATTCATTTTAATACATCTGCATATCATTATAAGGCTGGCCCACTGGGATCATGGCCCCCCACCCCCCAGCTGGATTGTCCACCCATGTCAATGGGAAAACATGCTGGTGCAGAGCACCGCGTCATCACGGACATCTGAGGAGCAGGAGATGCTGGAGGAATCTTGGAGGAACTTCCGTTGCATACTAGGGTGGGAGGGTGAGGGTTCGACGGTATCAGTAGAAGGGACAGCGAGGGTGGTTGGTGGGGACTCGGAGGCAGACACGGACCCTGGGGGTGAGAAGGAGGAGGTCGGGGAGGTTAATGTGGATGGGGTGGGATTTTCGGGAAGGAAGGGAATGTGCACGTTCACCTGGACACCCCCGAAGGAAAAGGGTTGTGGCTGGTAGGTCACGGAGCGGAGGTGGAAGGTGATGCCAGGGGGGTCAACTGTGATGAGGGAAAGAAAATGGGGGACTGGGGGAGGGGAAAGGATGGGCGGGGTGGTGGGGGGGGACAAGTAAAACTGTAGCATTATCATGCTGGCTAAATTGAAAGAGAAACAAGAGCCATGGTGTGCAAGATAACATGCTGCATGGGAGTGTGATCAGTGGGTGGGCGGAGATACAAGTCAGCTCAGAGGGACAACTGAAAGAGAACTTCAGCAGGCAGCATTGACAATGCTCAGAGCACTGAGATGAGCGTCATATGGGAAGGATCCACATGTGTGGGAGAGGCTTACACGAGGCTCCGAAAGGCCCTGCCACAAACTTCTCCCTGCAGAATCACTCATGTTCCAGCTGTGTGCAGCTGAACTGCTGGTGGTGGGGGATGGAGTGGGAGGACTCGTGAAGCCTGTCAATGAAGCTGAAAGACACCATTACACATTATTCAGTGAAAGTGACTATATTTCCAGATTGTAAAGTGACAAAATGAGTTCACCCATGCATCCAACTGTGATCAGAATGTCTTAACTTTTGAACGCCTTAGACTTCTAGTTGCTGCCCTAACATCTGGTTGCTGCCCTAACATCTGGTTGCTGCCCTAACATCCACAGCAGGAGTGGGGACAGCCTGTGCAATCGTTGGCCCTGTTGCCTCTGATGCATTCGGCGTGGATCCTCTGAAGAGCCAAGGCCTTGGGGGCCCCGGCTTGCCCTGCCTGTCCTCCTGTGGGTCACTGCTCCCTCTGTGGTGACAGAGGATGGGATTGAGGGGGTCACAGGCAAAGGGGACTCAGGGAGAGCGGACAGCCTCTGGGATTCCTGAGTGGATAACCCAGAGATGTCCAGCTGCTGCTCCTCCTCCCTTCGGATGCCTGAGGACCCCAGCCTGACTCCTTGAGGGGAAGGAGCACCTGGGGGGATGTTGAGGTGCCCTATTTCCCTCTCACATTGCCACTGCAGGAACTCACCCATGGCTCCCGGGATGAAGTGCACGTCTACACACATCTCCATGTTCTGCTGGACCAGGGTCTCCATGGCGTCTGCTATCCACCCCATGGAGACCTCTATACACGCACATGTGGGCACCACTTCATCAGAGAGCAGGCAGACGCACTCCTCCAACTCGTGTACCACTCTGCTGAGGGCTTTCATCAGCTCTATGTGATGTTCCCCCGCCTTCTGCTGACTCTCCAGGATGAGTTGAAAGGCCGAATCCAGAGGTTCGTCATTGACCCAGACCTCACAGATAACTCTTCCCCAGCAGCTCTCCAAGTGCTGGGAGCTTGATTGCACCTGCCTCCTCCTGCTGAAGATATGTGTCCGTGTGGTGACCATCAGATTGTGAACCCGAGCCTGCTCTAGATCTAGATCACACCAAGGTGCGTGTTTCTGTGCTGGTGGAGGGTGTGGGTAAGAGCTGTTATGGGTCTTCCAGGCTGCTTATTTCCAGCTCTTCATTAGAGGTGTCCTCTTCGCTAGAGGTGAGGATATGGATGGAGCTGAGGGATTGGCTGGCTGAGCGTGTTAGTCGCTTGGCAGAGCTCCCTGTGAACCAAAGTAGAGATAATCAGTACATGGCAGCAGAGTCAAAAGCAGGAGAGAGAGCACTCACAGTTGTGTTGAGAGAGGGATGATGTGGTGCAGGATCCTCACGTGGGTGTTCATCACTGACCTCACCGTCACCACAGGCAGGGTCCACATCCTCACCAGTCAGCACGATGGCACACTCCTCAAAGTCAGTGAGGGGCCTAATGTGGGCCACTCCACCCCCCGGTCTGGGACCTCTCCCTGCTGTTATGAGCCAGCTTCTCCTGCATGGAAACAGCTGGAGAGTGTGTGAGCAGGACACATGGCACTGTGTGGAGTGTTTGTGTGGTGAGTGGAGACATAGACAGGATGAGGGAGTGAGCTCCAGAGGGTATGAGCCTGATGGAGATGTGAGGGTGTGTGTGAGAGTTAGAGGTGTTGTCCCTTGAGGTGTGAGATCCCTGTGGATGTGTGATGGGTTTGTGAGTGTGTGAGTTGAGAGTGATGAGAAGAGTGACTTACCCTGGTGGAACAGATAAGACCATTCATCCTGTTGCATCATTGAGTGGCTGTCCTCTTTTTCAGGGCATTGGTACTGACCATCACTGCCACCGCCTCCCATGCTGGATTGGTGATGTTGCTGCCCGTCCTGTGGCCAAAGCGAGTGAACAGGATGTCACGGTGAGCCTCCACTGCATCCAAAATGCACTTGAGGGACGCATCAATGAACCCGGGGGCTGCAATATTTTTGTTTTTCGTGGCCATGTGTCCTGTGGAAGCACTGAGAGATGTGCGCCCAACTACACTTTAAATATGGCATCCGGCGAGGTAATGGAATGCCAGGCGAATGAGAGCGCGTCTGCCATCGAAACAGCGTGTTTCCTGGGAATGCGTAATTAATGCATCGGGACTGGGACAATTTGGCAGCTTGTGGGTAAAACATCATTTTTCCTGCCTGTTGCTGCACTTAGTGTAAACCTGAGATGGTTCCACCTCAAGTGTAAATTGTTAGGGTATAATTATCCTCAGATGTTCTGGGAGCCTGTACCTTATGACTAATGAAAGAATGAAGTGGATTTGTAATCTTGGGTTACAGCCTAACAAAGAGGAAACAAGGTATGACCTTGGTGTTGTCACATCCTACATGAATCAAAATGGGAGTTCCTGAGATGGATTCCCATCAGTTGGATAGTGATGTAGTTTGGACCTTCTGTTAGAATTGTTGGATGAAATCCACAAGAAAGATGATCTGTTAGATGCCTATGAGGTGAGATTCTGATAGCTTTCAGAAAACAGATGGTCACTCCATGGACACATACATCATGGACTTTAACAGATTGTATAAAAGATTGGCAAAATTAAATTTTGGGATCTCTGGATCAGTACAAGAATTGTGCTAGGGCATCTCATACAGACAGGCTGGTGGTACCAACTAGAATTCAACTCTCAGGAAAGGACACCCTGTTCGATCAGATGTCTGCTGCCATTAAAAAAAAATTGCTGAGGAAGTAGTAATTTCTTTTAACCCTCACGGAAAAAATTAGACATTCCACAGTGACACTTTGAATAGAGGACTCAATGATTCCCAAATATCTAAATGGTCAGATACTGGGCGCAGGTATCAGTATAATTGGATAAAAGATAGAAAGAATGATGATGAAAGCACATTTGCAGACCTGGCTATTACAGGAGGAGACAGAATTGGCACATAAATAACTGGAAATGAATCCCAGGAATTCCTAAGGAACAGCTAATAGGTGTTTCAGATGTGACTTTATTACAACCGCAGCCGATGTTATTCACTGAGTAAGCCAAATCCCAGAAGGAACCTGTCTTACTGATCATAACTTCATTTGTCTTTTGTGAAAACAAGGGGAAAACTACTGATCCCAGAAGCATAGGATCCCAGTAACACTTTTAGGATTTTAAAATGAGAAAATTTATTAACAAGAAGAAAAAAAAATATAAGCATACAAGATTAAATTTACACAGTTAAACAGTCTTACAAAACATTCCCCAAAAAACCCATTTGGTCAGAACACACAAGTAAACTATTTGGCAACAGCCCCCTTATAGATTTTAACCATAAAAATCCAATAATATTACCCAAGGCAAAAAACTGCAGTCACTTTACTAAAGAATACCACACAAGTTCTCACTCTCTTTCACTCTGCTGCGGAACTGAAGGAAGTTCAGAAACAGACTGTTTACTGAAAACAAAGACTTTTCTGGCTTGGAACTGGATGGATGCTTCAATTTCACAACCTTTCTCAGCACAGAGCAAGTCTCAGGACATCTCCCCCACTCCATACAACTCACCTGAACATCTTTCCTTAAATATCCTTTTCCCCTTTGGTCTTAGACTCCATTGTTCTAAACACCTCTTTGAACTCATTTTTTCCAAAATATAAAAATCATTTATACTTTTCCATTGCCTCCACATTCAGGTCAATTACAATTTAATAATCTTCCCTTGTTTACCTATGTAATCTTTTTAAGTTGTAAAAGTCCTTAGTCACTTCTAAACTCTCTGAAATCTAACAGCTGAAAGGTCAACTTTCCACTTATCTCATAATGTAAATTTCAAACCCAATCGTACATTCAACTTCACCATAGCCTCTCATTACAAATGCATGCATCTATCAGTTTTACCATTCCCCTCTCTGAGCCCACAAACAACTGTCTTTACTGACCTTCCTCCAGTTTAATTACACACACACTCTCTCTCTCACATACACAAACACTCGCAGCCTTCTTTACAGAATACCACAATATTCCCAAAAACATTTTTAAAAAATGACATCCATCTGCACAGACTAGAGGGATCACTGTGAGGTGAGCTGGCCAAAGCAGAAAGACAGGGACCTGAAGTAAGTTGCAATGAAGAAATAAGAAATTTACAAATGGATATGGACAGGTTGGGTGAATGGGCCAAAATTTGGCAGATGGAGTTTAACGTGGATAAGTGTGAGGTTATCCATTTTGGTCGGAAGAATAAAAAGACGACTTATTATTTAAATGGAGAGAAACTTCAGAATGCTTCAGTGCAGAGGGATCTGGGTGTCCTCGTGCATGAATCACTGAAAGCTAGTATGTAGGTACAGCAGGTAATAAGGAAGGCAAATGGAATTTTGGCATTTATTGCTAAAGGAATAGAGTTTAAAAATAGGGAAGTGTTGTTGCAACTGTACAAAGCTCGAGGGGCTGAATTGCCTACTCCTGCTCTTAATTCTTATGTTTTTATGACACAGAGAATCCTGAGGAACAAAGTGGAGATAATGCTGAATCCAAAAAATTATGCTGATCACAATGAGTTTTAGTGCTGTGATGAATGTATCAGTTATGGGTACTTTAATAACGCTGTACTAGATAGTGCTTGCATTTCAACAGTGCATAGAACAGATGAGTTAAAATGTTATCTTGATTCATTTAGTAAGGGTTGACACAAGGTTAAGGATTTGTTTAAAAACTCCCAAGAAACAAGTTTGAAATTAAAAACAAAATTAACCCATATAGTAAATCATCAAACTTCAATTTATCATGACCTCAATACAGTTCACATTTAGTAAAAGTTTATCAGCAGCAAACAAATGCCTCATTGTACCTACCAAGTGGAAATGGCTTTTTCCCAGATTTACGCAGAGGCATTGTTCTTTTCCCGTCTGAGTATCAGTGAATGCAAAAACTGTGAATTAGTGTACCTGCTTCCCTTCCACAATTTCACGTAGAGATTGGGTTCTTTGTAATTTACAGCCATGGCACATTTGGGTTTACTAACAGCTATTGCAGAAATCTTGTTCATTCTTTCTAACAAAGCAGATAAAAGTATTACTTGCTTTAGTTTTGGTGATGATAACACATTGATGCCACTAAAGAGAGTTGTAATTCCATGTAAGGTAACAGGAGTAAGCAATTTTATCAGTACTCATGTATTCTCCAGTGAGATACCCTTGCTATTGTGTAAGCCTTCTATGAAAAAGATACAAATAAAACCGGTCATGGAGCATGATAAGGCAATTGTTTTTGGAAAATCATTGGTCTACTGTTTACTCAGTCAGGACATTTCTGTATTCTCTTCAAATCTGACAAGTATTAATGAATTAATGAAGGATTAATCAGAGAAAAAAGAAACAAATTGTCTTAAAGTTACATAGACAATTTGTTCATCCCACTTGTTAAAGATTAAAAGTCCTGTTAAAAGAAGCAGAGTGGTTGTTGAAGAATGTAAGAGGCTAATAGAAAAGCTTAGTGAGTAGTGTGAAACCCATAAGAAGTATTGAGGATGCTATCATGTCCAATCGGTACAAGACTTTAAAGGAGTAGTTGCCATGGATCTAAAGGTGTGAGACAAAGGGCAGGATCATCCCAGATTTGCACTAAGTGCAGAAGCGACGGTAAAATGGACATTTTACCCGCTGGATGCAATGGTGGGTTTTTGTGCCACATCATCCAAATCCCACCTCATTAATCATGCATTCCCAGGGAACACGGTGGTTTGCTGGTGGTCAGCCTCTGATTCACCCTCCACGCCATCACCTCGCCGCTTCCTCACACCGGACACCATATTTGAAGTGCAGCTGTGCGCACACCTTTCGGTGCTTCCAGCCCAGGACTGCTGCACAGAACACATGGCCCTGAAAGGCAAGGAGAGTGCACCCCCCAATTCAGTAACACGTCCTTGGGACATCTTCTGAGCACCATTGGAGCCCGCCACGATATCTTTTACCCCCACTCTGGCTGCAGGAGGCCCAGCAGTGTCACAACTCCAGCGGTGGCATGGTGGTCAGTGCCAACGCCGCACAGAAGAGGTTGGCCATTTAGTGCAGAAGGAGGGTGAATGATCTCATCCGTGCAGCCAGGGTAAGGCAGCCACCTCATCACTCTAAGCTCATACACTGAATGATCCAGCATGGGAGGATGATTCCAGTGAGCTGGGCTTATAGAGATATGTAGATGTATTACAACCAAGTTCCCAATGTGCAGCGGCAGGAAATGTGGCCAACCACTGAGGGGCAGAGCTGACCATTGTAAACTGGTTCTTGAAACCGATTTATGGTCTTCCCGCCTTATTGTCCACTCACGCCTGATGCCAGCGGGCACCGAAAATTCTGCCCAAAGGCAGAAATTTTTTCATTCTACCTTTTCCAAACTTGATAACAGGATTAAAACTTAATGCATGGTAGTTAGTGCGAAAAAAATGGTTACATTAGACAAAATAATGGAGAAGCGGATAGGGACAAGAATTTGGGCACCAGCAAAGTTTGTTGACCGATATTGGACGAAAATTTGCAAATGACGAGTTCAGAAAAATGTGTGAGAACATGAACGTCATAGTAATGAATACTGTGACTGAATGTCCTTTAAGCAATGAACTATGTAAAATGAATTATGTAGCAATTGATGAAAGCTGTACAATATTTTAGCTGATCAGCCAATCTGCAAGTTGACAATAACCAAGTTCATGCAAAGCATTGACTCCAGATGTTTGGAGGATATAGTCCCCATCAGTTAACCTATGGGTGAAATCCCAAAATAGCCAAATCATGCAACAATCTTCCTGCACTAGAAGCCACTACAATTAATTCAATTTTTTCTGCACGTTTGAATGCCTTTCATGCAGGGTGACAGGTTTTTCTCAAGGCCGAGGTCTCAGGAGAAAATTCTGAGAGCAGTGAGGCATTGTGTAAGACAACCTAAGGTACAATTTAATTCAGGAGATTTGATATATTTTAAAAGAGAGGGTCATCGGAAATGGAAAGGCAGTAATAAGATAATAGGTCATGATGGTATTTATCAAATATGGCAATCAAACTCCTCATAATTAATCAAGATAAGTTACACAATCTTAGACTCTGAGCAGCTGGTAGAAGTAACAAAGGGCAATAGATTTCTGACAGATGTGTTCCTGAGGCCACCCAAAGAAACAACAGGTACAGTAAAAAACTATGGGAACAAAAGAAATGCATTTATGGCCTGAATGATGCTTTCAGTGTGTGGTGCTTTTTGGTAATATCTTAGCATATCATCTGCAATGAGATCATGGCTGATCTCAGTGCTAAACTATACAAGGCACTAGTAAGACCACATCTAGAATACTGTGAACAGTTTTTGTCCCTTCATCTAAAGAAATATATACCAGCATTGGAGGCAGTTCAGAGAAGGCTCACTAGTTTGATTCTGGATATGGAGGGGTTTTCTTTTGAGGAGAAGTTGAATAGGTTTGGCCTGTACTCCTTGGAGTTTAGAAGAATGAGAGGCAATCTTATTGAAACATGTAAGATTCTTAGAGGGCTTGACAGGATCAATGCTGAGAGGTTGTTTTCCCTTGTGGGAGAGTCTATGCCCAGAGGGTAAAATATCAGAGTAAGGGATTGCCCATTTAAGACAGAGATGAGGGGGAATGTATTCTCTCAGAAGGTAGTGAATCTGTGGAATTCTTTACCACAGAGGGCTGTAGAGGTTGTGTCGTTAAGTATATTCAAGGCTGAGAGAGACAGATTTTTAATCTGGAAGGGAATCAAAGGTTATGGGAAAGGGGCAGGAAAGTGGAGTTAAGGATTCAGCCCATTATCAATAATATGCAGCATCAGCATATTTTTCTGAAAATAGGTTGTTTTCAACTAAAAGCATACCCTGTGATATTGTATTGGCATTATAAAAGGAAAATTTTGAGGCAACTTCATGATGCATGTTGATGATTTCTTATGGGATGGTACTGTAGAATTTAAGAAATGTATTATTAATAGGATCAACGCCAGGCTTATAGGGCTTCTAAATTTTGTTGTTTCAATATGAAGCAGAACAGATCTGGAAAACCTTAAATCAACAATTCTAATTAGAGAGTGTTATTCCCATCCCAGCTAATCATACTAGGTTGTCACAGAAAGATAATGGGCTGAACCTTTGGCTCAGCGAGCGGGGGGGGGGCGGTGGGGGGGGAGGTAAAATGACACAGGGTGACATTAGGCATACATCCTAACTCAGCTGTGCGCCCACCGAACTGTCAAAGGCCTATTAAGGCCTGTTAAAAAGCAATTAAGGCTATCAGCTGAGCTGCCCGTCCAACCTTAAGGTTGTCGGGGGACAGATGAAGAGTCTAGGCGGCCTTCACATTTTTCATGGAGCCTCATCCACAGGCGGGATGAGGTTTCATGAATGATTTAAAATTTTCAGAAAATGTTTTTATTAAAATGAATGCACTTGTCCCAGCTCACGTAACAGTTTCACATGAGGGGACATGTCATAAAAATTTTTACGACACTTTATTAGATTACAACACAATTTATTAGACCATTTAAACTTAAAACTAATCTCCCTGAGACAGCTCTGTGCCTCAGGGAGATTTCTGCGTTCTTTCGCACGCATGCGTGAAAGCACATTCCCGACTCTGGCAACACCCCCCACCTCTCCCCCCACCCGCACAGGGAGCGCTCAGTGCTTTCGGGAAAGCGTTATGCTGGGCGGGCCTTCATTGGCCCGCCCACATAAAATGGCGGCGCCCAGCTGATCAGGGACGCCAATCGGCTCCGCACCCGCCCGCGTCTGCCCCCGACAGGGAGAAAATTCACCTCAATGTTATATCTAAAGGGGAGACTGAATGCAAAGCTTCATTGGCCGGTTGAACTCGTTGGGCACTGGACTTGACCAGTTTTGGCTATTTTTGATATGTTGGGGTTTGACTCGACAATGAAATGCCCTAAAGTTGAGAATGTTCAAGGAATTCTTTTTTTAAATTAAGTCTGAAGAAATGCATTGTAAAGTTTCTGTCTTTGGTGACCTAGAGAACATGAAACTAGTGATTTTTAGCAATGCTTCATATGCTAACCTTCCTGATGGATATTCTAGTGTGGTAGGTTTCATAATTTCTTTTTATTATGAGCGAACATGAGAAATGTTGTCATTTAGCTTGGGAAGTTGAGAAACTAAAAGGGTTTGTTAAGAGTACTTTGGCTGCAGAAAGACTGGCTGATATGAATGTAGTGGATATGGGATTCTGTTTGCCAAAAAATATGTGAGATTCTGTCCAAAGGGCAAACTGAAAACATTATATCCATTGAGTGTTATATAATCCTTTAAGGAAGGAAATCTGCCATCTTTGCCTGGTCTGGCCTACATGTGACTCCAGACCCACAGCAATGTGGTTGACTTCATAAGTGCCCTCTGAAATGCGTAGCAAGCCATTCAGTTCAAGGGCAATTAGGGTTGGACAACAAATGCTGGCCTTACTAGTGATGCCCACATCCCAAGAAAATATGAAGAAAAATAAATCATTCATTGTGGGATAATGGACATTTTATGAAAATTGTGAATGAGAAAGGGTTACAGATTGACTTTGCTGGCTTGAAACAAATGCTGGAGAGAATGGAATTAAATGGGTGGTCATCGAGGGTCCGACTGTTTAACAAAAAGAAACGCACGTACAAGAAATTTATTAGAGATCCTAGAGGAGGGATGTTCCAAAATATAATGCTTTGTACAAAATATGGATGTTTTAAATTAGTTTTTGAAATTTTGGTTGTAGTGTATAAACTCTACTTTTTATTCAAAGAGAGAGATGGGAACTTGTTAATTTATATTTATTTTGTTTAATTGGAAATAGGTTTTGGGCCTTACATAGGGCATTAACTAAAGCGCCTATAAGTAGATTGAAACTGTGGTTGTTAGGTTCGGAGGTGCATGCTTGTAAAGTGTTACTCTATAAATAAATGTTTACAAATGTGTTTAAAGCTCAGCTCCAGTTGTATCTTCACCAACTGGCCTTCAATGATGCAACAGAAGCAGATTAAACAATATTAAGAAGGAATTGAATATATAGTTGCAAAGAAAAAGTGCAGGGCTATGGAGAAAGAGAAGGGAAGTTGTATTAATTGGATAACTCTTCCAAAGAGCTGACAGAGGCGCAATAGATCGAATGGTATCTTCCCCTGTTACAAAATTCTATGATATGAGTTCCAAGACAGTAGTTATTTTATATTAGCAAGTTGAGACACAGACTGGCAGGAATTCACAACATTCTGATTATTAGTCTTGAAGTCTATGACCTTATTTTAGCCTTTAGCCCACAGGCTGCCCCAGACACTATTGTTCCACAGGCCAGTCTTTTTATTTTGAAGGTTTCAGCTAACATACAGTGTTACTGGAGTAAAATCAAATATTACAGTTGAGCACTGTCAAAACCAGTTAGTCATCAGCAGCAGGCAATGACTGAACCCTTCACTTACATTACAACCTGAGTATACATTACAACCTGAGTATACATTTCCAGCTACCTGTATTTATCATTAAAATAATAGAATGCAACATTTGAAAAGACAAACCAAAATTCCCAGACAGGCATTGTGACTTATAGTTAACATTCTGGTGAGACCTCAGTGCTATAAGACGTAGGAGCAGAAGAAGGCCATTCGGCCCATCGAGTCTGCTCCACCATTCAATGAGATCATGGCTGATCTGATAATCCCCAACCCCACTTTTCTGCCCTTTTCCCCATAGCCCTTGATTCCCTTCCTAATTAAAAATCTGTCTATCACAGCCTTGAATATACTTAATGACCCAGCCTCTACAATCCTCTGCGGTAAAGAATTCCACAGATTCACTACCCTCTGAAAGAAGAAATTCCCCCTCATCTCTGTTTTAAATGGGCGTCCCCTTACTCTGAGATTATGTCCTCTGGTCCTAGACTCTCCCACAATGGGAAACAATCTCTCAGCATCTACCCTGTCAAGTCCCCTAAAAATCTTATATGTCTCAAGAAGGTCGCCTCTCATTCCTCTAAACTCCAATAAGTACAGGCCAAACCTATTCAACCTCTCCTCATAAGAAAACCCCTCCATATCTGGAATCAATCTCGTGAACCTTCTCTGGACTTCCTCCAATGCTAGTATATCTTTCCTTAGATAAAGGGACCAAAACTGTTCACAGTATTCTAGTTGTGGTCTAACTAGTGCCTTGTGTACTTTAGCAAGACTTCCCTATTTTTATACTCCATTCCCTTGGAAATGAAGACCAACATTCCATTTGACTTACCTATTAACTGCTGAACTTGTATGGTAGCTTTTCATACTCATGCACGAGGACCCCCAAATTCCTCTGTGCTGCAGCTTTCTGCAGTCTTTCTCCATTTAAATAATATTCAGCTCCTCTATTCTTCCTGCCAAAGTCCAGAACTTCAAATGTTCCCACATTTTATTCCATCTGCCAAGTTTTTGCCCACTGTCACTTAACCTGTCTATATCCCTCTGTGGACTCCTTGATCCATCCTCACCACTTGCCTTCTCACCGATTTTTGTGTCATCTGCAAACTAGGTGATAGTACATTCACTCCTTCATCTAAGTCATTAATATATATTGGAAATAATTGTGGCCCCAGCACTGATCCCTGCAGCACTCCACTAGTTACAGGTTGCCATCCTGAAAATGCCCCCATTATCCAAACTCTCTGCCTTCTATTAGTTAGTCAATCCTCTATCCATGCTAATATACTACCCCCAGCACCATGGGCTCTTATCTTATTAAGTAACCTTACGTGTGGTACCTAATCAAATGCCTTTTGAAAATCTAAATATATTAAATCTACTGGTTCCCCTTTATCTATCCTGCTTGTTACCTCCTCAAAGAATTCTAATAAATTTGTCAGACATGATTTCCCCTTCATGAATCCATGCTGACTCTGCTTGTTTATATTATGCATTTCTAAATGCTTTGCTATTACATCCTTTATAATAGACTCTAACATTTTCCCAATGATGGATGTTAAGCTAACTGGCCTATGGTTACCTGTTTTTTGTCTCGCTCCCTTTTTTGAATAAGGGTGTTATATTGGCAATTTTCCAATCCTCTGGGACTTTCCAGAATCTAAGGGCTGAATTTTCCCATTGGCATAAAATGATGCGCTGTGACATCAGGTGAGTATCCCGACATCACCACACGCCGTCGCGATATTTCGCTGGATGGGTGTGTGATGATGTCTGACGCATGCCTGCCATTAATTAATGGGCCAGTTAAGGCCCTTGAGGCACCAATTTTTCAGCATCCGTGTGATCTTCAGGTTGGCACATGGGCGCAACAGCCAGACAGGTAGGATACTTTGCATTAACCTCATCCATGGGCGGGATAAGAGGTCTCACTGGGGTCGCGAGTGTGCACAGTCAAGCATTTATTTCTGAAAGTTTTTGAAACCTGCCTGTGTGATCTGCAATACTTCAAAACACATCCCAGCTGCTTTTTCTAGACTCTTAACCTTCAGGTCAGCTCTCTGCAGTGAGGAATCTTTTCTGGGCCTGCAGCTTTCAGGAAGCCTTCCCTTAGCCTGGGAATAGGAGTTGAACTCTCCACTGGAGGCAGCTCCTCTGAGGAGGAAGTGAGGGCTAGAAGGGGGAGGAGGTCAGGAGTCCACATTCAGCCTCCAGGGGAGCCACCTTTGGGAGGTCAGGTGCAGGCACAAGGGGCGCAGGGCCAAGAGATTGTCCAAGGCGGAAGGAGCCGCAGAAGACGCCACTATCCTGCTGCCAGGGTTTACAAGCGGCAAAACAATGTATCTGAGGTGCAGTACTGAAGGAGGCTCTGCCTCTCAAGGGAGACAGTCAACTTTATCTGTCAGATGATAGGGCCTGAGATCTCCCCTAACTGTGTGGGTGGACAGCCCATGCCAATGAGCCAGAGGCTTCGCGGCCATTGCTGGCTTCCCCCGTGTCCAGGGTGCTATAGACTGTACACATGTGGCCATCAAGGCACCAGCAGGTGAGCCTGGTGCCTTCGTCAACAGGAAGGGCTTCCACTCCATGAACATGCAGATAGTGTGTGATCACAGGATGCTGATTCTACAAGTCTGTGCAAGGTACCCAGGCAGCTCCCACGACGCCTACATCCTCAGACACTCCCAGGTGCCGGGGCTCTTCAGTGCTCCAGCCCGGCTGGATGGATGGCTGCTGGGTGACAAGAGCTATCCCCTCAGAAGGTGGCTCATGACGCCTCTCCACCATCCAAGAACAGAAGCTGAGCAGCGCTACAATAGGAGCCGCGGCTCCACAAGGGCAGTGGTGGAGAGAGCCATTGGTCTTCTCAAGATGCACTTCCGACGCCTGGATCACTCAGGGGGTGCACTCCAGTACCCCCCAGATCGTGTCTCGGTGATAGTGGTTACATGCTGCACTCTCCACAATCTTGTGCTGGAAAGGGGGGGACACAGTGGACGATGAAGATGTTGACACAGTGGCTGCAGCTGCACACGATGAGTCCAGCAGTGAGTCCGAGGATGAGCACACACAGGGAAATGTTGAAGGGGTAGATGCTGACCCGGGCATACACCAGGGAGGCAGGGACACCCGGGAGGCTTTAACCCAACAAACCTTCAGCTACAACACCACAGATGGACCTCCAGGACAAGCCTGGGCTGCAGGGTCCATACTCAATACCTAAGTACAAAACCTGCCTGGTTAGGAACAGTAACTAAGGGCCTTGTTAATAAAACTGAATGTCCCACAAGTCACTCCTTACATTATTGGAAACCATCCATCTGCAGAAGAAAAGAGGCACTCTCAGCCATGGTGACATGTCTGAATTTATTCTGCCAAGCAAGCCAATTTATTCCAAAAAAATATACAATAGTGTTACTAAAGAAAACAACTCATAAAGACCTCACCTCAGGCAAACACAAAAGCACCAGTGAGAAACCCGTGATGTGCCCAAGGTACCTTATGTTTATGTTTCCGGGTGCTGTGTCTTGGTGCTGCCCCCTCGCTGGGAGTGGTATCTGAGACAGCTGCTGACTCTGCTGTCCTGTTGGCCTCGATGACCTTGGCGGACGTCCTCTGGCCTGTGGAGCCTGTGCTGGCCTCGCCTGGGAGGGAGCTGCCAGTTCCACAGCTGGCATCTCCCCAGTCACCGCAGCCTCACTGGATGCAACATTCACTGGGAGAGGAGGAGAGGAGCTGCTGCCCTCATCTGAGCGCTCTGAGAGGAGCCCGCAGAGACGTCCGACAGCTGCTGCACCGATGTGAGGTCACCTCGGACCTCCCTACTCACCATGGATGGATGGGCACCGAGCTGGGAAAGTTGGTGCCCAGACCATCTCCCACACTGGCACTGACCAGCTGAGGTCAATGCCGATGTGAGGGCTTGCTGGTCAGAGAGCATTCCCAGGAAGCCAAGACAGGTCTCCTGGAGGAGCCTCTCCACGAGAGTCGCCACTGTCTCCATGGAGGACGCATGGTGCTCGGACATGAGGCTCATTGCTTCGGCGATCGTCCACATAGACTCCTCCACCACGGAGACCAAGCCAAGCACAGCCTCATGTATCTCCCCCAGATGCTCCCACACACCCGGCTACATTTCCTGCACCTGCTGCATCGCGGATGACTCCAGAGGGACATCATCAGGCACCGACTGAGCATGTGCCTGACCCCTGCAGCCCTCCGACTGCTGGCACCATGGGCACTCTCTGTCTGCCAGCTCCTCCAGTGACTGTGAAGTGCCCTCACCGCTGTGCCCCAGGACACTAGCCGATGTTCTAATTCCCACCGAGGTGCTAGTATCTGTGCTGGTGCCTGCCTGGCAGCGATGGTGTGACACTGGTGAGACTTCAGGGCCCTCAGGTGTGAGAGGGGGTCTCTGCTTCTCCTCCTCCCAGCCCTGCTCCAATGATGCTGAAAGGAAGAACAAAGACATTGGATCAGTTAACGTGGAGACAATGTCAATGTGTATCCCTGTCCCCCGGATCATTATGGGCTCATCCTTCCATAAGCAATGGTCAAGCCACGTTGCAAACTTCAATCACTGAACATTCAGCACTGCCATGGCTGTTGGGAGAACAATGGTGACCTCACTGCTGGGCAAACATACCTGTCCCATGGTACCCCAGCCTCACTGACACCAGTGGACCTGGGCACATGGCACCTCTCCAGATCCAGGGCCTCCTGCTCGAAGCAGCTGAGAATTGTTAACTATGCCGGCCCTCCGCCAGTCCTCACCCGCTCGGCTGCATCATGTACATTCATCTCCTGAAAAGGAGAGAAGAGCATTGATTGGTGCTACTTGTACCTGGACTCTCTTCACGGACGGCCCACCTCAACCAGAGTGGGACATATCAGGCTCCAGTGCCTCCTCACCCCGCTGCTGCCGAACACTCACACAAAGATGCTGGGCCTGTCCCTACCTCCACCCCCACCCACCCCCTTGGCCACATGCTGCCTACATCACATTAGGCACCACACGGTCTAACCTTCCATAACAAGGAGGCACAAGTACGTGGAGTGCAGAGGGCAGCAGATCGATCGGTGCCAACGCTACCTTGAAGCTCCCCTCCCAGCATCTCATCACCCTGACTTGGACATGTCCTGGAGTTCCAGCTCTGCGCCTGGGTACAGCTCCTCCAGGTTACCCCCAAAACAGTCATGTGGGTCTCAGTGTACCACATGCTGCGGGGGCAGAACCCATCTCTTCACCACCCTCTCAGGGTGACCTCAGCATGGGCAATATCTGCTGGCCCACCCAGCGAAGGACACATGTTTTCAATGATTCATGTAGTCACCCCACTCAGACTTGTGGGGGCCAGCAGGGGGTAAGAAGACCAACGCCAACATGGTCCTCACCCTTCCTGAGTGCAACAGGTTGTTGAAGCGCTTGTGACACTGGATCCAGGTGCCCCACACCACATCGCAGGAGCTCACCACCTCCTCCACCTCCTCCCAGGCACGTTCGGTCATGTGGGGGGGCCTCCTCCTCCTGTCCTGGGGAACCAGCACCTCCCTCCGTGCTCCACTTCCTCGAGGACAGCAGCAAGGCAGTCATTGGAAAAACAAGGGGCACATTGGCCTCCCCAGACTGGCCTGCTGGTGACCCCTTCCACCTGCCATTGTGAGCAGCCTTACAAAATCTGCCAGCGTTTCAGATAAACAGGCGGCCGGCTTGCTATTGGACCCAGTGGTCAGTGCACTCCCACCGCCACCCACCCATTCCCGCGATCCTCGGGAGTCGGGCATTACACACCGGGTGGGCCTTAATTGGCCCATCTGCGTAAAATGGCGGCGCGGACCTGGGCCTGCTCCCAGTCCGCCCTCCCCCCCTCCCCCTCCTCCACCACACCCCCCCACCCCCCCACCCGCCAAACAGAAAATTCAGCCCTAAGGCTTTTCGGAAGATTCCTACCAGTGCATCCACTATCTCAGTAGCTACTTCCTTTAATATCCTAGGATGCAACCCATCAGGTCCTGGAGACTTATTGGCCTTTCACCCCATTAGCTTCCCTAGTACTTTTTCTCTGGTGATAGTTATTGTATTTATTTCCTCCACCCCTTTTGCCCCTTGATTATTTAGTGTTTGTGGAATGTTATTAGTATCTTTTGTGAAGATTGACGTAAAGTATTTATTCAACTCCTCTGCTAATTTGGCTGTTAAAGAACTTGGGACTTTTGTCACACACTGAGTGTCCTTTTCATACAAAGGACATGGGGGTGGAAATATCTTTGTAAGAACTGCATTTTCCTTTCAGTACAGCATCATGGTTTAAATTTAGCCAGTCACCAAGAATGAAAGTATCACCTCACTCTTGGTTGCTAAGTATCCCAGATCAGGGGTGTCCAGGCTGTTTTGTCTGTGGGCTACAGACGTGTGCGCTTATGGGGAGACACATAAGTTACATCCATTTGACTATCAGTTTCCATATCTGTCGCGCTACTGACACAAACACATATTCGTCTCCTGTTTTAGCATTCAACGGCCAAAAAGCCCATACAGCCAACAACAGCCCCTTGCAAACTACCTGGTACATAATATTCAAACTGGATAAGACAGCTTTACAGCCACGATAAGCAAACCTGAGGATCCATTCCTGGCCTGATAAGCAGACAGCCCCTGCTGGAAAACTGAGGTGGGGTGGGGCGGGGAGGTTATGTGCATTGGACAGGGGCACTTCGGCTACTCAAAGTCTGCCTGATGCAGTTTTCATGCCAATGACATTCCAGCCATTTATACCAGGGTTTGAGTGGCCTCGCCAGTGGTCCTTGAAGGGAGTCTGGTCAATTTTTCACCCTCCTACAATCAGTGAGCTCAAGCTGGATGCCCTTGTGGCATCCATTGTTAGAGACCCAAATGGTTGAGAGGCTTTGAGGACGAGTATATCAGGTATGCCGTTTTCACCTCTATATCAGGTGAATTGTCCCTGAAGCATCAGCCATTCATTTGCTGTTTACGGTGTTGTGAATATTAACTATCAATTTTACTTGTTTAAGAACAGTGACTGCATTTCAAAAAGTAGTGGTTGGAAAGCACTTTGCAATGTGATATAAGACACTGCATTATTTATTATACCATTGTAACTTAAAAGTGACAGACATATTCTATTAGAAAGCTTGAATGGGTAATTCTCACCCTCCAAAAGCAAAGAATTTGGTTCAAGGGCGATTAAAATGGGAAATGTGTCATACCAGCCTCAAACCTGCCCAATTCAGTTTTAATGGATATGTAGTGATGGACAGACAACCAATCCAGCTTGGTGAGGAGAGTTAGTTGGTAATATCTTTTAAAGAGGCTATCCGCCTTCATTTGTAACTACTGTGGGCTGGGTTTGCCTGGTCTAGGGAAACATGATAGGCAGAAAGAGGTGAGAAGGGCTAAACCCATCAGGTAATTCCCCTTTACAGCACTACTTAGAGTCCAGGAGGAGCAAGAGTGTTTCCTTTTGGCTCAACGAAATATCCTGCAATCCCCCACACCCTCTCTCTCTTGTGGCCTGTCCAACCCTCCACCTTCATGACCCACCATCACCCAGATCTTCCTGGTCCCCAGATACCCCCATCTCTCCCACAACATTGCAGTCTCCCCCCTACCATAATTACTGACCCCTCCCAACATCCCACCCCTGCAATCACTGACCAGCCCTCAAACATGGTCTACCCAACCCCTTCCTATGCCGATTCCTATGCGGAATCCAGGAAAGAAAAAAATTGCAAATAAAAACAGAAATGTTGCAAATACCTAGCATGTCCATGGGCACTGCCTGACCTGCTGAGTATTTCCAGTATTTTCTGTTTTTAAATCATATTTTTAGTATCCACAGTATTCTGCTTAAAGGAAAAATGCATGTGCCCTGGAGTTAAACCTGTACTACATTCAGGGAAACCCAAACTTCATGAACTCCTTCCCCATACCCTGCTCTGAAATCGCACCTCAATAAATCTCAGGGCCTGTATCTCTCATAAACACCCTCCTTTGTAATTTAGCTGTTGTTGTCAAACATTGCAGCCACCTTACACAAACAGCGATAAGATGAATGACTGTTGCTGCTGGAGGGAAGGCTATTGACAAGGACACCAAGATGAAGTTTTTTTTTTAAGAGCCCTGGAAGTTTCCATGCCCTTCAAAACTTACTGACAGAGCCTCGATTTAATATTTCATCTGAAAGATGGCACCGCTGACAATGCAGCCCTCCCTCAGTACTGTACTGATATCACAGCTTGCGTGGTGCATTCAAGTCTGTGAAGGAACTTAAACCCACAATCTCCTGATTCAGAGATGACAATACTGAGTCACACTGCCACTGGACAGTTGGAGTGCAGTGGTTTTTAGACCCTGGTTAAAGTTAAAGTCTGACAGATGTGCCTAGAACATTCACAGATACAGAAGATTCCAAGAGCTTCAGATGAACAAAACCCCATTGAGTATATTTTTCTTGTAATAAATCTGTAATAATTTTTTTGAAGATACTTTTCTGTTGTTGAGCATCGTTAGTTGAAACACAAACAGCCTCGGTACCTCTCATCCTGTTTCTAATCAAATTAAAAAAGCTCATTAAAGTATTTTCAAGTGCTAGCGGAATTGCAAGACCCAGATTCCAAATGATTTTCCACATTCCACACCATGATACAGTAAGAATAACATACCTAGAAGAGCAGAATTCCCATCTCCCAAAGGATATCGTTGGTACCTTGGAACAGAGAATGGAGCCAGAAGGTGGAACTTTTTCTCCAGCAGTGGTTCCAGCCGAGAGGCAGAGGGATCGGCTGAATGGAAGAGGCTGTACACCTGGGTACAAGCAGGCCGCAGGTGGGTCACTGATAGAGAAAAGAGAGGGGCATGAACGAACAGAAGCAGATACAAATGCTCATTCTCTTCAGTGAAACAGTGTCTGGGAACAGATATTGTGAATGGCAACTTTTGGTTCAGGAATTTTAAAAAATAGAATTTATTTTAATATAAATGGTACGGTGAATGTCAAAGAAATGTGCGTGGCAACTGAAAACACAATTAAAATGAAGAGGAGCGAATTGGACAAAGGAACCCGGAATCACAGTAATGCAGAGCTGTGCAACCACAACATTCTGTCCCCGTGCACTTTTATCAAAAACAAATACTGTTTATCTTTTGGTATCATCCTTTTAATACCAACTCCTTAGGGGGTTCATCAAAATACAGACCAGCTGCTGTTTTGAAACGTATTGAAAGGAAAGTTCCTGTGGAGGAGGATTTCAAAGTACCACCAATGAGTCCATGGTGGAAAATGACAGCTCACAATTTTCCTGTATGTGGAGGTGCCTGGTCCTCACAGCCTCGAAAATATAACAATCTTTATAATCTTGCACTCCATCTGTTATTGAACAGTGTACATTACAGCAGGATATACGGGAAAAATAACATTGGCTTTTATTGTGCTGAGAAAAAGAAACATTGAGTTAAATATTTTTAAAAATGGGTCTTCTTGAATTATTTTTGTCTTTGCAATCTCTGTCACTCCCAGAGAAAGGACAGGAAGAGCCCTGCACTGGAATGGGCCAGCCCCAAGGGCAAAATGGGAGAGCAAGGCTGTCCCAGTTCCTGTTTACATTCCTCTTATCTCCCAAAGGCGAGGTGTTACCATGCAGCACTATGCTGAAATATCTAGCTAGAAACTCGCAAACCAATCCGATCCGATAATTCAGATAGTCAGAACTGGGATTCACAATCAGTGTTTCTGGCTGAGAGTTGAATGCCCTCTACAAAGATTCTATGATACCTTCAAACGACTACATCTGCAGCTGCAGGATAAGGGAAGCTTTTCGTTCACGGACAGACATTTTGGAGTTAATTTCTGGTGGCAAATATTTATATGCTCAATCACTTAAAGAAAATGAATGCTTATTTGGACACTGCTTCCAGAAGCATGATTTATTTTTGCATAATTACCAGATAAATGGATACAATTATGCAAAATTAATCCTTACACTGAAAAAAAACACTGTAAACTATCAAGACAGATCCATTACAACGCCAAATAATTAATTTAGGAATTATTTGAATATAAACAATGACTGTGCTCCGATTTACACAGCGTGCATGCTGAGCAATCACTGATTCCACAGTGCAATTTGCAGTTTTGTATATGTTGCTCTCAGTCCTCCTCTGGGCTATATTTTATTGACTCTTTGATATTGGCTACAGGATTTCCAAGGTCTTACCATCTACTGAAGGAAGTACTGTCCACCTCATGGCCAGAACCAAAGCCAATGGGGAACCAAAGAGGAAGAAGTCAGAGACGTCAAAATCAAATCGTCCTGGGTTTCCTTCCAATAAATTACTGCTACATGTCCTTTGTAAATCAGGGTCATCATTTAATGCACTGGAATGACTTCTGTTAAAATAAAATATATATTTTTATTAAAACCAATGCCTTCATCTTATGGGAAACAATTTAAATTAAAACTAGTTTATTTTAATTTTTCATCTTTGTTTTCTCATAAATGATAGATTTTATCAAAACATCTCATTTTAAGGATTTTGATTGAATTACCAGGAGCTGTATAATATGGTGTGCCCAGCAAAAGTACAAATAAAGCAAATGAGGGTCAGTGTCAGGCTACATCTAGCAGAACTGCAATATTGTAAAAGAAATGAATTCATAATAGCCAAATATCTAAGACAAGATTAAGGCAATCAACGGTAATGTCAAATGATTATAGAAACCAAGGCGAGAAGTATCTGAAAATCAGCACGCATTTAAAGCTTTTCACATGGCTCAACTGTACTACACAAAGATGGGTATAGATGTTAACCAACAGTAAGAGATTGCTTAGTAGAAGTGGTTTAATGTATGGTTTATAAGGTGGATTTTAAGAAGTTTCTTAAAGGTGATGAGAGTAACAAAGCAAAGGCATTGACAAAGCTTATGATGTCATGATAATTCTACTGCTGACAGTAGAGTGGAAAGGGAATGCAGGTGAAAGAGCTGAGATGCTGGCTGAAAAATCGGACTAGGGAAACTGCAGACACAAGCTGGGAGAAAGTACAAGGAATGATTTATAGCTGCGGACGAGGATCTTCTAATCGACTCTCTGAGGCCACGGAAATTTAGTGGAATTAGATTAGGCAACAGAGACCTTTCTGGAGGTGAGGCTTGCAATTTATGCAGGGCAGGTGTGAGAAGTCCAAAAAAAGATCATTAGAGAAATTCAGCGTTGAGGTTGTAGATCATAAACACAGGCAGAGACAAATTGGAGACAATGGGCAGTATCTTCCACTCTGGATTTTAAGCTGGGTTGTGGGAGTGGAAATGGGAGTGACTTCCCCTTGGGGAGGTTGGGGGGGGGGTGCAGGACAGCTGGTCCATGTGCGATCTCACCCTATTCAGCTCATTACATATGCATGCACGAGGACTACGGCAAATCTCGTGGTGGGGTTGGGCAGGGAGTCGCTGTTCCTGCAGTTACTTCATGGGGTCGAAAGTCCTGGCCCCATATTTAAAGGACACACGGACAGCCATTCACTCACTGCAAACCAAGAGCATCAGTCTGTGCTGTCGTTCCGGAGGGGGAGACCTACTGCAGATAACAGAATGTCACAGAGCAGACAATGTGTGGCTCCACGGCCCAGTGAAGCTTCCTTGTAGGTCCTCCTTCAGGCCGTCTAGGAAAGGCAGGAGGTGCTGTTTCTCAGGGATGGCAGCAGGAGGCCCTTCCCCCTGACCAAGGTGGCCTGGGCAGAGGTTTCAGTAGAGGTTTACACTATGGGGCCCACAAAAGAACAGCCCAGCAGTATCAAAAAAGGATGAATGGTCAGCTGCAGGATAAGTGACACCGCCTGCTCACTGTAAAGTGACATTTATAAAGGCATCGGGCAGTGTCAGTGTGCGGGTGCACAGGGATGTCAGACAGGAGTTTGGGTTGCAGTACTCACCAGCAGATGGGACATGTGCACTGAATGTGCAGCAGCCACTGCATGCTCTCAATCTCTATCAGTTACAGGACGTCCTGCTTGTGAATCACTTACTAGGGAGGCCTCAGGAGCTGGCACAGGCATGCATGCTCCTAAACTGCTCATGCACCCGTTGGGATGATGCTCAATCCTTCTCTCTGGTTGCAGGACAGGAAGCCACACTACAGCAGGGAGCAGGCCAAGACTGGCGGCAGCCTTCCAGGTATTCGAATCCTAAACACTTTGGAAGAGGAGGCTGCAGAAATAGCCGGGGAGGAGAAGGACCGTACCTGTGCTGAGGGTGAGACAGGTCTCCCCCAGCTCACCACTGAGGATGCCTCCAGCCTGCAGTTGTCAGATGCGCCAACAGAGTGAGACATAGATAAGGGTGCCTGCTTAGGCATCCACTGGAATTTTCTCTCCTCATTCCAGGAACCAGCAAGAACAAAGGGAGGCAAAGAAGGGAGGTCACCCACAGCTCCAGCTCCAAACTCACCTCTGAAGATGCACCATCACAGCGTTCACCTGCACCTCCACAAGTGCAGAGACATTCACCTTGGTAGGTATACATTCTAAATTAGGTTTGGGGTCACAATCTGGCGAGCGCCTCATAGACCAGGGTCCACAACTGGCGGAGCAAGTGATAGCCGAGGTCTTTGACACTCGGAGGACTGCTAGAGACTCGGCCCCTGCTCATGCCCAGGCAGATGATGAGCCTCTGGACTTAGCCATAAGAGACATGTTGGAGATGAAGAGACGGGCAGCAGAACATCAGGCAGAGATGCCAGAGGCCATGCAGAGACTGGCGGAATCCATCCACATTCTGTCTGCTGCCATGGTTCTGTCATGTGAGCACTTGGCTGTCTCCATGGAAAGTGTAAGGTCTGCCTGGAGACCCAGGCAGGATTCACAGTGGCTGCCAGATATCTGCTTGGACCTGCACTATAGCCATGGGTGCATTGCAGCAATGGCTAGTTCAGAGTGGGACGAGGCACCTCAACCTCCCTCCAGGTGCCCCTTCTCTTCAAGGAGTCAGGCAGATGCCATCGAGCACCCACAGGGAGGAGGAGCACTAGCCAGTTTCCCTGGGGGGCTTCATCCTATGACACTCCAAGGGTGCACTGTCACTCAGCCTCCCCTTTACCCCCATCACCTCCAGCAGGTCAGGCCAAGGAGGGTGCACCTGCACCTCAGCAGGAGACCCTTAGCAGATCAGGGCTCTCTGGGCATTGGGTCACCAGCGGATCCCTGCCAAAATCATCACAGTCAACAGGGCATAGCGGTCATCAGGCTGCGTCCAACTCTGCTGCAGATGTCAGGGCTGCACCTACACATGGTAATAGGAAAATGAAGATAAAGATGTCTTGAAGGCACACAAGTGGCACGGGTGTACAACAATTGTATATAGTTTTGGCACTTTTAAATATACGTCCACTTGCAATGTTTGGAAATGTGTTGGCTTCTCATCTTGCTGCTGGTTGCTACAAAGGTAGATTTGTAAGAGTCTCTGCAATTGGAGGGTTGTGAGTGGTGGTTAGTCAATACCCCATAGTGCAGGTGAGGAACTGTCATTGAGTGAACTCCAAAGTAACTGCTTTTGGGATGATAAAGATGTCTAGGGATACGGGGTTACTGTGGGTGAGTGGCGATCAGGGACCAGTGGTAAGAGCTTCCCTGATCAAGCTGCATGGAGAGGCAATCTCGAGAGGTCAAGTGGTCCACTCGTGCTGTTCTTCCCTGTGCACCCGTATATTTGGTTCTACCTGAAAGAGCTCTCTGCAAGGTCTTCTCCCCATGGGGAGCAGGTGTGAGAGTGACGTGAGTGTATCCCTGCCAAGGTAAGGTTTTATGTTGCTTTCAATATGCTGTTTATACAGACTTTGCGAGGGCATGCAGAAAATCTCATTTCTACCCACAGGTGCCCGAAGTAGCCGGAGAACTGAGTGTTACGTGCACTATCATGTGCACAGTTGGTGCAAGGGGTCAGTGTATCAGCGCAGTTTGGCACATGCAAAGCAACATATCATCAGCAGGCCGGAGGTTGCGTTGTGTAATTTAATTCAGCTTTCATTAATCAAGATACATGAGAGCAATGTATACTGTGTGTTACAAAAAAGGAGCTGTGGTCTGCAGAGGATAGAAAACTACATAGTAATAGCTTACTCTGCCTGGAATCTCTTAGCTATTAGATTGTCACGGGCCTGTCTGCTGTGTCATACCATTGGGAACTCTCAATGTGCCTCCGTGACATCCTGGCCCTCATCATCACCATCCCCTTCCCCATCCTCATCGTTGGAGGAGACATCTCTGTCCTGCGTGTCTCCCTCAGCCAAGACATCCCCCCCCATTTGTTGCACGAGGTTGTGCAGGGTGCAGAAGACAACGATGATCTGGGACATGTTATGTGGGGAGTACTGAAGAGCTGCACCTGAACGGTCCAAATACCTGAATCTCATCTTTAGGAGGCCTATCATCTGCTCAGTGGTGGCTCTAGTGCAGTATTATAGCTGTCTTCGGCAGCACTCTGCGAATGGCGAATTGGCATCATCAGCCAGGACTTCTGGGGATATCCCTTGTCCCCAAAGAGACAGCCCTGCAATCACTGGGGTCCTTCAAAAACTTGTGGCACTTGGGAGGGGGGTCAGAATGTAGGCATTGTGAGAGCCCCCTGGGAACTGAGCACAAACCTGCTGGATTTGTCTGCAGTGATCACATATCAGCTGCACATTCAAAGAATGGAAACCTTTCCTGTTGATGAATGTGACTGGCTGATGCCAGGTTGCCCTCAAGGCCACATGTGTATAGTCAATAGCCCCTTGCACTTGCAGAAACCCTGTGACAGCTGCAAAACCCAATGGTCTGGCTGCCTGGGTCTCGGGATCCAGGTAGAAGTTGACAAATTGTTGTGCTGTCCTGAACAGGGCATCTGTCATGCCCTGGATGCACTTGTATGTCACTGACTAGGAGATGCCACTCAGAACCCCAGTGAAGCCCTGGAAGGAGCCACTGGCAAAGAAGTTTAAGGTGGTGGTGACATTTAATGCCACCAGGATGGGAATGCCTCAAAGTCCTTGCAGCTACAGACCATCATGGAGAAGCTGGAAGATGTGAGCAACCACATTCCAGGACATCCTAAGGTGCCTCCAGCATTGTCTTTCACTCATCTGCAGCTAGCTACAGTATATCCGAGTTCAGGCTAATATTCGCCATCTGATCCCTGGTCACTGGCGTCCTGAACTTCTTAAGGACCCACTGCCTCTTGCTGCTCTGGCCATTGCTCCTCCTGACCTTGGGACAATCGGTGTCAGCTCCTCCTCATCTGGAAAGAGCCAGTAGAAAGGCAGGGTTGCCTGGAGCCTGCACCATCAGTGGATCTGTGAATGATCCATTTAGTCAGCAGATTTCTTGTAGATTAGCCTCCATCTCTGAGGCTCAAGGCCAATGCTAAACCCTGTGCCTCGCTTCTGTATAGACAAGGCAACCCCACCCCACCCCTTCCAGATGAAGGACATCCTGGAGGACCCCGGATGAGTGCTCCTCCTGTTTACACATGACAGTGCATGGAGACATTGCCCTTTGGCTGGGGTGATGACAGCCATGTGTGAGAACCCTCCCTCTGATATTATTCAGCTTGTCAACATTATCTTCAAGACTATAAGAGAGACTATTACCTTGGCAGCATAGAAAGCCTTACCACATAAGCCGTTGTCAGCCATGACCTTTACCAGGGAACACGGAGGTTTGGAGTTGGGAGTTTGCTGCTGTCCACCAGCCGTGCCCCTTGGAGGCATCCACCTCTGTCCTTCCCTGCCTCCCTGCCTTTCATCCCTGCCTCTGCCTGCAGCCGATGCTAATCAGCACACAGCGTATAGCAGCTCCAGTTCTTGCTGGAATGTGACCCATTAGTCACGGAGCAGTGCTGGTTTACTGGGCTTTGGAGCCTTGAAAGCAGAACTTAGCTGAGCCTGGTTCTCCATGGAGTGGACTAATAATTAATAGGTGCCCCTTTGCTTGCCCCTAAAAAGGGCATTAACTCATCCCACCTGAAAGGAGACCCCTCCCATATCGAATGCTTGAGAGGTTTTACGAACTGTGCAACAACCTTGAGAACTTCAGCATATTGCATGGGAGGTTTGCCAGTGGGTCAAATACCTTCTACCCTGCTCCTTAACCCACCAGCCACAGCCCACCTCCTACACGATAACCACCCTCTCATTCCTCTCCCTCCTGTAACCATTCAACCTCCGCCCCCAACCTCGTTAACCTGGTTCCAATTATCATTTTGTGGACGCTCCTGCTCTTTCCCGCTCCCATAACTGTCGACATGCCCATGCCTCTCCTGACCCTGACCCCTCCTGTTCTCAAGGCCAGCTGTAACCTGATTTTCTGCCCCCGCAACATGAGACTATCCACTATCCATCCATGACCCTAGCATAGTCACCCTACCTGATCAAACACCCCTCCCTGACTGTGACTGTACCCTCATCCAAACCCTTAGGACGAAACTCTTGAACTCATGGACCACACCCTTTAGACCCATCTCACTACAATGTTCACTGTCCACAGAGGCTGTCCATCATCCTACAATGGGACCAAAACATGCTTACCCTCCTAACATGAACCAGACAGTCTGGCTTTCTTCCCCGGACACCTTCCCACCCTTCCCCTCTTGGTCTGCTTCCCTTATCCAGGCTCCGCTCTACCCTTCCCTGCTGACCCTGCCACCCCTGTCCAGCCTCTGCGCACCCCTTCCCCCCATTTGCCTGCTTCCCCTGTCCAGCCTCCGCTCCACCCTTACCCCCTTCCCCGCTTAGCCTGCCTCCCCTGTCCAGCCTTGGGATAGCTTGGCCGACAAGCACCTGATCTCAATCAGGGGGCTGACATTTCTAAGCGGTCCCCAAAAAGGCCAAAGCAGTAGCCACCCAGTACAAAGTCCAGGAAGAAGTCCTGCCTCGCCAGGTGCATGGTACTTCTATGCAGTCGTAAAAGTGAATGTTCTAATTTCCCACTGGCAGAGGAGAACTTAACTTGGTTGGGGGGGGACACAATGCTGGTGAGCTGGCCTTTTAATGAGTGTGCATGACATGCAAAAAGATCTCCCAATGCTGTTTGTCGGGAAGCTTTTAAAGTCCGAAAAACTTAGTTGCAAAAATTCATCCTGCCATTGGGAAACAGATTTTTGGCCTCCCATCAAATTAAGTTCACCCCCCGCGCCCCACCACCCCACCCCCCACCCCCCCACCCAACGCCAAGCTTCCCTCTGCAGATGGGACCAGAAGATTCCAACTAATGGCCTGTTCCTGTGCTGTAAACTTCTATGTAAAGGAGTGGATTAGGGTCTCAGCAGCAGAAGGCAGGACATCATGGCTGAAGCAGGTAATGTTTTCCAGCATCCGCAGTTTTTTGCTTTTATCTTAATGTTTTCCAGTTGCTGGTCAGATCGAACGTCCATACTTCTCTGTTTAGCTGGCTAGCCAAGAAAGTTGAAGGAATTGAGGCAAGAGGGGCACAGTTGTGTGAGGGAGCCGAAAAAAAGTTGACTTTAGTTTTTCCAACATGAAGCTGGAGGAAATTATGGTTCTCTTGGAGTCATAATGTTGGACAGGTGATCAATGAAGGAGGCAGTAAGGTAGAGCTAACTGTTATCGGCATACATGATCCCAAGCAGCCAAATGTTGCTACTGATTGTAAAGGAGCAGGCAGATGGAGCTCTATGGTGCATATCTCTCAATGGGAGAAGAAAGCATTTGAGATAATGTAACGGTATCGATGCAATAGCAAAGAAGTCTGATTTGCAAGCTTTTAACCTGGAATTGGTGGAAGAAGTGGGAAGGATAGCAACTAACCTTAATGGAGGGGGGAGACTGAAAATCTTCCCCAAAGGAACAGCCACTAAGGTTTCTCTTATTCTCAATGTTTTCAATGCTCTGCATCTTTAATATTCTATACACTGTGAAGCTTGAAGATTTTCTGTGCTAAAATAACAGGACCTCATAGGATGAACACAATACATTTTACTCTTTGTGATTCAGTCACTGAAACTCCACAGGACCCCCGATAAACTCCTGCCATAATTCTGGCAGGCATGCATCAGTAAAGACAGGAATTAGGCAGTGACTGTGAAAAACCAAGCTCCCGCCTAACATCTGTATTGCTATGGAGCCTTGCAAAGGGCAGAACCTCTGCCCATCCCATACGATCCCATCAGCATGGACGGGGGTTGGACTGGAAGTGGGGATTCCCCATGCTGGGAGTTCCAAAAACCCATTTTCTCAGTGGAATCCAGATGGTTGTGTATCTGGTGAAACCAGTTGCATGAGAACACCAAAGAGGATGTGGGTCCCACCTTGGAGCCTAAGCTGCAATTGTAGTCTGAGCCACGAAGAACAGGCAAGTTGTTCTTCATCATTTAAATATGTCCCCTTGATAAGGAAGGCTGCTGTGGGCAATCTATAATTCTTTTTTGATACGGGAATGGATGCTCCCTGCCCTATAGACAAATGTTGTATGACAACTTGTGGCCTCTTCAGTAGGTGTGACCAAGGATGTGCCTCTGTAGTATGGCTATCTGACAGTGATAGATATCTCAACTGGCCTCCTCCTGGCTCTACAAATTTTGACAGAATCAATGTCTGAGGTTCTTTGCACCCCAATCTGTGGATACTCTACTCCTCAATGTTTAAAGCATTGCTGCAGTTGGAGTTCATAAAGAAGCTGAGGTCTGAATATTATAAATTGATCAATTGTATTAAGCAGACCTCAATTGGAGTTTTTAAAAAAAAATGATTAGGAAGAAATTATAGCCCTTGGTACAAGTGATATATTTTAAATTTTCTACATAATGCCTTGGACAATAAATTGTGCCTTTAAAAATTAATATATATATATAAATGACTTGTGGTTGTTTCAATGGATTCATTAGAAAAAAATCATAAAATACACTAGTGCCATATTGAGGTAAGTGTTTGATAAATCATCTGTCTGTTAAATTATACTCCTAAACTGTCATTTTAATATTGAAAGATGGTCAATAGTGAAAACCTTCAAGAGCGAATTTTAATGCTGGGAGAACTATAATATAGGTTTACAGAAAAGGATATCAGAAAACTAGTTTATATGAATGGAATTTGATAATGATATTTAAAATTCAATAATATATCATGTTTATAAAAGTTGTTCTATCATCCTTGTTGTTAAATTTCATTCACACATTCTCAGTGTTAGACAAGGACATCAAGCTTCTCTGTTTAGAAACGATCATGTTGGAATTGATGATAATATGAATGTGATCAGGCAGAGGTATAGGGCCAGATTTTTGTGGAGTTGGCAAGACTCCACAAACCTTTAAAAATGGCGGGCACAACCCAAATATGGAAGTCCCACCTCTATTTCCAGCTGGTAGGGGACTGGGCATGATTCACACAGTTCATTTTTTTCATCTCTACATGGCTTCTGGGGTCTGCCTATGGTGGATACTGGGTGAGTTGGCATTGAGCTGGCATGGGGCACATAAGGAGCCATGTGGAGTGGGTGAGGGCTAGAGGGCTTGAATCCTTTTGAAACAACCGGGAACCCAGTCCCAGAGAAGCAGGGTGGCTGCATTCGCCCATCCCCACGTCCTCCAGGACTTCATCGTGCGCCTGCCTCCGGGAGTGGACATCTCATGGTTTGGGGCACTTTTTATCGAGGCGGGTGTAGCGTGTTGAGTTACCTGCCTCGGGAGCCAAAATCTGACCCTATGACTAGAATGATTCCCTGAAGTGCTGCTGGTTATTTTGAATTGCTTGGTACAGAAAAGGTGCAGGAAACTTTCTGAATGGTAAGGTGCACATTGAGGCACTCCTCAAAGGTTTTGTTCAATCACTATGAGCTTGTCATTGTATGTTAAAATGCAGAATCTAAAGAGTGTCAAGGGCTTGGGTGGGATTTTTCTGGCCCCGCCCACCATCAGGAAAAAGTCATGGACTTTTGGCTGGACCGCCGAATTTCCCAAGGCAGATCCCATCAGGACATGGCTGGAAAATCCCAGCCTTTAAGGCATTTCACCAAGGCTGGTCACTCAGATCTTCAGCATGATTATTTTATGGCCAAGAGCATCACTTTCTGTGTTGGGCACAAGAATTACGGGATTGTCACCTAAACACCCTAACATACATGCTTCTGAATTTTTACTTTTAGCTTTTTAATATCTGTATTCCCCTCTAACCATTAGTTCAATTTTGTAGCTGACTCAAATGTATGCTCCAATTATTTGACTAAAATTAATGGAACAGACTGAGCAATACATGGGGGAGGGGGGTGGCGGTGGAGTAGGACTTCCATCAAGTTTCACCATGTATTGAGTTCCTGATCTGTCCAGAACTGGCTGGGAAAGGTATTGAATGGAAATAATGAAGCAGAAATGGTTCTGGGCCAGGTATTAATGCAGCTGTGCCATGCAATCAACATGCGACTGAAGCGAAAGTCCCAAGGGTGGTTGGAAGTTGTTTTCCCAGCCTCATTAAGATTATCAGGGTGAGCTAACAGCCCTCTTGTACCACCACAGGCAGCTCATCCAAGAGAAGGCTTCAATTTGCAGCCATCTGCTTCGCTGGTATTAGCTCTTGGCTAAGTCCCAGGAAAAGGGGGTTTGGTTCTGGCTGTGAAGGACCAATCATGGTGCCCTGTGCAGTCAGTGGAGTGTTCCTGCTTTGGTGAATTCACAGGAACGCGTTCTAAAAATATTTCTAAACTTAGCCTTCATTGGCAGAAGCAGGAGCAGTTGATGCATCCTGTAAAGGGAAGTTGGGAGGTGTTGGCGTGCAGGATGAAGTCGACCCTGCTCATTACTAATTACCCAAAAGGAGTCCTTCAATGAGCATTGGGCCCCTAATTAACATATTCAAGGTCCATAACACTTGTTTTAAGCATCTGCCTTCACAAAGTGGGCTCAGGCCATTTCACTGCTTAACACCCTATGCATTTTACACCCAACAAATGATGCAATGCATACCAAAGCCTATCCCATTATACTTCCTACAGAAGAGAGAGAACACCAGGAAAAAGTCACAAATTGCTCTTCGGCCAACTGCAATCCTTCCTACAGCTGGTTGAAGGGTAGCAAATATCCAAGAAAAGGGACAAAATTACTGAGTAGTGGAAATGATAAATAGGATTAAGGAAGCAACTTTTATGATGACAATAATGCATTGTGGAGCTTCTGCTCTGGTGGTATGATGCTTGAACAATCCTCAGCTCACCAAGGAAGCAGTGCTAAAACCGAGCTCAGTGTTTTAATCTATTTGTTCATTGGACAAGGTCTGCAGCCACTGGGGCCGCACTGCACAGCAGCACTAGAACAGGTAAAGGCACATGGAAGACAAATACTAAAGGAATGCACAAGGGTGATTAGTTGACCTTTGTATGCAATATGGCATTAGTTTCATTTGTAAAATTGGCCTGTAATATTTATATTGCGGTGGTTTTTATTCTGAATTTTGGGAAAATGGAAGCTGTGCTGGTTAGTAACAAAGGGGGTGTAAGGTATGGGACTATTGGTGAATGCTAAATTGGGTGGTAGTTACTGGTATTTCATTCAGATAAGCTCTTGACGGATAGCCCAGCCTGAAAGGGGCTCCAGTTTGCCTCCTCTCTTCCTCTTCCTCCAGCTCCTCATGTGCCTGTCCTCCTCACCATATAGCTGGTAGCAAGGACTGTGCCTTCATCATGGCAAGGCTGTGCAGAAGGCAGCAGAATGTCACACACCTTCACACACATTCTGCCAAGTATGACAGGGCTCCTTCAGGGCAGTCCAAGTAATGGAAGTATTGTTTCAGCATACCATTGTTCTGCTCTATCACATTTTACGCGACAGCATGGCTTTCGTTGTATGCATGCTCAACACATGTAAAAGGGTTGTGCACTGGACTCACCGGCCAGGTTATGAGCCAATAGCCCTAGTTGCCTCTTGGTTTGTTGTAATGGCTCAGATGCAGCTGGCACAGTGGCCAGCCACAGAATGAACAGATCACCGCTGCTGCCAAGATACTGGGTTTTGACCCACATGAGTCGCTGTCCATGGTCACATGCCAACTGGACATTGCGGGTCCAGCTTACAGCAGAGTTTTCATGCAGTGAATGCAAAGCAATGTGCTTATGGTCAATGGCACCCTGTTCCACCAGTAATTTGTCCTGCTCTACATGGCCTCAGTTCATTCTTTCAGTCATGCTGTATTCCAAGGGCACTGCCTAGCTACTGCACCCAAGTCTGGAAGGAACTGGTTTGTGCAGAAGCCTTGAAATCAGGACCAACTTATTCAGTGTCTGCTTCTCCACTTATTGTGCACTTTAAAGAATTCAGGAAAGCACCAAACATTTGTACAATTGTAGCAACAGCCAATAGAAATGAATCCTCAACTGACCTGACAGAAGTTGATGATCCCTTTAAATAGCATTGGAGGGGCTTCTTTCCCTTTTTCATTCATTCATAGAATGTGGACATCATTAGCTACACCAGCATTTACTGCCCATCCCTAACTGCCCTTGAGAAGGTGGTGGTGAGCCACCTTCATAACTGTTGCAGTCCATGTGGTGTAGGTACACCCACAGTGCTGTTAGGGAGGGAGTTCCAGGATTTTGACCCAGCGACAGTGAAGGAACGGCGATATATTTCCAAGACAGGATGGTGAATGACTTGCAGGTGGTGGTGTTCCCATGCAACAATTGCTCCTTATACTTCTAGGCGGTAGAGGTTGCAGGTTTAGAAGGTGCTGTCGAAAGAGCCTTGGTGAGTTGCTGCAGTGCATCTTATAGATGGTTGTTACTGCTGCTACTGTGTACTGGTGGTGGAGGGAGTGAATATTTAAGCTGATGGATGGGGTTCCGATCAAGCGGACTGCTTTGTCCTGGATGGTGTTGGGCTTCTTGAGTGTTGTTGGAGCTGCACTCATTCAGACTAGTGGAGTGTATTCCATTACGCTCCTGACTTGTGCCTTGTAGATGGTGGACAGGCTTTAGGGAGTCAGGAGAGGGTTACTTACTGCAAGTTTCCCAGCTTCTGACCTGCTCCTGTAGCCACTGTATTTATATATTGGTCCAGTTAAGTTTCAGATCAGTGGATTTTGATGCTGGGGAATTCATCAATGGTTATGCTGTTGAAAGTTAAGGGGAGATGGTTAGGTTCTCTCTTGGTGGAGATGGTTATTGCCTGGCACTTGAAAGGCACAAATGTTTCTGCTGCTGAACAGGTATTCAGGCAAGGTTATAGGAGGGCATTGGCTGGAGCATTGAGTTCCAAGATGACACCACTGGCATCAAATCAGCCTTGGAGCCTGCTAATGTCATGATCTGCCTGCTCTGCGTAGTTCTGTCAGCTGTTCACCATGCATGCTAATGCCCTCACCAATATGGTGTCCTGCGCGATTTGCTTCAAAAGTGTGTGCATGCATTGTACGGAGGCTATTTTGGAGGTTTAAAGGCACTCAACTGCCCATAAAATAGTGCTGCCTTCTGGTAAGTAGACAGCCAACGTCTACCATCTAAACTCAAACATAAAGAATGATCAGTTGGATAAGATATTGAAAGGCTGTAGATGCAGAGGGGAAAAAAATGATAGCACAAATCAAGAAGCATTGATGTGGCTGAAATGAGTGAATACTTCAAGTCATCAAACCCTATGATAGTTCAAAAACAAAACCCTGAAAAAATAAATTTAAAGCCACCAGCTATGAATTGCTTTTCATGGCTCATAGAATAAATGCGAAGTATCACAATTCCTTTCCCAACGTTTCTATTCAATTCTGATTTGCAACCACTGTCACTGCTACCTTGACAAAAAAGCACGATGCTGTGTTATGGTATCACAATCATAGGCTGAAGAGTCACTCTGTTTCCTTGGCAACGGTTTCCTTGGTTCCTCAGTATCAATCCCTGAGATATCTATGTTGCTTTTGCTAAGTTGTTTACTGGAGCCTAAGTCAGATCCAGCTTCATCTGTTAAAAGTGTGTTATCCTTTTAAAAAATAAAAAAATCAGTAATTAACAAAAGAATAGGAGAAGCATAAGGCAGAATTAACCCTTTGTTCATTGGGTTCCTTTGCAGAACCTGATTTGTCTAAAGTTACAGGCAGAAAATCTTTTTGAGAACTAGATAAGTATCTACCTATTCCATCACTGTGTGAAGAACAACAACTTGCTCACATTGATAAGGAGCAAAGACATTACTATTGGCCTCGGAAAGGGTTCATAACAGCATTAGTATAGAACTCGGAAAGAAGAGAACATTTGTACAACACCCATTTTCTTCATGCTGAACAAATCTAATTTTAACAAATTAACAAATCAATTTTATTACCTAACAGATTTGAACCTACTGTCCAACTTTTGCGATTTGGTGCTGGGTGAGTCGAAAGTTTGAATTTAGTCAATATTTAATGTAAATATACCTGTAAAGTTTCTGGTACCTGTATGCTGCCAATACTCCCCCTCCTGCTGCTGTTCTGGCTTTCACATGTTGTATGTGCACTGTAACACAAGGCATCAAATCCCAGAATACCTCCAACACAGTCACCAATTAAGCAAACCTATTACAGATAGAACAAAAACAGATGATAAATTCCTTTAAAATGCAACTCCATTCAATGCATAAGGGTGTTTGAGCTGGAAGGTGGCCATGCCAGTGTTCACACTGTGTTAGCTATTACCTCCATCTACTCATTGCACATATTGGGAGAACCAAATGCAACTGCAGCTTTCTTCCAGAGTAATTTCCACTCCCCATGTCTTCAAACCCCACAATGGGAGAGCCAGATAATAGCTTTCATCCATTCCCCATGTATTCATAGGCACAATGGGAGAGCCAAACATAATAGTAGGTTTCAGTCTATTTAATTACCATTCTCTACAGCCCTGCAGCTTACACTGGGACAGCCAGATGTAATAGCAGGTTCCTCCTGTGTGAATTATCACACTCCATGTACTTAAACCCATAATAAAAGAACCACATTTAATAGCAGGTTGCTCCTGTGTAATTACTGTTCTCCATGTAGCCGTATCCCACATCAGGAAATATAACACTTTAAGTTTAATTAGACTGAATATCACACATGTGAAATTGTGTTCCATATCAGTAGGAGCGGAACTTTTGCCCATAGGGATACCTTTATATCCCTTGGAGAGCTGGACAACATGCAGGAGTGATCCTTTGTGCCCTGACCCTCCACAAACCACTTGCAATCCACTCCCGCCCTCTCAATCATGACCTCAACCATCCTGAGATCTGAGCCACCAGTCTACCCCCCACACTCCCCCCCACTCCTAGTCACCGCTACACACCTGATGGTTACACCTCTCCCAGAAAACACTCCCCCCGATTACCATCATCTCCTGATCACCCTTCTCAGTCGATCCGTCTCCCAGTTGTTCCCCATGCACCGGTGGGCTGAACACCTCTCCTGGGATTAGTAGATGGCAATTACCAGCAATGCAGCCAAATCTTCAAGGCCTTTTCTCTGTTCAGCTGCCTGGGGGGGGTGGGGGGGACTCCATTGGGCCCCACAGGCCTCCAGTTCAATGAGAACAAGGTATGAGTCCCAATATTTGGCACACCTTGGCCTAACCATTCAGTCCGGGCGCGGTGCTTCCTTTCACCACCACATGCTGATTTTTGGCACAAAGTAATTTTTATCCTGACATTCGAGGACATCCAGCATCAAATGCCCAGATTGACCATTGGTTAATAATATTGCAATAAGTGAATAGTGACATGTGGTGCTGTACATCCTACCACACGTGTGGATGGATTCAAGGGTGTATCTGCAGGCTTCCAGCTGCCGCCTTCAAGAAAGCGGAGAAGTCGAATCCTGCATCAACTACCGATGCCTGACTCCATACTTGATTCACAAATTATTATTTGCTATCTGTAACTGTCCCCATAAAACTCCAGCCACATTGGGAAAGCCAAATATAGTAACAGGTTTAACCCAGTGTAGCTTGCAAATAACTTGCCACAATTAAACTATCAAATGTAGTACCCAGATAATATAATTCAACTGTTCAGTTATTTTTTCTGATCTGTATGCTATAGCCAGCAGGGATATTCTCTTACGAATCACTTCTGTTATCAGCTAATTCAATAATTAATTCTCCAGCTCTCAACTTTTTCTCTGCTATTCTTGATCATAAGGAGTGAACCTCCCCACTGGGCACAAGTCAGTCATGTCCCCCATCTTAGAGACAGAGCACCTATAAACCGAAGCTCCGGATCGAAATCAGGGAGGGACACTGACCTGTTCGGGATTGGGGCTGATCAATCAACCTGGGTTCCCTCCATCACAACCTACTGAGCTCTCTGATTCTTGGAATGCAGGTATGGGCCAAGGCTGTTGAAGTGTAATTGGTTGCTTGTTCATCCAGCCGGCGGACAGTTAAAATCGCCTGGGAGACTGATGTCTGGCTCCCTTCCTGTGGTCATGAATTTTAATCTGCTCTTCCAAATGGGCAGCAAGGACAATGCTTTTCTTTAAATGTGCATTCGGGTTTGATGATGCCAGGTCAGCAAGTTCAACTGCTATGTCAGCCAGCAGCGCCCACAAGGGAAGTTTAGGCCCCCAAAGGCAGCCCCTCAATTCCAGTCACAAGGCTCCACTGAAACTGTTAAAATCACTCGGGTCTTGTACTGCCAAGGTCAATAGGATTTGCTGCTCACCTTGGCCCTGACTACTTGATTCCTACCATACCTCAGTTAAAATCAGAACCAATGTCATTGTACTGTTCAATTGTTCTGTATTTGTACAGGTGAGTCTGTTTACTATTGATGCTCACTGTGCTTAATTTGTTAAGCCTAAGTGCGAATCTAGAACCTGCTAGAAGCATTAGAGACCAGACACTTTAAAGCACTGTAAATAAAGTTCCTACACACATATAAACTGATGTATGATCTCTGCATAGCTCCCAGTTATAGAATATACATCAGTTATTATCTCTGCATAAAATATAACTATGTCTCTAACTTCTAATCAGTGCACATATAATGACATTTATTTAAGAGACTAACATTCACAGCAGTAAGTATCAGGTTGTAATATCATTGAAGGTTCAGGCTTCATTATAAATCATCTGACTGTCACTTGAATTTTAACGAAAATCCAGGATCATGTCTAGGATTGTCATGTGTCCATTATTTTCTTATATTTAGCTTGAAGTTGCCAAGGATATTGTTTTATTTTGGGACTTTACAAAAAAAAAAAATCAGATGCTATCATGTACACTGACAACAAGGATGATCATACAGTTGATATATCACCACATTTCCCCAAATGATTAAGCCTGTAAATAATCACTTCAAGTTTACTGGAGTTTAATCTATGGATGCGGGGCTAAGAATTAATATAGGTTATTTATGGTGACACAAAATCTGCATTGTGTACTAGGCTGTAGCACTTCTTTTGACTGAGGCGAAATCATAACTATAATAGAAAAAGTTTGAAAAGCCATTCAACATCATCAACTCCCTAGAATGGAAATAAGTGCAATGTAATACATTTTTGGTGGGAAAGATAGGGAAGCGATGTACTCCCTGGAAAGTAAGTAGCTAAATGGATTAGGGGAACAGAGGGATCTGGGCCAACAGGTTCACAGATCATAGGAAGTAATGACACATGATAATAAGACCAGTAAAAAAAAAAGCAAACAAAGCACTAAGGATTATTCAAGTGAGATACAATTGAAAAGTAGAGAAGTTATGTTTAATACATAAAAATACTTGAATACATATTTGTTTTGAGATAGCACTGAACTTTATTGTGCTATTAAAACCTACTCTGGACCAATGCTTTGTTCCTTTACTACTACATTCCCACTCTCTTTGCCTTTTGTTCCATGACATCTTTGTTATTTAATCTCCCCGCCTTCTAACCCATCCCTGACTTTCCCTTTTTTGCTTCACCTGACCCTCCCACTCTTTCAACAGCATAAAACACATTTCAAACAAGTCACATCAGACCCGAAACATTAACCCTGCTTCTCTCTCCACAGACCCGAAACATTAACCCTGCTTCTCTCTCCACAGACCCGAAACATTAACCCTGCTTCTCTCTCCACAGACCCGAAACATTAACCCTGTTTCTCTCTCCACAGACCCGAAACATTAACCCTGCTTCTCTCTCCACAGACCCGAAACATTAACCCTGCTTCTCTCTCCATAGATCCGAAACATTAACCCTGCTTCTCTCTCCACAGATGCTGCCGGACCTGTTGAGTTTTTCTAGCACTTTTTGCTCCTATTTCAAATCTCCAACATCCACACTACTTTGCTTTAATTTAAGTTAAACACAGCTTGTATTTCGTACTCAGCAGGTCTGGCAACATCAGTGCAGAGAGAATCCGAGACTGTATTTTTTGGAGATGGTTGAGTCCCTTCACTGGAGCCGAATGTTGGAGGTGAACCCACTTCAGTGGGCAATGGGACCCCAGGGAGGCACGCTGCTGATAGTGGCTAATTAAGTGGCCATTTCCAGGGTCACTGTCCGATTAAAGACAGCAGCCCGCCCCCAAGAAAGGATGGTCTAATCCGATGGTTAGAAGTTCTGCAGCTCCAGGCAGAGGGTACCTCAATGACAAGGCATCCTCAAAGACAGGTAATTGGAGTTGGGGGGGCCTGACGATTGGAGGGGGTGGTGGGGGACCAATGAGTGCAAAGGCACTGTTGGCACCAGGTTGGCCATGGAATGCCCAGGATGGTGGGCCACACCACTCAGGGCCCACTGGGAGGCAGCCAGGTTTCACCCAGTGCTGTCCCCATTGGGCAACCGGCCCTCCTGACAGAGGCAATAAGCCACGTAACAGGATCAATTGACCTCCCAGCTTGTGGCTGATCAGACAACTTTCCCGCCGTTGGCAAAGTCGCACTGGCGGTGGTAAGACATTGGGTCCCCCTCCCAGCACCTTCCCCTGCCATTTTCGCCAGCCTTCCCACCTCCCAGAACATCTCCAAAGGGCCCAGAAAATTCTGGCCAACGTTTCAAATTTGTAACCTATCATAAAGTTCCAAAGATCACAGGCCTGAAACAGTGGGCCTGAAATCCCTCGGAGCGACAATCAGAGACTGAACTTTTTTCCCATCCTGTCTCGCCCGATCTTCCAACTCAGGCCCAGCAAGATCTGGGCAGAGGAGCACGTCCCCAGTGCCTAGTTCAGTCAGATGCAAGGAGGCCACGCCCTCTTTTTTTTTACGACGCTAGCCACCATCAACCAGGTGAGTTAAAGGTCCAGCCAAGTTTAAAGATCTTTGGCCGGCCTGGGAGAAGGTAAAGTGTGTAAGGTAAGTGGGTAGAATTTGGGGTTCGGGTGTGGGCGGGCCTCAGTGAGGAGTGGGGGAGGACCTCTGTAGGAGGGTGTGTTGGTTTGGGTCAGGCCTTGGGGGTTGGGGGTGGGGGGAATCCTGTGAGCTGGGGACTTCCCGTCGGGGGTGTAGTCCCTTGGGGGCAGGGCGGGTCAGGTGTGAGGGGGGCTGGTTGGTGGGAGGGGTGGGCAGAGACCCCTGGGGTATCAGGGAGTGGGGAATTCCCATGGGGTGTCTGTGTGGGTCTGTGCAATAGTTACCCAGAAGATAGAGGAGGTTTTAATTTTTCTAACTTTTTCTGGGTAAATATTGGTGTAACCCAGTCGGAACCATCAACTACCAAGTTTGCAATTTAAACTGCACTTTTGGATGGTTCCCGGTGCAGGGCAATTTCCAAGGGGAAGTTTGCACTTCTGGGCAATTGCCACCTATACTTTATCTGCTTGGTAAGGGGAGGGGCAGCACATCTTTAAGGGTGCCCCCCCACTCCCATCCCATGCCGTGGAGCTCAGGAATTGTGGGGGGCTGGTGACATAGTGGTATTGGCACTGGACTGGTAATCCAGAGACCCAGGGTAATGCTCTGGTGACCTGGGTTCAAATCTCACTACAGCAGATGGTGGAATTTGAATGCAGTAAGGGAAAAAAATCTGGAATTAAAATTCTGATGATGACCACGAAACCATTGTCAATTGTTGTAAAAACCCATCTGCATCACTAATGTCCTTTAGGGAAGGACTGTCCTTACCTGCTCTGGTCTACATGTGACCCCAGACCCACCACAATGTGGTTGACTCTTAAATGCCCCCTGAACTGGGCAATAAATGCTGGCCTAGTCAGTGATACCCACACCCCATGAACAAATAATTAAAAAAAAGTTACAACCCACTTACTCTGTCTCTCTCTTGACAAATGCAACCTGACCTGCTGAGTATTTATAGCTTTTTATGTTCTTATTTCAGATTTCCAACATCTGTAATATTTTGCTTTTGTGTTAAAGTTATGTAGCACCTTGTTTGGACCACACGGTGAAGAGTCCTGGTCCCCATATTATAAACACTGGAGCAAGTATAAGAAAGAAAAGGCTTACAAGGACGATACCTGAATGAACAGGTCACACAGAAAACTTCGAAGGGACTGAAACTCTTTCCTCCAGAATCGAGGCGATTGAAAAAGAGAAGAAAATCCAATACGGAATTCAGGAGAAAGTTATTTATCAAGAAGTGGTTAGAACTTGAAATATGCTACACAAGGGGTAAATGAGGCAACTAGCATAAATGCCTTCAAGGGGAATTTAGATAAGCACATGAGGGAGAAAGGATTCGAAGGATATGTTGATGGGGTTAGATAAAGAGGGGTGGGAGGAGGCTCATAGGCAGCATAGGCCAATTGGGACAGAGTCTGTTTCAGTGCCGTAAAGCCTCTGTTACCCTTTGTAATCTTTAACCAGCTTGCAGCCCAGACCAGAATGAATCATTTTTAAGGTTCATTGAAGATTATAAGCCCAGCGATTGAGTAGCTGGCCCAGCAAAAGCTGATTCTCTCATGATTTTGACCTTAAAAAATGGAAAATTATCCTTGGTCATCATACTGAAAATTAAATCAAGCTCTGAATGTATGGGGGTGAGATCACTAACTTGAGGCAGCTGCAGCTTGGAATCGTACTTTCAGTGCCAATTTTTTTAAGTGAGTCAGGGCTGAAGGTGAGTTTAGCAGCTAGGTGACCAGGAGAAATAAACTTGCCATTTATAATGACTTGTATTTTTATTCAGCATTTATCAGGAAGTAACTCGAATGCATTAAGGCATTGCTTTGAGTATACTATTCAACATAAGATGCAGTACAATGGGTGCATGGAACAATAGAATTTTATTAAGCGTATTTTTCTTTAAAAAAAAACTAAGAATTTTCAGTTGAGATGGTAAGTCCACCAAGTGAGAATAAAAGGCTATGACCTAGCTGAATGTCAGAGCAGGCTTGAGGGTTGAATGACCTACTCCCGTTTCTATGATGAGGTCTGATAGAGCAAAGGTTTGTCAAATAATTGGCTGTGAGTTCACGTCTCAAAGCTGTCTCTTGTCTAACATGATAAATCCTTCACAGTCATCGAGTTTTGGTTGCTTGGGCTTCAGATGTTGGTGTACACAAACCTTTTGCCCTGAAAGAGGTCGCTTGATCTGTGATCAGTGGAGCATAAATGTTTTGAGTTCAAGAAGCAAAATACTGCAGATGCTGGCAATCTGAAATAAAAACAGTAGGTAAGGCAGCAGCTTTAGAGAGAAGGTAGAGTTAACATTTCAGATATGTGTCATAGACCCTGCACACCTCCTGGTCAGAGGGTCATAAGAATTGAAACATTAATCCTACCTTCCTCTCTCCACAGATATTGCCTGGCTCGCTGAATGTTTTCTAGCATTTTCTCCACTGAATACAGCGACCTGTAACTTCCGTGCTCCCCAGTGTTGGATTTGGGGGGGGTATCCCAAAGATGCGCTGGGGAATCCCTCTGGCAAGTTCCCAGGTAAGGATTTGCACAGCAATTGCCCAGAAGCACTAACTTCCTTCGGACAATTGCGCTGCGCTGGGAACCATCCGAAAATGCGATTTAAATTGCAGACTTTGACGGTTCTGCCGGAGTTATAGCGATAGTTACCCAGGAAAAGTTAGAATTAAAACCTTTTCTAACTTCTGGGTAACTACTGTAAACCCAGACCGACCCCACGGGACTCCCCCCAACCTCCAACAACTCCACCTCCCCCCCCTCCACCAACCTCAGTCTCCACCCCCCAGCCCCGGACATTGGATCCCGACACTCCTCCCCTCCATCTGTCAATCTTGGACCCCAACCCCCAACCCCCTGACCTCAGGCCCACCCCGATCTTGGACTCTGACCACCCTCACCTCAGAAACCCCCTACCTCTGAACACACCCCCTACCTCCGGACCCCCCCCCCAACCCCCGATCTCTACCCCACCCCCTCCGACCTCTTCTCTACCCCCCCCACCCCCGACCCCTGGCCCTCCCCCGACATCCGGACCCCAGCCCAAACTCAGACACCAACCCCCCCTCAGACCTCGGACCACCCCACCCAGACCCCGCCCACCCCCCCTCTCCTCGCCCAGACCTCGGATGCCCCATCTCCAGACCCCAGAATCCCCCTTCAGACCTCTGACCCCCCCCCCCACCCTAGACCTTGGACCCCCCCCCAGACCTCGGAACCCATCTCCCCAAAATCTTGAACCCCTCCGACCTCCGGACACCACACTTACCTTGGACACTTGCTTCCCCTTGCTTGTCAATTCCCTTGGCCCTTTAAATTTACCTGCTTTACTGCAATGAGTGTTGTTGAAAAGGGGGAGTGTCCTCCTTGACTACGCTGGAGCTACACTTTGCTGGGGCCTGAGGGGATTCTTTCGATGCAGGACCCCAAGCAGCGCCGGCGAACCGAGGGGCCACGCAATTTTCAAGACCAGGTAGGGGTACATTTATATCTTCTCATTTCTGTGGACCAGCACTTTCTGACACTAGTCGGAAGTTACGGCCCCTTATATTGTTCAATGTCACTGCTAGCTCCAGATTGTGACTTTGGAATCAATATTGTTTTATTGACTTTTAGCAACTTTCTAAATAATTAATTTTCTTAAATGAATACCTGGGTTTTGAGAGATTCGTTGAATTTTTCATTTTAAACTGTAAACAAAAAATAAAGCAACACCATAGAAAACTTGCATTGCTAAATCAGCAATAAACCGGCTTTAATGATCCACAGTTATTTTACAATTTATATAAAATTAAGTACTAACTTGCTACCTGTTAGTAGTTTCAGTTTTCAATCATTCCCCAGTCAGATGGAGAGCTCCCAGGAGAAATGTTTTCCTATTCAGTCTGCTTTGATCCGAAGCAGCAGTGTATCATGGTGATGTGAACAGCAATGATATTTGGACAAATTTAAGTTGAACTGTGCAGAGGAATATCTATATATATCTCAGTTATACCTACACAAAGTAGCTATGCATTATTCAAAGGGTTCTGCGGTTCCAAGGTTATATCCATACTCCCAGCTGCCTAGTCCTTTGAAGATAAATTCGGTTAGTTTGTACACACAATGGGTAACAGAAAATCAAAGCTAGATCTGATCCATTCGAGACAAGCTGTTCATCTTACCTCTAGTTGGAATGAATCACTACCAGTTTTGACTCAGAATCACAGAATCATAGAACAGCTGCAGCACAAAAGGAGGCCATTTGGCCTGTCATTTCTGTGCCAGCCCCTTGTAAGGGCTACATAGCTACTCAGCTAGTTCCATTCCTACACCTTTTCCCCATTTTCCTGTCCACACAAATCAAAACTGATGCCACAGTTATCTTTAAAAACCGTCTCAATCCTTCAGGTTTATTTCCCCTTATGATGGGATTCTGTCCAAAACACAATAATATTTGTTGAAATTAAAGGCATTTTGCTCCCAGGGATGTATCCAGGAAAGTCATTCAAACATCGGCCCAAATCTTCCGGTCTCCAGATCGTCAGAGACCAGGTGTACAACCGAAGGTGCACGTCAGGATCCTGCGGAAGTCCTGATGGGTGGACCTATGTGGGAATTGCCTGGGATGTTTAACTTCTAATGAACAACTCCCTGCTCTCCCAGACCCTTCACAAATGTCTCTGACTCTGAGCTATAGTTGGAGACTTGGGAAAGATCTGTGGGACTTACAGAAAATGTTAGACAGATTAAAACCTGGTCTAGCAGGTAACTCCACAACTGACTCCCCAATCACCCCCTCTAACTGCTAACTATCCCACCGACCACCCTGACTACCTTCTGACCTGACCCAACTACCCCCCAAACCTGATTATACTCCCCTAACCAGCAGACTACCCCCCGATCACCTGACTATCTGCCTAGGCCAGACCCGACTACCCACCCTGTTTCAACCAGCTACCCCCTGAATATCTGACTACCCCCCAAGCACCCAACAACCACCTCCACCATCCCCACCGACCAAAACCGACTACCCTTCAACTACCTGATTACAGCCCCAACCTGACCAGACTACCTCCTGAACCAGCCCAACTAGCTCCCCCTTGCAGACCCATCTACCCAACCCCAACCTGACTACACCCCAACCAATCCTCGTCCAGACCTAAAAACCACCCCCATCCCAACCTGACCCGACTACCTCATGACCTGCCTACCCCCCTGAACAATCCAACGACCTTTCCGGACCCAACAACAGACCCCGAGCCAACCTGGTCCGGCTACTCCCCAGACTACCTCCTGACCACCTGACTACCCCCTGACCACACCTGGCTACCCCCAAACCCACCTGACTACCCTCTTTGCCCACCGAACTACCCCCCCCAACTTGACCCGACTACCCGCTGACCCCAGTGTGTGCAGCACTACCACTGACCAGAAGCTTCAGGCCATTATGTTTGTGTTGAGCTTTGTGAGTAGTGTAAGCTGTGAGCCTGCAGCAACTTGGAACTAGAGTAAAACAACTCCAAGTCATTTCCACTTGGACCCTCACAACAAAAAGAAACTCTGTAGGAGATTGAAGTCCATGTGCATTGGTGAAAAGTCGGTGTGCGGAGTTACTGCGTCACATCATTCCTAACATTCCCCATCTTTTTGGTTATGTAGTTACATTAGAAAATATCAAAGAAAGCTGTGCAGCCCATCCAGGCGGGGCCAGGAAACAAATACCTCTCATCATACATATCAGATAAAAACAAAAAACTGCGGATGCTGGAAATCCAAAACAAAAATAAAAATACCTGGAAAAACTCAGCAGGTCTGGCAGCATCCGCAGAGAGGAACACAGTTAATGTTTCGAGTCCGTATGACTCTTCAACAGAACTAAAGAAAAATAGAAAAGAGGTGAAATATAAGCTGGTTTAAGGGAGGGTGGGACAAGTAGAGCTGGATAGAGGGCCAGAGATAAGTGGAGATAACCAAAATATGTCACAGACAAAAGGACAAAGAGGTGTTGAAGGTGGTGATATTATCTAAGGAATGTGATAATTAAGAGTAGAAAGCAGGACAAGTAAGGTACAGATAGCCCTAGTGGGGGTGGGGTGGGGGGAAGGGATCGAAATAGGCTCAAAGGTAGAGATAAAACAATGGATGGAAATACATTTAAAAATAATGGAAATAGGTGGGAAAAGAAAAATCTATATAAATTATTGGAAAAAAGGGGGATCGGAAAGGGGGTGGGGATGGAGGAGAGAGTTCATGATCTAAAAGTGTTGAACTCAATATTCAGTCCGGAAGGCTGTAAAGCACCTAGAAGATGAGGTGCTGTTCCTCCAGTTTGCGTTTAGCTTCACTGGAACAATGCAGCAAGCCAAGGACAGACATGTGGATATGAGAGCAGGGTGGAGTGTTGAAATGGCAAGCAACAGGGAGGTCTGGGTCATGCTTGCAGACAGACTGAAGGTGTTCTGCAAAGCGGTCACCCAATCTCCATTTGGTCTCTCCAATGTAGAGGAAACCGCATTGGGAACAGCGAATGCAGTAGACTAAATTGAGGGAAGTGCAAGTGAAAGGCTGCTTCACTTGAAAGGAGTGTTTGGGCCCTTGGATGGTGAGGAGAGGTGAAGTAAAGGGGCAGGTGTTGCACCTTCTGCAGTTACATGGGAAGGTGCCGTGGGAGGAGGTTGAGGTGTAAGGGGTGATGGAGGAGTAGACCAAGGTGTCACAGAGGGAACGATCCCTGTGGAATGCCGCCAGTGGGGTGGGGGGGGGGTGAAGGGAAGATGTGTTTGGTGGTGGCATCATGCTGGAGTTGGCAGAAATGGCGGAGGATGATCCTTTGAATGTGGAGGCTGGTGGGGTGATAAGTGAGGACAAGGAGGATCCTATCATGGTTCTGGAAGGGAGAAGAAGGTGTGAGGGTGGACACGGTTGAGTGCCTTGTCAACCACCGTGGGTGGAAAACCTCGGTTAAGGAAGAAGAAAGACATGCCAGAGGAACTGATTTTGAAAGTGGCATCATCAGAACAGATGCGACAGAGGCGAAGGAACTGAGAGAATGGGATGGAGTCCTTACAGGAAGCGGGGTGTGAGGAGCTGTAGTCGAGGTAGCTGTGGGAGTCGGTAGGCTTGTAATGAATATTGGTGGACAGTCTATCACCAGATATTGAGGCAGAGAGGTCAAGGAAGGGAAGGGAAGTGTCAGAGATGGACCACATGAAAATGATGGAGGGGTGGAAATTGGAAGCAAAATTAATAAATTTTTCAAGGTCCTCTCATCATACATTTCTTTGAATATTGACTAATTTCTCCTTTCCTATACTATCTGCCTTCAATGTACATCTGAATAGCCCATTCCACGTATTCACCATCCTCTACGTGAAGTAATATTGGAATGTTCTTTTGTATACTAATGAAAGAATAATGCTGGGAATGTCATCTGATCACAGCTGGAAACTACACTGTTGACTGCTGGATGGACAGGTGCCGGTAACCTATGATTCACTTAAGCTGCAACGCCTTCCTATTCTATTGGCTGATGAACATGCTCTACCTTCAAAGTCACTGGGATGTCAACAACAAATAAATCTTGCAGAATATAATTGAATAAGACCCTCAGTATGTATATCGGCAAGTCATGTGTAATCTGTAATGTGGCATGTCGTCTGCATTGTATCTTAACCTGAGAAAAGGTTTACATTGTGCAGCTAGATACAAGAGGGGACACTGTAAGTGTGATTCATTCATGTCAGTTATGGTGAAGTTTGAACAATTATCCATTGATTTCTAATACTAACCTGGCCATTGAATCCAATCCCATCCTCAGACTTCAGGAACTCGTTGTAAATCTGATTCGCTCTGCTAATCACCATTGTGACTGCATCCTGATATTGAGGGGAAGAGATTGCGAGCAGGGGCAGTGCAGCCAATGGAATGTGATCCTCGCTGCTGCTTAGGCAGCCTTCGTCATAGCTGTATGGATTTAAGCTGGTGAGGAAAAGAGAAATTGAAGTTCAAAAAGCTGAATGGGAAAAAAAAAATAAGCCTGCCCTTCACATTCCATCTCAGATTATCCGGTTAAAAAAAGGTATCTATCTGCATCCGTCACTGTATCTCTGTTGACATTTCTACAACTGAATTTCATACATTATTTAACAAATAAATAATGCCCCATTTTGAATCTGTCTCCCGGCCAAATTTATTACAGGATAAACCTCCACAGGCAAAACAACTGCTGATCCATGGAACTTTTTTTCCTAAATCTCTTGCCTCCTAATCTTTTCAAATTCACATCATGGGAAGGGATGAAAAACCTTTACAAATTACAGCCATATCACTGCAGCTAACATAAGAACAACTGGGTTTCTGCTGAAGTTTCCAAACCAGTTTGCTGGCACAGTCCCAGCCGATTGATTTGTCCATCCTTAGACAACATCAGTGTGCTACAGAAAGCATTCACCCCTCTCTGCACTCGTTGGTCCAAAAGATGTTGTTGGCAATGAGAAAGGAATGCACGTTTATGCAATGATTTGCAACATTATAGAACAGGTAGGAGAGTTTGTGTAATTTCTAAAAAGCACCGCCCATTGATGTGCTACCGAATGAAGATCTATCTGATTGGACAGTTCAGTCTTTTGAATCAATAGAAAATTGTATGTGTTATTGGGCAATGCCCACAGCTCATTACAAAACCAGAATAGTAGAATAGGGTGCAGTGAGTCAGCTAATAAACAGGGTTGATTGTCCAAAACTGAACTCTTGCTGGACAAACAGCCATTTTTGATCTGCAAAGATTAGCTCATCATCTCCCCACATCCCTGAACCTACTCTCCGAACACTTACCTGAGCACCACTGGAGCATTAGCGTGGGTTTGATTCCTCACCAGTTTCTCTCCAGAGCCTGAGCACAAAAATCAAGGCTGACACTCCAGTGTAGGGAGTACTGCACTGTCAGAGGGTGGCATCTTTCGGGTGAGGTGTTAAAATAAGGCCCCATCTGCCTGCTCAGGCAGATGTCAACAATCCCATGGCAATATTTCAAAGATGAGACAGGGCAGCTATCCTCAGTGTTCTGGCCAATATTTATCCCTCAGTTGATATCACAAAATAACAGATTACCTGGTCATTATCACATTGCTGTTTATAGGAGTTTGCTGCACACAACATGGTTGTTGCTTTTCCTACATGACAACACTTCAAAAGTACATCATTGGCTGCAAAGCATAATGAGATGTCAGTCATGAAAAGGGCTACATGAGTGTAAGTCTTTCCTCCTTTCTTTCTTTATCAGCTAACTGTAGCACCTCACCAGCTCTGTTACAATGAGGCCCAAAGCTCCTGCATCCACTGAGTGTCTAAAAACTGGTCTATCCTGAACTTCTGGGCTCTTCTGTTTGATAGTGTCATTACACAGCTAACTTCCACAAGTCTCTTCAGATTTTTTCATTAAATCCAAGGTTTGCCTATTTTTGGCCATATCAAAGAACAAGCCATTAAATTCTACAATCAGAAACATAACTGCATTAAGTCAGACCATTAATGGCCATCCAGCACTGAACATCTGGTTGACTGACAGTCATTTTTGGCCACCAGGCCTTAATTACTGTGAGTTAAAGCGTTCTTTTTCTTTTACTCATTAAGAAATGACTCCCAGCTCTTGGGGCACACATAATAAAAACATAAATGACCCAGAACATATCCTCTGCGCAGTTTGGGATCAATACCCATTAACCAGTACCATTCTACAATTACTTTAGTGCTGATACACACCTAGTAATGAAAGCAAACCTATTTCTCTGTGCTGCTGGCTCAATATAATTGGACTAAACATTTTGGGAAATTTTTAAATACTGTTCATTCTTTGTTACCTATCTGTGAAGAAATATTACAAATGTGAGGAGAAACTTCACATTGTTATAAAAACAATCTGTTACTGTCAATGTTGATCAGTTTTGTAACAGGTCTATTTTTAGAACATCTTGCTGTCGCATCACTCACCTGAGCGCAGACATACCAGCAGCGTTTTGATGTTGAATATATAAACTTGGTGGGAATATGATAAATTGGCCACTGAAGGAATTGATATTATGTTTTTTTTAAATTCTGTTTCAGTTGAAATTAGGCCTGATTTACACAGATCACTTTTTGGAAGCAATACCATGTTCTTCACAGGTCCGGGCAATAAATTGCCATTTTAAAGACAATTATTTTTCCTGCTCTGTCAGTATGGTTCCCCAAGGCTCATTTTTGAAGCTATATTGTATGATGTTGAATGTTGCTAGGCTTTTGAAATCACTTCAATTTTTCAGCATGAAAGAAACAATTTGGCAATAATGTGATAGATGAATTGCAACTTCCTAGTGAAAGGGCATCTCGAAAGTTATTCAAATTTTCATATTTATCGTGTTTGTTATGTTGCTGAACAGAGAGTGTTGAACCTGGTAAAGTTGAGGATCTTATTCTGATCTTAATTCACTCACATTATATCGCATCATTCCTTCCCCTGACAAGCACCATCTATGTTTCTCTTCACTCTGTGACAGGTCCTGAATCTCATGTTTATCGTTTCATTAAATGAAAATGGATAAATACATGAAGGGCAAAAATTTGCAGGGGTGTGGGAACAGGCAAGATAGCCCAAATGGCCTCCTTCTGTGCTGTATCATTGTATGATTTATAACAGGATTTTCATACATCGAGGGCAACATTTTCCCCCTGTTGGGGGTGGGGTAGGGGGTGGTGGATGTGTGGGAGCGGGTGTTGGCGGCCTCCCGATCGGTGCCCCCACTCGGGGGCGTGCCGCCATTTTATTTAGGCGGGCCAATTAAGGCCCGCCCAGCGTGACGTCCACCAGGAAGCACTATGCGCTCCCTGTGCAGGCGGGGGGTTGGAATCCCCTCAGCCAGGACTGAGCTCTTTCACACATGGTGTACGAGAGGGCGCACAGATCTCCCTGAGGAAAAGTACTGCCGATTTAAAACTTTCAATAAAGGTGATTTAAAAAGTTCCCTGCCATGTCCCCTTGGGACATGTCCTTAAATTCTATTTAAACATTTAATAAAAATTTAAATACCCTCATGAAACGTCATCGCGCCCGTGGATGAGGTTTCATGGTTTTTCCGAAGCCCACCTGGGCTCCTGGCCTACTCACCAACCCTAACGTTGGACGGGCAGGTCCATCATTCATGTTATTGAGTTTTTTTAATGGCCTTAACAGGCTGTTGACAGTTCAGCGGGTGCACAGCCAATCTGGGCCGGGCTGAAAATCTAAATGACGCAGGGTGACATTGGGACACATGCCCAACTCATCCCCATGTCATTTTACACGAGTGGGGTCCTGCCCCCACCCACTGACCAGAAAAACCTGCCCCGAGTGTTAGGCACTGAAACAGGTTCCTGGCCTGGTCTATGCCAATAATTATGCCCCACAAGAGTCTCCTCCCCCTATTTCATCTAAAACTATCAGCAAATCCTCTCATTCCCTCCTCCCCCATGTGGGTATCTATAGTGACTACAGTTACACACTTAACAGATAGCATATTACCTGAGTTAAATAAAAGGGGATGGTCCAGTGCTGGGAGTGGCTGTTACAATTTTACACTATTCTATTCAGATAGAAATAAGCTAAGGAAAATGTCTTTCAATAATTTGAAAAGATTTAACTGGAAGACAATAGATGGTATTGAATTCTACTGCACCCATTTTGTGGGAACAAAATATGGGCCATGTTGTCTAACGTATTGAGTTGGGTTGCTACACAGGCAACCAGAGTGCACACCTAAAGCTGGCATCAGGTCTAGTGCCAATGCAAATTGAGATCTTGATGCCTATTTCAGGCCTCATTGTGAAATTGCTCAATACTGACAAAGAGGTACATTATGAGGAGGCTTTTGAAGATGGGGAGAGATGTAGAAAGGCCAAGAGTCTCAAGAAGAAAATTCCAGAATGCAACAGCATAGTTCTGCTGAAGAGCCTGCATTGGTAATGTGTAGTAACTGTAGCTTTAAGACTTGTACTGTGTAGTATCACATGACAGTGTGAACGAATCAGCCCAAAGCAAAGGAAACCTTAGGGGTGAAGTTTTTGTTTAGTTGTGGATCTTGATGGAAGCATATAACAGCTGCTGAAGCCCTGTAAATAAAGTTCACTGTTTCTTATGAGAAACCTGTCTGGAAAATCAAGTCTATAACAACTGGCAATGAGGATAAATTGGTTCCTGCACTGTCCCTCTCCCAGTGAATGTGAGCATCTTCTTTTAAACAGAAGAAAGGGAAAACATACTCACCAGGAATGCCACTTTTTGGCAGGATTAACCCCTTCGACTCATCCACAGAGGATTGGAGTCAATATATAGAACACCTCAGTTTCTTTATCCAAGCAAACAAAATAACGGTGGAGGAAAAAAAGACAAACAATTCTAAGTATCTGTGGGAGTAAAATTTATAATTTAATCTATAGTTTGATGGCCCTGAAAGTTCCCAATTTGAAGATCTTCAGTGAATGGATAGACCTTGTAAAGGGTCATTTTTCAACTCAAATCCTCCGTAATCATGCAGGGGTTCAAAATTAATTCAAGAGTAAGAGCCCCAGGGGTGACCATAGCAACATACATAGCAAAGTTGAAACAGCTAACTGAACATTGTGACTTCAGGGAGACCCTAAACAATATGTTAAGGGGATCGTTTGGTCTGAGCTGTGGATGATGATGTCCTTCAACGACGCTAATTAGCTGAAGTAAATATTGATTTTAAAAGAGCAGCAGAAATAGTGCTTGTGGTGCAAAGAGCTGAGTGGGATCCACAGGCCTTACAGGGTGTACAAAATGGCGTCGTTTTCCAGTTGGGGTGGGAACTGACCACCAGGCGTGGTGCGAAAACCAGAGAGTCAGCCGCAAAGCAGGAGACAGTTCCCTCCTACCCGAAAATTTTACAAATATGCAGGAGACAGCTCAGCAGGTTACCAATGTAGAAGTAACCATATCCCTGAAACTTGCTGTTTTAAAGAGGTGGAGTGCCATTATTGTAATAAAGGAGGGCACATACTGAAGCAATGTGAAGTAAGATTGAGTCATAAGACTCCCTGGTAGCAAACATAACATGAAGAACCAGGAAACACTAATTCTGATGTTTATTTAATGTGAAAGTAGGGAAAACAGAGCCAATCACTGTTACTCTGCAGGTCAATGGAAAACCTTTGATTATGGAAGTGGACACCGGTGCATCAACCACTGTAGTGGGGGAGGACACATTTAAATATTTAAACAAGGGGACTCAACAATTAAATATGGAGCAGACTTCAGCCAAATTGAAAACATACACTGGTGAAGCCACACATGTGAAAGGTGTTACCTCCCTACCTGTGTATTACAAGCACCATACAGCACAACTCCCTGTGATTGTAGTGGAAGGTGAAGACCAAGCTTTCAAGGTCATAATTAGTTGAGGGAAAATAACCTTGATCGGCCAGTGAGATTTCAAAAGGAAGCCGGAAGGGTTCCTGAATTGGAAAAGGAAGAAGGCAAAGTATTCAGAATGAGCCTGGAGAGTCAAAGGATCTTAACAGGATGTGAAAGGAATGTGTAACCATTCAGCGGCCTGAAGAAATGAAGACTGTCTGAAACAGCAGCATGGAAGAACAGCAGAAGAAAGTCAAGGAGACCCTGCTGAATGACAGAATTTGAGGTGAAGCGAGTGACATTCACAAAGAAAAGGAAAACCTGTTGAAAGACCTTCACACACAACAAGGATCCCTCAGGCCAACAATCGTACCTCTGGAAAACTACAAAGAGAAGTAGAATGAACTTGACGTCACTCTGAACAACGGAAGAACCAGTTGGCAGAGAAGACGCAGCGATGTTCAAGGTTCCAGGGGGAAGGCAAAAGATACAAGAAGGAGACAGGAGAGCTGAAGAATCAGCTGAATAAAACAAAAGAGAAATTAGAAGGAAAAGTCATGGAACTTTCCAAAATGCAAGTGGGTGTTGAAGCCGTGGGTAGCCCAACCCCTGAGCTGAACCAAGTTGAGATTTCACCCGAGAGAATTCTGGCCAACTGTGAAGTCAAAATGAAGGACGAGACTAAACTCTGTGGTAGAAAGAAGATGACAATATGGAAGATGGGTCAGAAAAGACAATGGACAACCCCCCCCCAACACTACTACAGGTTCTACAACTTCAGAATTATTTATGAAGCCCCGCCTTTGTACAAAATTAAGCCTGTTACTTCCCAATTTGGAGGAGAAGGTAGAGAACAGTCAAGGGAATCAAAAATTGACTCATGATTTGCATAGTCGAGAGCGAGAGTTTACTGTACACACAGTAATTGTATGAAACTTCGGTGGTGGATCGAGTTGGTTACCTGGTGTAATAGTTTCTGTGACTGGATCGTTGTCATACCATGTTGAAGTGGAGGGCTGAGTCACCCAAAAACACATGGATCATTTGAGAAGAAGGGAGAAACTCCAACAAACTGATGTTCCAGCTGTAACCATTGTAGAACTTATAGTCCCTGTTGTGATTGATCAACCAAGGATAGACATACCAGATGTTTCTGTTGGAGTGGATAACATTGAACTTCCTGGGCCTAAGGAGATACCTGATGTTGCTGCAGTTCCAGAAAATGGAGATTCAATAAGAGATTCTAAAGTCGTAGAGCGGTGACATTTCACCCAGATCAGGAAACGACCTGAGAGACTGAACATATAATTTCATAACCCATGTATATATTTGTAATGTCCTGAATGTAGCTATTCTTGTAAATACAAATTGTAAAAAAATAAAGGGGGAGGAATGTAGTAACTCTAACTTTAAGAAATGCAGTGACTGTAGCTTTAAGACTTATTGTACTGTGTAGTATCACATGACAGTGTGAACGAATCAGCCTGAAGCATGGGGAGCCTTAGGGGTGGAGTTTGTATCTAGTTGTGGTTCTTGATGGAAGCATGTAACTGCTGCTGAAGCCCTGTAAGTAAAGTTTACTTTCTCATGAGAAACCTGTCTGGAAAATCAAGTCCATAACACAATGGTACAGGAAAGGGAAGGAAATACAGTGTAAAAGAATCACATGGCTGAAAGGTATAAACAGGGATGGGAAGCTGAAGGAAACTACTGAAAGAGGGCCAATTGAGGGTAGGGAAGGATTTGAAAACTAAGATTAAGTTTTTTTGAAGGCTGTGCACTGAAGAATTTGATGGACAGTAAAAACAATTGGGTGGTGGTACGCATATTGGATTTTTTCTGGGATAAGATAGAGAGCTCAGAATTCTGAATGGGTTGGCACTTGTGTGAAGGAAGTTAGACAGGCTGGTGAGGAATAAATTCCATGATGAATTCAAAGTTGTCATCCTCAGTTACAAATCTCTCTATAGTCTCACCCATCTCTAATTCTACATCCACCAGCCCTATGCCTCAATTCTACTTTCCAACAGCACTGTATTCTACACACCATCTGTCTGTCGGCTCCCATGGATCTCACTTTCCCATTGCTCAATTGTTGGTGGTAGAGACTCCAGTTGTCTCACCCTACTATCTAGAACTCCCTCCCTGAATCTCTGTCTTGCTATCCTTCTCTTTACTTTCAAAAACTCCTCAAACCCCAGTCTCTGCTTTCACTCTTCACCAAACTCTTCCATTACTGTTCAGTGCATGTTTTCCCTCAATGAGGCATCTATAGACAATTGGCTGTGTTGCTGCACGTTGTTAGGGAAGCCATGGAAAAGATGAAATCTTGAGATGCTCAGGGTGTAAGTAAGGAGTCCATCAGTGACGGGAGCAAATTCGGGATGTGGGCGGGCAATGTTTCAGTAGTGAGAGTAAGCGGGCCATCTCATGGAACAGATATGATGATTGGCACTAACAGATAGAGTCCGTGTGAGCAAGCAGGGAGGAAGACAGGATTGAGGCTCAAGTCATGAAAGTCTGGATTTTAACTTGCAAACTGGGGAGTTTATTTCCCATCTGCCAGCGGCAGATTAAGATCCAGCCAGTTTTAACAACCAGGCCTTACTTAAATCCTACCATCCAACTTCCTTTCCATCAGTGGGAAGCAGCAGAAACTGTGCAGCCCAGAATTCAGCCACGGCAGCAGGTAATTGGTGGGGTGCCCAGTGGTGAACCTGTAATTAGGAGGATGGAGGGTAAGACTAAGAGCGGGGAGGTCCAAGCTTTCCTTGTGAGAGCTGAAGGAGCACTCTTCCTCCTCTTCATCTTACAAGAAAAGGGGAAAAAAAGACCTTTTGTGACTTTTCCATGTTCCCCATTTGCTTCCCTGCTGGGTTGGTCTGGGGGGAACTCATTTCCACTTCCTGTTCAGGCTGGCTAATCACAATTGTATCTGGTCCCCAAGGCAACATCAGGATGATATGCATATATTAGGAAGGACCCTAACCGGTTTGGGTGGGATATCCTTGCCCTCAAGAATTAAAATCACTTGCAAAATTTTCCAAGGGGTCAAACATAGTGGGCGGAATTTTCCATGCCTGCTGGTATCGGACGTGTTCAGCGGTGTGAGCAGACAACATGGCTTGAAGGCCAAAAATCGGTTCCACAATGTCGTTGAGGCCACATTTCCCATAGTCGGGAACCTCATTGTAAGACATCTTTTTTAAAAAATTCATTTACAGGGTGTGGGTGTTGCTGGCTGGGCCAGTATTTATTGCCCATCCCTAACTGCCCTTGAGAAGGTGGTGGTGAGCTGCCTTCTTGAACCGCTGCAGTCCATGTGGTGTAGGTACACCCACAGTGCTGTTAGGGAGGGAGTTCCAGGATTTTGACCCAGCGACAGTGAAGGAATGGTGATATATTTCCAAGTAGGATGGTGAGTGGCTTGGAGGGGAACTTCCAGGTGGTGGTGTTCCCATGTATCTACTGCCCTTGTCCTTCTAGATGGTAGCGGTCGCGGGTTTGGAAGGTACTGTGTAAGGAGCCTTGGTGAGTTTCTGCAGGTGGTGGCATGGTGGTATTGTCACTGGACTAGTAATCCAGAGACCCAGGGTAATGCTCTGGGGACCTAGGTTTGAATCCCACCATGGCATGTGGTGGAATCTGAATTCAATAAAAAAAATCTGAAATTAAAAATCTAATGACCATGAAACCATTGTCGATTGTTGTTTAAAAACTCATCTGATTCACTAATATTCTTTAGGGAAGGAAATCTGCTGTCCTTATCTTACATGTGACTCCAGACCTACAGCAATGTGGTTGACTCTTAAATGCCCTCTGAAATGGCCTAGCAAGCCATTCAGTTCTCAGGGGCAATTGGGGATGGGCAATAAATATTGGCCTAGCCAGCAAAGCCCCGATTCCACGAACGAATTTTTAAAAAGTACCCAAGCAGTCATGAATAGTGTTGAACATTGTGCGATCATCAGCGAACATCCCCCACTTCTGATAGAAGGAAGGTCATTGATGAAAGCTGAAGATGGTTGAATCTGGAACCTTGAGGAACTCCTGCGGTGATGTCCTGGAGCTGAGATGATTGACCTCCAACAACCACAACTATCTTCCTTTGTGTTAGGTATGACTCCAACTAGTGGAGAGTTTTCCCCCTGGTTCCCATTGACTCCAGTGTTGCTAGGGCTCCTTGATGCCACACTCAGTCAAATGCTGCCCTGATGTTAAGGGCAGCCACTCTCACCTCACCTCGGGAGCTCAGCTCTTTTGTCCATGTTTGAACCAAGGGTGTAATAAGGTCAGAATCTGAATGACCCTGGCAGAACCTAAACTGAGCATCTGTAAGCAGGTTATTGTTAAGCAAGTGCCGCTTGATAGCACTGTTGACGACCCCTTCCATCACTTTACTGATGATCAAGAGTAGACTGATGGGGCAGTAATTGGCCGGGTTGGATTTGTCCTTCTTTTCATGTACAGGACACACCTGGCCAATTTTCCACATAGCCGGGTGGATGCCAGTGTCGTAGCTGGGACGGCTTGGCTAGGGGCACAGCAAGTTCAGGAGCACAAGGCTTCAGTACTATTGCTGGAATATTGTCAGGACCCATTGTCTTTACAGTATCCAGTGCCTTCTGCCGTTTCTTGATATCGCATTAATGGGAACCGAATTGGCTAAAGACTGGCATCTGTGAGGCTGGGCATCTCTGGAGAAGACCAAGATGGGTCATCTGCATATCATTATAAGGCCAGCCCACCAGAATCACTGTCTCACACTGGATGATCCCATGCCGATGTGTTTCACAACTACGTAAGTGACATGCACCTGGCGAGCTGTGCTTCACTTGGGACTTGGAGGTTTGTTTGCCTACCTCGCTTCGGGCAGCACTTGCAGTCATCAGCAACAGGCTTCGCCGACAGCGCCATGTCACTTTTAGAGGGTTGACGGGCAGGTCTCTACCTACCAGACCAGCCATAAGGCGGCAGTGGCTTTTCAATTGCCGCAGGGCTGGGGCTTGCTTGGAGATGGGGAAGAAATGGCCTCAGACAAGGGAAGCGACTGCAGGACGAGGGCTGTACTGGGGAAGGGGGGTACCCAGGGTGTATGTGGGGGGCACAAGTTGATCTGTGAAAGTGGCCTCAAGATGGTGAGGGCTGAGGAGGCATCTCCAGAGGAGATGAGGCCAGATGGAGATGTGAGGGTGTGTGTGAGAGAGTGATTGGTGATGTCCCTTGAGCTGCCAGTGAGTGAGATACCAGTGAATGTGTGATGGGCTTGTGAGTGAGTGAGTTTAGACTGATGAGATGGTTGCCATACCCTGGCAGCACAGATGAGATCATTCATCCTCTATCTGCACTGGATGGCCAACCTCTCTGTGCAGCATTGGCACTGACCACCACTGCCACCATCTCCCAAGCCGGAGTGGTGAATTGCTGTCCCTGCGGCCAGAGTGGAGATAGAGAACCTCACGGTGAGCCTCCATGGCATCCAAAAGGCGCTCGAGGGACATGTCGGGGGAGCCGCAGTCCTCTTGCCTTTCGGGGCCATGTTTTCTTTACAGAGTCCTGGGCTGGAAGCGCTGAGAGGTGTGGGTGTGTGGCTGCACTTTAAATGTGCCGCCCAGCATGTAGAAACAGCAAGGTGATGGTGCGGCAGGCAAACCAGAGCCTGCCCACCATCTGAACGGCATGTTTCCCGGGAATGAATAACTAACACGGTGGGATTGGGGCGATACGATGTGAGAAGCCGCCATTGCTGCCGGCGGGTAAAATGTCATTTTTCCCACGCACCACCGCACTTATTGCAAATCTGGGATGATTCTGCCCAGCGGCTTTGATCTTCGAATATTATGATCCTTAGACTCTTATTATATGTTACTCTCACACTCAATGATCAGGGCTCCTCACAAGATCACTTTTCATTGCTCATTAAACTTAATGTGACTTTATACTAAATTTATCTGAATGTGTAATGCTGTTTAAAAATCTGCGTTCTTGAAAAGTGCACAATGGAAATGATACAAGCCTTCTTATATTCTAGCTCTTCAGAGAGCAGAATAATAAATCATTGCCCTAAAATGGGTGATTTAGATAATCTATGAATCTCGTTTAACTAGGAAGAGAACAGCACTGCAGATTTATTGCAGCAGTTAACTTTTATCTCTGCAATTCACAAAAATACTAAGGCACAAAGTGGATTTTGCCTCAGAGAGGGACCTGACTGCAGCTTTTGTAGAGCCCCAGGGGGAAGAGCACAAAGAGCTCTTATCCAGACCAAACGCCCGGCAGACATCGCAGCAATAGTACTGGAGTCAGCGGTGGATGCAGAGAAGGATGGTTGAGGTTATGAAGCCCTCATGTGAAATCTGCCCGCGTATCTGTGGGTGGAATTTTCCCAGAATTGCACTAAGTGCGGTAGCGGGCGGGTAAAATGGACTCCTATCCGCCGGTGAAAATGGTGGGTATTCACGCTGTATCTCCCCGAGCCCGCCTCATTATTTATGCATTTCCAGGAAACACGCCGTTTCCATGTCGGGCGGGCTCTCATTCGCCCACTCACCATCGCCCCACTGTTGCATCACACCGGCCACCATCTTTAAAAAGCAGCCACCAGCAAAGTGCTCATCACCACCAGCTCACCATCGCTGCCCGGGAGACATGGCCAGCAAAGGAAAAAAGACTGCAGCCCCCTCCCGCTTCAATGACGGGTCCCTCAAGCGACTGCTGGATGCCGTGGAGTCTCACCAGGATGTGCTCTACCCCCGCTCCAGCCGCAGGGTGGGTAGAAATGTCACCAACCCGGCTTGGGAGGTGGTGGCAGTGCTGGTCAGTGCCAACGCCCTTCAGAAGAGGACAGCCACCCAGCACCACAAGAGGATGAATGATGATCTCCGTTCTGCCAGGGTAAGTCATTCTTTTCATCACTCCCAACTTACACACTCTCAAACCCATCACATACCCACAGGGCCCTCTCTCACTGCCAGTACAAGGGGCATCACCATTCAGTGTCTCACACTCACCGTCATTGTCCTCATCCCGTCCACGGGACCACTCACCACCCGCACAGGCCAGGTATACTTATCATCTGGCTAAGCAGGAGTCCTGTTACACTCTTGCCATCTCTATCCGTGCAGGACAAACTGACACGCAACAGGAGGGAAAGGTCACAGACAGGTGAAGGGAGGCCGGAATTCAAAGTTCTGACAGACTTTGAAAACAGACCCATCCAGCTGGCCGGCGATGACCAGGACCAGTCCTGTGCTGCCGGTGAGGTCAGCGCTGCTCTACCAAGTGAGGGTCCAGCAGTGCAACATCCATCAGGTAACCATACTGTGAGTGATGTGTCCTCTTTCACAGGCCACTGCACTAATTATCTGCCCTTGCTTTTGCAGGCACATCTGGGAAATAGCCTCCAAATAAGCTCTGAAGAAACCTCTGGAGAGGAATCTGAAGGCACCCTCCCTGAAGTCCCATCCCAGCACTCACTCACACCCCCCACCAGTGCAGAGACACACACCTCAGTGGGACCTAGCTTTAGAGTAGCCTTGGGACCTCAATCTGGAGAGCACATCACACTGTCTGATCCATAGCAGGAGGCAGCAGGGACTTCCCAGGTCCCCGGCACTCAGAGGACTGCTGGAGGCCAGAACGTTGCTGAGTCCGAGTCAGATGATGAGCCTCTGGACTCGGTCATGTCACAGTTGCTGGAGCTGCAAAGCAAGCTCAGGAACATCAGGAAGGGATGTCCGCTGCACTCCTCAGATTGCAAGGCATGATGGAGGAATCCATCGTATTCAGCCTGAGGTGATAGCACCAGTATTGCAACACACCGGGGTCAACGCTGGCAGGATAGTGGCTGCAATGGAGGCCTTGGTCCAGGATGTCACTCCTGCACTGCTGCACAGGCTTAACTCCATCGCTGATGCCATAGTTGGCCTCCAACAGTGTGTACATGAGAGGGGTGCAGGGCAGCTCGATCTCACTCCAGCTACCCTTTCTGCTCATGGAGTCAGCCAGGGGCCCTCGGGCACCCATAGGGTGGAGGTTCAGCAGGTACACACTCCAGGGCCATCCACCCGGTTAATTAAGGGAGTGTCCGGCCCATCCGAATCCCCTCTTCCTGGGCCCTCAGCAGCTCCAGCTCCACAGGCCGAGGAGGGTGTCACTGCCACACAGCAGGACCCCGAAAGCAGGCCGGGGCCCTCCAGGTCTCAGCCCTCCAGAGGACGCCCGCCAAGGTCATCACAGACAGAGCGTCACAGTCAGCAGGCTGCCCCCAGCTCCACTGTGGATGTCCAGGGAGCACCAAGACGTAGTGGCAGGGTTAGGAAAGTGAGGTAAAAGTAGTTGTGCAGCCTGGGTGTTGAACATACTGTTCACTATTGTCAATAAACTCCCAAGAATGTCTCTCTGCCTGTGGCTCCTTGTTCTGATGAGCAGTGTTCTTGTCACTCAGATGTGAAACCTTTCCACACAAGATAAAGGCAGGTGTCTCAGTCCAGGGCCTCTTCCCTGTGTCTGTGCAGCCTTCAGACCACAGTGATGGTCCGGCCTCACACTCCCTGGACACATTACTGATGCCTGCACCTCGGCAGTGCTGGTCATTGCTGCCAGAATGTAGTGGGCAGGCGTCACAGAGTTCTCTCATTCTCTCTGTGTGCTCTCAGCACCTTTAAGGTCCTTTGGTGCCTCCGTGTTGCTTGCACGCGTGGGCAGGCTGGGAGCCCAACCCCAATCATATCATGATCTGTCTCAGTTGCAGAGGAATGGTCAGTTTATACAGGGTGTCCCTAATGCATGGCCACTTCCCTCGCTCACCCTGTCCCCCACTTCGATTGCCTGTGTGTGGGATGCAGTACCAGGGCAGCACTTGACCACCACCCCCCCCACCCCACCCCGAACGACAATGGTCACTTCTGAGGCCGGTCAGCACTTGCCCCCAGACACCCCACTCCACTCAGCAATCGCCTCTGGGGCCAGGCATCAGTTGCCCCCCACCCCCTGGTGCCCCTGGCGCTTGTAAATAACAGGTGAGCTGTGGAGAACGCTGCTGCTCACTCACCTCAGTTCCCCCATAGTGAAGGCCACCAAGTGGAAGTCACCTGCGTGTTGTTGTGAAACACATCGATGTTTCCCACTGACATGGACGGACGATACAGTCAGGTTCCTAGATCCTGGCGGGATGCTCTTTTAATTATATGCTAATGTGTTACAAATAGCTCCCCGCCTATGGTAGGGAACGTGGCCCACCATCAGCGCGCTGAGTGAAAGATCATGACCTGCCCTCACGCCGTTGTGAAGCAGGTCTCACCGCATTTACCGCGCACACCACCTATCACACCCACCGCCAGCCGGCTCGGAAAATTCCACCCTGTGGATAATATTGCCCCAAGCGGCTGCAAAGTGGAAGAACTTGGGACCAAGAATAAAGTCTTGAAGAACGTTGGAGCTGATCATACAAATGACAGAAAAGAGGCAACTGAAGGAGGCAAGCTGACCATGTTCGGACATGTAGGAGTCAGGAAGGAGTTGTGCTTTCGAGGTGGGGCTTTGAAGAAAAATAGAACAGTTGGCTGTGCCAACATCCACGGAGAATTCCAGGAGGATGAGGAGGGGTATTATGCTTTAGTCTCAGAATATCACTGATGATCTTAACCAGGGCAGACTCAGAGTTATGGAGAGCAGACAGGAGGGTTTGGTTGGAGAGGTGGGTGAGAAAGGGGGTGAAATTTTTGGAATATCTGTCACCAATGGCAGTGATTTTCAATCCACTCATTTTAAATACACAGAAAATCAGAAGTACACATGGAATAGGTAAAACTTAACTTTTCTATTCACAGATACATCTTCACAGGTACTTCATTGACATTCCCCTTTCTATTGATTTTTATCAGCTTTGAACTGAAAGAAGTCTGCCCTCTAGTAAACTCACTTTAAGAGTTGATTGACTTGAAGAATTCCATTCCTGAATGATTATTTTGGCACAGGCACATTGGAAGGACAGGGGCAATGGGGTGACAAATTGGCCATCAATGTAAAATGCATGGGCAGGCCACTCCAATCCATTGAAATTCTAATGGACACAGGAAGGACACCCATGTGTCATTAAAACTTCAATAAACCAAGCATTTGAATTCTACGTAATGTGACACAAAACTGGACAAATGTCAAAAGCAGTGATCCCTTAAGCAATTCGCTTATATTTCCACTTGACCTGTAAGCAATTCCTTTTTCCGATTGTAAGGAACATTCATGGGAGGTGATTGTAATGTTCTGTAATTTACTGTGCGAAGCAGTCCAAGGGTAAACTGAAGACAGCCTATTAAACATGCCAGGCTATATAGGGTCAGAGATAAAGGCAGCCATTTCACTTTGTGATTTATATTCTATTTTTAAACAGACAGTAAATTGCATAAACAGTAGCCACAGCTGCATCGAGGAGTATTGTAATACTCACTTGATCTAGTCACAAATCTGCTTTCCTCTCTGATGCAGTATTTGCTGGAAGAGCTCAGCTCTGTAACTCTGACAAATGAACTGAGCTTTAAAACAGCTGCTCTCTGTCTGTCTCACTAGATATGGTGCACATCAGTCCAGATGTTTGCTCAAAATCGGCAAAATGCAGGGCCTTTTCTTGTGTTCATTTAAATAACTTCTTGAAAGCATAAAATTTTACACCATGCAAATAAATCTGACTTCAGGTTTTGGTCAACTCTTGGCTTACAAATGCTCCACATGAATTTCAGGCAAGTAAACGTTTCACCAAATAGCAATAGGCTTCCACCCACACTCCCCAGCTACACATAATCACTGACCTGTGAAGGAAGAACCAGGACCTCTTAAAGGAAACTGGTCCCATTTCGATGGATGTGGGAGGTGTATTGGAGTTTCCCTAAGATAGTTAATTCACTGTTCAACCGGATTTGCACATCATAGCGATGAGGTGGACTCCATGGAGTCGAAATTGGTTCTGGCCTACTTTCATGCACATAACCAACAGGCTACAAACCAAGTGGCCTGAGGCTCACCCTAAATTGGACCTTCCATGAGTTCTGCAGGGGGTGCTGTCGCATCGTCTCCATTTCCAAGGAGTCAATTTTGGCCACTGGTTCAGCAGCAGCAACCATCAGCCTGGTAGACCATAGCACAGTGTGGGGCTGCAGTTTACAGAGGCCCTCAGGAGCATTCCTGCTCCTCCTCTTTCCACATCAAGGTACAGGTTTTTCTTTACTTATATTCTTGATTGCAGTTTGTTGTTAGCCATCTCCACTGAAAGAAAAACTAAATAGAACAGGCCCCACCCCCCCCACCCCACCCCCCGCAACACCACGCCCGCCCACCTCAGGACAGCCGAATTTGGCATTTCATTGTAACTATTTAGCAACCTCCAAACTTCACAACATTACTTAATGGCGCACCCCTGGCCCGAACGAGCGTAAAGCGATGCCCGGTGATGTTGGGCGAGTGACCTGGTGCCCTCGCACACTCACACGATATTTTAGTTGGCGGGCACACCCGGGAGTCAGCAGCGCGCCCACAGACAATGAAGCAGCTTATTAAGGCCCTTAGTCAATTCACTAACTAGAATTTTTAGCTGCCTGTGCAACATCCACGGACCGGATGAGGTTTTGATCAGTGATTTTAAAAAAACCTTTTAACACTCATATTTAATATGTCCCTGCTCATGTGACGGAGTCACGAGGGGACGTCGTGACAGAGTCACATGAGGGGACGTGTGACAGAGTCAATGAGGGGTGTGTGACGGAGTCACATGAGGGGCGTGTGACAGAGTCACGAGGGGCGTGTGACGGAGTCACATGAGGGGACGTGTGACAGAGTCAATGAGGGGCATGTGACAGAGTCACGAGGGGCGTGTGACAGAGTCACGAGGGGCGTGTGACGGAGTCACATGAGGGGCGTGTGACGGAGTCACATGAGGGGGCTTGTTTTCATTACTTTTAATATCTTTATTTTTTATTTTAAAAATCTTCAGCTTTTACTGCACGCCCCTGTGCGCATGCGTGAACTTTTCCGCTGGCGCTCCTCCCACCCCCCACCCCGGCAGTGCTCAGCGCTGTAGCGCACGTCTCACGCTATCTGGCCGTTAACTGGCCGTAAATTGGCCGGCCAGCGTGAAATCACAGTCGGGGCCCAATCATGGGCAGCAATTGGACCCGCTTACTGAGCCCACCCAATGACAGGAAAATCCCGGCCAATTACTTTTTGTGCTATTTTCTGCATGGCTGTTTGCTTTTGCTGTTTAAAGTTATGTTTTTTTGATCTCGTTAGGGGAAGTTAATGCTGAAATATAGAATTTCTTTCTAATGTAGATAGTTTATCAGAAGCAAAAACGTCCATGGTTAGGCGTAGAATGTGTTAGAGTACAGTTCACTTCACTCTGCTCAAACTGGGCTTAAATCAAGCTTTTAGCATGCAAATAGATTTCAACTTTGCTTTAACCTCCAGATGTGAACATCTACTGCTCCGGTATGAATTAAGCCACTTTTCATGTTAACCATTTTTATGGTCATAGAACAAGCATTAGTTACATCATTAACATATGCAAGAACATTTAGACAGCAGTCGGAAAGGCCTGAAAAATTGTCTGATCCAAGACAAGTTTCAGACATCCTTGTGATGCAGGATATAGCCCCGTGAAGTTAGTACTTTTTTCCCTTCATTTTCCACCTGGAAAATAGACACAACAAGAGCCAATTCCTACTCACCTTAAGCACAAAGTCAGACAATTACATAAAATAACCAAAGAACTCAGTTAAAAGGTTTTGAAAAGTGATAACATGATTCCAGGGAGTAAAAACAGAAAATGCTGGAAAAAATCAGCAGGCCTGGCATTATCTGTGGAGAGAGAAACAGAGTTAACATTTCGAGTCCGTATCACTCTTGTTCAGAGCAAAGCAACAGCCTGACATAGTCATACTCATGGAGTCCTACCCTACAGATCATGTCCCAGACATCATCCCTGGGTTTGTCCCACTGGCAGGACAGACCCAGCATAGTGTTATCCAGTCAGGACAGAGTTGCCCTGGGAGTCCACAACATCGGCTCTGGACCACAGGAAGTCTCATGGCATCAGGTCAAACATGGCAAGGAAACCTCCTGCTGATTACCATGTACCACATCACTCCCCACCCTCAGCTGACGAATCAATGCTCCTCCATGTTGAATACTACTTGGAGGAAGTGCTGAGTGTGGCAAGAATGCAGAATGTACTCTGGATGGGGAACTTCAATGTCCATCACCAAGAGTGGCTTGATAGCACTGCCACAGACCGAGCTGGCCGAGTCCTAAAGGACATAGCTGCTAGACTGAATCTGCTGCAGGTGGTGAGGGAACCAACAAGAGGGAAAAACCTGACCTCATCCTCACCAACCTGCCTCCCACAGGTACACCTGCCCATGATAATATTGGTAGGACTGACCATCGCACAGTGTTCATGGAGACAAAGACCCTTCTTCACATTGAGGATAGCCTCCATCGTGTTGTGTGGCACTACCACCGTGCTAAATGGGATAGATTTTGAACTAAATTGGATAGATTTTGAAGATCTAGCAACTCAAGACTGCACATACATGAGGTGCTGTGGGCCATCAGCAGCAGCAGATTTGTATTCAATCGCATATCTCCCACTCCACCATTACCATCAAGCCAGGGGATCAACCCAGGTTCAATGAAGAGTGCAGGAGGGCATGACAGGAGCAGCACCAGGCATACCTAAAAATGAGGTGTCAAACTGGTGAAGCTACAACACAGGACTACTTACATGCCAAACAGCATAAGCAGCAAGTAATAGACAGAGCTAAGTGATCCCACAACCAATAAATCAGACCTAAGCTCTGCAGTCCTGCCACACCAGTCATGAATGGTGGTGGACAATCACTGGAGGGATGGGTTCCACAAATATCCCCACCCTCAATGATGAATGAGCCCAGCACATCAGTGCAAAAGATAAGGCTGAAGCATTCTCAACAATCTTCAGCCAGAAGTGCCAAGTGGATGACCCATCTCCGGAGGTCCCCAGCATCACAGATGCCAGTCTTCAGCCAATTCGATTCACTCCATGTGATATCAAGAAATGACTGAGGGCACAGGATACTGCAAAGGCTATGGGCCCTGACAATATTCCGGCAATAGTACTGAAAACTTGTGCTCCAGACCTTGCTGTGCCCCTAGCCAAGCTGTTCCAGTACAGCTACAACACTGGCATCTACCCAGCAATGTGGAAAATTATCCACGTATGCCCTGTACACAAAAAGCAGGACAAATCCAACCCGGACAATTACCACCCCATCAGTCTACTCTCGATCATCAGTAAATTGATGGAAGAAATCATTTAATAGTGCTATTAAGCAGCACTTGCTTAGCAATGACCTGCTCACTGACGCACAGTTTGGGTTCTGCCAGGGCCACTCAGCTCCTGACCTCATTACAGCCTTGGTTCAAACATGGACAAAAGAGCTGAATTCCCGAGGTGAGGTGAGAGTTACTGCCCTTGACATCAAGGCAGCATTTGACTGAGTGTGGCATCAAGGAGCCCCAGCAAAACTGGAGTCAATGGGAATCAGGGGGAAAACGCTCCACTGGTTGGAGTCATACCTAGCACAAAGGAAGATGGTTGTGGTTGTTGGAGGTCAATCATCTCAGCTCCAGGACTGCACTGCAGGAGTTCCTCAGGGTTGTGTCCTAGGCCCAACCATCTTCAGCTGCTACATCAGAAGTGGGGATGTTCGCTGATGATTGCACAATGTTCAGCACCACTCGCGACTCCTCAGATACAGAAGCAGTCTATGTCCAAATGCAGCAAGACCTGAACAATATCCAGGCTTGGGCTGACAAGTGGCAAGTAACATTGTGCCACACAAGTGCCAGACAATGGCCATTTCCAACAAGAGAGGATCTAGCCATCACCCCTTGACATTCAAAGGCATTGCCATTTCTGAATCCCCCACTATCAATATCCTGGGGGTTACCATTGACCAGAAACTGAACTGGACTAGCGTATAAATACTGTGGCTACAACAGCAGATCAGAGGCTAGGAATCCTGCGGCCTGCCCACCAGCTACATGGCGCAAGTCAGGACTGTGATGGAATACTTCAAACTTGCCTGGATAAGTGCAGCTCCAACAATTCTCAAGAAGTTTGACACCATCCAGGGCAAACCAGCCCGCTTGATTGGTGCCTCTTCCACAAACATTCACTCCCTGCACCACCAATGAACAGTGGCAGCAGTGTAACTCTTTCGAGTTAAAATAATCAAACTAAATTAACAAAATTGGGATAAATCAGGCACAGACCCTAATTTAGGTCAGCTGTAAAACCAAGAACAAAGTTTAAAGGAAACTTACAACTTTAAATTAAAATGTCATTAAAGGGGTCAACAAAACACCCCAGTCCCTGCAGTGCCCATGGGGCATGGAAGGCCTCGAGAGTGCCAGCAGACACCGTGTGCTCCCTCTCCAGGGACATCCGGCCACGGACGTAGCCGCGGAAAAGGGATAAACAATCGGGCGGGATGCCCCCATCGATCGCCCGCTGCCTGGACCTGTTAATGGCCAACTTGGCCAGGCCCAGGAGCAGGTTCACGAGGAGGTCCTCCTCCTTCCCGACGCCCTTCTGCACCGGGTGTCCATAGATCAGGAGCGTGGGGCTGAAGTGCAAACAAAATATTAATAAAAGGTTTTTCAGATAACTAAAAAGGGAGTGCAGCCTACAACATCCTATATATGCATGGTCCATGGACTCCACAAGACCACAAAAAGGGCACGTGTCCTGAGAGTCCGTGAACCTATGCATTCTCTTACTATAGGGGACTGCTTGATGCAACATCCTCCAACCCAGGTCCCCAATAGAAAGGGGGAGGACACCTCCGTAGAGGGCCTCCCATCGGGGGCCTCCGCCGCCGGACGGCAACAAGGCACGCCAGGGCGTGTCCGGGTGGCGGACAAGGGCGAGAAAATGGTAGGTGTGCAGCAGCAGTCCGTACAAAAAGCCCCTCTTTGCTGTGCCAAAAGGCACGGAGGGCATGTCCCCGAGGCGGCTCATATTGCGGGGCACCAGCACCCGAGGGAGGGTTCGGGGCTTGGGGCCAATGTGGAATTCCGTCCGAACAGGGGAACGTTCAGACGGAAGACCACAGCGCACCTGGGCCACCTCAAGACCCAAAATAACGTCGGGTCCGAGCACGACCGTTCTCAGGTCTTGGATGGCATCGGCTGCGACCTGGACACTCACAGACGCGCGTCGCGCCAACTCCTGCGGGAGCATCCAGCCCAGTCCTCCGCCACCCAGCACGTCCCCGATCCTGGTCACCCCTGCGGCCACAGCCCTCCTCTCCGCCAACCACTGAAAAGGACGGAGGGACGGATTCCTGAGCAGCGGCTCTCTGACGATAGCCGCTACTCCTGACGGGGGAGAGCTGCGTCGCGAGGCGACCACTTTCCAGACTTTGATCAGGTCCTGGTAAAAGACGGGCAACACCTGCAAGGAGCCACCGAGGCCCCTCTGTTCTATAAACAGGAGCTGCACGTCATGATTCAGGCCATGCACCTGACGGAAGAAATACGTCGTCAGGGCACACCATCTAGGAGGAGGCTCGACGTAGAGGTATCGCTGCAGGGTCTGAAGGTAGAAAGTCGCCACCTGTGTGCGTAGGCACACTAGCGCCTGACCACCCTCCCTAAGTGGGAGACTCAGAACCTCGGCAGCGACCCAGTGCAATCTTTTGTCCCAGAAGAAGTCGACTAACAATTTCTGGATTTTTGTGACAAAGTCCGGGGGAGGGGTCAAAGTGACCAGTCGATACCACAACATGGCGGCGATCAGCTGGTTTATGACCAGAACTCGACCTCGGTAAGATAGCACTCGGAGCGGTCCTGTCCAGCGTCGCAGGCGAGCGGTGACTTTCGTCTCCAGTTCCTGCCAGTTTGCCGGCCAGGATTCCTCAGCGGGGCAGAGATGGACCCCCAGGTAGAGGAGGCTGGTCCTGCTCCAGGTGAAAGGCCTGAGCTCCTCGGGTAGGGGATCCATCTGCCACTGACCGACCAGGAGTCCAGAACATTTACCCCAGTTGATCCTGACAGAATGGTAGCAGTGTATACTGTTCACCTTGTTAAAACCAATTGCTAGTTAAACAGGTGATGGGCATTGATTATCCCACATGAATAGAATAAAAAGATACAGCTGGAACACTTAGTGGGGAAGCTATCTGGAAGTCAGTAGCAATGAGGAGTTGTCTTGAAAATAAACCAGCTTGAACCAAAAGACCAGCCTGGATTAATTCTTCCACTTCACCCTCTTATTGTGAGTAACACGTGCCATCTACAAGATGCACTGCAGAAACTCACCAAGGCTCCTTAGACAGTACCTTCCAATCCCATGACTGTTACCACCTAGAAGGACAAGGGCAGCAGATAGATGGGAACACCACCACCTAGAAGTTACCTTCCAAGCCACTCACCATCTTGACTTAGAAATATATCGCCGTTCCTTCACTGTCGCTGGGTCAAAATCCTAGAAATCCCTCCCTAACAGCACTGTGGGTGTACCTACGCCACATGGACTGCAGCGGTTCAAGAAGGCAGCTCACCACCACCTTCTCAAGGGCAATTAGGGTTGGGCAATAAATGCTGACCCAGCCAGTGATGCCCACATCCCATAAGTGAATTTTTAAAAAATTATGCTGTCTCCCAGATTATGTGCCAGGAAACATGCTTGAGTTTTACCATATTAAAAGCATCATGTAAATGAAGCTGTTGTTGCTATTGAGGGAAGGAGTAAGATATGAAAAAAGTAGGTTAATATTAATGGGGAAATTCAAGCAGCCAAACCTAAATTGGATATGTCCTCGTGGTTTGAATCCAAAAGACCGGTAAAAACTGGGTCTGCTCTTTGAGAGTTCAACTTTTTATTGCACCTGCTTAGTCACTTCCAAATGCTATGATATAACAATTAACGTTTGTGTTATTTTCTAGATGGCTGTTTGCTTTTGCTATTCAAAGTTATATTTTTGATCAAGTCAGGGGACGCTTATGCTGCAGATAGATTTTTTTTCTTTCTGGTTTGGATACTTTATCACAACCAAAAGTCTATTACCACGTCTAATGTGTGTCAGAGTGTACACTTCACTCAACTCGAAATGGGATTAAATCAAGCTATTAGCATACAAATAGATTTCAAACTTATTTTCACTTCCATATATGAAGAGCATCAACTGCACCAGTTTGAATTTGGCTACTTCTCATTTTAACCATTTTTGTGGTCTTTAAGGCCAGGCAGTGGCAGATTTGATGGTGATCAACAGACGAGTGGAATTTTGAAAATGGTGCCTTCGATTGGCTTCTCAATGTACTCCTGCCCCGGCTGAATTTGCCAGTGGCAGCTGTGCTTGGAAATGACAACCCTCCCCATAGCGGTGGGTAGCCAATTAGTGCCAATTGTCTGGCCACTTGAGGCCAGATTGGGCATCGGCAGGCAAAACTCAGCGGGTCTCTGGAGGCAACCTCCCTGTAGTGGGCTGGAGGACCAGAAAGGCCTCTTGCATTTATCCCCTTAACCCTAACTACCACCCCACCCTCACCACTGCCCAAGCCTCTTTCAGCACAAGGCCATCCTGTGGTGGGGATTCCCCTCCACAATGATGACCTGGCAGCTGTGGCCACAAATAATTTTGAAATGTTCCTGCATCTTCAAAGGGTGCCTTGATCTCCTGTCTGCCTCTCCTGGTGGGGCTGCAAGCAGGACAACTCTCTATGGGCTCTCCCATTAGGCTGGCCAGCTGCCTGGCCACCCACTCTTCTTAACTGGATGCATTCCTGGAGGCAGCCTCTTCATTGGCCGCCTTCAGTGAGATAACGCAGGCAGGCAGACAGACATCACCAGTAGGGTCGGGACCTGCTTTTGGACCCAACCTCTGAAATTCCAACCTGAGTCACGTGCGTTGAGAACTTGTGCCCAGGGGAGAACTGGGTTGAAAATGTCATAAAATAGTTTTCCAAACAACCTTTTACAGCAGGTAAAGACTGGGAATATTCTGGGTGGAATTTTACATCCCAGGATTGTGTAACCTACTATCAAACAGAGAACAGTCATGAAGTAATCATACATTGCTTTTATCAATTCTGACTTTAAACCACTTGGGCATTTTCTATTTAGACTTGGTTGGTTGCATAACCTCATTAATATAACCTACTTGTTTTCACATCTCCACCTTGCCTCTTTTCAAACTGTTCTGTGACTGACTGTAAAACACATACCCACCTCCCACTTTTAACTTAGCTTTCTGTGTGTTCAAAACCCTAACATTTCACGAGGTAGGTTTTCCTTTTATTAACTTCCATTATCTTCCAGGTATCTCTGACATATCAAGCTGCACTTTTCCTTCCTTATTTATTTTGTTCCTACTATGCTGTATTCATGAGCTGGGATAAACCCCACTCCTACAACATTCTCGAATTAAGTGGCTTGTTCTGAGATAAAAACAAAATACTGCGGATGCTGGAAATCTGAAACAAAAACAAAAATTGCTGGGAAAACTCAGCAGGTCCGACAGCATCTGTGGAGGGAAAGACAGGGTTAACGTCTCAAGTCCGTATAAGTCTTCTTCAGAACTAAAGAGAAGTAGGAATGTAGTGAAATGTGTACTGTTAAAGGAGGTGGGACAGGTGAAGCTGGATAGAGGGCCAGCGATAGGTGGAGGCAAAGGAGAGATTGCGAAAGATGTCATAAGCAAAAGGTCAAAGGGGTGTCAAAAGGTCAAAGGGGTGTGTCCCCCCCCTCCGCTGTCGGCATTCCGTAGAGGCTGTTCCATCCGGCACACACTGGTCCACTCCTCTATCACCCCCTACACCTCAACCCCCTCCCACGGCACCTTCCCATACAACACCTGTCCCTTTACTTCCCCTCTCCTCACCGTCCAAGGGCCCAAACATTCCTTTCAAGTGAAGCAGCATTTCACTTGCACTTCCCTCAATTTAGTCTACTGCATTCGCTGCTCCCAATGTGGTTTCCTCTACATTGGAGAGACCAAACACAGACTGGGTGACTGCTTTGTGGAACACCTTCAGTCTGTCCGCAAGCATTACCCAGACCTCCCTGTCGCTTGCCGTTTCAACACTCCACCCTGCTCTCATGCCCACATGTCTGTCCTTGGCCTGCTGCATTGTTCCAGTGAAGCTCAACGCAAACTGGAGGAACAGCACCTCATCTTCCGACTAGGCACTTTACAGCCTTCCGGACTGAATATTGAGTTCAACAATTTTAGATCATGAACTCTTCTCCTCCATCCCCACCCCTTTTTGATCCCCCTTTTCTTCAATATTTATTTTTAAATTTTTATATATGTATTTTTTTCCCACCTATTTCTATTATTATTTTTAAAATTTATTTCCATTCATTGTTTTATCCCCACCTTTTAGTCTCTTTCAATTTTTTCTCCCCACACCATCCCTTCCCCCCACTTCACCCCCCACTAGGGCCATCTGTCACTTGCTCATCCTGCGTTCTACTCTTAATGTCACCATTAGCACCTCCTTTTGCTAATATCACCATCATCAACACCCCTTTGACCTTTTGCTTTTGACATCTTTCGCAATCTCTCCTTTACCTCCACCTATCACTGGCCCTCTATCCAGCTCCACCTGTCCCACCCTCTTTAACAGTATATATTTCACCACATTTCTATTTCTCTTTAGTTCTGAAGAAGAGTCATAATGACTCAAAACGTTAACTCTGCCTTTCTCTCCATAGATGCTGTCAGACCTGCTGAGCTTTTCCAGCAATTTTGGCTTGTTCTGAATGCTTCTCCTTCTCTTTGTGCTTCACTCCTGCTGGAGACTGGATCCCATAGTTCTCTCTGAGTTAGTGAATCCCTGCTGATCTGATAACTATCATCCATTCTCATATTAGATTTATATAAGGTCTAACTAACTCTGCTCTCTAAATAACTTAAAATGACAGCTTCTAAGTTCCTTGCCTGTCTCATGGTTCCCGTTCTGCTACATCTTTCCCCAACACTCCTACTTTATTCTTGTTTCAGCTAGATTTTGATATGGGTTCACTTTAATAATCCAAAGTGACCATTCTGATCTTGCACAACGTCCTTCAATTCTGACTTTCCCATTGGCCTTATTTTCTTTAGTTCCTCCAAAGTATTCCTTCCTCTGAAGCGGACTTGAGATGATGACATAATTCAAACTATCTCAAAGAAACATTTGGAAACCTTCGATTGCAACATCATCACTAAAATAAAGAACTTGCATTTATATAATTGCCTTATGAAGTCCCTCAGAAAAGTCCAAAGCTTAATATTGGCAGGCCAACTTTCATCTCTTTATTCACTTATTTGTAATTTAAAGCTGGATAGAAAACAATAAAGCGCCCATCCTTCCCATCAATTTAACATTATAACTGGTACCGTTTTCCTGGGAACATTAATATTGGTGACCACAGTTCCCCCGTGAATAAATTCAAATTGCTATCAAATTATATCATTACAATGCTGACACATTCTGACCTCACCACCCAACATCACTTCCTGTTCCTGCCCACCAATCATGGGTCAGACAAGTTCTGAGACAGGAGATTGACCCTAGTAACCTGGTAAATATTCCTTAACCAACTTCACTAAAATAAGAAGATGATTATCTGGGGCGGAATCGTCTCAGATTTGCACTAATTGTGGTAGAGGCCGGGAGAAAGGGCATTTAACCCGCTGGCCGCAATGGTAGGTTTTTGCGCTGTATCGTCCCAATCCCACCTCATTAACCATGCATTCCTGGAAAACACACCATTTCACTGGTGGGTGGCCTCCGATTCACTCTCCATGTGTCACCTTGCCCCTTCCTCACACCAGGTGCCATATTTAAAGTGCAGCTGTGTGCAGATCTCTCAGTGCTTCCAGTCCAGGCTGCTACGCACAAGACATGACTCTGAAAGGCAAGAAGGCTGCAGCCCCCCGATTCAGTGACGCATCCCTAGGACGCCCTCTGGACACTGTTGGAGCCCACCATGGTGTCCTCTTGCCACTGCTCTGGCTGCAGGAGGCCCATCAATCTCACCACTCCGGCTTGGGAGGCGATGGCAGTGGTGGTCAGTGCCAATGCTGCACAGAAGAGGTTGGCCATCCAATGCAGAAAGAGGATGAGTGATCTCATCCATGCAGCCAGGGTATGGCAACCATCTCATCGCTCTAAACTCACACACTCACAAGCCCATCACACATTCACTGACATCTCACTCACTGCCAGCTCAAGGGACATCACCACCCATTCTCACACACACACACCCTCACATCTCCATCTGGCCTCATCTCCTCTGGAGATGCCTCCTCAGCCCTCACCATCTTGAGGCCACTTACACAGATCAACATGTGTCCCCACACACACCCTAAGATGCCCACCTTTCCCAGTAATGCCCTAGCCCTGCAGCCTCTTCCCTTGCCTGAGGCCACTTCACCCCCTTCCCCAAGCAAGCCCTAACCTTGCAGCCGTAGAAAAGCCACCCCTGCTTTACGTCTGGTCTCTTAAGTAGAGACTTACCGTGAGCCCCGCTAAAAGTGATGTGGTGCCTGCGAAGCCTGGTGCTGATGACTGCGAGTGCTGCCTGAAGCAAGGTAGGCAAACAAACCTCGAAGTCCCAAATGAAGAGCAGCTCATCAGGTGCATGTCGCTTATGTTCAGTTGTGAAACACATTGACATGCAGTCAAAATAAAATGCTCAGATGGGGGAATGATTCTGGCGAGCCAGGTTTATAATGAAATGCAGATGTATTAAAGTGAAGTTCCTGACATCTGGCAGTGGGAATGGCATCCACCACTGACGGGCTGAGTGGACGACCACGAATTGGTTTCACAATGTCCTGAAACCAGTTTTTGGCCATCCTGTCATAATTGTCCGCTCACGCCCACCATGACACCCAATGCCAATGGGCAGGGAAGATTCCACCCCTGGTCATTATCACATTGCTGTTTGTGGGATATTACAGTATGCCAATTGGCTGCTATGTTTCCTGAATTCTAAAGGAGGTGGCCCTGGAAATATTGGATGCATTGGTGGTCATCTTCCAAAATTCTATAGACTCTGGAGCAGCTCCTGCAGATTGGAGGGTGGCAAATGGAACCCCACTATTTAAAGAAGGAGGGAGAGAAAAAACAGAGAATTACAGACCAGTTAGCCTAACATCAGTAATGGGGAAAATGCTGGTCTATTATAAAAGATGTGCTAACAGAACACTTGGAAAGCATTAACAGGATTAGACAAAGTCAGCATGGGTTTATGAAAGGGAAATCACGCTTAACTAACCTACTGGTGTTTTTTTGTGGATGTAACTAGTAGAATAGATAAGAGAGAACCCAGTGGATGTGATGTATTTAGATTTCAAGAGGGCTTTTGATAAGGTCCCATATAAGAGACTAGTGGGCAAAATTAAAGCACATGGGATCGGGGGTAATGTCCTGGCATGGATTGAGAATTGGTTTACAGACCGCAAACAGAGAGTGGGAATAAATGGGTCTTTTTCCGGATGACAGGCGGTGACTAGTGGTACAGTTACACTGCAGGGAGCCATTCTTGGGCCCCAGCTATTCACAATATATATCAAAGACTTGGATGAGGAAACCAAATGCAATATTTCCAAGTTTGCTGATGACACATAACTGGGCGGGGTTGTGAGAAGGATGCAAGGAAGCTTCAGGGTGATTTAGACAAGTTGTGTGTGTGGGCAAACACATAGCAGATGCAGTATAACGTGGATAAATGTGAAGTTATGTGCTTTGGTGTGAAAAACAGAAAGGCAGAGTATTATTTAAATGGTGATATATTGGGAAATGTGGATGCACAAAGGGATCTGGGTGTCCTTGTACACCAGTCAATGAAAGTAAACAGGCAGGTGGAGTAAGCAATTAGGCAAATGGGATGTTGGCCTTCATTGCAAGAGGATTTGAGTTCAGAAGTAGGGATGTCTTACTGCAGTTATAGAGGGCCTTGGTGAGACCACATCTGGAGTATTGCATGGAGTTTTGGTCTCCCTACCTAAGAAAGGATATACTTACCATAGAGGGAGTGCAGCGAAGTTTCACTAGGCTGATACCAGGGATGGCAGGGCTGTCATATGAGGAGAGATTGGTTCAAATGGGCCTGTATTCACCAGAGTTTAGAAGAATAAGAGGGGATCTGGTTGAAACGTATAAAATTCTAACAGGGCCAGACAGACTGGATGCAGGGAGGATGTTTCCCCTGGTTGGGGAGTCTAGAACCAGGGGCCACAGTCTCAGGATGCGGGGTGGGCCATTTAAGACTGAAATGAGGAAACATTTCTTCACTCAGAGTGGTCAACCTGTGGAATTCTCTACCACTGAGGCTGTGGAGGCCGGGTCACTGAGTATATTCAAGAAAGAAATTGATAAATTTTTGGATATTAGGGCCTTCCAGGGGTATGGAGAGAAAGCGGGAAAATAGCGTTGAAATAGAGGATCAGCCATGATCATATTGAATGGTTTTGCAGGCTCGAATGGCCTAATCCTGCTCCTGGTTTCTATATCTCTATTCTAACAGTGATTATACTGCAAACGTATATCAACAGCAGTAGAATTTTGCCCTGAGGTTGTGTAAGGTGCTGTATAAATGCATATCTTTCTTTCTTTGAGGTAGTCATTTAAAATGCTACACAATGCTGCTTTCAGGTAAAACTGTGTCGTTATTGGAGACATTTGTCTTATGGTATTTTATAGGCTTTTTGACCTTAAAATATCTGTAGTAGTTTTGTTGCTGCTGTGGGTTCTGAACTGTTAATGGCTTGTGATTTCACAATTATTTCTTCATGTGTGTCCTTCTAAGAATTCTGCTCTGGGAAGACGAAGGAAAAATCAGCTGTAGCTGGAGGGAGACCAATTAGAAAGAAGCATCTTCACAGGATCCATTACTCTCCCAACAGATTTTATAGGCAGAAGAATAATTTAACTTCAATTCTCTTGAGTAACACTGGGTAAGATGGTTTTGATGTTGTAGCATGGCAGTGATTGAGTTATATTGCACCCTGGGGCTAGCACATCATGGCCAAGGTCACTAAAGTCCTGGACTCCTTTGCCTCTGGCTCCTTGCAGGCTGCCACAATGGATATGAGCAACATCTAACACTCTGTACTCGATGCAAGTAGTAAACAGGTGACTGATGTCTTATTCATTAAAGCAAAATGTATTCATGAACATCGGAAGCATGAGGCTTGCACAGATTGCATGATTTCCCCCAAGACTAGGGCATTATTCATTCACCCCACATCACCCTGTAGCCATCTCCACACACCATGGCTGCCTTGATTGCTTCTACTCTATTATTGCAACTAGTTTGTGACCTTTGGCAGTGCATATGCAGATTTGTGCTCACTTTGATGGCAACTGCCATGCTGCTTTTTTATATTGTGGCAATTGTCTATCCCTTTGCCCCTGTGCAGCAAGTTAAGTCTACTGCTTGGAGATGATCTCCTCCATTCTAATCTCATGACTCCTCTCAGCAACCAGCCTTTGGCCAAACTGCACTACTGTCAGTCAACTGGAGGTGTCACCAAGCAAACCATTTAAGTTTGCTTAACAAACTTCTAACAATGGTCAGAACTTTCCGGGTTGTTGGGGGGGGTTTGGGGGGTGGGGCAAGGAGGTTGTACCCGGAAGTACCCCAGAAGATGCACCGGGGAACCCTGCCGGAAGTCCCCATGCAGCCACTGCATGAGAATTGGCCGAGAGGTTCAAACTTCTGCTGGGTATTTACACTGAAATGGGAAGCATCCGAAACTCCAATTTAAGATGGAGACTTCAGATGGTTCTGACTCTCTTAGCAGAATAGTTACCCAGGAAAGTTTAGAAGAATTAGAACCACTTCTAACTCCTGGATAACTAAAGTAATGACCCCTCCAACTACACCCCCCCAACATCCTCCCAACTATCCCCCAACTACACTTCCAACAACCTCACCCCACGTCCCCAACTACCCTCCCAACCACTCAACTAATCCCCACCCTCACGACTATACCCACGATTAACACTCCCACCTCCTGACTACCCTCCCCACCACCCAACTACCAACCCCACCCCTGACTGCTCTCCCAATCCCCCAACTAATCCCACCCCCCGACTACCCCCAAGACTAACCTCCCACCCTGACTACGCTCCTGACACCCCGAACAACCCTCCCCACCTCCGACTGGCCACCCAATACCCCCCAGCCGATCCTACACCCCCAACGAATCACCATCCCCCACCCAACCTACCCCCTCCACCCCCCCACCCCCTGCCAAACCCAGCTGATCACCCAACCCATCCTACCTACTTACCTCACAAACTTGCCTTCTCCCTGGCTTCTCACAGTGGCTGGACCTTTAAACTTACCAACTTTACGCAGCGAACACTGTAAAAAGGGGGGCGTGGATTCACTTTCCCTGCACCAAAGACCTCAGTAACCCACAGAGCTGTACTTTCCTCACCAGGTCTGAGTCGGAATTTCAGGCAAGATATGTGCATCTCCCGAAAGGAGCGGAGTGGCAATCTGACTGTGACTGCCACTCCTCAGATGTTCTGGTACAACATTTTAGATCCCTCTACAGGTCTGGTTGCTTCCTGTGATTCAGCCCACTGTTTGCTGTATGCTGCATAACTTTGATTTGTTCCAGGGAACATAGGACCAGGAGTAGGCCGAATAGCTGAGTTCTGTAGCTCATTTTGGGAATCTGAAGCATCGTACTTGCACAGAAATTTAACTTATGCATGTCATGAATAATAGAATTGGGGAACTCACTGAAAAACTCCTTCAATTTACTTTGAATACTCTGGCTGGAAAATTTCCTCCAATTGCACAATCTCACTTTTGTTAATAGTCTCTAACATAGAACCTTGTTGAATGCCTTCTGAATATAAATGTAAGTCATATGAACAACATCCATAGACACTCCCTGCCATGTTAGTTACCTCCTCAAAATGTTCAACTAGGTTTGTTAGACATGGCTTACCCTGTCCAAGTGTTCAGTCACTCTGCCCTTAACAACAGATTCTAGTTACTTCCCCACAACAAATATTAGATTACTAGGTCTATAATTTCTAGTTTATTTGTCCTACTTTTAATAATAATGAAGTGACATTGGCAGTTTTCCAATCTTAGGAAACAATTCCTGAAATGGGTTTTGGGAGACAATACAATCATCATTAAATGAAGATCTTCAGCATGATGAGGCAAGGGCATTGATAAAAGAGAGGAAGTGGCATTCCAACAATTGGCTGCATTTAATTGAAGCTTTTCCACAGCAGCTCCCAATGAGAGCTTCAACTCAACAATCTGTGCTCCCCTGCATTAACAGTCAGGACCAATAAATGTCCCAGTCCTTCCACCCTAAAATAGACTGCATCTTTCTAAATCCCAATATGGACATTCAGGTGAACTAACATTGCAGGATCACCGGATATTAAAGGCACGCTCTCTGCCCACAAATGGCTTTCTGGTTTTACTGGCTTAGGCCTATTTATCATTCCAGTGTGAGCTCCCACCTGTCTGAACGGGAAGCAGAGAGGCCACTGTGGCTCATTCAAGGGCTCCTGAGATGCTCGTGGTCAGTGAGAAGCCCAGCTGTAGACTGTAATAGCTCAGCATCTGCAAGACAACCTTGCCCAGTCTTGTTGGCACTAGGGTGGATATTGTTCAAGAAGGTTGCAATGGTGCAGAAGTCCTGTCCTTTTGCGGGATGGCATCATGATCCATTCCCATGGAAAGTTTGCCAATGATATTGGACTGTGGCTTAGTACATCTACTGATCTATAGGTGAGCAGTCCCTAAGAAATGGTCAATGCACTTGCAACACTCCCCTAGCCTTAATACTATGTTGGTAACTTAAAATTAATAGTGTCTTCTATATAAATGGTCAAAACATTTTGTAACTTGATGGTTTCTAAAAACTATGTCCAAAACTAATATAGCAAAAGGATTTAAAACTTAGAATTTATAATTCTGGTCATTCCAATAATGATCTGCTTGTTTAGTTAATTGATACAGATAAGGTAAAACAATTAGCTGTAGCACTTTGACGCACCATTATGCTCATTGCAGTGCATTCAGTGCATTTATCAGGAAATTTTAAAGTAAGCTTGCAAGACAAAGATCAGTGCACAAGAGTGTGTATGTAATGGCTTATGTTACTGTTCACACACTGCAGGAAATTCTGAGCCAATGTCGCAGGTAACAATGCAGCAACTCCTCAGCATCACCCTAGGGACAGAAATATCCCCCCCATTGGTGGGGGGTTTATGCGGGGGCCGGCGCAAACCTGATCGGCGCCCCTGATCGGGGCCAGGCCGCCATTTTATGTGGGCAGGTCAATGAAGGCCCGCCCAGCGTGACGCTTGCCCGGAAGCGCTGAGAGCTCCCTGTGCGGGTGGGGGTGGGGGGTGATTCCCTGAGTGGTTCCCTGTGCTCTTTCGAACATGCGTGTGAAAGAGTACTGAGATCCCCCTGAGGTACAGAGGTTTGTTTAACTTGCGGAAATTTAAATAAAGGTGGGGAAAAAAAATTAAGGACATGTCTCCTCATTTTGGTGCATCATATTAGCAGTAGTGCACCAAATGTGTAATTGTTTGCGCCCGCAGGTATCTGGTGTTAATGGCTGTAATTCACAGTAATATCATGGAAATATTACCGTCAAATGTTCCCAATTCTATTACCAACAATGTCCTGCAGGTACTGAAAGACTGCAAAATACCAGTCATTAAAATGGCTGAGACACTGTATTCATTGATACTTTCAGAATAAAGTATAAATAGAAAAGGCTGCAGCAGACAGCTGAATACTTAAGATATCCAATTCAGCCCAGTCCACTTGTGATTATCCATGCTTGTGAGTTTAGTATTCAGCAGCTTGAAACTCTCATCCACAGTTTATACCATTCATGCGAGAAAGGGTTCAAAAGATTAAGGTCAAAACAAGAACAGGGATTTTTGACATTATGCATTCTGCACAGTACATATTTCTTTCTGCCTTTTAATGTTTGTATTCAACACAGCACAACAAATTCTCTTAAAAATGTACAACCGGTGATGTATTCATGAGGTACAAACTGCACGTAAATAATTTTGCACCATGATATTATTCATCAGAAATCTGGCTGCAGTAGGTTGAAAGCTCATAACCTGTTAACTTAGGTTATGTTCATTTGCAAACATCTATTCAGAATCTCTCCAATAGTGTCAATAAAGCTAGGGAGTAAATGTCCAAAAGTTATTCTAACCCTTTTAGGTGATAAAAATATTTCAAACGCTAAAATCTCACTTTTGTTTGGGAGGGATGGTCAGTGGAAAGCAAAAGAAAGCCAACAACATTCCAATCTGTATGCACAGCACAACTGCATCCAGCATCTTGACGCCTGCCCATTCTTGGCATTTACGTCATTATGCTCCTGCTGAGCTGTTATATTCTGCTCATCTCTCCCAGACACAGATTTCTAAGCAAATATTCAAATACAAATGGTCCAGCTGAGCCACATTATCTGCTGCGTTCACTCCACATCCTTTTTTTAAGTGTTCACTTAAGGCTGCAAGAGTCAGAAGCGTATTTTTGCAGAGATATGCAGCAGGTTGACACCCTCAGACACCCCGCAGAGTTTGCTGAGATATTTAAATCAGGGTGACTGACACAGCATCGCCCGATTACACTTCTTTATTAATTTCGCCTCAAGACAGAAGCCAAGCTATTCTCTCAAACAGCAGGGTTGTTTGGTCTTATTTTTATCAGAGTTTAATTTGTTTGGGTGGAAGTTGCCCATATGATGGAAAGCAAATTAATTAAAGAAACAAACCTAAAATGGGAATAATTGTAATTTGTTCCTGAACTTTCACCTGCTTTGATCACCACTTGGCTTCAATCTCTCTGCTCCATGCTGGCATTTCTCACTTCAGGTTGATTACTGCTCTCATTCACTTTATTCTGTCTGTGCAAAGTGCATTCCGGAAGGATCTTATTGTCTTCCTCATTGTTTTAGAGGCCATGTTGCCATGGTGAAACGATTGCCATGTGCTGATTTAGAACTCAGTGAGCTGATCTGATGTTTTTTGATCTGTTACCATCAGTCGGCCCGTTGTTGTCTGGTTACAGATTTAATCATTCTATTTGGATTTTGCTTAGATGTAAAGGGGTAGAAATTTGACTGGATCCATTTTCAGTTTTGGAAAGCAGTTAAAAATATTGCAACAGGAAATGTATTCCAAACCTGCCATGGACTCACCCATTGCCATAATTATGGAGACGGTGAGCATGTTATTCAAGTGACCGAACCGTGAGAGGTGGGACACTTCACTAACATATTTAAATCAGGATCAGAGCGCAATTGGGAGCCTGGCTTAAATTTAACAGTCACCATGTAGGTATCCAGGGCTCAAGAAAGCTGGTAGCAAAACAGAAGGTGTTAGCTAGCAGCTCCAGACTTCAAAATAAAAATATAAAAATAAAAACAAAAAACTGCGGATGCTGGAAATCCAAAACAAAAACAGAATTACCTGGAAAAACTCAGCAGGTCTGGCAGCATCGGTGGAGAAGAAACAATTTCTCTGCTCCTCTCACCCGTTCTAACCTGTCTCTCTCTGAACTTGCCGCATTCCGTTCTCTCAGATCCAACCCCAACATTGTCATCAAACCCGCTGACAAGGGTGGTGCTGTTGTTGTCTGGCGCACTGACCTCTACCTCGCAGAGGCTGAGCGTCAACTCACAGACACTTCCTCCTACCTCTCCCTGGACCATGACCCCACCACTGAATATCAAGCCATTGTTTCCAGGACTGTCACTGACTTCATCTCCTCTGGGGATCTTCCTCCCACAGCTTCCAACCTGATAGTCGCCCAACCTTGGACGGCCCGCTTCTATCTCCTACCCAAAATCCACGAACAGAACTGTCCCGGTGGACCGATCGTGTCAGCCTGTTCCTGCCCCACAGAACTCATTTCTTCCCATCCTGACTCCCTTCACTCTCCCCTTGTCCAGTCCCTTCCCACCTACATCCGTGATTCCTCTGACACCTTACGTCACATCAACAATTTCCAGTTCCCTGGCCCTAACCGCTTCCTCTTCACCATGGACGTCCAATCCCTCTACACCTCCATCCCCCACCAGGATGGTCTAAGGGCCCTTAGCTTCTTCCTCGAACAGAGGCCCGAACAATCCCCATCCACCACTACTCTCCTCCGTCTGGCTGAACTTGTTCTCACACTGAACAATTTCTCCTTTAAGTCCTCTCACTTCTTCCAAATAAAAGGTGTGGCTATGGGTACCCGCATGGGCCCCAGCTATGCCTGTCTCTTTATGGGGTATGTGGAACATTCCTTGTTCCAGTCCTACTCCGGCCCCCTCCCACAACTTTTTCTCCAGTACATCGATGATTACTTCGGTGCCGCTTCATGCTCTCGTCGGGACTTGGAAAAATTTATTAATTTTGCTTCCAATCTCCACCCCTCCATCATTTTCACATGGTCCATCTCTGACACTTCCCTCCCCTTCCTTGACCTCTCTGTCTCAATCTCTGGTGATAGACTGTCCACCAATATCCATTACAAGCCTACCGACTCCCACAGCTACCTCGACTACAGCTCCTCACACCCCGCTTCCTGTAAGGACTCCATCCCATTCTCTCAGTTCCTTCACCTCCATCGCATCTGTTCTGATGATGCTACCTTCAAAAACAGTTCCTCTGACATGTCCTCCTTCTTCCTTAAACGAGGTTTTCCACCCATGGTGGTTGACAGGGCCCTCAACCGTGTCCGGCCCATCTCCCGCGCATCTGCCCTCACACCTTCTCCTCCCTCCCAGAAACATGATAGGGTCCCCCTTGTCCTCACTTATCACCCACCAGCCTCCGCATTCAAAGGATCATCCTCCGCCATTTCCGCCAACTCCAGCATGATGCCACCACCAAACACATCTTCCCTTCACCCGCCCCGGCGGCATTCCGTAGGGATCGTTCCCTCTGGGACACCCTGGTCCACTCCTCCATCACCCCCTACTCCTCAACCCCCACCTATGGCACCACCCCATGCCCACGCAAAAAATGCAACACCTGCCCCTTCACTTCCTCTCTCTTCACCGTCCAAGGGCCCAAACACTCCTTTCAAGTGAAGCAACATTTCACTTGCATTTCCCCCAACTTAGTCTACTGTATTCGTTGCTCCCAATGCAGTCTCTTCTACATTGGAGAGACCAAACATAAACTGAGCAACCGCTTTGCAGAACACCTGCGGTCTGTCCGCAAGAATGACCCAAACCTCCCTGTCGCTTGCCATTTTAACACTCCATCCTGCTCTCATGCCCACATGTCTGTCCTTGGCTTGCTGCATTGTTCCAGTGAAGCCCAACGCAAACTGGAGGAACAGCACCTCATCTTCCGACTAGGCATTTTACAGCCTTCTGGACTGAATATTGAATTCAACAACTTTAGATCTTGAACTCCCTCCTCCATCCCCACCCCCTTTCCATTACTTCCCCCTTCCTTTTGTTTTTTTCCAATAATTTATATAGATTTTTCTTTTCCCACCTATTTCCATTATTTTTAAATCTATACCTTTTATGCCCTGTTAGTCTTTCCACCCCACCCCCACTAGAGCTGTACCTTGTGTGTCCTGCCATCCATTCTTAATTAGCACATTCGTTTAGATAATATCACCACCTTCAACACCTCTGTGTTCCTTTGTCTGTGACATCTGTTGATTATCTGCTCCCATCACTGCTTGCTTGTCCCTACAACCACCCTCCCCCCAAACTTCTCTCCCCCCACCCCCGGCCCCCCACCTAAAACCAGCTTATATTTCACCCCTCTTCTAATTTTACTCAGTTCTGTCGAAGGGTCATGAGGACTCGAAACGTCAACTTTTTTCTTCTCCGCCGATGCTGCCAGACCTGCTGAGTTTTTCCAGGTAATTCTGTTTTAGCTCCAGACGTCATGTGTTTTAAAGCATATCTTGTGGGCCAGGAGGAACAGAATTGCTTCCCCTGTATCCACAAGGAAGCTTTTGGTCTCCCCACGGCCAATCACAGCCTCTCGTTCCCCTTCAGAAGCCACGGTCTGTAGCTTCCACCCTCGCGATCGCTGGAAACCTTACCCTAGGGTCCCTGCCTTCAGCGCCTGCATTTAGTTTTCCCACCCAGCAGTGTGTCACTCTGTCAATCTCAGCTACCAGCCAGGGAATGGAAGAGAAGAATGATAATCATGTTCCACCATTAATTTTGGCAGAATCTTCACACCCCAAATTGCTGGTTTTCCCTGCACTTTCCCTATTGCTGTGTTGCAACACTCTAAAGCAGATATAGATATCATAGGTATAAGTCTATATACCGTTAAACTACGTACAGTCGGTATGTACTGTTAAACAGTATAAGAAAGTTGTTGTGAATCCACTGACAAAAATTTAACTGTGCATGTCATGATGCAAGATAGTATTGCTTTTGTTTTAATTAGATATTAATGTAACAATTACTATGCCATAATTGATAAATATATTTCATAACTGTTATATACTCATAAATGGCAAATATATGACTGTTTTTTACCTTCTATTACTATGCTGGGAAGTAACTTTAACACTGGACCTGTGCTTCAAGTAATTTCCAAGGGCTACATGAAGTTTCTCACAAACTTTCTCTGAATAAAGTCAGGGAATGTATTTCTGTTCATTATATTAGATTGGCTGAGCTTGATTGTCCCTGTGCTTGAAGAATAGAGCAAAATACAGCATTGAGCCAGCACTAGCCCTACAGGCAAAAAACGAAGACAAATTCATTTGTAATTAGGGCCAGAATTTTACCTTCGGCGTGTGGGCGTGTGCCGGACATGCCGGAACGTAATATGACAATCGATGATGTCGGGCGTGTGCCCCAGCATCACCACAGACCGCGGCGATATTTTGCTAGGCGGACGCTCGATGAAAATGGAGGCGCGCCCGATATTGAGTAACGGGCCAGTTAAGGCCCCTGAGGGACCAATTGTCTGTGATTTTACGCAATCCGTGAGATTTTCAGGATGTCACATGGGCACAGCGGGTAGGCCACATTTTCAAAAACCTCATCCACGAGTGGGGTAAGAGGGGTGAGTTGTTTGTACTTTAGTTTATAAGTTGCTGCTTCTTGCTTGTGTGAACGGGACAACATCATTGCTCTTCAGAGTTGCTTTGACAGAAATAGTTTAGGACCCAGGAGGAGTCATACCACTTGGGGCCTTCCAGGTATCAGACAGCCTTCCCTTACCCTGGGAATGGGGATTGTGGTCTCCACTGGAGGGCCCTCCTCTGAGGAGGAAGAGAGGGGCAGAAGGGAGAGGAGGCCACATGTCCCAATGCAGCTTCCAGGGGAGGGACCTATGGGAGGAGAGGCGCAGGCACAAGGGGCACAGGACCAGCAGGTAGTCCAAGGCAGAAGGGTCCGCAGAAGACACCACTATCCTGCTGCCAGGGTTTACAAGCAGTGATGCAGCTACCTCAATATGTCTGAGGTGCAATGCCGAAGGAGGCTCCGTCTCTCCAGGGAGACAGTGACCTCCATTTATCAAATGATTGGGCCTGAGATCAGCTCCGACTGTGTGGGTGGACACTCCACGTCAGTGGCTCTGTAGATCACAGTGGCTCTCAACTTCTATGCCTCCGGCTCTTGCTAGGGGTTAGCGGGGGATCTTTGTGGAGTCTCCCAATCAGCTGGCCACAGTTGCATCAAGCTGCTGACAGAAGCTCTGTTCAGGTGGGTATTGGCTTTCATTCACTACTGCATGGATGAGGCCAGCCAGGCTGAGCGAGCCAGAGGCTTCGCAGCCATTGCTGGCTTCCCCCGTGTCCAGGGTGCTATAGACTGTACACATGTGGCCATCAAGGCACCAGCAGGTGAGCCCGGTGCCTTCGTCAACAGGAAGGGCTTCCACTCCATGAACGTGCAGATAGTGTGTGACCACAGGATGCTGATTCTACAAGTCTGTGCAAGGTACCCAGGCAGCTCCCACGATGCCTACATCCTCAGACACTCCCAGGTGCCGGGGCTGTTCAGTGCTCCAGTCCGGCTGGATGGATGGCTGCTGGGTGACAAGGGCTATCCCCTCAGAAGGTGGCTCATGATGTCTCTCCACCATCCAAGAACAGAAGCTGAGCAGCGGTACAATAGGAGCCACGACTCCACATTAAATATTATTTGGTGTGATGGAGAATACCTTTCCATTTAATTTGTATTATGTATGCCAGGCACCACACCGTTAAATGTGTTTGTGTTCAACAAGCCTCTGGGTGCTTCATTAGTTCTGCAGGTGCTGGATGACCCATGATGTTCTGAGGTGACAGACGCTTTGTTCAGGTGGGTATTGGCTTTCATTCACTATCGCATGGATGAGGCCAGCCAGGCTGAGCAAGCCAGAGGTCTCGCAGCGATTATTGGGTTCCCCTGTGTCCAGGGTGCTATAGACTGTACACATGTGGCCATCAAGATGCACTTCCGATGCCTGGACCGCTCAGGGGGCGCACTCCAGTACCCCCCAGATCGTGTGTCACTGACAGTGGTTGCATGCTGAGCTCTCCACAATCTAGCGCTGGGAAGTGAGGGGGCACAGTGGAGGAAGAAGATGTAGACACAGATGCACTGGTTACAGACGATGAGTCCAGTAGTGAGTCTGAGGACGAGTGCGCTCAGGAGAACACTGAGGGGATAGACGCTGACCTGGGCAACCTCCAAGGAGGCAGGGACACCCGGGAGGCTTTGATCCAATGATCCTTCAGCTAGCACACCACAGATGGACCTCCAACACACGCCAGGGCTCCAGGCTCCATACTTGATACCTGACAGGAACATTTGCTTGGTGAACAACATACACTATGTGCCATTTCAATAAAGTTCAATGATAAACAAATCACTCAAAACATCATGGGTCACCCTGCGCCTGCAGAACTAATGAAGCACCCAGAGGCTTGTTAAACACAAACACATTTAACGGTGTGGTGCCTGGCATACATAATACAAATTAAATGGAAAGGTATTCTCCGTCACACCAAATAATATTTAATGTAAAAATGGGGGGAAAAGTATCCCCAGTGATAAGCCCATGTTGTGCTTAAGGTGTTCTAAGGTTTGCGTTTGTGGGTGCTACGTTTAGGTGCTCCCTCCTCACTGGCACTGGCATTGGAGACAGCCTGGTCACTCTGTTGTCCTGTTGGCCTTGATGACCTTGGCGGGCGACCTCTGGCCTGTGGAGCCTGTGCTGACCCCGCCTGGGAGGGAGCGGCCAGTGCCATGGCTGGCATCTCCCCAGTCACCCCATTGGATGCCACAGACACTACAGAGGGGTGGAGGAACTGCTGCCCTCATCTGGAGCACCCTGAGAGGAGCCCGCAGAGACAACAGGTAGCTCATGCACCAATGTCAGGTCGCTTTGGCCCTCCCTGCTCACCATTGCTGGACGGGCACCTAGCTGGGATACTGGGTGCCCAACCCATCTCCTACACTGACAGTGACCACCTGAGGTCAGTGTGAGGGCTGCAGGTCCAAGTGCATCCCCAGGAAACCCTGATTCAGCTCCTGGAGGAGCCTCTCCATGACCGTCACCACTCTCTCCATGGAGGAGGCAGTGCGCTCAGCCATGAGGGCCATTGTATTGCTCATGCTCCACATGGACTCCTCCACAATGGAGACCATGGCACACATTCCCTCATGTATCTCCGCCAGATCCTCCCGCACACCCTGCTGGACATCCAGCATCTGCTGCCTCAGAGACACCTCCTGAGGCTCATCATCAGCCACCGACTGAGCATGTTCCTGGTCCCCTGCAGTTCTCCAACTGCCGGCGCCCTGAGCACTCTCTGTCTCCGCCTGCACCTCGAGCGAGTGTGAAGTGTCCTCAACGCTGTGCACCAAGATAATATCTGCCAATCTAATGGCCACTGAGGTGCTGGTACCTGCGCTGGGCCTGCCTGGCTGAGAGGGTGTGACATGGGTGCATTGTGATGGGTGCTGTTCTCTGGGGTGAGCAGTGGGCCTTCAGGCTCCTCTCCCCGATGGGCTGCTGGTGAGCCTGAAAGGAAGAACAAAGACATGTCATTAGTTGAAGTCATTACACTGTTACTGTGCATGCCTGGCACCCGGTTCAAGGTGCCCTCGTCTTTCCATTATCAATGGGGATTTCATATTCAAGGTTCACATCAATATAGAGACAACAGTGGAATGGTTGCTATGACAGACATTCTGACCTCATTGTGCTGCACTCTTACCTCCCTGTGGCACCCCAACCTCACTGCGACTGGTTGATCCAGGCACCTCCTGCTCGTATCTGGCCAAGATTAGAGGGTGGGACGGGTCCTCTGCCAGTCCGCAATCTTTCTGCATTGTTGTGGGATGTCTTCTCCTGAAAGGAGGGAGGAGCATTGATTAGTCCAGCCTGTTCCTGCAGCCCCATTGTAGCCTGGCCAACCCCACCTGAGGAACACCTCGCAGGGCTCAGCCGATTCATGACCCTGGAGCTGCAAGACACTCAGTCCAAGCAGCCAGGGCTCACCCCCTTGGCCAGATGCTGCCTCATTGACATTTGCCCCTCACACTCTAAGAACTCGGAGGTCCAAGGGTGAGGAAGGAGGGTAGGGGTGTGGGGGTGCAGTGTGGGGGGGGGGGTGGTGTTGGGCAGCTCCCAACTGCTGTGCTAAGTGACCCAGGCCAACATGATACTCACCCTTCCCGATTGCAGGAGACCATTGAACCGCTTACAGCACTGCGCCCGTGTACACCGCACCACATCAGGGGAGCTGACTGTGGATGCCACCTCCTTCCAGGCACTTTTGGTGAGGTCGGGGGGGGGTGGGGACCTCCTTCTCCCGTCTCTGGAGACAAGGATCTCTCTCCGTGCTGCCACCTCCTCCAGGAGGGCAGTGAGACACTCATCAGAAAAGCGCGGTCCCTCCTGCCTGCCGTGTTCACCAGTAACAGGCTCCGTGACGAGGTGCGTCTGCTTCACTGGCAGCATTCACATGGCTGCAGCAGCCGCTTTTGAATCAGTCACCGGGTCACCATTGGACCCGCTGGACCACTTGAACTCCCACCCACCCCTTCTTCCTGTTGCCGCTGTCACGTCTTATGCTGGGCGGGCCTGAATTGGCCTGCCCGCGTAAAATGGCGCTGCGGAGCCGATGGCGGGTAACTGCCCACCCCTGCCCGTTCCTGCCCACCCTTGCCCACCTCTGTCTGCCCCTGCCCACCACTGCCCATTCCTGCCCATCACTGCCCGTTCCTGCCCACCACTGCCCGTTCCTGCCCACCTCTGCCCACCTCTGCCCATCTCTGCCCATTCCTGCCCACCCCTGCCCATTCCTGCCCATCACTGCCCGTTCCTGCCCACCTCTGCCCACCTCTGCCCACCTCTGCCCACCTCTGCCCACCTCTGCCCACCTCTGCCCACCTCTGCCCACCTCTGCCCACCCCTGCCCACCTCTGCCTGCTCCCACCAAGTCCACACACCGACTGTGAAATTCTGGCCTATGTTTTTCATTCATGGGATATGGGCATCATTGACAAGGTTAAACTTTCTCTTGTCAGAGATGGTCATTGTTTTGCACTTGTGTGCTGTGAATGTTACTTACCGCTTAACCAGTCCAAACCTGAATTTTATTCAGATCTTGCTGCATGCAGGCACTGACTACTTTTATGCGAGGAGTTGCGAATGAAACTGCACACTGGATAGTTATCAGCAAACATCGTTACTTCTGACCTTATGTTGAAGGGAAGATCATTGATGAACTGATTGAAGATGTTTGGACCTAGGACACTGCCCTAAGGAACTCCTGCAGTGATGTCCGAGGGAGCAATAATTGGCCTCTAATAACTACAGCCGTCATCCTTTGCACTAGCTGGACTCCAGTCAGTGGCAAGTTTTCCCTGATTCCCACTGACTTTAATTTTACTAGGGCTTCTTGATACCATACACTGTCAAATGCTGCCTGAATGTGAAGATTTTTGTCTTTATTCTTTTGTCGGGTGTAGACGATCCTGGCTGGGCCAACATTTATTGTCCACCCCTAATTGCCCCTTGAGAAGGTGGTGGTGAGCTGCCTTCTTGATCCGCTGCAGTCCATGTGGTGTAGGTACACCCACAGTGCTGTTAGGGAGGGAGTTCCAGGATTTTGACTCAGTGACAGTGAAGAAACTGCAATGGAGTTCCAAGTCAGGATAGTGTGTGGTTTGGTGGGGAACTTGCAGGTGGTGGTATTCGTGTGCATCTGCTGCCCTTGAATTCTAGGTGGTAGAGGTTGCATATTTAGAAGGTGCTGTCTAAGGAGCCTTGATGAGTTGCTGCAGCGAATCTTGTAGATGGTACACACTGATGTCGCTGTGGTGGATGTGGTGCCAATCAAGTGGGCTGCTTTGTCCTGGATGGTGTTGAGCTTCTTGAGTGTTGTTGGAGTTGCACTCATCCAGACAAGTGGGGAGTATCTCATCACATTCCTGGCTTGTGCCTTGTAGATGGCAGACAGGCTTTGGAGAGTCAGAAAGTGAGGTACTCTCCAGAGAATTCCCAGCCTCTGACCTACTTTTGTAGGGACAGTATTTATATGGCTGGTCCAGTTCTGTTTCTGGTCAATTGAAACCCCCAAGATGTTGATAGTGGGGGATTCAGCAATGGTAATGCCAATGTCAAGCGGAGATGGTTAGATTCTCTCCGGTTGGTGTTGGTTATTGCCTGGCACTTGTGTGGCGCAAATTTTTCTTGTCAATTATCAACCCAAACCTTAATGTGCTCCAGGCCTTGCTGAATATGGACATGGACTACTTCCAAGTCTGAATGGTGCTGAACATTGTGCAATCATCAGCCAACATCCCCACTTCAGTCCTTATGAGGGAGGGAAGGTCATTGATGAAGCAGCTGAAGATGGCTGGGTCTGGAACACTTCCCTGAGTAACTCCTGCAGTGAGATCTCAGGACTGAGATTGATTGACCTCCAACAACCACAACTATCTTCCTTTGTGCTAGGTATGACTCCAACCAGTGCAGGGTTTTCTCCCTAACTCCCATTGACTCTAGTTCTGCTAGGGCTCCTTAATGCCACATTCAGTCAAATGCTGCCTTGATGTCAAGGACAGTCACTCTCACCTCTGGAGTTCAGCTCTTTTGTCCATGTTTACACCAAGACTGTAATGAGGACAGGAGCTGAGTTACCCAGGCGGAACCCAAGCTGAGTGTCAGTGAGCAGGTTATTGCTGAGTAAGTGCTGCTTGATGCACTGTTGATGACCCCTTCAATCAATTTGCTGAAGAGCGAGAGTAGACTGACGGGGTGGTAATTGCCCAGGTTACATCTGTCCTGCTTTTCGTGGGCAGCATATACCTGGGCAATTTTCCACATGGTCAGTGCTGTAGCTGTACTGGGACAGCTTGGCTAAGATTGCAGCTAGTTCTGAAACACAAGTCTTCAATTCTATTGTCGGAATGTTGTCAGGGCCCATAGCCTTTGCAGTATCCTGTGCTTTCAGCCATTTCTTGGTATTACATGGAGTAAATCAAACTGGCTGAACACACATCTGTGATGCTGGGGACCTCAACAGGAAACTCAGATGGATCATCTACTCGGCACTTCTGGCTGAAGATTGTAGCAAGTGCTTCAGCCTTATCTTTTGCTCTGATGTGCTAGGCTCTCACACCATTGAGGATGGGGATATTTGTGGAGGCTCCTCCTCCAATTAGTTATTTCATTGTCCACCACTGTTCACGACTGGATGTGGCAGGACTCCAGAGCTTAGATCTGATCCATTAGGTGTGGGACCCTTTAACTCTATTTATCGTATGCTGCTTCCACTGTTTGGCACACAAGTAGTCCTGCATTTTTAGGTAAGTCAGGTGCTGCTCCTGGCATGCCCTCCTGCACTCTTCATTCAACTCCTGGCTGTTAGATCTGGGGCTATGCTGGGCCATGAGGTTACAGATTGTGGTTGAATACAATTCTGCTACTGCTGAGGACCCATAGCACTTTATGGGTGCCCAGTTTGAGTTCCCAAATCTGTTCAAAATCTATCCAATTTAGCACAAAGACAGTGCCACACAACATGATGGAGGGTATCCTCAATGTGAAGACGAGACTTTGTCTCAAGAACTGTGCAGTGGACATTCCTACCATGGACAGATGTCTCTATGACAGATGGATTGATGAGGATGAAGTCAACTAAGTTTTACCTCTTTTTGGTTCCCTCACCAACTGCTACAGAACCAATCTAGCAGCTATATCCTTTAGGATTCAGTAGTCAGTAGTGAACCGAGCAAGTGCAGTCATTCCTGCCTTACCTCTGAAATTCAGCTCATTAGGCAATGTTTGTCATCAAGAATGTTATGAGATCTGGAGCTGAGTGACCCTGGCAGAACCTAAATTGAGCATCGATGAGCAGGTTATTGCTGAGCAAATCCCATTTGATAGCACCTATCAACCACACCTTCTATCACTTTGCTGATGACTGAAAGTAGACTGATGAGACAATAATTGGCCTATTTGGATTTGTCCTGCTTTTCATGCCAGAAAATACCTTAGCAATTTTGCACTTTATCTGGTAGATACCAGCATTGTAGCTGTATAGCAACAGTTTGGGTGGGGGGTGGGCGGGGAGGCTGCTGCTTCTAGAACACATCTTCAGCAATAGAGCCAGGATGTTGTCAAGACCCATAGCTTATGCTGTATCCAGTCATAATATCACATGGAATGAATCAAATTGGCTGAAGACTGGCATCTGTGATAATGGGGAGCACAGCAGAAGGCCGAGATATAATATCCACTCAGTGTTTCTGGCTGATAACGCAAGGAGCTAATTAAGAGGGGCAAAAGCCTGTCGATTGTCAAACTCCCCTTTTCAGTTATGGACACAGCTCTTTTCCAAATGGTGTACTTCGGACATCATCAGCCTGCACTTGTCATCGACACTCAGATGACAGATGACATCAGGCTCCAGAGGTCAGTGCACTTTATCAGGCTTATTGTAGCAAATGTCATGATAAACACTTAAACCAGTTAGGCAGAAAGCAGTGGAAGATGGGGGGAATGAAAGAATTGATGTCATCAATTATTATGCCATCTGAAAGCAAGTGGTCTTTCTTCCACATACAGCTTGCATTTATTTTACCAGTAACTGAATGCACAAAGCATTTTAAAGTTCCAAGGTTATTTTTAAGTCTAACAAACACTGCAGGCTAGTCATTCAAGCTGGAAGCAGCAATCTTTAATGAGTTTGGCAGGTTGAGTCAATGTTTTGTTTGCTCTTCACTGCTGAAAATTGCTGTGAAATGGAAAAAGCACAGAAATTGCATCTATATTGGATAAATTCATTTTGTGCAGAGAAGCCAGCAGAAGGTGGCCATGTGATTTGCCAATGGCTTACGACTGTTTCTCATACCTCAATTATCACAAAGATATTGGGGAAGATTTTTCAACCGTTGCCTGCCTATTTCTCACCTGAAAAATCAGTCGAAACTCCAAGGGGCGGGTGTTAATGCTCAAGGCCCAGTTCACCGCACTGTCAGGTCGGGCCCATAAACAGGTGGGTGGTTAGTTGTGGTAGTTTAAATACGCAAATCAGAGTCCTACATCTAGTTGGAGAGCCCTGTTTACAATTGCCAAGTACAAGTTGCCAGAGCATGATTCGCTCATTTACACCAAAGTTATGAGAGTCACTGATGGTCAATGAAGGAAAGGAACAGTGTGGGAGCAGGATAGTTTCGGGCCTTTCACTCACTGACAGCCCACAGCATTCAAATGAGGCCCAAACCCAAAAGTGGTTTGCATTTCCTGATGCGGGCTTTGAGTAGGCAGAAGGACCTCTCTGTCAACTTGGCACCTTTTGTAGGCAGAAGTCTAATATCACCCCTATTGATCTTTGACTTGCAGAGTTTAGTTGTCATGAAATATTAGATAGAATTCATATATAATTCGGACATTATACTTTAGAATTGAATAAATGGTTACCTTTGTTAAACAGGCAAACAGACCTTACCCAGAGGCATTTGCGCACACACAAAGGGACACCTTAGAACTTCTTATACACCAGGTGGAACCTTTCAGATGGGGACTGAATTCACTGGAATTTCTTGAAAACACTTTAATCCTGGCACAGGCTGTTACAAAAGGACACAAAGGACGCCAGCACCAAAGCACAGAAGGATCCCAAAAACAAGAGCACATTTAATTTCGGTCCACTTCACATTTTAAATGATTTATTCTTTAAGAAAATAAATGTTAAAGGTGTATCATAATACACCAGGGTCAGCTTTGTCTGCAAAAGGGCACACTGATGTGTTTTTATTTTAAAAGAAAGGATTCATTGCATGTTGGCTCTACACAATTCTTAAATCATTATCAATTAATTAATCAACTTAAATGGAATATTGCACATCACTCTTACAAGATTCAACCTTCGTTGAACTATAAGAAAAAAGAAAAAGGCTTTGACCTTTGGATGACCAAAATTATGAACAAAGAAACCTGAAGCTGACTATTCTTTAAAGTTTAAAAACCTTTTTAATAAACACAGATTGAGAAAATAAGAAGCAAGTAAAAGTCATTGTAGGCATTGCCACTCGAGGATTTTACAGTTATTGACTAAATAAACACTCACAATGTTCACATAGTAAATTAATCCTCAACAATTAAATAATTATCAATAATAGATATGATACAGCCTTATGAAAACAGGAGAAGTTTATACAAAGAAACAACACCCACAGCTGCTAAGGATGATGTAATTTAATTTAATAGACAATAAAGATAGAAGCTTTTGCCACAGAAAGGCAGAGGCATTGGAAATAACTTTTAGGTCAATGTTTCTCAGGCTGCTGAAGAACTGAACATTTTAAGTGAGCTCCAGCATTAGCTCCAGAGTGTCCAGCTCGTCAGGTAGTGGAAACACTCGGGAATTTAAGGTAACTCTTTGCTTTAAATATTTGATGCATATTCTAAGAAATCTCAGTCTGTAGCATAGTAAGAGACCTTTTTTAATACTGGGTTCTATATTAGAACTAAGTTTATGTTTTCCATCTTTTTATAATCTTTAATGTTACACTTAAAGTGTACCACAAGTTATGGTTCTTTAATAAGTTTATAGATAAGTCAGTAAAGGATAATGTCACGAGTAGTATTCGTTATGCAACTTTAAGAACCTCTCTCTTGTATAGTCCAAAGTAGGGAGATACAATTTTTTTGAAGAGACATCCCTGGATCCTTATAATGTCTGGGTAATTATAACATAGCTACTAATTATTGAAAAGGTTATCTGGAAGAAGGTTATCTCTTGATGGTTATCTTCCTTGAGGGAGAGATAGTTCGCTTGCTTAGGCCCAAAACAAGTGCCTGCAGGAAGTGACTGTTTTAAACTGAAGTGGAGGTGATTGTTAAGGGAGTGCTCCTGATCTGGGATAGCTCCAAGGGTTAGGGTAAGAATCCACTTCATATTCTTAATTAGCAGCCTGCAATATGCATTTTCCTTTGACTATATTATTGTAATAATAGCACTAGTGTGGGAAACTGGTACATGAGCAATGATTTATTTTCATGCTGAAACAGCTTTCATCCCAATGGTACCAAAATGCCTGCCAATGAAGACGCCATTAAAATTGGTCACATTAATGCAATGACTTCCCTTCTCTAAACTGATGTCAAGCCAAGAGACCAGCCTCAATACTTCTGTCAGAAGTGAACTGTGATAGAAAAATAAACTATCATTTTAATTCATTTTGTGCTGAAAATGCAAGCACTGAGATTCCATTTCAGACCCACAGAATTAGCATTGTGCATTCATTACTCTGTGACACAGGAGTACAGTACTGCAGTTTCTATTCTGCCTCAGTCCAGAAAAACATTCCCTCCCACACCAGTGTCATATTGTTCCATGTCTCCAGTTAGAATAGCCATGGACTTTCTCAGTGAGATTATCAGCTTAGCACTGAAAGGTCCTTAGTGTGGTCCAATGTACCCTTGGAACAGATTTGACATTGCCCCAAACTCATTTTACATTGACCATTACAGGCAGCAAACAGAGGGGACTTTCATCTGAATGAGCTTCCAAAGGCAAAAGGCTGATGTCCAATCTATTTTTTTATTCGTCATTGCTGGCTAGGCCAGCATTTATTGCCCATCCTTCATTGCCCTTGAAGGTGGTGCTGCCTTCTTGAACTGCTGCTGTCCATGTGGTGTAGGTACATCCACAGTGCTGGTAGGGAGGGAGTTCCAAGGTATTGACCCAGCGACAATGAAGGAACGCCAATATATTTCCAGGTCAGGATGGTGAGTGGCGTGGTGGGGAACCTCCAGTCAGTGGTATTCCCATCTATCTGCTGCCCTTGTCCTTCTAGATGGTGGTGGTCATGTGTTTGGAAGGTGCTGCATAAGGAGACTTGGTGAGTTCCTGCAGCGCATCTTGTAGATGGTACATACTGCTGCCACTGCGTGTCGGTGGTGGAGAGAGTGAATGTATGTGGAAGGGTTCCCAATCAAGTGGGCTGCTTTGTCCCGGATGATGTCAAAATTCTTGAGTGTTGTTGGAGCTACAGTCATCCAGGCAAGTGAGTAGTCTTCCATCACACTCCTGACTTGTGCCTTGTAGCTGGTGGACAGGCTCTGGGGAGTCAGGAGGTGTTTTAGTTGCCACAGGATTCCTTGCCTCTGAGATGCTCTTGTAGGCACAATAATTATATGGCTAGTCCAGTTCAGTTTCTGGTCAATGATAACCCCCAAGATGTAGATAGTGGGGGGGTTCAGCGATGGTGATGCCATTGAATGTCAAAGGGAGATGGTTAGATTCTCTCTTGTTGGACATGGTCATTGCCTGACAATTGTGTGGCACGAATGTTACTTGCCACTTGTCAGCCCAAGCCTGGATATTGTTCAGGTCTTGCTACATTCGGACATGGACTGCTTCAGTATCTGAGGAGTCTTGAATCATGATGAACATTGTGCAAGTATAAAAACAAAAAAACTGCGGATGCTGGAAATCCAAAACAAAAACAGAATTACCTGGAAAAACTCAGCAGGTCTGGCAGCATCGGCGGAGAAGAAAAGAGTTGACGTTTCGAATCCTCATGACCCTTCATCCCCACTTCTGACTTTATGTTGAAAGGAAGCTCACTGATGAAGCAGCTGAAGATGGTTGGGCCTAGGACACTATCCTGAGGAACTCCTGCAGTGATGTCCTGGAGCTGAGACCATTGACCTCCAACAACCACAACCATCTTCCTTTGTGCTGGATATGACTCCAGCCAATGGAGAGATTTCCCCCAATTCCCATTGACTCCAGTTTTGCTGGGGCTCCTTGATGCCACACTCTGTCAAATGCTGCCTTGATGTCAAGGGCAGTCACTTTCGCCTCACCTCAGCTCTTTTGACCATGTTTGAACCAAGGCTGTATGAGGTCAGGAGCTGTACCATCTCTCCTAAATACATTAGAATCCTGAGCTGTGTTTATTCCCAGGTTATCTTGAGGGTTCTGCAACTTAGAGTTAACAATATTGTTGTGCAAAGACTGGATCTATTTGTGTCAGGTTCCATTTTGCTCTTCTAATCAAGGCATTAACCCATTTAAACAAAGGTTCACGTTAAATAGTACATAAAGTAATGTGATGTATTGTTAATATGATAATACTACATCCTCCAAGTTATGCTATGCTGTAAGTTACTCTACTTCAAAAGTAGTCATTTGGTAGTACAGAACTTCAGTATTGCTGAAAAAGAGACAGGTCTAAACTTTTCATCCTGCATTCATCAGGATGCTTCACAAGAATACCAATATCAGGAGAAAATAACAATTTACACTGTATGTGAAGAGAATGCTGACTAGTTAGCAAGTGGCGTTGACATTCAGAATGCACCTGTGATGGTGACTGACAGCTAACTGCTAAGCATTGTTAGAAATTTAAACCAGGCAGCTTAACTCCGATTGGCCCTGCATCTGATTGACCCTGAACCTGATTTACCCCATGCTGAATTTGTACCCCGCGCCCGATCTTCATCCCTCCTGATTTGCCCCAAATACAGTTTACTTCCCCTGATAATTTATGCTACACCCAATTCACACCCTCACCCGGCTTCTCCCGCACCCAATTTATATCCCCCCCCGCCCAATTTTACCCTGCAGCAAGTTTGCACCATGCCCAACGCCCGTTTTATCCCAGGGCAATTTACCTGAAGCCCAACTGACACCCTGCCCAATTTACCCCTGCCAAATTTACCCCCCTGCCCCAGACTGACTCTGTGCCCGATTGACTCCACGCACCCAATTAACCGCACGCCCCATTTGCTCCACACCCCATGCCTGATTCACCCCACCCCACGTGCGATTTAACCCCCATCCAATTTAACCCCTCACCAATACCCTCAACATGTCCGATTTACACATTGCCTGATTTATTCTCCACACAATTTACCTACTGACACCCGACTCGATTCACCCCGCATCCGATTTACTCCACCACCCATTTACACCCTACCGGATTTATATTTCTGTTAGCCTCAAGGTCAGGGTGACCAACTCCCAGTGAAAAATGTAAGGAACGCTTTGGCATGGGGATGAACCTGTAAGAGTGGGGTGGGGGTTTTGTTGCCAGTCCTGTAAGACTGGCAGGGGTGCCAAAGTTGCAACAGAAGGGTCGGGGTGGGGGCAGGCAGGGGTATGCTGCCAGAACAAAGTGGGGGAGGGGTTACAGCCAGCTTGTAAGAAGAGTTGGGGGTCCTACACACTACTAGCCCATTTGTTCGGCTGCAGGACATCCCAGGACTCAAACTACCTGAAACATGCACAGGCCAAAGTGTCCTGCAAAAGGAGAAATCCAGGACAAAACGTGTCCAGGAAGGTCTGACCCAGAATGCAGGACAAAAGTGAAATTAGGGCCTGTTCTACAAAATCTTGAATGCTTGGTTCATCCTGTTCAAGATTATCAGTTGTTTTAAATCCAGCTGCATAAGTTTCTCGTCCAGCAAGGTTATCAGTTGTTTGTAGCCTGACATCACCAAGCTAATTTTAGAAATTGCATTACTCCAAGCAGCTCACAAAATAATTCTAGCTGACTTTTGTACGGTATCTATAATGGAATTATGTTTTGCGTCTGTGCCATTGTAACCAAGGTCTCCTGAGCAATGTAAATTCTAAATTAAGGAGCTGCTTTAGATAAATGTTCTTAATAAATAAATCTGTGGGGACTATACCTTTAACCTCATCAAGGAGGTTTGTTTTTTTCTTAATTTACTTAATTATGTTTGGCCATTTACTGTTGTTAAGGTGGAGAATTCTTTTACCCTGAGTCCATTACTTCCCTTCGTGTGATGTCAGTTAAGATCGTGACAGGAGATGAATTTCAATCCTCAGTGCACTTCCCAAAGGACAACGGTCTGGAGTATTAAAGCAACTCTTAAATTCAGCTGTAGTCTTGAAGGGATATGAAAATATCATTATGTGGAGTAGATACAAGTGGAAAACATAATGGTAATCATAAGATAAGCATATGCAATCAGCTAAATAGCGCTGTGGAGGATCTCAATACTACACTTCAGATGATTTTAGATTTCTTCCCAAAACATGCAGAGTGTCAGTAGAGTGGTTGTGCAACCATTTCCAAAGCCAGCATCTGGAAACCTGACTGAGTTTCTAGCTTGGGCTTAATTTTATTGCTTTTGATGAGCTTTGGGCAATGAAGCGGCACCCACACTATGGCCGCCTGGTTTTGGGAGGGCAAGAGAACATTTGTCTCCTGCACTGAGCCAGCCAGCATGCTGATCCCAGAGCAGTTTGTCAGGCTTGGGCCAGTGGTATATCTGTCAATCCAGGAAGAGCACTCCTACGTTCTCTGACTGGACATAAAGTATCCCAAAGACATTCTTAGGGCCTTTTTAGACCACATTTATTGCCTGGTACAAAGGGTAGTCCATGCATGGCAAGGGCTCCACAAGTTTGCGAATGAAAATTGCAGACTGGAGCCTAAAATCAGTTTCACACAAGATACTGGTGGGCATGCTGCCCATCCATTTACATGGCCCACATGGAATTTGCATCAGTTAAGTTTGCACCCCTGGTGCCCCTTTGCCTAACTAGATTTTTCAACTATAGCAGCCCTTTGTTGTTCAGACAAGAGGTGAGCAGCAGTTGACTGCCGCATTCCTTGCCCAAGTGCTGAATGATATGCCTAGAAATTTATTAACATTTCTTATCAACTCTAATTAATATAAATAAAATATCTAGTTCCTCGACTAAAGGGAGTCATTTCATTCCCCCTCCAAAAGTGAAACATGTTAGTTGCTACTTTTATTCACCCTCATTCATCAGATGCAAATGCTCTCTCATTTCTAAATGATAAGTTAAACAACAACTAATTTAATTTGACAGAAGGATATTGTTCTAATGGGTTACACTAATTAAGTACAGTTGGCAGAATTTTCAGTTTAACAGACCATCAAAGCAACACCTGAAGTAGGGTGACAGGAACTTGTCTTCATTCCCAGGATGTGCTGAAGGAGGGCATGTTTTCCAATCATTTATATTTTTTTAATAGATTTTTCTTTTCTCATCTATTTCCATTGATTTTAAATTTATTTCCATCCATTGTCTTATCTCCACCTTTTAGTCTATTTCGATCCCTTCCCCCCCACCCCACCCCCACTAGGGCTATCTGTACCTTGCTCATCCTGCTTTCTACCCTTAATGTCACCATTAGCCCATTCCTTAGATAACATCACCACCGTCAACACCTCTGTGTCTTTTTGTCAATTTCATCTTTGACAGTCTCTTCTTTGCCTCCACCTATCACTGGCCCTCTATCCAGCTCTATCTGTCCCATCCCCCTCAACCAGCTTATATTTCGCCTCATTTCTCTATTTACTAAGTTCTGTTGAAGAGTCATATGGACTGGAAACATTAACTGTGTTCCTGTCTGCAGATGCTGTCAGACCTGCTGAGTTTTTCCAGCTATTTTTGTTCTTGTTTCTGCACTGTTCAGCTTTAAAGTGTTTTGTCCAGAAAGTTACTGGAAGTGTGAGCTGATAATACTGTGGCTAGGATAACAATGTTAACTGCATAAAGTAAAGCTAAGTGCCTACAGGTGGGGGAACGCATTCAATAATTACCTGTTGTTACGACCAGATTAGTAGGGGTGAACTGACTCCTCTCTTTGTCCCACTCCTAAGTTCATTATAACAGAGTTTAAATTTAAAAGGGAGGTGATATTGCTAATTCGATATATATTTACCTGTGGTATGGCTTGATGCAAGAAATAAGCCAGCCAGTTTCTTAAGTTAACAAATAAGAGTTGGTTTGATTGCTAAAACCCGCTCAAGTAAAGATGGAGAAATTATTAACAAAAGGTTTAAAATGTACAAATAAGTCCAATTGTTCATCAATGCAAAAACAACATACACAGAACCCCACCCCAAACATGCAAAAACAAAGAAAGGGCAGCATTTTCCCCCCGTTGAGAGGGTTGTGCCGGAGTGGGCGAGTTCCCGATCGGCGCCCCCGATTGGGGGAACGCTGCCATTTTACGTGGGTGGGCCAATTAACGTCCACCCAGCGTGACGTCTGTCCGGAAGAGCGATGCACTCCCTGTGCGGGTGGTGGGGGGGTGGTGGGAGGAGGGGGGGTGGTTGTGGGGGAGTGGGGTGGGATTCCCTGAGCTGGGAGTGGGCAAAGTGCTGCCTCAGGGAGATCAGTGTTACTTTTAAAAACCTAATTAAAGATGAAAAAGCAGTTAAGGACAGGTCCCCTCACGTGAAACTGTCACATGAGGAGGGACATGTCCATTACTTTTATTAAAACATTTTCGTGGCATTTTAAAACTTACATGGAACCTCATCCCGCCCGTGGATGAAGCTTTGTGCATTACCCAAAGGCCACCTGGCCTCCTCGCCTGTCCACAGACCTTAAGGTTGGACGGGCAGGCTCATTATGTTCATCAATTAGTTTTTTAATGGCCATAATAAGCCGAACTGAAAATCTAAATGATGCGTGGTGATGTCAGGACGCACGCCTGATGTCACCCCGTGTCAGCAAGCAGGCCCCACCCCCGCTCATCGGCCGGAAAATGCTGCCCAAAGAAAACTCTGCAGAGTATCAGATCTTAAAACTTGGCCAAGTAAAAAAGTAAAGTCAAAGCTGGTACTGGAGTCTCTGACTGGAGCAGTCACTCTTCAGGTGTAGCTGCTTGATTGCATTTTCTCTTGGAGATGGTGTCGATTTGGAATCCTGTTTTAAGAACTCTCAGTTTACAGCAATGAGGTCTTCTGGTGGGTCTTCAAATCACAAACAGCTCAACTTTGATGAGAGATGTTTCAGAAGAAAAAGGAGGGTAAGGGTGTTACCTGTGTGGCGGTCTCTCTGTTAGTTCAAATCTAGTATGCTTTATTCCCAAGAGCTGTATCACGTGGCCTCTCTCTGGTAGCTCCGCAGACTCTGTCAGCGGGGTTTTCTGCACTCGCCCACTGCCACAAACTTCCATTCCCGCCACAAGTCAATGAACTTCTGGCTAGGGCACCGCCTTACCCGCAGTGGGTCCCACCCACAAGGGGCCGGAAAATCCCAGCCTGTCTCTCCGGAAAGCAGCTTTTGTCCTTCACAAATGCAACATACTAGCTGTCATAGGCCAGTGTTCCTTGCCTTCAAGAAAGTTCAATACATACATATATGTCCAGCCAATGACATTACAAAGTAATATATGCCCAGGTGATAACATTATCCACTAATATTCTACATAACACATCTTCACAATACTGTGCACCATATAAAGAGACACTCTACCATGAACTGGTGGTTGCCGAAGGAACTAGAATGCATCATTAACCCGAGGAGTATTATTTTAATTTAATAAGTTTCTGTTAAAGTTTTTGTATTTGATACAGTGCCTCTTTAAGGGGTTGTTAACTAGTTAATTTGATTAATATATATGAATGTGTAAAGAGACACCCCTTTAAGGGATGGTTCATTAGTTAATTAGTTTATTTGATACTCAATAGAGTATAAAGAGACACTTTAGAGTGCAACATCACCCCAGGAAGCATTTATTTGAATTTAATAAGTTTCTGTTTTAATTGCAATAATGTGTAAGTGCCCCTTTAACAGCGGGTGTTAATTTGCCTATTTTCATTGGTTCACTGATTTAATCAAAATAGTACAAGGAAACACTTACTGTGGGGAGTTGTTGTAGGGTTAGGAGTTATACATTTGTAATACTTCACTTTGTGAATAAATCTAAAGCTGAATAAAGATTGAATTCTGAACATCGTCATCAACTGGCTGTTGGAAGTTTAACAGATGAGACATCTGGGACCTTGGTGAATAATGGGACAAACAGTGGATTGCCTTAACCAATGAGATTTAAAGATTGAGAAATAACCAGAGGCAGGACTAAGAGGAAGGTTGACTGAGTGCATGAATTCCAGGTACAGAAAGAGAAATTAAAGGCGAGGTTTTGGGTCAAGATTCCGATGTTCAGGTCATAACCCCTCACTGTGAGAAACAGTCATCTGGTAGTGATTTCCCACGAATTGGCCAATTAGAGCCCAGGGGGTGGACCCGCCATCCAATTAAGGGTAGCGGACTGGATTTCAAAGATGGAGGACCAATAGATGACCCTCCATTACAGACGCATCAGCCTGCAGTTTAGGTATAGTGAGTGAGGGTACTTCCTCCTTGAGATGACCTTTCTCCAACATGTTAAACTTTTAAATTTAAAACAAAAAATGCTGGAAAATGAAGCAGGCCTGACAGCATCTGTGGATAGAAAACAGAGTTAATGTTTCGAGTCTGTATGACTCTTCATCAGAGCTAAAGGGACGTAGAAATGTGGTGAAATATGTACTGTTTGAGGGGGTGGGACAGGTGAAGCTGGATAGAAGGCCAGTGATAGGTGGAGGCAAAGGAGAGATTGTGAAAGATGTCATAAGCAAAAGGTCAAAGGGTTGTTAACAGTGGTGGTTCTGGCTGAAGGAGGTGCTAATGGAACATTAAGAGTGGAAAGCAGAATGTGATAATGGCCGGATCAGGGGAATCACTCTGAAAAGGACAGAGGGCCCTAGTGGGGGTTGGGGTGGGGGGAGGGGACGGTGGTAGGAAAAAAATCGAGAAGACTAAAAGCTGGAGATAAAACAATGAATAAAAATGGAATAAAATTTAAAAAAAATAATAATGAAAATAAGTGGGAAACAAAAACAAATAAGTAAATAAAAATTAAAATTAAAAAATAAAAATGAATATAAAAAAAGGAATGATCAAAAAGGGGATGAGGATGGAGGAGAGAGTTCGTGATCTAAAATTGTTGAACTCAATATTCAGTCTGGATGGTTGTAAAGTGCCTAGTCGGAAGATGAGGTGCTGTTCCTCCAGTTTGCGTTGAGCTTCACTGGAACAATGCAGCAGGCCAAGGACAGACATGTGGGCATGAGAGCAGGGTGGAGTGTTGAAATGGCAAGTGACAGGGAGGTCTGGGTCATGCTTCTGGACAGACCGAAGGTGTTCCACAAAGCGGTCACCCAGTCTGTGTTTGGTCTCTCCAATGTAGAGGAAACCGCATTGGGAGCAACGAATGCAGTAGACTAAATTGAGGGACATGCAAGTGAAATGCTGCTTCACTTGAAAGGAGTGTTTGGGCCCTTGGACAGTGAGGAGAGAGGAAGTAAAGGGGCAGGTGTTGCACCTTCTGCAGTTGCATGGGAAGGTGCCTTGGGAGGGGATTGAGGTGTAGGGGGTGATGGAGGCGTGGACCAGGGTGTCCCGGAGGGAACGATCCCTACGGAATGCCGACAGTGGGGGTGAAGGGAAGATGTGTTTGGTGGTGGCATCATGCTGGAGTTGGCAGAAATGGCGGAGGATGATCCTTTGAATGCGGAGGCTGGTGGGGTGATAAGTGAGGACAAGGGGGACCCTATCATGTTTCTGGGAAGGAGAGGAAGGTGTGAGGGAGTTGGATCGGACACGGTTGAGGGCCCTGTCAACCACCATGCGTGGAAAACCTCGGTTAAGGAAGAAGGAAGACATGACAGAAGAGCTGTTTTGGAAAGTGGCATCATCAGAACAGATGCGATGGAGGCGAAGGAACTGAGAGAATGGGATGGAGTCCTTACAGGAAGCAGGGTGTGAGGAGCTGTAGTCGAGGTAGCTGTGGGAGTTGGTAGGCTCGTAATGAATAATGGTGGACAGTCTATCACCGGAAATTGAGGCAGAGAGTTCAAGGAAGTGAATGGAAGTGCCGCAGGTGGACCACGTGAAAGTGAAGGAGGAGTGGAAATTCGATCTACAGAAAAAGGAGTTGTGGGACGGGTCCTGAGTAGGACTGGAACATGGAATGTTCCACATACCCCATAAAGAGACAGGCATAACTGGGGCCCATGTGGGTACCCATAGCCACACCTTTTATTTGGTGGAAGTGAGATAAGTTTAAGGAGAAATTGTTCAGTGTGAGAACAAGTTCAGCTAGACGGAGAGTAGTGGTGGATGGGGATTGTTCGGGCCTCTGTTTAAGGAAGAAGCTAAGGGCACTCAGAACATCCTGTGTTGGGGATGGAGGTGTAGAGGGATTGGACGTCCATAGTGAAAAGGAGGCGGTTGGGGCCAGGGAACTGGAAATTGTTGATATGATGTATGGTGTCAGAGGAATCACAGATGTAGGTGGGAAGGGAGTGGACAAGGGGAGAGAGAACGGAGTCAAGATAGGAAGAAATGAGTTCTGTGGGGCAGGAACAAGCTGACACAATCGGTCTGTCAGGACAGTCCTGTTTGTGGATTTTGGGGAGGAGGTAGAAGTGGGCCGTCCAAGGTTGGGAGACTATGACGTGGAAGCTGTAGAGGGAAGATCTCCAGAGGAGATGAGGTCAGTGACTGTCCTGGAAACGATGGCTTGATGTTTGGTGGTGGGGTCATGGTCCAGAGGGGAGGTTAGGAAGAAGTGCCTGAGAGTCAGTACACCAAACAACAACAGCACCACCCTTGTCAGCAGGTTTGACAATAAAGTCAGGGTTGGACGTTAGAGAACGGAGTGCAGCAAGTCCAGAGACAGACAGGTTAGAGTGGGTGAGAGGAGCAGAGCAGTTGAAACGGCCGATGTCATGCCGACAGTTCTCAATGAAAAGATCAAGGGCAGGTAAGAGGCCAGGGCGAGGGGTCCAGGTGGAGGGAGAAAATTGGAGGCAGGTAAAAGGATCCATTGAACGGGGAGAGGACTCCTGCCCAAAGAAATGAGCACAAAGATGAAGGCGGCTGAAGAAGAGTTCAGCATCATGCTGAGCCCGAAATTCATTGAGGTGACAAAACTTCCGTTCTCTCAGGTCCAACCCTGACTTTATTATCAAACCCGCTGACAAGGGTGGTGCTGTTGTTGTCTGGTGCACTGACCTCTACCTCACGGAGGCTGAGCGTCAACTCGCAGACACTTCCTCCTACCTCCCCCTGGACCATGACCCCACCACTGAACATCAAGCCATTGTTTCCAGGACTGTCACTGACCTCATCTCCTCTGGAGATCTTCCCTCCACAGCTTCCACCTCATAGTCTCCCAACCTCGGATGGCCCGCTTCTACCTCCTCCCCAAAATCCACAAACAGGATTGACCCGGTAGACCGATCATGTCAGCCTGTTCCTGTCCCATGGAACTCATTTCTTCCTATCTTGACTCCGTTCTCTCTCCCCTTGTCCAGTCCCTTCCCATCTACATCCGCGATTCCCCTGATGCCCTACATCATATCAACAATTTCCAGTTCCCTGGCCCAAACCACCACCTCCTCTTCACTATGGATGTCCAATCCCTCTACACCTCCATCCCCAACAGGATGTTCTGAGGGTTCTCTGCTTCTTCCTTGAACAGAGGCCTGAACAATCCCCATCCACCACTACTCTCCTCCGTCTGTCTGAACTAGTTCTCTCGCTGAACAATTTCTCCTTAAACTTATCTCACTTCCTCCAAATAAAAGGTGTGGCTATGGGTACCCGCATGGGCCCCAGCTATGCCTGTCTCTTTATGGGGTATGTGGAACATTCCTTGTTCCAGTCCTAATCAGGCCCCCTCCCACAACTCTTTCTCCGGTACATCGATGACTGTTTCGGTGCTGCTTCATGCTCACATCTGGATCTGGAAAAATTTATTAATTTTGCTTCCAATCTCCACCCCTCCATCATTTTCACATGGTCCATCTCCGACACTTCCCTTCCCTTCCTTGACCTCTCTGCCTCAATATCTGGTGATAGACTGTCCACCAATATTCATTACAAGCCTACCGACTCGCACAGCTACCTCGACTACAGTTCCTCACACCCTGCTTCCTGTAAGGACTCCATCCCATTCTCTCAGTTCCTTCGCCTCCGTCGCATCTGTTCTGATGATGCCACTTTCCAAAACAGTTCCTCTGATGTGTCTTCCTTCTTCCTTAACTGAGGTTTTCCACCCACAGTGGTTGACAGGGGCATCAACTGTGTCTTCCCCATCTCCCACGCATCCGCCCTCACACCTTCCTCTCTCTCCCAGAAACATGATAGGGTCCCCCTTGTCCTCACTTATCACCCCACCAGCCTCCGCATTCAAAGGATCATCCTCCGCTATTACCACCAACTCCGGCATGATGACACCACCAAACACATCTTCCCTTCACCACCTCCTCCCTCCCCCGCCCCCGGTGGCATTCCGTAGGGATTGTTCCCTCTGGGACACCCTGGTCCACTCCTCCATCAGCCCCTACACCTCAACCCCCTCCCATGGCACCTTCCCATGCAACTGCAGAAGGTGCAACACCTGCCCCTTTACTTCCCCTCTCCTCACCGTCCAAGGGCCAAAATACTTCTTTCAAGTGAAGCAGCATTTCACTTGCATGTCCCTCAATTTAGTTTACTGCATTTGTTGCTCCCAATGCGGTTTCCTCTACTTTGGAGAGACCAAACGCAGGCTGGGTGACCGCATTGCAGAACACCTTCAGTCTGTCCACAAGCATGACCCAGACCTCCCTGTCGCTTGCCATTTCAACACTCCACCCCGCTCTCATGTCCACATGTCTGTCCTTGTCTTGCTGCATTGTTTCAGTGAAGCTCAACGCAAACTGGAGGAACAGCACCTCATCTTCCGACTTGGCACTTTACAGCCTTCCGGACTGAATATTGAGTTCAACAACTTTAGATCATGGACTCTCTCCTCCATCCCCACCCCCTTTTTGATCTCCCCCCCCCCTTTTCTATATTCATTTTTATTTTTAATTTTAATTTTTATTTACTTATTTATTTTTGTTTCCCACTTATTTTTGTTATAATTTTTTAAATTTCCATTTTTATTCATTGTTTTATCTCCAGCTTTTAGTCTTCTCGATTTTTTTCCTACCACCGTCCCCTCCCCCCACCCCAACCCCCACTAGGGCCCTCTGTCCTTTCCAGAGTGATTCCCCGATACGGCCATTATCACATTCTGCTTTCCACTCTTAATGTTCCATTAGCACCTCCTGTAGCCAGAACCACCACTGTTAACAACCCTTTGACCTTTTGTCTATGACATCTTTCACAATCTCTCCTTTGCCTCCACCTATCACTGGCCTTCTATCCAGCTTCACCTGTCCCACCCCCTCAAACAGTACATATTTCACCACATTTCTACGTCCCTTTAGCTCTGATGAAGAGTCATACAGACTCGAAACATTAACTCTGTCTTTCTCTCCACAGATGCTGTCAGACCTGCTTCATTTTCCAGCAATTTTTGTTTTTGTTTCAGATTTCCAGCATCCGCAGTATTTTGCCTTTTAAATTTAAAAGGTGTTCTCAGAAGCTGAGTCCACCATTGTGGAGCTGGAACCCCTTCATTGGGCAACCTGTAGCTATGGGCTGTAACCAGACAGGTGGGAAGGCCTCATAGCCTGCCTGGCTTGCTGGTCTGCCAATGGGAGGTTGCCTCTGGGCAGTTGGCCTGGCTCCTGAAAATGACAGCTGGCCTCTGACAATAGGCCTTAATGGGCCTTTAACTTCCTTAATTAGCTTCCCGCGGTTTGCGGGCTGGTAACCCCTCAGGTCCCCAGTCCACCTTTGGGGAAAATGGTATGCTGACCAATGGTGCGAATTTTCATGGCTACCTATAAATTCAGCCCAGAGAGAGGAAAGGAAAGATTGGCTTGAGAGAGAGAGAAAAACGTAACCTCCCCACCTCCACCCCCTGAAACTCCACACCAACCCACCTGACAGCCATGAAGTTCTGTGGGGGCAGACGAATGAGGGCCGAGCGGGACTTCCACCCCTTATTAGGGCAGAAGTCCCGCGACTGACTGGCAGCTCCAACCATCCCACCAGTGCCGGGAAGGAGTCAGTGGCAGCTGCCGGGACTAAAGGAAAAGGGGAAAATCAAAGCCCATGGATTCCTGGAGGAGGTAAGTCTGGGGTCTTAGGCCAGGAGGGTTTGGGTAGGTTAGGTAGAGGGTTGGGGTCATCCCTGAGATTGAGCAAGAGCAGCCCCACCATCAGCTAAGGGTAGCCGCTGATGAGCGTTCCACACCCCCCCCCTTCCTTTCCACCCTATAAACATTTAAACATAAAAATGGGCTTCCCATACCCATCCTGCTGCCAACGCCAAATGTTTTATGGCATTAGAAGTGTATTAGTAGGGTCAATTGGCTTGATAACAAGCCTAATTGGCCCTTAATTCATTTAAATGTGGCAGGCAGGCACCAAAATCAGGGGAGAGCTCGGGTAGGGTGGGAAGGTGGTAGGATGGGTGCCTACCCCATTTTATGTGCCACCCCAGCCGGGGATTCAGCCCAATGTGTCAGTTATTTGCAAATTCCTGGCCATAGCATTTCTTTCATTATTTGCGCTGGTGAGCGAAATTATATCATACAGCAAGCTTACTAAATACATCCTCCTGATGTCGAGCATGAAGAGATATCAAGAACCGTTTGATTGTTCAGTCGTGGGGCCCACTTGCAGCCCAAAACGGCACATTCGTGGCGCCTCAGTAGATGTATAACTGGGCCTATCAGAGGCATATTGAAGGGATCTTTTTCGGTAGCCCGCGGACACCCTCTGACATGGGCTGAATAGGAGAAACATTCCCAGCCCTGGACTGAAATTAGAAACAGCTCCATTAATGGTGGGCGAATCCGCAGCATTCCAAATTCCAGTGTCTCTGCCGACTCTGGACTGGAATTCTGGACTTGACAGTAATGGAATTTCTATCCCGGAAACTTTAAGTATAATGTTCTTTAGTCTGAAATACACGCAAAAATACTCATACCTGAAACCATTCTGTGCAGAAACCTGCTTGTATTTTTAGTCTGGAAATCCTTTTTTTAAAAGAGGTTGTTTTAAATGGTGCTCTTGTTTAACTTGGCAATCATTCATTTTTATAACCCTCTGAAGCAATTTTGGTTTAAGTCAAATCTCGGTTTAAAAAAAAAATCAGCTGGACACCTGCAACCTGGTGAAAAGAAAATGTACTTTCTATTTTTAGTATACTCCAAGAAGAACATGATTATAACATATTGCAGCAGTTAAATGTGCCCTAAAAATGTAATTTGGCACAAAGTGCAGTTTTATAAGATGGTAGTAAGGCAGCTCGAGATCCATTACATTAAATAGAGTGGTCCGTCAACAGTGCTGCCTGGTGACCTTATAGCAAATAAGATGGATGCTTGTTGTGATTCCATTCTATGCAAATTCTGAAGTTCTAATTTTAAATGGATGGAATAGTGAATGGCATCATGCTACCGTTCATCAATCGGCGGCACTCAGTATGGCGTCGAGAGTTGTCAGTATTTGTCATACTAAAGCACTTGGCAGGTACTCAGCTCTCTCTCACTATGCTGGACATGGAATCCTGCAAACTAGTACTGGAGCCACAGAGCTGCCACTGAGTAGTATTAATTCATTTTAGCAAATCAAATAGATGCGCACAATCTGGAAAGGCTGGGCTGCAAAATGTCCGATTTTTGCCTGTTACTTTTTAGAAGATTTTCATGTTGCAGATCATGAAAGGACTCAAAAAAAAATCCAGCCGCATTGTAAACTAATGAACAGTAATTTGGCTGCTAGATATAAGCTCTTGTCAGACTCAACCCTTATTATATCATGTCACAAATTATTTTGTAAGTGCAAATTGGTGTATTGATTAATGATCAATTGTCAGCAAATGTGCACTTCATTTTCTTCACTTTTACTATATGAATTAGGCAATGCTGCAGCGTCAGGAAATCGAGTGATACGGTGATGGTGAGAAGGCCACCACTGTTACCCCATTCCTACTGTCCACGACCCAAAGATTTTCATCCTCCCAGCTGAGCCACCACACGACAGCCTGCAGGAGAGACCAGGCCATGAGTTAGAAACTGGAAGGAGCGAGTGTCTATGGTGAAAAGGAAATTGGGCATGTGGGAGCGACGCTCCCTCTCCATTGCGGGTAAGAACCTGGTCATCAGGTGTGAGGCACTCTCGCTGTTGCTGTACGTGGCGCAGGTCTGGTCCATTCCAGGCTCCTGCGCGATGGCGATCACCCGAGCCATCTTCCGCTTTATCTGGAGGTCGAAAATGGATCTTGTCCGCAGGGACACGATGTACAAGCCTCTAGATAAAGGGGGAAAAAACGTGCCCAACATCGCCCTCATACGAATGGCCACCTTTGTGTGTGGCTGCATCAAGCTGGACGTAGACCTTCAGTAAGCAAACATCAAGTGTCACTAAGTGCTGAGGTTCTACCTGTCCCCAGTGTTACGAAGGATGGGTCTGGCCACGCTGCCGTGGAACGCTCCAAGTAGTTGGATCGTGCCGTATCACCTGTCCCTCGTGGGAAAATTTATGCAGAGAAACACCTTTGACCACAAGTCCATCAGGCAGTGGTCAGCACGTAACGTCTTAGAGGCCCTGCGGGAAAAGGAGAGGGTGGTCCTGTGGGATGGTTCCCCGAGCAGACTGTCAAAGTCATTTGGCAGAATGCCTCATCACCAGAACTTTCCAACAAGCACCAAGATGTAGCTTGGCTGGTGGTGAGAAAGGCCCTCCCCATCAGATCCTTTCTACACACCAGGAGTCTCACCCCCTCCGCACGTTGCCCTCGAGGAGGCTGTGGTGGGGAAGAGACCATTGTTCACCTCCTTATGGATTGTGCCTTTGCAAAGAAGGTCTGGAGAGAGATGCAGTGGTTTCTGTCGAGGTTCATCCCGAGCAGTTCTGGGCCACAGGACTCTGTGCTCTACGGGCTGTTCCCAGGGACAGACACCGAGACAAACATCAACTGCAGCTGGAGGATCATCAACTTGGTGAAAGACGCTCTTTGGTCTGCCTGTAACTTGTTGGTCTTCCAGCACAAAGAGTTGACCCCGACCGAGTGTTGCAGACTGGCACATTCCAAGGTCCAGGACTACGTGCTGAGGGACGCACTAAAACTTGGGGCAGCCGCCGCAAAGACACAATGGGGAAGGGTCGCTGTCTAAGACCTTTCTGCCACAGTGCACCGAGGGGCTCGGAATTGTATAGACCCCTCGGGCTGTACAGCTCAAAATGAATGTCTGCCAATGATTGTAATATTCATTGTTTGTACTGATGCACCTTGTGATACATGTTGTAAAAGTTGAACCTGATCGTAGTTTTGTGATGGTGGTTTTGAAATGGTTTGGAATGTTGTTGAAGATATTTTATGAATAAAGTATATTTTTGCAAAAAAAAAATAAAGGTTTGGAGATGAGGCTCATGATCTTTGGCCAGTGCTGCCTCTGCCCAGACTGCCAGGAAAAGGATTGAGGATAGCGCCTGACGCAGCAGAGGAAGGCCTCCTATGTTGTTGCTTATAGCGAGAGAAGGCCCAGCAATGGTCAAGCTTCTCTCTTTTATTTTTTCTCATTCCGTAACAACCCCAAACATTCACCACTTGAAAGCCTAGGTCCATTCAAGGTCTTCATTTAAAAAACAAAGTCATTGTGGTGCTTCTGCTCTTTTTAATTGAATTTTATTTTTTCACTCCATAACGTACCAGTAAGCGCTCCAAGGCAGCAAGTTCTCCCTGTATGATGGCAAACCTACTCTTGGGGAAAATTCAGCTTTCTGTGTGATCATAAATTTAATCAAGTTGAGAAGGTTTTTTTTTTATATGGCGAGTTGTTAAGGTCTGAAATATACTGTCTGAAAGGAAATTGGGTTCAAAAATATCTTTCAAAATGAGAATCGGAGATATCCTTGAAGGGCAAATATTTGCCGGGCCATGGGGGAAGGGTAGGGAAGCTGGACTAATTGGATAGTTCAAAGAGCCAGCAAAGGCACAATGGGCTGAATGACCTCCTTGTGCACTATTATTCTATAATTTTATGAGAAAAGGCCATTATTTAAAAACTTTAGCTCTTAAAAATTGAACAATTGAGTTTGCAGAGCTAAGTAAAGATGTGCACCTTGTATAATGGCAGAGGATTTCAGTTTCTATAAATCGGGGTTTTAAAAGCTTCTCTGAATCAACCTGAGAATGAGAAAATGTTGAGTTCTTCCATCCACCTCCCTTTAGAAATTGCCAAGAAATCGTATTCATACATTATAAGCTGAAATTAACTTGGATATTTGAAATCCAATAAGAGAATTCAGTACATAAAACATGAACCTTTGAGGACCTCATATATATGCAATGGGGTCCGAATGTCCGTATTTAGAAAAAAATTAACTTTTGCACATAGATATCAGATGACAGGTGATGATCAATGAAATCATGTTTCATGATTCAATTTGAATAATTTAATTGCAGTTTACAAAAATGCATATGTAGCTTGCTTAAAATACTGATGCAGACACGTACTAAAGGGAAACAACTAATGAAGGCAGCATTAGCTCTGGGCTGTGATCAAGAGAGCCTAAGGAGGGGGTGAGAGGCTGTTGAGCAGGAGAGCTGGGGGAGAGTGGGTAGACGATGGCAATCCCCAGGGGTGGGGGTGGAGTGAAAAGCTGATGAGCAGGAGGGTTGGGGACAGGACCGAGGCTTGCAATTGTCTGATCAAAAAATGGCTGCCGTAAGTCACCTGATGGCTGATACTGTAAAGTTGACCACTTCTCTGGAAGGTCTATATGAATTGCACTACAGACCTGTTACAAAGAATTTCACACCTGGGGGGGTGTCAATGTCCACTTCAAACAGGGCACTCTTGAAAGGAAGGCACTAAAGATGCAAAGTGCTGGACTTTGGTCAGATACTCATCAGATATTCAAAATCCCTGTTTAGGATGAAATAATCCCCATCTCCTGTTAATCTATATCTTGAAATGTGTCAAATGTTTCAGAGATGCAAAGATCAAAAGATGGGATTATTTGGTCTACAACAATGAATATAAGACATGCTAATTGACCTCCCTTCTAAGAATATGCAGATAGGAATTTAAAAATTAGTTCTGCCTAGCAGAATGCAAAAGGACGAGGAAAAAGAAACCTGACTGTCACCTAAAACACTGCTGGAAAAGAGCAAGAAATATTGCACTCTATTTAGCTCTCTCTCTCTCTCTCTCTCGCTCTCTCTCTTGCTCTCTCTCACGTACCTAATTGTATATTCTTTTAACTTTTTAAATTGGACCCTAACTTCTGTTATCATTGTGTGTGAGTCATGGTGTCTTTGTTATTTTTTCTCAGGTTTAATATCTAATAAGCGTACTCTCTCTATGACTCAAAACCTGGTTTAATTGGCACCTTATTAACAAACAAACACATTTGGATTGGAAAAGGTATTTACTGAAAATAAATTTTAAAACCTTTGTTGCGACCAGCCAAGGGAGCTGAATAACAGGGGAGCCAGCCCATTCCTCCTCACCCGATCATAACAAAATCTACAATTTAAAATTTAAAGAGGTGGACTCGTGGTTGGGCAGCTCAGTCCCAATATTTTAACCCCTGCCCTCTGTCGGGGCAGGGGGATGGTGGAGTGGAGGGAAAGCAGCATGTGTTACAATCGAGCCCATTGTTTAAAAACAATTACAAAAAGTATCTTGGTAAGCTTTGTGGTCACCTTGGTGCAGGGTATCAGTGTTTACCCCCCTAAACTGCTTTATGCAAGAGAGGAGAGTGACAGGCTTGAGAAATGGTGACGAGAGCCATGGAGTCATTCCAGTGCTGGGCTTTGAGGCTGGGAGTTGGACGTGCAGTGCTGCAAGGGGCTGCTGTGATTTCGATTAACAAGAATGTAATGCTAATGAACCCCCCAAAAAAAACCTATAACTCAGCGGTATCAGCAACTCTGAAATTGTTTCTTTATGTCACTGTCACAGCTACTGAATGTTCTAGAACAGGTAATCAGAAAGGAAAAGTTAAGATTTCATTCCCATGAAGAACTTGGGGTAAACAGTTGCTATATTCCAGATCACTTACATTTTTATAAGGGTTTAGGTCTAATGTCTCTATCTCTATTTAAACTTTTCATCCGTGTTGGTATTTCGGGTCTCCAAAGGTTTATAAGAAGAGTTGTGTTTATCACAGGATTCACTCACCATAAACAGAAAGTTTGTTGTCGGGTGGCTGAGTTGTACTATGAATGATAAATTTGATCTACAGACACTTCTTTGGTGGAAACATTAAGTTCACTTGCAATCTTAGCAGCAACTACACGTGTGCTTTCAACTCCAACTCGATCTCTACACTGCCTGCTAAGGTAGTCCATGCTCCTCTCCTATTGGTTATTACAGATCATGTGAACTTGCCTAACAAGTATTATTCTTGAAGATACATTTCACACTAAATAAAACCATAATTACTACATTCCTCCCCTTTTAACTCAGCTAATATGTATAATATTTACAAGTGCACATTCTTCAAGGCAACATAATATTTACACTGGGTAAAGTTCAGTCTTTCAGGTGGTTTCCTGGTCCATGTGGAATGTTGCAGCTCCACAACTTCAGATTCTGTGTCAGGAACCTCCTTTTCCTGAGCTGCCTGAACATCAGGTGCTTTGATGGACACTTGCAATTATGTATCCTCAACTCTTACAGGAACATCAGACATGTCAGTCCTGGGTTGTGTATCTTCAACAGGAAACTTAGACCTGGACATGATCACTGGTGGAACCAAATCTTGGTGATTTGTCCCTCTCTTCCTGAAATGGTCCACATATATACGAATGATCTGGCCTTCCACCTCCATGCGGTAGGATGAAGGTCCCGTCACCACACTTATTTCACCTGTTAACCACCTTGGTCCTTCCCTGAAGTTTTTCACCTATACTGGCTCTCCCACGGTAAATTTCCTCTCGTGACTATGCCAGTTGTGTCTAGTTTTCTGGCTTCCCTGACTCCTGTCCACCTTCCTCTCTAAACTCGGCATTGTTAAGCTGAATCTCATCCTGAGACAGCCTTTCAACAATAACTCCGCAGGTGTGACACTTGTTGTTGAGTGAGGGGCAGTGCTGTAATGAAAAAGAGAGTGTACTAGTTTGGTTGCTAAGGAATCGCCAGTTAGCTTTTTCATGCTTGCCTTGAACATTTGACCCACCCTTTCGGCCAGTCCATTTGAGGAAGAGTGGTACGGTGCAGTTTTCACATAAGTGATACCATTAAGGCTGATGAATCATTGAAACTCAGCACTCGTAAATGCCATGCCATTATCAGAAAAGACGACTTCTGGTAGTCCATGGATGGCAAAACTCTGACGTAGTTTCTCAATAGTAACAGCCCACATTGGTGACTTTGCCTCATTTACATCCAACTATTTTAAATGGGCATCGACAATGAGCAGAGACATTGACTATGTTGGACCTTTCCTGGGAACAATGTGTAACCACACCCAGGGTCTACCTGGCCATTCCCATGGGTGTAATGGAGCTGTCACTGGCAACTTTTGCAGTTGCTGACATTGCACACAGTGCTTTACTAAACTCTCTATTTCACCATCCATCCCAGGCCACCATAGCCAGCAGCATGCTGTGGTCTTCATTCGTGGGTGGGCACTGTGTAGCTCAATTGAAAGTGGCTCCCTTCCCTTTGGAGGAACTATCACTCGTGCTCCTCACAATAAGATGCCATCCTGGCTGGTTATTTCATGTCTTCTATTAAAGTACGGTTTCATTTCATCAGATACAGGCTCATGTGACCAACCATGTAGCACTTGTTCTCGTACTTGAGCTAGGACTGGGTCCTGACTTGTCCAGTCTCTGGTCTGTCGAGTACATACCAGCGAGGAATCTAAGAAATTTAACTGTAAAACAAATTCCTGTGGAACTGGGACATGCTCATTATTTTCTTGTAAAGGCAAATGACTAAGTGCATTGGTGTTTGCGAATTGATTGCCAGGCCTATGTAAGAAAGTGTATTTGTATGCTGCCAGGATTAAAACCCATTGTTGTATTCTTGCTGAGGCTATAGGTGGTATAACCTTGTCCTCACTAAAGAATCCTAACAATGGTTTGTGGTCTGAAATGATTGTAAAATGGTGTCTGTGTATGTGCTGGTAAAATGTCTTGACACCAAAGACGATGAACAGGCCTTTTTCTATCTGTGAGTATCCCTTTTCCGCTGTGGTGAGTGTTCTTGAAACGTAACCTATTGACCATTCCGAGCTGTCGTCCATCTGATGAGAGAGCACTGCTCTCACTCCGTACGGAGATGTATCACATATCAGCACCAACTGTTTTGTCTGGTCATAATGCACTAATAGATTGGACGAGCGCAACAACTGCTTCACCTTTATGAAAGCTTCTTTCTGGGGCGCCTCCCAGGACTAACATTGATTCTTTTTGAGTCGAAAATGCAGGGGGGCAGCACTGTAGACAAATTGGATAAGAACTGCCCATAATAGTTGATCATTTCTAGGAATGATTTAAGCTCTAATGCGTTCTTTGGCACTGGTGCCTCTCTTATGGCTCTCACTTTCTCCTCAACCACGTGGAGACCCTGTGAACCTACCCAGTGACCCAAATAATTTGCCTCCCTCATTTAGAATGTGCACTTATCTTTTTTTATACGCACTCCAGCTTGCAAAAAACATTTTAAGACTTCTTCTAAGTTTTCCAAATACTCTTTTTCAGTGAATCCTGTCACCAATACATCGTCTAAATAGACTACAACCTGGGGCAGTCCCTGCAGTAAGCTTTCCATTGTTCTCTGAAAGATGGCACAAGTGGGGGAGACACCAAAAGGCAATTACATATATTGGCACAACCTTTGTGGGTATTAATTGTGACAAATTCCCAGGAGGCATTATCCAAATCTAATTGTTGATAAGCATGACTCATGTCAAGCTTTGTGTACATTGTCCCTCCTGCCAATCTGGTATACAGGTCTTTGATTTTTGGAATGAGTGCCTGTCTAGCTTAGCTACTTTATTAACCGTCAGTTTGTAATCTCCACAAACTCGGACACTTTATTTGGATTTAAGGATAGGAACAATGGGTGCTGCCCATTCTGAGAACTGAGCAGGTTGTATAATGCCCAGTTTCTCTAGTCTATTCAGTTCAATGTAAACTTTTTCTCGCAGGGCATATGGCACTGGTCTCGCCTTCATGAAGCGAGGAGTTGCTTCCAGACCCACATGAATCTTGGCCTGCAGGCCCTGGATTTTCCCCAGTTCCTCCTTAAAGACGATGGCCTACTTTCAAAGTAGCTCTGGTAACTCACTTGCTCGCAACTGGAAAATTTCAGCTCATTCTAACTTAATCTCCTTTAGCCAATTTCTCTCCAGGAGGCTTGACCCTTCACCTGCTGCCACCAGCATGGGTAGGTTTGCCAGTTGGCTTCCATAATGGACAGTTACTCTGCTTATGCCTTTTACTTGACTGTCTTCACCCGTGTATGTTTTTAGTTTGGCATCTGTTTCTTCTAAACTTAATTGATGTTCACCATTATTCAAATATCTGAAGGTATGTTCCCCAATAACTGTAGTGAAAGCTCCTGTGTCCACTTCCATTCTAACAGGTTTGCCATTTACTTTCACTGTGACAAATATTGGTTCTGTCTTTCCAACTTTCAGATTAAACAATGAGTAAATGTCTGAATTTGTTGTTTCAGACTCTTCTACATTGTAGATTTCATTGGGCTTCTTCTTTTGTTTACAAACTTGCTTGAATCTTTCCTTGAGCTGCCTCATCATATGTCCATTTCTGTGACAATAGTAGCATTCGATTTTTTTTAAACTGCCAATCGCTAAAAGACTGATTGTTTCTACCTTTATTAAAATTATTCTTCGATTTCGCTACTAAGTTATTTTTCTTTATCCTTAGGCTAGCGGGGGCTGTTTCCCGCTTCTCGGCAGAGTCTTGTTTTTTTTGCACCTCTTTCAACTGAGGTTTCCTGCCTGATGTGGAGGATGGTGCTATTTTGTGCATCTTGTATTGCTTTCAAATCTCTCGCTGTGCTTTCCGTGGCCAGTGCTATCTCTAGCACCTTCTTGAAATCCAGATTCACTTCGGACAGTAATCTTTTCTGAATAGTGTCCTCTTTCACACCACACACTAAACAATCCTTGACCCTGATGTTCAGAGTCGTACCAAATTCACAATGTTCCGTTAGCTGCTTCAAATTTGCCATGTAGCATGCAATTGTCTCACCTGGGGCTCTATTTCGTGAATAAACCTGAACCTCGCATCGTGTCTGAGGGCTTTGGTTGAAAATTACTCTTCACGAGGTCCACCAATTCATCGAAATTCTTCGAATCTGGGGCACTGAATGCCGTCGAACTTCGAACCAAGCTGTAGGTTTTGCTCCCACAAGTATTCTTCATCTCTTCTCTTCCCCATAATCTCATTTCACTTGAAAAAGGAATATGAGGTGTTCTATGTATTGAGACCAATTGTCTGTGGCAGGTTCAAAAGGATCAATTCTCCCAAATCGTGGAATTTTGAGAGGGTATAACTTCTTCAATTCTAATGGAGCTTGCTACTTACAATCACCGGGCAAGATACAGTGCCAATTTCTTTCTAACTTGATTTCTTCTATTCAATCCTGTTTTATCCTCATTGCCAGTTTGTTGTAGAGTGGCCAAGTTGTGCTATTCATGATAGAGTTGATCTGCGGACACTTCTTGGCTGGAAACATTAAGTTTACTTACAATATACTCAGCAGCAACTACACGTGTGCTTTCAACTCCAACTCCATCTCTACACTGACTGCTGATGTAGCCCATGCTATTCTCCTATTGGTTACTATAGATCATGTGATCTTGCCTCACCAGAGTTATTCTTAAAGGTATATTTCACACTAAATAAAACCATAATTACTACAATATTATTATCAGTGAAAGCAAACTTCCATACCAGTTGTTTCAAATTATGGAGATTGATTTTCTAGTATAAATTAGGACTATAATAGAACAAACACCATGCAGTTGGGCAATCATGTGCATGGCTGCACGCCATATACATCTAGGCACTGGTGGAGATGCTGATCAATATGCACAGTACATTGGTGTCAAATCACTTATTCTTAGCCCAAGAAGCCTGCCTGATGATGCTTTTGGCAGTTCAATTCACTTTAGCTCATTCATTGCAGAATGGTCATTCAAAGATCACTCAGATGTTGATTCTGAAGTCAATGGAAGAGAATGCCAGGCGGCTGTAAAAGAGGAGACCAATTTGCTATCATGCATTTTTCACTATCCCCGAGGTCAGAATATCACTCTCATTCTATTGTATATGCTCACTGCATGTAGAAGTTTAAATCACTTGTCCAACATTGAGAGTAGAGCAGAATGCAATTACATTGTATATCACAATTTTCTCCAGTTCATTTGTTCAAAAGATCTTCGAGGAACCTTGTACAGATATTTTGCCCATGGCAAGCCACAGCAGATATTAGCTATAAATATTGCATCGTTTATATGAATGGGTAGATTTTCAGAAAAAGAAAAGAACGGACCAAATTATACTCCTATTGGTGAATGAACAGTGCCAGCTCTTCATTACACTTGCACTTATCTAAAAACCTTTGGCATTTTCACTAGGACTTGCTTTTAATTAGCCAAAAGATCACAGCATCTTCTAGAGGGAATCTGGGACCTGTGTGAACAGGGAATGCCTCTGAGTACCTCATTTACCAATCCAGTTAAGGAATCTTTAATAGTGCAGGGTGAACAAGGTAGTGTAAGTTGGAGACGACCCGACAACTCGGGTACAGGAAGTGAAATAATAAAGGGAGGGAAAGAAAGTTGGGATTAAGAGGACAAAATATAAGAGACAAAGTTTTTTAAAAATGCTGCTTTTTTTTTTTGGTTTTTTTTTTTCACATCTCCAACAATCTGAAGGGATGATATTCGATGCTGGGGAGGTTGTTTGGCAGTAATTAAGACTTATCACACCATTAACAATTTACTTATATCAAAATGCACATGCCCTAACTTTTTCTGGTAGGTTTAATGCCTAAAAGTGCAGTAACTTCATATGGTTCCACATATTCCAATGGCGAGTTTCTGCGCGATATCATTCTCGACTGCTTTTGGAGGAGCAGAGCATCTCGGACAACAGCTTCCTGTGCATGTGTGGTCATCCAAAGTTGCTGTCCCTTTTCCACTTTAATAATGGTGAGCTCTGTTCAGTTCAGTTATTTCCTTAGCAAGATCCAACCCATTTTGTCAGTGTCCAGTCACTGGACAGTAAATGTGTAAATAACAAAATATCGACATATGCACCGACAAACTGGCAACATGCTCAAAATTCATATTATTCCTATTTGAAACACAATTATGTGAAGTAAGAATAATTGCATAATGAGATTTTAATGTTTACTCCTGCTAATTTCCAAATGTCAATTTACTCTTTTATGTGGAAATTGCCCAGCTGCTTTGGGTTTGATTCATGCAAAAAATCATCTAGTTACAGTATATCGATCAAATTCTGCTGTGCATTCAATATTTTAGAAAACATCTGTAAATCACTTTAACATAATCAAATATTTGGACCAATGGAAACTTGCATTGTTTTTAATAATTTTCTCTTTCTCAAGTCTCTGCTTTTCCCATTTCATTGCCCCCTCTACTTGGGTCCCCGCCAATAATATTCCTGTTACAGTTACTAGGCTATGCTCTGCTGCCTTAGGCTTCCCAATCTCTTTTTCAATGTCGGGTTGGCCCAGTTATCACTGGGTCTCTAAAATCTCTGTACGTTTTTGCCTTTGAGCAGTTAACGCACTCTTTAAATATCACTCCTAGTGACTGTCCACCAACTTGGATCACCCACGATGTCACACTTTAAACAATGGTTCCCTCCGAAATTATTTTGGTGAGGTGGCAGACTGCTGCATTTTTGGAGGTGCCAACCTCTGGAGGAGTGTTATGACACAGCAGTTGTAAAGGCTGAGTTGTTTAAATCCCAGAGAGAAACTTGAACTGTCATAACCTATATTTTCAATTGGTATGTTTGAGATGCAGCTCTGAATTCAGGAATAAAACCACTGAGCCTCAAGAGGTTTTTTATATAAAACTAAATGAAACATTTTATCAATTTACAACAAACTAAACATATACACATGTCTATGAATTCCTACCATAATAACTTTTAAACAAAACCCCAAATTAATCAGTCCCAGGTAAACCTTCATCAAGGCAACAATACCCCATAGAATTTAAACAGACACCAGGCAAAGCACATTTGACCTCACAAATTCAAAATGAGGTTCCTTTGCAGACAGTTGTAAACTTATAGGCTGGTTAGATCTTAAATGCTTCTGCCTCATGTACACAAACTCCTTTCTGTTTATACCTAGCTTCCCCTTTGAATGTAAATTTTTCATTGTATTACTAGGTTATTAAAATTTTATCTCTCCTATATAATCCTTTCATTCCACCAATGTTATTAGTAATATAAACACATTGCCTGGCATCTCCCAGCTAGGTGCAAGATTTAACCATTCTTTGAATGCTTTATTCAACAAATGCAAATGTACCCCCTTGACACCTTCTATCCTTCTTACATTTATCTAATTAACATCTCAAAACTACTATACATCAAAGCACCCGGGCTAGCTGGCTTTATTCCAATTAAGCCACACACAGCCACTAAACTCTATTTAAAAAAATTCCAATAACATTATAGACATTAATATCTCTTCGTGACAATGACATCTTGAACTGCGAACTATTCAGCTAAATTTGAAAGATTCTATGGAATTATGTAAAGGAAGAGTAGGGAGCACTACTGACCAACATTCTGCTGACCTCTCTGGGTGTCATCATGCTCGATCTACCGACTCAGTTATTGCTTATAGAACAAAAATATATATTATGTTCTCCAGCATTAAAACACACCCTATGTAGGGACCTACATTACAACAGTTACTGTTCAAAATCACAAGGGGACTGGACAGAGTAGATGGGGAGAAGCTGTTCCCACCTGTAAAAGGATCAAGAATGAGAGGGCACAGACTTAAAGTGTTTGCAAAAGATGCAAATGTGATGTGAGAGAACTTTTTCACACAGCGAGTGGTTTGGGGCTGGAATGCACTGCCCGGAAGTGTGATGGAGGCAGGTTCAATCAAGGCATTCAAGAGGGCATTAGATTGTTTCTATTCAAATAATGTGCAAGGGTACAGGGAAAAGGCAGGGCAATGGCATCAGGTCATAATGCTCATTTGGAGAGCCAGTGCAGACATGATGGGCTGAATGGCCTCCTTCTGGGCCATTAAAATTTTGTGATTTCACTTTACTTCAAAAGTACTTGTTTGGTTGTGAAAGAGTTTGGAACATGCTGAGTTTGTAAAAGGTGCACTTTCTCTCCATCTTTCCTGCACTCGCTGGATTATGCATGTCAATGGTGTGGAATTTGCAGAGTTTTTTTTAAACAGCAAACCACCACCATTCGCTGACATTACTCCTCTGAATCTGAGTGCGACTTCAGTCAGTGAAGAATAGGATAAAATGCCTGACATTTTGGCTTGTCATTCACTGCTCCACCACAGGTTGCGCTGTGGAGTCCCTGCTCTCCCAGAGCCGGCAATCAGTGAAATCAATTGATCTGGGGAGGGCTTCCCCTTTTTAACCCCATTAAAAAGTTAAACTTTGTCCAAATAGGTGTAGCTGGGTGTTTAATGAAACTACTTCGATTGTTGTAAATGCCCTTTAGGGAAGGGAATCTGCTGGCCTTAAAAACAGAAAACAAAAAACTGCGGATGCTGGAAATCCAAAACAAAAACAGAATTACCTGGAAAAACTCAGCAGGTCTGGCAGCATCGGCGGAGAAGAAAAGAGTTGACGTTTCGAGTCCTCATGACCCTGCGACAGAACTAGGCGAATCCCCGGAAGGGGTGAAATATAAGCTGGTGGGGGGGTGGGGTGGGGTTGGGTGGGGGGAGAGAAGTGGAGGGGGTTGGTGTGGTTGTAGGCAAAAGCAGTGATAGAAGCAGATCATCAAAAGATGTCACAGACAGCAGAACAAAAGAACACAGAGGTGTCGAAGTTGGTGATATTATCTAAACGAATGTGCTAATTAAGAATGGATGGTAGGGCACTCAAGGTATAGCTCTAGTGGGGGTGGGGGGAGCATAAAAGATTAAAAATATTTTAAAATAATGGAAATAGGTGGGAAAAAGAAAAATCTATATAATTTATTGAAAGCGGGTTTTAGTAAACACCTTGTCAAGCACCAGGAGAGAAATGGAAAGCAATGAAGGTGAACAAGGCAAAAGAGAGATACGGAAATCTTGTCACAGAGACGAACAGAACTTCTTCAAGGAGGTAGGCATTTCTTGAAGAGCAGTGGCAGTCAATTAAACACAGAGTTTTTTGTTTTTTGTTTTTATCTCTGTGTTTAATTGACTGCCACTGCTCTTCAAGAAATGCCTACCTCCTTGAAGAAGTTCTGTTCGTCTCTGCGACAAGATTTCCGTTCCTCTCTTTTGCCTTGTTCACCTTCATTGCTTTCCATTTCTCTCCTGGTGCTTGACAAGGTGTTTACTAAAACCCGCTTTCAATAAATTATATAGATTTTTCTTTTTCCCACCCATTTCCATTATTTTAAAATATTTTTAATCTTTTATGCTCCCCCCACCCCCACTAGAGCTATACCTTGAGTGCCCTACCATCCATTCGTAATTAGCACATTCGTTTAGATAATATCACCAACTTCGACACCTATGTGTTCTTTTGTTCTGCTGTCTGTGACATCTTTTGATGATCTGCTTCTATCACTGCTTTTGCCTACAACCACACCAACCCCCTCCACTTCTCTCCCCCCACCCAACCCCACCCCCCCACCAGCTTATATTTCACCCCTTCCGGGGATTCGCCTAGTTCTGTTGAAGGGTCATGAGGACTCAAAACGTCAACTCTTTTCTTCTCCGCCGATGCTGCCAGACCTGCTGCGTTTTTCCAGGTAAATCTGCTGGCCTTACCTGGCCAGACCCCACAACAATGTGGTGGACTCTTAAATTCTCTCTGAGATGGCCTACCAAACTGCTACAAAGCCTCAAAGGATCTCTGTATCCCTGCCCTCTGTGCTCTGGAGAAGTAGGTGACTGGGGAGAGGGCCACTGGTGATGCTTGTGGTGTTATTCCTGACATGACTGTTGTTGTAGATGCTTTACCCTCATAGGTGCAAGATAAAGCATAAAATGCTCCCAGGCTGGAGTAAAAGCTGACAGCAGGGCAGTCTGGATCAAGAGGAGCAATGTCTCAGACAGGTGAGCTGTCTTTATGGCATGGACTCAATTGGCTGAATGGCCTCCTTCTGTGCTCTAATGACTCTGTGACTGTCACCTGTCAAGCAGTGAGAGCACTCTATCAGAAGAGGTGCTGTGAGTAGCAGTCACTCACCTAGGCACCTCTTCAATTTCACAGGTCAAAGCCTTCCCAGGCTGTCAGTTTCATTCATTCCTCTGCTCTTGCCTGGAAATTTTCACACTGCTCAGGAAAACCATGCACAGGCTTTCAAAAGTCAGAATTCTGGGTTAAGTGCACAAGTGATTGCCTTTTTGAATGACTCCCCCAACCGGTCCACAATGATTCTCCCCATCCCCCCACCCCCACCCCCACCTTTGAACACACCCTGGTGAAACATGGACATGGACAGGATCTCAGCCTGGGGCCTGCCACTTCTCAGTACATTAACCCCCTTCCCACACCCAAACACACACCACCCCCCACCCCCTCACCAAAACCCACACACACACCTTGGCAGTTAAGATTCAGATATTTGGTTAGGATGGAGGGCATCCAAATGCAATCTAAAGTATCAAATACCATGGCAATTTTCTACATGTTTCATAACTTTGTCCTGCAGATTCCCGTGAGATGCCCAGTGAAGGAACCACAATTAAGTGTTCTGGCTGTATGTTTCCCAGGCCATCCACAAATTAGTGTTTACCTGCAGTGCCTTAAATCTCCCATTTCAGGGCCTGAATCTTCTGTTCGGCGTGCTGGCTCAGGCCCTGTATGACGAGGCATAGAATTACGTACGGTGATGTCGGGCGTGCGTCATTCTGATCTTGCGTTTGGCGGACGCACACCGGAGTCACCGAACTGGCAAAGGCCTATTAAGGCCATTAATACACTAATTAACCTAATTGTCTGGGCTGCCCGTCTAACCTTAAGGTTGTTGGGCAGGCAAAGAGCCCAGGCAACCTTCACATTTATCATGAAACCTCATCACGGGCAGGATGAGGCTTCATGAAGGGTTTATTAATTTAATAAATATTTTTTGAACATTTGATAAACATGTCCCAGCACATGTGACACTGTCACGTGATGGGACATGTGTAAATGTGACACTGTCACGTGATGGGACATGTGTAAATGTGACACTGTCACGTGATGGGACATGTGTAAACGTGACACTGTCACGTGATGGGACATGTGTAAACGTGACACTGTCACGTGATGGGACATGTGTAAATGTGACACTGTCACGTGATGGGACATGTGTAAATGTGACACTGTCACGTGATGGGACATGTGTAAATGTGACACTGTCACGTGATGGGACATGTGTAAACGTGACACTGTCACGTGATGGGACATGTGTAAACGTGACACTGTCACGTGATGGGACATGTGTAAACGTGACACTGTCACGTGATGGGACATGTGTAAACGTGACACTGTCACGTGATGGGACATGTGTAAATGTGACACTGTCACGTGATGGGACATGTGTAAATGTGACACTGTCACGTGATGGGACATGTGTAAATGTGACACTGTCACGTGATGGGACATGTGTAAACGTGACACTGTCACGTGATGGGACATGTGTAAACGTGACACTGTCACGTGATGGGACATGTGTAAATGTGACACTGTCACGTGATGGGACATGTGTAAACGATTTTTACCTTTTTTTATTTTTATGGTTTCACATTAAATGTAACCTCCCTGAGGCAGCTCCATGTTCTGCTGGCAGCTCCATGCCTCAGGGAGATTTCTGCGCTCTTTTACGTGCATGTACCTCGACTCTCCCCGCCCCCCCCCACCACACCCCCCGCCCCCCCACCCCCCCACCGGCCCGTACAGGCAGTGCTGAGCGCTACTGGGCGTGCGTCACGCTGGGCGGGCCCACGTAAAATGGCAGCGCCTACTCCCCACGGCCCATCTAATGGGGAGAAAATTCTCCCCCAGGTTTTTGTTCAAACAGCCTGTCAAACCTTAACTGACAGCAGGCTCGGTGCAACTGATTTTTTAATAGCCTTACAAAGGGAGTGTACCAATGCTTTCTATTTGCTTCTACCTGGTGATTGTCTCTGACCTATGTCCTTCTTGCCTGGCTCTAGCCTCAGTGGCAGAAGCAGTTGTAGATGACGGGCTGCTATGTGTCTATAACAGCCTCTCTGAACTCAGTCCTGGCTTGTGTACTTTGTTTTTTTTTATTCGTTCATGGGATGTGGGTGTCACTGGCTGGGCCAGCATTTATTGCCCATCCTTAAATGCCATTGAGAAGGTGGTGGTGAACTGCCTTCTTGAACCACTGAAGCCCATGTACTATAGGTGCACACACAGTGCTGTTGGGGAGGGAGTCCCAGGATTTTGACCCAGTAACAGTGAAGGAACGGTGATATATTTCCAAGACAGGATGGTGAGTGGCTTGGAGGGGAACTTTGAGGTGGTGGTGTTCCCATGCGTCTGCTGCCTTTGCCCTTCCAGATGGTAGCAGTTGTGGGTTTGGAAGGTGCTGTTGAAGGAGTCTTGGTGAGTTCCTGCAGTGCATCTTGTAGATTGAAAACACTGCTGCCACTGTGCATCAATAGTGGAGGGAGTGAATGTTTGTGGATGGGGTGCCAATCAAGCGGGCTGCTTTATCCTGGATGGTGTCGAGCTTCTCGAGCGCTGTTGAAGATACACTTATCCAGGCAAGTGGAGATTATTCCATCACAATCCTGACTTGTGCCTTGTAGATGATGAACAGGCTTTGGGGAGTCAGGAGGTGAGTTATTTGTCACAGAATTCCTAGCCTCTGACCTGCTATTGTAGCCACAGTATTTATATGGCTAGTTCAATTGAGTTTCTGGTCAATGGTAACCCCCAGGATGCTGATAGTGGGGAATTCAGCAATGAAAATGCCACTGAATTTCATGGGGAGATGGTCAGATTTTCTCTTGTTGGAGATGGTCATTGCCTGGTACTTACTTGCTAATGTTACTGGCCATTTGTCAGCCTAAGCCTGGATATTGTCCAAGTCTTGCTGCGCTTGGACATGTACTGCTTCTGACATGTGTGCACAAGCATCAGAAGGGGCTAGCAAGGGAGCACAGTCGTGTTGCCATCCTGAGAGAGAGAACCATTATCCATGACCATTGCAGGTTATGCTACTACTACTTAGCAATGACTTACCATGGACACTGCCAGCAGACCAGATTGCATCAATGAGATCAGTGAAGCCTGTTGCTTGGCTCTCATTAGAAGATCTCTTAGTCTGTCAAAGCTGAAAAGATGGTGCTTTCCAATTTGGAATCAATGCCTCAATGGCAGCCATCTGAATATACATTGATGCAAGGATTTGTCCAACTAATATTAGCAGAATGCTCTCCTGTACATGTTCCAATTTATGATGGGAAGTTTCCTCCTGCTAAATGTATTATGTTAGTTCCTATTGCTTGGATGACATTTCATTCATCAACAGGAATTTCACCTTAACCTAAACAATAAAAATAATCATATCACTTTAGCTGCAATTAAAGATGCTTTGAATCAAAATTAATTCACACTGTTAACTACATCGTAAATTAATTCACACTGTTAACTACATCGTAAATTAATTCACACTGTTAACTATATCGTAAGCTGCTGTGTTTTTTCTGCCCAGCAAAAACATTATTTGTGATATTCTATTGAAGCACGATACAGACAGTAACTGTAACTATAGGAGAAAGTGTCATCCCTTTAAGACAGGCTAAAACAATAATAAATGTAATGTCAGTAGACTGCAAATGATTTTTATGTTTCATGTTTTGTTCCATTTCAGCCCCAAATCTTTTCTTCCAATAGAGCAGCATTTACTAGAGCAGCTTGAAGCCTTTCCAACTTCATCCATCCTTGCACAGTAAGGACAGGTACAGATACAATATACAGCTGTAGTTCATACATTGCACTAAGGCTGCTGTGTGCCTGTTGTCTCACAGGACACAGATGTCACTGTCTCTCATACTTTGTGCTTACAGGTCATATCATTGCATGACAGTGCTGTCATTCTGGAGTGCCAGAACACACTTGGTCTCTCCCGGTCTTCCTAATCACAATGTTGCAACCATCAAGAATAGCCACTGTCTATTTATCTGTTCTTCCTGGCTGTTCTCATTAGTCCAACACTGAGAGATAGAGAGTGATGATCCTCTTCAACAGCCATTGCATTGTCAAGCCTTGCACTGCAAAAGAATCTTTATCTGAGCTCAAGGGAACTACATTATTCCTGTAGAAGGCACAGATCTTAGAGAGGGTTCATATTTTTCTACATATTTCACAATGATTAAAATTAATATGCACATTTCACTAAATGCTGCTATTTGCTAGATTCACTGTAGCTCAATACATGGAGCATAAGAAAAGGTAATACTAAGAGTATTTCATTATTAAACTTCCTTATATATTTCTGCGAGCTAACTATTTTTAATAATTAACTGAGGTTTTTTTAGACATTTTTCTTCTCTCTCCTTATTCAATCCTTCTACAATTTATTGAAATATTCTGTAACTTTAACTGAATTAATGGCCTACTAAATCCACATTTATATCAGAATAACAGAATATGTGACTCATTTCTTGTACAAAATCCAGACTGACACTTCGGTTCTGGACTATTCAACGTAAAACATTGATGGGGGAGCAGACCATACCCTCAGCTAAATATGAAAGGTCCCATGGTGCTATTTTAGCATACAACTATGTGAAGAGAACCCTTCCAATTGCCCCAGCCAATACTTATTTCTCAATCATAACCACAAATAAAAATATAGATTATCTTATTATCACATTGCACAGAGTAAGATCCTACAGGCAGCGATTTGGCTACCTCTTTCCTACATCACAGTAATAACTACACTTCAAAAAGTACTTCAATGGTTGTAAAGTATTTTATTGTTACCCTATCTCATACTCGTTTCGAGTAAGTCTCCTTGCTGGAAGAACGGGTTCGGTCAATCTACCCTGGGTGAGTTCAAACACTGCAAACACATCCATGTCAGATCAGAAGGGAAACACAATTGATAGCAGACATGGCTCAATCAACTCCAAGGGTTTCACACATTCTAAATTACTGACCAATTAGAGGAGAATTCTTCATACAAAAATGTTTTCAACTTTCAGTGCCTCTCCGCGATCCCAAATATACTTTTTCCTGGTTATCTTAACAGCTCAGTTATTTCTTCCCAGATTGGTTTATAATTTACAATGCATGGTACACCAACATGGTAACTAAATGACACACAATGAGCAGAACTTTTCTGTTGGCGAGCGGGGGTGGGGACCCGCACACCAATGTGTAAAATGATGTGGAGTAACTTCGGGTGGAACTCCTGATGTCACACCGCGTCATTTACAATTGCAGGTTGGCGGGAGCGGAGCCGAGTTGGCTGCGCGTCAACTGACTTGTCAACAGCCAATTAAGACCATTAGAAAACCAATTCAGCTCATTAATGGACCGGCCCATCCAACCTTAGGGTTAGTGAGCAGGCCAGGAGCCTGGCGGGCTTGTGAAAATACATGAAACCTCATCCACCAGCGGGATGAGGCTTCATGAGGGTTTTTAAATTTAAATGAAAGGTTGCAATAAAAGTTATGGACATGTCCCAACTCATGACAGTGTCACATGAGGGGACATGGCAGGGAAAATGTTTAAACTCCTTTATTAAAAGTTTCAAAACGGAGCCGATCTCCCTGAGGCAGCACTTAGCCTCGGAGATTTGTGCGCTCTTTCGTGTGCACGTGTGAAAGAGCGCACTCCTGGCTGAGGGAATCCCCCACTGCCCGGCACGTAGCGCTTCCTGGTGGACATCATGCTGGGCAGGCCTTAATTGGCCTGCCCACGTAAAATGGCAGCGCCCCCCCCGACTGGGAGCACCGATCAGGAGCCTGCCCACTCTCGCCCATTCCTGCTCTTCCCCCACCAATGGGGGAAAATTTTTCCCAATGGTTTGTTATAATTTCCATCAACATGTCAAGACATCGGCAGATCCATATGGTAAACAGAAATACTCTTCTTAAATATGCTGTCAGTTAGCACCACTGATGTATAGATTATGAAGTGCATCACATAGGCTTCATTACTTCTCTATTCAAGATTTTGTTATTTGATGCGAAAGGCATAAAGATTTGCCCTATTAATGAGCATTGGCTCAACTTTGTCCCTGCGTATCCCCAGTCTAAGAGACAGCATTGTGCTGTGTCTTTCATACACAGTCAGGCTAGAGTCAGCATTCCGTTGTTCTGCTGGCTGTAATCACTATAAGCCTTTATTTATTAGTAAACCATAGTTATTGCATACTTACATCCATGTTTATTACAAGTTATATTTTTCCAAGTCCATTTAAAAGTAAAATTGCAAATGTTTTCTGAGGAAAATAGAGAGATCTTGAAATTATGCAGTGAGTTCCTGACAAAGGAATACACCTACAAAGAAATATATAGAGCCTACAGCACAAAAACAGACCATTAATCCCACTGGTCTATGTTGACAATTATTGCTCCACATGATCCTCCTGTAACCTCTCTTCACCTAACCCTCTCAGATATCCTTCTATTCCTTTCTCCTTTATGTTCTTATCTCGTTTCCTCTTAAATGCATTTAATGTATTCATCTGAAATTCCCTCTGCTGTTCTAGTGGAGATGTTAGCTGGTTTAAAATAAATTGGTTAGCATCTCCAAATTAGTAGAGCAGAAAGCTTCATACAGTTAATGGCTACATATGCAGCAAAACTCAAGAAGCTCAAAACTATCCAGAAAAAAGCAGTCCATTTGACTGGCACCTCATCCACCAGCTTAAACATCCACTCCCTCCATCATGCCATGCAGGGGTTGCACTGTGTATCCTTCACAGGATACAGGCTCCCTCATTGCAGCAACTCAGCAAGGCTGCTTTGGCAGCATCTTCCAAACTTGCAATGATGACCACACAAGGCAAAGGGTAGTGGGCGCATGGGGGAATCCTCATCACTGAGCACCCCTACAATTTACACATCACTGTGACCTAAATACAAATCACCACTCCTTCATTGTCACTGGTCCAAAATCCAGCAACTCCCTACTTAACAGAATAAGTGAGAGAACCTTCACCGCAGTCATCAGCGTCACTCGTGCTGCACATGCCTCGCATATATATTTATTTATATATAAAACTAAATGGAATGCCACACAAAAACTTACAAACGTAAGTGAAGGATTTTTGGGGCCGTGAAGAGGTTCCACAAAAATCTTCCCAACTTCTTCTTACCTTCTGAAGGCCTTTTCCCCCGGACACTCATCCGACCTTCATCTTTTCATTCTGTTCTTCTGATTCCATCCCATGGATGTTCTGCTCTTCCGATCGCCAGGTTACCTACTCATTTTCACTTAAATCTAGTTGCTCAACAAATCTATTGAAATGAAGTCACATTCTTTTTCTTTTTTTCATTCTGACTCTCTCTCTCTCCTGCTCATCTTCTTACCTTCTCATTTCCTTTGCTTTCTTTCTGGTCTGTCCTCCTCTATTTCTCTCTCCTTATATTTATTTCCACCTTTCCTTCCTTCTTTCCTCTCACCATTCTCTTTCTCCTCTGTTCACTTTTCATTTTCCCTCTCCACTCCTCCCGTTTCCCTATCTCCTCCCTTCCTTTTCTCTTTCCTTTCCTTCTCCCTCCTTTCCTCACCCCTCATTTACTTCCCTCTCTACTCATTCCCTTATCTTTCCTGCTCTCTTTCTTATTCTATCCTTCACTACCCTCTTCCCTACTTATTTACCTCCTTCTCGCTCTTCTCCCCATTTAATGTTAGCTCTAACTCCTCCATTTCTGGTGTATTTTCTCTCCAACTCTTGGCCTCCTTTTCTGTTTCTCCCTATCATTATTATCATGAAAAGGATTGCTGTTTTAAATTTGAGCACTGGGTGATTTGGAGTCAGTGAGCAAGCAGACAGTAGTTTTTTTGAATGAGGTGAAGTTTACAAATGATGAAGGGTGGGAGGCCAGTCAGAGGATCAGTGGAGTAACTGGGTCCAGCAGTGACAGAGGGTTTCTGTAGCAGTGGTAAGAGCAATGATGCAGAAGTAGATATAGGATGTCTTTATGATGGACAGGCTATGAGGGTCAGAGGTTAGCTCAGGATCGGACAGGACACTGGTGTTTCCAACAGTCTAGTTCAGCCTGAAAGCATAGAAGGAATGGAGGAGGTCAAGATAGGTGATGGAGAGATAGCTCTGGATGTTAATCAGGGACTTTGTGCCCTCCTGTTGCACTAAACGTTTGATGATGGTGTTCTCTCAATAACTGGAATGCAGCTGAGGAAGCGGAGTGCAGACTTGGTTTTTAGTGAGTGGGGGAGTTCGGTGAAGAGGTGAAGCAGGTGTTCATTCATTTTTCTATCTTTCTCACCCTGTAGGAATTGGTTCTTACTCTACTATAGGGAAAGGAGCTAGCTATTCAGGTGAGTATCTGCTAAGTGGGTAAGTCCTATTCTATCCCTGAGGTTTAAAATGGTACACAAATTGGTGGTAAAGTTAATAAAATATATATAAAGCAACATAAATAAGTGAATAATATAATCAAGTAATTAATCAAAACACATTAAGGATGGCAGGACAGGTGATGTGTCAAGGCTGCAGCATGTGAGTGCTTCTGGGTAACATTGTGATCCAGGGTAAACACATCTACAGTGTTTGTGGCTCGAGGAACCTCAGCTCAGAGTCATTGAACTGGAGGCTGAGCTGCAGATACTGTAACACATCAGGGAGGGGGAAAGTCACCTGGATGCTTTGTACTAGGAGGCAGTCACACCTAGGATAGGGTCTTCTGATTTGGTCAGTGGTCAGGGACAGGAGAGCGTGACTGAGTGAGGCAGGTAAGGGGACCCAAAGGGCAGGAGTGTCAGCCTCTGCAATTGTCCAATAGGCTTGAGGTTCTCTCAGCTTGTTTGGATGAGAGTGAGGGCTGCCGGCTGGATGAACAAACTGACCATGACACCGTGATACAGGAAGCATCCAAGTGGGGAGAGCAAAAAGGAATGTAGTGGTAGTAGGGGATAGTATAGTGAGGGGGATTGACACCATTCTCTGCAGCAAAGAGCGAGAGTCCAGGTGGCTGTGTTGCCTGCCCAGTGCCGGGGTCAGGCCATCTGCTCAGGGTTGGAGAGGAACTTGCAGTGGGAGGGGGAGAATCCAGTTGTCGTGGTCCATGTAGGTACCAACAACATAGGTGGAACTAGGGCAAAGGGACTGAGTTTCTGCATAGAGAGTATGAGGAGCTTGGCACTAAATTGAAAAGCAGAACCTCAAAGGTTATAATCTCTGGATTATTACCTGAGTCACATGGAAATTGACATTGGGTACATAAAGTTAGAGAGATGAATACATGGCTCAAAGCCTAGTGTGGGAGAAGTTGGTTCTGGTTTCTGGGGCACTGGCACCAGTACTGAGGAGAGTGGGGGGTGTACCACTGGGACAGTCTACACCTGAAGCATGCTGGCACCAGTGTTCTTGCGAACAGCATAACTAGGGAAGTAGAGAGAGTGTTAAACTAAATAGCAGCACTTAGCCTCAGGGAGATGAGTGCGCTCTCTCGTGCGCACGCGCTAAAGAGCACACTCTCGATTTTAGGCATTCCCCCCGTCTGCACAGGAAGCGCATACCCTGCAGATGTCACACTGGGCTGGCTTTAAATAGCAGGGGAAAAAATCAGCCCTAAGAATGCACTAAGAATCAAGACTAAATGTTACAAAGATAACAAAGACAAAACTAAAGGCTTTGTGTCTAAATGCACAAGGCATTCATAACAAAATAAATAAATTGATGGCACACATTGAAGTAAATAAATATGATCTAATAGTCATTACTGACTGCAGGATGACAAAGATTGGCTCCTGAATAATGAGGGGTATATGACATTCAATAAGAACAGGAAGCTAGGTAAAGGTGGAGGGGTAGCAATGTTGATGAAGGATGGCATTTGTGTAATAGTTAGAGCTGAACTTGGTTCGGGAGATCAATACATAGAACTGCTTTGGGTGGAGATGAGGAACAGTAGGGGAAAGAAGTCACTAGCGGGAGTGGATGACAGACCCCCTAACAGTAACCACAATGTAGGACAAAGTATACAAGAAGAAATACTGGGTGCTTGTGATAAAGGGACAGCAATAATCATGGGTGACTTTAATCTACATATAATGTAAAAAGCAGATTGGCAGTAGTAGCCTGGATGAGGAGCTCATAGAATACTTTCAAGATCGTTTCTTAGAGCAGCACCTTCTGGAACCAACCAGAGAGCAGGTTATTTTAGATTTGGTATTATGTAATGTGACAGGATTAATTAATGACCTCAGGGTAAAGGCAACCCTAGGTAGCAGCAGCCTTAATATGATTAAATTTTATATCCAGTATGAAAGGGAGAAGAGTGCGTCTCAGACTAGTATTTTAAATTTAAATAAGGGCATGAAAGCTGAGCTAGCTGATGTTAACTGAGATACTAGTCTAGGGGATAGAGCAATAGAGAAGTAGAGGGAGACACTTAAGAGGATATTTCATAATAATTATATCCCCTCTATAAAAAAATTCTAAAGAGAGGACCCACTGTCCGTGGTTAACTAAAGAGGTTAGGAAAAGCATCAAACTTAAAGAAAAAACATACAACTGCGCAAGGTTGATTGGCAGGTCAGATGATTGGTCAGAATACACAGAATAGTAGAGAATAACTGAAAGGTTAATGAGGAAAAATAAATTAGAGTATGAGAGGGAGCTAACTAGAAGTGTAAAAATGGGTAGCAAGAGCTTCAAAAGGTATTTAAACAGGAAAATAGTAGGTAAAGTGAATGTTGGTCCTCTGGAGACTGAGAGTGGGGAGTTAATAGTAAATAATAAGGAAATGGTGGATGAAATGAACAAATATTTGCTTCTGTTCTCATTATAGAGGAAACAAAAAACATTCCAGTAATAGCTGTAAATCAAGAGATGGAAGGGAGAGAGCAACTTGGTGAAATTACAATCACAAGGAAAGTGGTACTGAGCAAACTGATGGAGCTGACAAGTCTCCGGTTCCTGATGGACTTCATCCTAGGGTCTTAAAAGAGGTGGCTAAATGAGGCAGTGGATGCATTGGTGCTAATTTTCCAAAATTACCTCGATTCTGGAAAGGTTCCATCAGATTGGAAAGTAGCAAATATAACCCCTCTTTTCAAGAAGGGAGGGAGGCAGGAAACAGGGAACTATAGGCCAGTTAGCTTGATGTCTGTCGTGGGTAAGTTGTTAGAATTGATCATGAAAGAAGTTATAACTGCATACTTAGAAATACACAAGGTAATTGAAAAGAGTCAGCATGGCTTTGTGAAAGGAAAATCATGTTTTACCAATTTATTAGAGTAGTTTGAAGGACTAACATGTGCTGAGGATAAAGGGGAACCTGTAGATGTTCTGTACTTGGATTTCTAGAAGGCATTTGATAAGGTGCCACATCAAACGTTACTGTGATAAATAAAAGCTCATGGTGTGGGGGGCAACATATTAGCATGGATGGAAGATTGGCTGGCTGGCAGAAAGCAGAGTATGCATAAATGGATCTTTGTCTGATTGGCAGGATGTGACTAGTGGGGTCCTGCAGGGGTCAATGCTGGGGCCTCAACTTTTTACAATTTATATCAATGCCTTAGATGAAGCAGCGAAGGCATGGTAGCTAAATTTGCAGATGACGCAAAGATAGGTAGGAAAATATGTTGTGAAGTAGGCATAAGGAGTTTGCAGACGGATATAGAAAAGTTGAGTGAGTGGGCAAAGATCTGGCAGATGGAGTATAATATGGGAAAATGTGAAGTCACTCAATTTGACAGGAAGAATAAAAAATCAGAATGTTACTTAAATGGAGAACAACTGCAGAATTCCAAGGTGCAGAGGGATCTAGATGTTTTCGTGCATGAGTTACAAAGAGTTAGAATGCAGGTACAGCAAGTAATCAAGAAGGCTAATGGAACGCTATCCTTTATTAAGAGAGGAATTGAACATAAAAGTAAGGATGTAATGCTTCAATTATACAGGGCATTGGTGAGACCGCACCTCGAATACTGTGTGCAGTTTTGGTCTCCTTAGTTGAGGAAGGGTGTAAATGCACCGGAAGCGGTTCCAGATTGATATCTGGAATGAGTGGGTTGTCTTACGAGGTCAGGTTGAACAGGCTGAGCTTGTTTCTACTGGAATTAAGAAGAGTGAGGGGGACTTCATTGAAGTACATAAGATCCTGAACGGCCTTGACAAGGTGGACATGGAAAGGATGTTTCCTCTCGTGGGTGAGTCCAGAGTTAGGGGGCACGGTTTTAAAATTATATGACAGAGATGAGGAGAATTTTTTTCTGAGGGTTGTGTGACTTTGGACCTCTTTGTGGGGTCACTGGATGTTTTTAAGGCAGAGGTATATAGATTCTTGTTAGGCAAGGGAATCAAAGATTATCGGGGGTAGATGGGAATGTAGAAGTTGAAACACAAACACCTGCTGGCAGAGCAGGCTAGAGGGGCCGAATGGGCTATTTCTGCTCCTATTTCGTATCTTCGTAAATGATGCTATAAATTATTTTCACTATCCAGTTCTATCGAGTCTGTTGTGATATTTTGAAATCTTCACTTGGTTGATTAATAGTTTTCAGGTTAAGTTCAGGATTCCCTTTTCATTCTTATCCACCCCACATGGCCCCGCCCCCCCAACCCCCACACGCCGCCCCCCCTCCCCTCTCGAGTCCCCTCGGGACTTGTTTCTCATGACTGCCCTGTCACTGTGACAAACCCTTAATAAGCATATTTTGACTAATTTCCGTGGATATATTTAGGTACAACAGCAAGATTCAGCTGCTTTCTACCAGTCTTCATCTTCTGTTTAGATATAGTCGCTTTTTTGTGGCAATAACAAACCTTCACCCATATTTGTTTAATTCACAGAGTCTTTACAGTCCAGAAGAAGGCCATTCGGCCCATCAAGCCTGCGCTGGCTCTTTGAAAGTGCATTCAACCTAGTCCCACTCTCCTGTCTTACCCCCATAACCTTGCACATTCTTTCTTTTCAGGTAGGAATACAATTCCCTTTGGAATACCTCCATCAAACCTGCCTCCTCCACCCTCTCTCAGGAAGTTTGTTCCAGACTCCAAACACCCTCTGTGTGAAAAAACTTTCCTCACATCATCTTTACCCCTTTTGCCAATTATTTTGAATCTGTGCCTTCTAGTCCTTGATGCTCTTGAGTGTTTTCAACATCTAAAGAAAGCTTTGCATTCGATATCAAGCAATCTATGCCTATAGATAAAGACATCAAGTGGAATTTAATGCCCTCCCACATAGCGAGTTTGATGGAGAGGGGTCATTTAATGGGGGGGGGGAAGGTGGTGGTTGGCGACCCCACCACCGTCCCACCTCTGCCCCAGTTAAATCCAGGGCAGAAGGCTCATGAGCATCCTTCCTGCCCTGCTGCCAATTCAGGCGCTTAAACGGGCAATTAATGCCCACTTAAGGGCTTCGTCCCACTGGGTATTTACTTGGGGCATCTGGAAGGGGATGCCTGCTGAGAACCACCCCACTGCTGCTGACCCCCTCCCCTCACCCGACATCATTCACCTGTGCCTGGGTCCCTCGGTGGTCTGGGTGCCAGCAACAGTCACCACCTCCCTGGAGGCGTTGCCAAGCAATGAAGAGCTGCCAGCTTCTGATTGGCCTGCAGCCCTTGGCAGGCGGGACTTCCACCCTCAGGTTTCCTTGATGCCGGGTAAGGCCCACCACTGCCCTGTTAAGTGCCTGATTGTCATTTCATGTGGCAGTCTTCCCCAAAAAGAGGAGACATGTGGCTCTCCAGCCGGAAGCGGAGACCTCCATCACCTACATTAAATTCTGCCCATAGAGTTATTAGGGAACAGAAGAAGGCCATTTGGCCCATCGAGTCCATGCTGATTTTTTAGGAAGAGCACGAGAGACCTATGGGTAATAAACGCAAAGCTTATAAGAGCAAACATGCAGCTTACAGAATGTTTAGATGATATATGTCACTTGTGCACATGGTTTTCATTCAGTAAACAAAGTGCAACATGTCGAAATATCTATAAAAATATGAAAAGGCCTCTTTTTGGCCAGTCATTGCATGGATATGTTTTGATGAAAATAGCAGATTTGTTTATAGTCGAGGTGCTGAAACTGATGAATTAATCAGCACTTAATTCCCCTGCTTAGTCATTATTCTAGTTCTTGTCTCTTGTTTGCATCATATTTTTAAGACAACATATATTCATATATTCATGTATTCCGCTATTATGCATCAAACCAGCAAAATCACAATAGGCATCATTTAATTTCATGCATTTTTAAATGCTCCTTTCACTGATTTTTAAAATAGTATTAACTATGTAGTTATTCAAAAATTAACACAGTGAACTTGGAAACATAATGCCACCCCCATTAGCATTTTTCATCATCCTGCCTCAAGTCCTTACCATGGCAAGACTTCAATTGCTATTCCTTTTTTACATTTTCATGCCTGTAATGTACTTACTTTTATTTTGAGCCATTTACAGTTTGTTAAAGTACCTCAGATGAATTATATTCTTCTTCACTCCCTCTGCTCCCCCAGCTACCATTTCTGCTCTTGATGTATCTACTAACTGATTTATACATTGGAGTTCAAACTCTTTCAATATTGCAAATAAGAGATGAACTCCAACAATAATTTATTGTATGAAGCATTGAGACATTAAAGTGGGATGCCTTTATTTATTATTAAAGACATTACCTATCTCCAATATCTTTGTAAGACTGGATGAGCTTGCAATGCATGCCCCAATCTGTGTCAATCTGCTGCCAAAAGCAATGTTATACATGTTTTGAATAGCATCCATGGAATATTCATAATTTACAGCACAGAAAGGGGCCATATAGCCAATTGTGTCCACTCTGACTGAAAAAAAAGCTATCCAACCTAATTGCACTTTACAACTCTTGGTCGAAAGGTTAGGGTACTGCAGGTTAGGGCACGTCCAAGTTTTTTTTTTAACTACAATGAGGTTTTCTGCCTCTACCACATTTTCAAGCAGTGAGTCCCAGACCCTCAGCACTCTCTGAGTGAAAACACTTCTCCTCAACTCCCTGTTAATCCTCTGCCAATTATTTGAAATCCATGCCCACTGGTTATTGTGTTAGGAATGCAAGATTTTATAAGATGACTAGTGTTTTGGGACTATCTCTTTAAAATCCATGTAAAATGATGTGGTGAAGAGGGTCATGTGATGTGTGCAACAACAAGCCTGGGTAGCTTGGTTACAATGGGAACAGGGAGGCCCAGGGTGAGACTAACCGGGAAGCAAAGTGTAAAACGTTCACACCTGAAAATAAAGGCAAGAAGAGCTGGTCTAACTGTGGATAGACTTGCTGTCTCCAAGTTTTTGAGCAGGGAAACAGAGAGCAGTCTCAGAGACGAAAAGCTGCAGCTGGGGTGCTAAGCAGAGAGAGGAAGATTGTGAGTTCTCTGTCTGCTACTGAAGCAGAATGTGGGAGGGGAGATGGTCTCTGGCCAAAGAGACGTGTCCTCTAGCAATCTAGGAAATGCAGAAGTTTCGCCCTAGTGTGGCCGGGTGTTGGGGACGTGGGGGGAAGACTTGCCAGAGTGAGCCTTACTGCTGGCATTCAGTTTGGCACTTCTCTGAAAACTGAGAGAAATGCATTTTGACAGTCACTCAACATTACGACTCGGAACAGGGAGAAGCCAACCCATTGGAAGCTCAGGATTGGCTCCTGAAAAAATTGCCATTCTGCAGATAGCAGGTAGTGAATGAAATTGTGCTGTGGAGTTTTGGTTGTATTAAAGTTAAAGGGGAGGAGAGTATCTTTTCTGTTGTTTAGTGTTTGGCTACCAATAGTGCTTAGTTGAGGCTGCTTTTAGTATGTTTATTAGTTACAGTAAAAGTCTTAAAACTTTAAATCTTGTTGTGTGATCCTTTCAGTTGGTCATTGGGATTTCAAATCTCTTGTTTAAAGTTATCGGTCTCTATGAGGTTTGTAACAGTTGACATTTCTGCTAAGTGATATAAGTCTTCCCTATCCACGCTATCTGGTCCCTCTTAATTTTTCACACATCAATTAAATCTTCCTTCAGCCTCTTCTGTTCCAAAGAAAACAAACCCGGCCTATCCACTTTTTCATCATAGCTAATTTTCTCCAGTCCTGGCAATGTCCTTGTGAATCTCCCCTGCAACCTCTCTAATAATCACATGCTCAGTGCAGAACATGGCAATGGACAACATTTAGAATGGTACTTTAAAATAATATGACAAAAATGAAGCACTTTTGTTGAAGGTTTAATAATTATTTTAAAAATAAATCTGTGTCACGATTTATAAAGTTTTCATACCCTAAAATCAAACGCCGGCTTAACACAATACAGTTATTGCAAAAATTAATCAATTTGTTATCAGGCAGTTGCCTGAGAGACAAAGCAAGCTGTTCAATTCAAATGCAAATACCTTGGCCGAGAATTTTGCCTGGGCTCAGGAAAACATGAGTCGCCCACTTTTGAGCCTCCTGAATGGCATTCCTGACGGAGTATTTACTTTCCCTGGGATTTTCATGTTTGCTTTCAATGAAGGGATGAGCTCTAAGTGTGATTTGCGAGTCGCAATTGGGTTCAGGATCACGTTTGTAGAAGGAAGAGGTTGGCTGCAGAGGCAGGTACTTCCTGTCCTCTGCCCAATGAAAGGGCAGCAAAGGTCTTAACATCAGTAATCTGCCTGGAGAGATGTACCACACCAGTGGAGGTGACCTGTAACTCCTGCATTGTAAATACGGTGTATTTATATGTTGGTTGAAACTGTTTCCCTGTCTGAGCTAGTTCATTGACTGCATAGTTACAGCAATATGTCCTGATGTGTTCACTGTTCTAAGCCAATGTTGCTAACTCTACCCTATCTTTTGAGTATCCTACATGTACCTGTCCTTTGCTGCTCACCACTAAGAGTCTGACTTCTAGAGAGACATCAGGCAACAGCTCACAGAGCTCTGCGAGACTCCACAGTGGCATAGTTTACCTGCTGCACCCTTCATTCCAACTCAGACCTTCACACCTGCAACACTCGTCCCAAAGCATTCCCCCTCAGAAAACGCAGCACTGAGTACTCCCAGGCCAACCCCCAAAGGCACCATAGAGCAGGCCACGAATGCTCCTCGAACTCCTTGGGCCCTTAATGCATTGGCATCCTGGGACATGGCTTGCCAGCCTGTAACTTGTAACACAATGATTAGATCACCCAGCCTGTGCAAGGCAAACCCTCCCCTCCTGTCCCATACACAGATTAGAACCTCCCCCTCATGATCACTGAATCTCATGAAGTTCATGACAAGGAAGGACATGACAACTACACATGCTGACTCAGGTACTTCCTCGTCCCCTATTCCAGGACAGTCCACGCCCAGGATAGCCAGTCCTGGGATGGAGCAGTGCCCAGATTCTCCGAGCATGAGCTGGAGATTCTGCTGCTGCAGGTGGAGGCACTCAAGGAATATCCTGTTTCCCCCAAGGGCCCAGGCTGCCTCCTGGGACTAACATGGCAATGGCCCTAGATAGCTGAGGCGGTCAGCGCCTCAGACAAGCGCTGGAGAACACGGATCTGGTGCCATAAGCACTTCAGCGACCTTCTGAGCTACGGTAAGGTGAGTGAGATGTTCCAAATATGGGTGCAGCCTGGCCTGGCTGTCTGCAGCTTGGGTGGACACAGGGAACATAGAGTTACCAACTCCAGCTGGACATATTCTTGGAGACGTCAGTGGAAGTGATGTTATGGAAAGCCGGTGGTGTGGCAAGAGTGAGCAGGTGAAACTAGAGAAAAGGCCTGTGACACCGAGTGAGAGGGAACAAACCTGTGTCCACTGAATTCCACTACTGGGTCCGAACAACCTCTTCCCTGCCGGTTGCTCTCGGTGGACGGAAATCCACAGCACACCACAGCCTGCCTGGTCACCACCAATTCAACCCCACACTAATTAATAACACTGATTAATCATGATACCAGCATCTGGCCAGTCTCAGCTGAGCCTAACCTTGACTCATAATCAGCGCCCTTTCCTCCAGCTCTGCAGCCTGAGTGGGCATCGCCTCAACTGATTGAAACACTCATCATGTGGTTTGTAGGCCATTCGGACATTTCTGTCTAGTGGCTTCTGCTGACACCGAGTCAGGCTTTTGCATGGGCGGGGGAGTAGGTTCCTGATGTAGGGAAGGTCAGGTGGTATCTGAATGCAGGTTGTGATTGGCTAACGGCTGGTCCCTGACATAGGGAAGGTCAGGTGGTACCCGTGCCCGGCCTATGATTGGCTGGAAGCCAGTCCCTGACGTAGGGAATGTCGGGTGATGCTCGAGCCCAGGCTACACATCACCCTTTCCACCTTTTCCTTTCAGGAGAAGATGGCGCATAACACCAGAGAAATGGCCAAGAGCAGAGGTGGCATCCTAAATCAGAGCTGTGGAGGAGACAGTATGCATCCTGCCATCAGAATGTGTGGGTGCTGGTGGCTCACCCATCCCAGGGGCACATGGCCTTGCGGTTGGCAGAACTGAGCTGGTGCCGGCGAGGGCTGAAGGGCAGAGGGAGAGTGATGGGCCCTGTGGACAACATCTTGGACGTTAATGGTGCCAGGCGACTCCAAGTTCTGAAGGCGGGGTGTGAGTCTGGGAGGTGTCAGCTGGCAGAAACCCAGTTTAAATATGGCTTTGGAAGAAGGTCAATGGGAGTGGAGCATGACTTCACCTCATGACTGTCTAGTGTTCCTCTTACAGGCCCCAGAGCTGCAGTCCCACCCACTGGAGAGGAGTCCAACCTCGAAAACGTGAAGACACACTGTCCATGGGTGCACCGTCACCAATCTCTGAGGCAGCAGACACCAGTCCATAGATACACAGGCTGGTGGCTTTAAGTGCAGAAATGGAATGGAAGTCACAGTGAGTGAAGAGCACAGCACCAGTGTGAAGAAGGAGGTGGCAGAGATTTCTATGCACAGTTCACCCCAGAGTAGAGGGGGCTATTGGTAAGGGTGTTCTGTGGGGCAGTGAGACAGAACTTCAGGACTCTCCCTTTGGGATTGAATATTTGGAACTGCAGTGGCTGATAAGTGGCCATACAACCGACTTCCCTGAGGCACCACGAGCTCATGCCCTCCAAATGGAGGAGTCCATCATTGTCATGACCTCAACCGTGTCTCGGGTTAGGGAGCGCATGATGAGCAACCATGAAAGAGTGGCCAGCCTCGTGGTGATCCCAATGCAGCTGCACGTACAGTGCGTACAAGAGGTGCTAGATCTCCTGTGCAGTGGCACGAGTTCCATATCAGCACTGAGAGAGCAGCCAAGGTCGCTGAACAGGATTAAATCCATGGGGTGGTAGGTCGGTGGTGAGAGGGGATGGCAGCTGTGTCCCAGCACCACATCAGTCCAGCCTCCAGACAGCACACCAATAGCTGAGCAATTGGAACAGAGGGCCGAGAGATCCACGCACTTAGGGGGAGTCTCACCGTCCTTTGATTCCTCAGCCCCTTAGCCAGATGGACCATCCTATATTCCATTCAGAAAGAGAGAAAGAAAGACTCTATGGGAAGGATGCACCATCTGTGGCTAACTAAGGAAGTTAAGGATAGTATCAAATTGAAAGAAAGAGTACAATACTGCGAAGGTTAGTGGTAGGTCGGAAGACTAGACAGATTATAGAAACCAGCAAAGAATGACTAAAACCATAATGAGGGACAAAATTAGAGTATATGAGAAAGCTATCTAGAAATATAAAAACAGATAGTAAGAACTTCTACAAACACTTAAAAAGGAAAAGAGTAACTGAAGTGAGTGTTAGTCCCTTAGAGGGTGAGACTGTGAATTAATAATGGAAAATAAGGAAAGGGTGGAAGTGCTGAACAAGCGTTTTGTGTCTTTCTTCACTGTAGAAGATGCAAAAAACCTCCAAAGAATACTCGAAAATCAAATCAAGAGGTAAAAGGGAGGGAGGAGCTTAAAACAATCACAATCACATGGGAAAAAGGTACTGGGAAAACTATTAGAACTAAAGGTTGACAAGTCCCCAGGACCCAATGACTTTCATCCTAGAGTCTTAAATGAAGTGGTTGCAGAGATAGAAGATGCATTGGTTATGATCTTCCAAAATTCCCTAGATTCTGGAAAGGTCCCAGAAGACTGGAAAATCACTCATGTAACACCTCTATTCAAGAAAGGAAGGAGTCAGAAAACAGGAATCTATAGGCCAATTAGCCTAACATCTGTCTTGGGAAAATGCTAAAATCCATTATTAATGAGATAATAACAGGACTTTTAGAAAATCACCAGACAATCAGGCAGAGTTGACATGGTTTTGTAAAAGGGAAATCATGTTTGACTAATTTACTAGAGCTCTTTGAGGAAGTAACAATTAATGTGGATAAAGGGAATCTTTGCTAAGGAGCCACATCAATGGTTACTACACAAAATAGGAGCTCATGGTGTGGGGGATAACATCGTAACATGGGTAAAGGATTGGTTAACTAAAAGGAAGTAAAGAGTAGGAATAAACGGATAATTTTTGGGTTAGCAGGCAGTTATTAGTAGCACGTCACAGGGTTCAGTGCTGGGGCCTCAACTATTTACAATTTATATTATCTGAAAACCAAGAATTATACTTTCTTTTAAAATTTGGAGGGACATTGTATTATTTGGACACTTGGGAACATATTTGGATTTTTTTTTAAAAGGTTATAAGCTCCCCTTGGACTGTGAGCAAGCATGCCTTTTCCAAGAAATCACATGACCAGCTTAGCACATGAGGAGGAGAACTATTTGCTTATTTGGACTATAATTACTTTAGTGGCTGGAAAAAAAACATGTTGCAAAGGCCCTGGTGATTTACCAAAAATCACCTGACAAGGATGTTCCCCGTATGTTCTGAACTTGCTTTTTGAACTCAATTGGGAATAAACCGAGAAGGGGAAAGCTGCCCAACTCGTGCTCTCCTTGCCTTGCCTGAAATACAGTGTGATTATCAGTAACCAGCTAGGAATCCTCATCTTAGTGAAACTTGTCTGTATTTGGAAACCCGAGAGGTTGAGTTCAGAGGGAAACCCCAAGGATTGATACAGTTCTATTCTCCTCCACACCAACTTCATTGGTGAGAACCTCTAGACATTCCATCTTCACAAGAGGGAGCACCAGACTCTGTGAACTTCATGCTTTCCAAAATGCTTTTCTTTACCCACCAATCTCTGCAGAGACTCTATCTGTTTGTCCTTTGTCTGTGTGTACGCGTGCTGGGATATTTTAAAATGGATAGATAGTTACACTTCCAGATTATAAATTGCGTATTACCCAGTTCTTGTGACTTTTTTTTAAAGTTTTGCTTTATAATAAATCAATCATTCTGAGTTTATTGAAAAAAGCCTGGTTAAGATCTCTTTTATTCTGGGCCTAACAGTAGTGAAGGTAAATAAGTGGCCATTTTGGTGAGTAAATGAGTAAACATTTACACTGCGACCTGTGGAGTAGTGGGGCTAGATAACTTACACACTCCTCACATCCTAGTTGTAACAATGTCAGTGACTTGGACAAAAGGACCAAACATATGGTAGCTAAATTTGCTGATGATACAAAGAAAAGTAGGAAAGTAAGTTGTCAAGAGGACATAAAGAGTTTACAAAGGAATTTAGAAAGTTTAGGTGAATAGGCAAATATTTGGCAGATGCAGTATAATGAGAGAGAATGTCAATTTGTCCATTTTGGCATGAAGAATAGCAAATATTATTTGAATGGAGAGAGAGGCTCTATGGTACAGAGGGATCTGGATGTCCTGGTACATGAATTACAAAAAGTTGGTGGGCAAGTGCAGCAAGTGATGAGGAAGGCAAATAGATTGTTGGCATTTATTGCAAGGGGAATCGAGTATATAAATAGGGAAGTGTTGCTGAAGCTGTGTAAAGGGCTTTAGTTAGATCACATCTGGAGTATTGTATACAGTTCTGGTTTCCTTATTTATGAAAGGATATAATTACATTAGAAGCAGTTCAGGTAAGGTTCACTCAACTGATTATTGGGATGAGGGAGTGCATCCACCTCTTATGAGGAAAGGTTGAGCAGGTTGAGCCTATGTACCCATTGGAGTTTAGAAGAATGAGAAGTGATCTTATTGAAACATAAGATCCTGAGGGGACTTGACAGGGTGGATGCCAAGATGCCAAGGGGAACCCTGTGACGGAGTCTAGAGCTAGGGACACAGTTTAAAAATTAGGGGTCTCCCATTTGAGACTGAGATAGAGATATTTTTTCTCTCAGAAGGTCATCAGTCTGGAGAATTCTCTTCCCCAGAAATCAGTGGAGGCTGGGCCATTGAATGTTTTTAAGGCTGAGTTACATAGATTTTTGATCGACACAGGAGTCAAGAGTTATGGGGGAAGGCCAGGAAAGTGGAGTTGAGGCCACAATCAGATCAGTCACTGTCTTATCGAATGGCAGAGCAGGCTCAAGGGACTGAATGGCCTTTCTTGCTCCTAATGCTTGTATTCTTCCGTTAGTCAGGTCCAAGCAAAGATGGCTGCCCCTGCAGAGTTTCAGGTAGTGCAATAACAGGGAGGGCTCCAACAGGTCCCTGTATGATGAGGCTGACCACCATGATCCTTGCACACATGTAGCCAGAGAGGTGAGCAGCCTGCATCCACCTCCTCTGAGGCAACAAGGGGAGCACTATGTAGGAGTGTTTAAGAGCGGGGAATACCACATCATCTACAGCACTAGATGGGTCATAGTGGTACTTAGATAAGCTACGTTGTGTAGAATAAGATAAGACATTTGTAAAGTGGAACTGAAACCTTTATCTGTGAAAAATGTTAACTATTTACGATATATTTACAGAATATTGGGCTTTACATACAGTCAAAAGGGTTTTACTGTCTCACCTGCCACCTGGACACTGCATCCAGTTGGCCTTCATTGTTTTGACCAGTGCTTGGGCGAGGACCCCCAATTTTGCTACGCTCCCGGGTGAGGAGGAATGAGCTGACTCCCCTTTTGTTATTTAACCCCCCCCACCGGTTAGTTGCAACAAGTTTAATTTAAAAGGGACCCCCATGGATACTTTTCCCAGTTCAAATGTATTTATTTTTTCGAAGGGGCCAGCCTAACCAGGCTTTCCTGAATCAAAGAAAGAGTAAATTTATTAGTTACTAAAACCTGAGAAAAAAAATAATAAAAATGCAACACACATACACATAGGTCGGAAATGAGAAGTTATGAGTCCAAATAAAAGTTAAAAAAAAATACAAATCAATCTTCTGCTTGTCCGTGAGGCATAGATGGTGGTATTGTTAAGTTGGGTGATTCCAGTAGAGCTGACTTGGACACCATTGTTGTGAGGTCTTTTTCCCAGTTGGGAATGCATTGGGTGTAAAACGTATACATTTTTGCAGTTAGTTTGGAGACACTTGATTCTGCAGGGTGGCTGGAAGGCTCTCCTATCTCCTTTAGATTGTGGCTTCTGCTGAGCTTTGCCTCCAGCAACAGAGAAAGAGAGAGAGATCTTCACCCACAAGCTGCAGGGGGGTGACTAGCTTGTACTTCTGCTTGCTGTCAGACACAGTCACACACCAGAACACTGGCTTTTTAAATGGTTTTCCCCTGTGTATTCTGGAAGAGAAAAAGGAAAATATGACTTGCACTCAAAGTCCATGTCCTTTTCTTCTCAGACCATTTACACATTCAGAGATATAAATCAGCAGGAGATGGATTTCGGATGCCTTCTGAGATATGCAAATCAATCTTTTGTCTCCGCAACCACAGGAGATTAAAGTTCAGTCTTTTGCACCTTTCCTATCTCCTTTTCAAGTGTCTCTGCTTGAAGAAGGCCTTGCCATCTTTTCAGGTACGATATTTCATGTTCTTTGGGGAGAAGTTTGTCAGTATAATCCACATAGCGATTTTCCAGAATGTGGTCACTTTACATCATCAGCCATCCATTACTCAGTGTCCTTGCTTGTATTTCTTTAAAAACACACAGGCCTTCCTTAAAAACTTCAAATTGCCCACAGGAAATTGACACCGTTAGTTTGCTGTCATAACATCGTCAATCCTCATACGTGCTCGCAGGTAATGCCCTTCCTTTGGTGCCTCAAATGCCCTTCTCTGCCTTCCAGGTCATTCTTTGCACTCACGCAAGGTTCCCATCATGTGAAGAACCATGGTGTCGGAATATCGCTGGAAACGCTGACGTCCTGGTTCCTCTCAGCCTTGGCCCTCTGCACATGGCGAAGAAGGCACTTCAGGTTGCTGATGCTGTTGCTGCTGCTGCTACTACAGCATCTGTGCCTCTATGTACTGAGGGTAGCCCTAGTGCTGCACCCATGTCAAATTGGAGATTTGTAAAGGGGCAACTTGACTGCTGAAGACTCTGAGGCTGCAATAGAGACCTGTTGATGGCAGGTCTACAGCTGTATTGGCTGTGGCCCTCAGGGACTCCTCCATGTGCTCCCTGACTGTGAATCCTTCGGCTGGCAGGCAGGCTTTACAGTTTTAAAAGTTGAGAAAAACGCAGGAAAAAAGTTGCTCCACTAATGTCTACTCTTCCCAATCTGGCAGAAATAGTCACATCTCAAATGAGGAGAAGTGATTTTTTTAAAGGTTCTAAAGTTCCAGCCCATGAAAGTGATGGGCAGGAGGAAATACAATTTTCCTGTGGTTCTCACAATGGAGTCCTAGACTTCAGAAAGAGTGCATGTGTGTTTTGTACCCAATGCCTTCCCAACCCGACAAAAGACCACACAACAATGGTGTGGGATCAGGGAGGCAGAGGGAAATTGTACTTCCAGAAAAAAAATAAACAAAGTTCAGGGTTTTGCGACCTGATTCACGCGTCTATTGGGAGATGAAAATCCCGCCCCTTGTGTAACTTTTGCAAGTATGTTTTTGATTGGAAGTTTCTTTTGAATTTAACAGATAACTATTAATTTACTGGGCTTTAGACACTATTTGGAAGGTACATATCAATCTGCTATTTCAACCCAGTGAGTCTGTCTGCAAGCTTGGTGCAGTGAGAGTGAGGCCAGAAAGTTTGAATTTGATCTAGGACCGGATGCTGGTGGATGGTGAGTAAGGAGTCTTAACTTTTTAAAAGTCCTTTTGTGAAAATCTAGTTTTGGTTCCTGAGTTCCTACATTAGCATTTAACTGAAATGTACAGTTTAAATTCTGAAGTTCCCAGTCTTCAGCAGGGTTTTAACAAGGTATCCACTGGTTGAGCAGTTGGGCTTAGTTAATTAAAGAAGCAGCTGGAACTGGTTCCTCTGTAACTGGCCAGCTAGCCTTTGTCTAAGGAGCATATAAAGTCAGCCAACTTAGTGTGACTTAGCACTTGGTTGCAATGTAGAATAGAGTGCTGGGAATTGGGTAATTAAGGGAGTTAGGGGAGGAAGGGAAAGAGATGCTCCTTTGCTTTTGCTTTTGGCGTTTGATAATGCGAGGGGAGTGGTGGTCTTAAAGAGCGAGGAGAACCAAGCCTGAGACAAGGGCTGGACTGGGAGCCAGCTCGAGAGGAGTGGCGGCCTTGGTAAGTAGGACCTGATAATGACATACTGTCCAGTCTTTAAAGGAAAAATTGACCTCTGGTTTAGATTAGGTAGTGTTTAAAGTATAAGAGGTAATGTCCTTAGTATATATTTAATATTCCTTAAGCTAGAGGAAGTGAAAGTAAAAGGAAGTAATTTAAGGGTAAGTCATGGCAGAGCAGCTTGGCCACGTGTTATGCTCCTCCTGCACAATGTGGGAAGTTAGAGACACTTCCAGTGTCCAGGGCGACCACATGCAAGAAGTGTCTCCAGCTGCAGCTACTCAAAACCCGCAATTTGGGGCTGGAACTGTGGCTGAGGTCACTGAGGAGCATCCGCAAGACTGAGATCTTCGTGGGATTGTATGTACAGTGAGGTGGTCACACCACAGGTAAAGAGTGCACAGGCAGAAAGGGAATGGGTGACCGCCAGACAGAGTAAAGGCACTAGGCAGGTAGTGCAGGAGTCCCCTGGGTCCATCTACCTCTCCATCAGATTTTCAGTTTTGGATGCTGTGGGGGGAGATGGTTTCTCAGGGGAACGCTGCAAGAGTCTAGTCTGTGGCCCCATAGGTGGCCCAGCTGCACAGGAGTTGGAAGGGGTGAGAGAGAAAAAACAGTGGGAGAGCAATAGTGATAGGGGATTCTATCATTAGGGGAATAGACGTGACACCAGGATGGTATGTTGCCTCCCTGGTGCCAAGGTCAAGGCTGTCACTGAGCCGCTGCAGGACATTCTGAAGTGGGAGGGTGAACATCCAGAGGTCGTGGTCCATATCGGTACCAACGACATAGGTAAAAAAGAGGGATGAGGTCCTGAAAGCAGAATATAAGGAGCTAGGAAATAAATTAAAAAGCAGGACCTCAAAGGTAGTAATCTCAGGATTACTCCCAGTGCCATGTGTTAGCGAGATCAGGAATAGGAGAATAGACCAGATGAATTGTGGCTGGAGAGATGGTGTGGAAAGGAGGGAATTGGATTTCTGAAGCATTGAGACCGATTCTGGAGAAGATGGGACCTCTACAAGCTGGGCGGGTTGCACCCCAGCAGGACCAGGACCAATATCCCCACAGGATTATTCGCTAGTACTGTGGGGGAGGGAGGGTTTAAACTAGAGTGATGGGGGGTGGCAACCTGAGCGGGAGACACAAGAGAGGGAAACAAAAATAGAAATGAAGGACAGAAAAGTAGAAAGCAAAAGTGGAAGGCAGAGGAAACAAGGGCCAGCAGAAAATAAGGGCTATAGTACAAAAAAAATGTGTAAAAATATTAAAAAGACCAGTCTAAAGGCATTGTTTCTGAATGCACGGAGCATTCACAATAAAGTAGATGAATTAACAGTGCAAATGGATGTTAACAGGTAATATATGATTGCAATTACAGAGACATGGCTGTAGAGTGAACAAGGCTGTGAACTGAATATCCGATGGTATTTGATATTTAGGTAGGGCTAGCTAAAAGGAAAAGCAGTTGGAGTATCATTGTTAGTTAAAAATGAAATCAGCGCAGTAGTGAGAAAGGATATTGGCTCAGAAAATCTAGATGTAGAATCAGTCTGGGTGGAGCTAAGAAGCAACAAGGGGCAGAAACCATTAGTGGGAGCTGTCTATAAGCCTCCAAACATTAGTGGTAAAGTAGGGGATGGCATTAAACAGGAAATTAGAGATGTATGTAACAAGGATGCCACAGTAATCATGGGTGACAATAATCTACATATATACTGGGCAGATCAAATTAGCAATAATAGTGGTAGTTTAAATCCTGGAGTGTATACAAATTTTTTTTTAGACTAGTCTGTTGAGGAACTAACTAGGGAACAGGCTTTCTTAGACTTGGTATCGTACAATGAGAAGGGTTTAATTATTAATCTTGTTGTGCGGGGTCCTATAGGATACAGTAACCATAAAATGATGGAATTCTTCATTAGGATAGAAAGAGAAGTGGACCAATCCAAAACTGGGGTCCTAAATCTAAACAAAGGAAACTACAAAGATATGAGCGATGAGTTGGCCATGATAGATTGGAGAACGTCATTAAAACACACGACTGTGGATAGGCAATGGCTAATATTTAAGGTACTGATGCATGCATTGCAACGGTTATACATTCCTTTCTGGTGCAAAAACACAACAGAAAAAGCGGCTTAAACATGGCTAACAAAACAAATTAAGGATAGTATTAGATTCAAAGAGGAGTCATACAAAGTTGCTGGAAAAAGTAGCAAGCCTGAAGACTGGGAGCAGTTTAGAATTCAGCAAAGGAGGACCAAGAAGTTGATCAAGAGGGGAAAAATACAGTATGAAAGTAAACTTGCAAGGACCATAAAAGCTGACTGTAAAAGCTTCTATTAGTATATAAAAAGAAGAAGATTAATGAAGACAAACGTAGGTCCCTTCCAGTCTGAAATGTGAGAATTTATAATAGAGAACAAGGAAATGACAGAGCAATTAAACAACGACTTTAGTTCTGTCTTCACGGAGGAAGACAAATATCTCCCCAGAAATGGTAGGGAACAAAAATCTAATGAGAAGGAGGAATTGAAGGAAATTAGTATTAGTAAAAAAAATAGTGGTGGAGAAATTAATGGGACTGAAAGCTAATAAATCCCCAGGGCCTGATAATCTACATCCCAGGATACTAAAAGAGGTGGCTGTGGAAATAGTGGATGTGTTGGTTGTCATCTTCCAAAATTCTGTAGATTCTGGAACAGTCCCAGCAGATTTGAGGGTGGAAAATGTAATCCCACTATTTAAAAAAGGAGGAAGGGAGAAAACAGGGAATCACAGACCTGTTAGCTTAACCTCAGTAGTAGGGAAATGCTAGAGTCTATTATAAAGGATGTGATGATAGGACACTTAGAAAATAATAATGGGATTAGACTAAGTCAACATGGATTTATGAAAGAGAAATCATGTTTGACAAACCTACTGAAGTTTTTTGAGGACGTAACTAGCAGGATAGATAAGGGAGAACCAGTGGATGTGGTGTATTTGGCTTTTGATAAAGTCCCACATAAAAGGTTTGCGTGGGGGTAATATATTGGCATGGATTGAGAATTGATTAACAGACAGGAAACAGAGCAGGAATAAATGGGTCTTTTTTAGAGTGACAGGCGGTGACTGGTGGGGTACCACAGGGATCAGTGCGTAGGCTCATATCAATGATTTGGATGAGGGAAACAAATGTAATATTTCCAAGTTTGCTGATGACACAAAACTAGATGGGAAAATAAGAGGTGAGGGGATGTTAAGAGGCTTCAAGGCAAGTTAAACAAGTTAAGCGAGTGAGAAAACACATGGAAGATGCTTTGTGGCACGAATAAGTGTGAAGTATCCACTTAGGTAGGAAAAACAGAATGGCAGAGTATCATTTAAATGGTGATAGATTGGGAAATGTTGATGTACAAAGGGACCTGAGTGTCCTTGTACACCAATCACTGAAAGCAAACCTGCAGGTGCAGCAAGCGGTTCAGAAGGCAAATGGTATGTTGGCCTTCATTGCGAGAGAGCTTGAGTACAGAGCAAGGATGTCTTACTGCAGCTGTACTGGGCCTAGGTGAGACCACACCTGGAGTATTGTGTGCAGGTTTGGTCTCCTTGCCTAAGAAAGGATATGCTTGTCATAGAAGGGGTGCAGCGAAGGTTCACCAGACTGATTCCTGGGATGGCAGGATTGTCATGTGAGGAGAGATTGGATTGATTAGGTCTATATTCACTGGAGTTTAGAAGAATGAGAGGGGATCTCATTGAAACGTATAAAATCCTGACAGGGCAGGATAGACTGTTTCCTCTGGCCGGGGGGAGGGGGGGGTGTCTAGAACAAGAGGTTACAGTCTCGGGATCTGGGGTAGGCCATTTGGGACTGAGATGAGGAGAAATTTCTTCGCTCAGAGGGTGGTGAACCTGTGGAATTCTCTACCACAGAAAACAGTGGAGGCCGAGTCACTGAATATATTTAGGAAGGAAATAGATTTCTAGACTCTGAATGCGTCAAGGAGTATGGGGAGAGCAGGAGTATGGGGAGAGCAGGAGTATGGGGGGAGCAGGTGTATGGGGGGAGCGTGAGTATGGGGAGAGCGGGAGTATGGGGGGAGCGGGAGTATGGGGGGAGCGGGAGTATGGGGGGAGCGGGAGTATGGGGAGAGCGGGAGTATGGCGAGAGCGGGAGTATGGGGAGAGCGGGAGTATGGGGAGAGCGGGAGTATGGGGGGAGCAGGAGTATGGGAGGAGCAGGAGTATGGGTGGATCGGGAGTATGGGGAGAGCGGGAGTATGGGGGGAGCGGGAGTATGGGAGGAGCGGGAGTATGGGAGGAGCGGGAGTATGGGGAGAGCGGGAGTATGGGGGGAGCGGGAGTATGGGGAGAGCGGGAGTATGGGGGGAGCGGGAGTATGGGGAGAGCGGGAGTATGGGAGGAGCGGGAGTATGGGGGGAGCAGGAGTATGGGGAGAGCGGGAGTATGGGGGGAGCGGGAGTATGGGGGGAGCGGGAGTATGGGGGAAGCAGGAGTATGGGGAGAGCGGGAGTATGGGGGGAGCGGGAGTATGGGGAGAGCGGGAGTATGGGGGGATCGGGAGTATGGGGGAAGCAGGAGTATGGGAGGAGCAGGAGTATGGGGGGATCGGGAGTATGGGGGAAGCAGGAGTATGGGAGGAGCGGGAGTATGGGGAGAGCGGGAGTATGGGGGGAGCAGGAGTATGGGGGGATCGGGAGTATGGGGGAAGCAGGAGTATGGGAGGAGCGGGAGTATGGGTGGATCGGGAGTATGGGAGGAGCGGGAGTATGGGGAGAGCGGGAGTATGGGAGGAGCGGGAGTATGGGAGGAGCGGGAGTATGGGGAGAGCGGGAGTATGGGGGGAGCGGGAGTATGGGGAGAGCGGGAGTATGGGGGGAGCGGGAGTATGGGGAGAGCGGGAGTATGGGAGGAGCGGGAGTATGGGGGGAGCAGGAGTATGGGGGGAGCAGGAGTATGGGGAGAGCGGGAGTATGGGGGAGCAGGAGTATGGGAGGAGCAGGAGTATGGGAGGAGCAGGAGTATGGGAGGAGCAGGAGTATGGGAGGAGCAGGAGTATGGGAGGAGCAGGAGTATGGGGGGAGCGGGAGTATGGGGAGAGCGGGAGTATGGGGGAAGCGGGAGTATGGGAGGAGCGGGAGTATGGGGGGAGCAGGAGTATGGGAGGAGCGGGAGTATGGGGAGAGCGGGAGTATGGGAGGAGCAGGAGTATGGGAGGAGCAGGAGTATGGGAGGAGCAGGAGTATGGGGGGAGCGGGAGTATGGGGAGAGCGGAAGTATGGGGGGAGCGGGAGTATGGGAGGAGCGGGAGTATGGGGAGAGCGGGAGTATGGGGGGAGCAGGAGTATGGGGGAAGCAGGAGTATGGGAGGAGCGGGAGTATGGGGGGAGCAGGAGTATGGGAGGAGCGGGAGTATGGGGAGAGCGGGAGTATGGGAGGAGCGGGAGTATGGGGGGAGCAGGAGTATGGGGAGAGCGGGAGTATGGGGGGAGCGGGAGTATGGGGAGAGCGGGAGTATGGGGGGATCGGGAGTATGGGAGGAGCGGGAGTATGGGGGAAGCAGGAGTATGGGAGGAGCGGGAGTATGGGGGGAGCGGAAGTATGGGGGGAGCAGGAGTATGGGAGGAGCAGGAGTATGGGAGGAGCGGGAGTATGGGGAGAGCGGAAGTATGGGGAGAGCGGGAGTATGGGAGGAGCAGGAGTATGGGAGGAGCGGGAGTATGGGGAGAGCGGGAGTATGGGGAGAGCGGGAGTATGGGAGGAGCAGGAGTATGGGAGGAGCGGGAGTATGGGGAGAGCGGGAGTATGGGGAGAGCGGGAGTATGGGAGGAGCGGGAGTATGGGGGGATCGGGAGTATGGGGGAAGCAGGAGTATGGGAGGAGCGGGAGTATGGGGGAAGCAGGAGTATGGGAGGAGCGGGAGTATGGGGAGAGCGGGAGTATGGGGGGAGCGGAAGTATGGGGGGATCAGGAGTATGGGGAGAGCGGGAGTATGGGAGGAGCGGGAGTATGGGGGAAGCAGGAGTATGGGAGGAGCGGGAGTATGGGGGGAGCGGGAGTATGGGGGAAGCGGGAGTATGGGGGAAGCAGGAGTATGGGGAGAGCGGGAGTATGGGAGGAGCGGGAGTATGGGGAGAGCGGGAGTATGGGGAGAGCGGGAGTATGGGGAGAGCGGGAGTATGGGGGGAGCAGGAGTATGGGGAGAGCGGGAGTATGGGGAGAGCGGGAGTATGGGGAGAGCGGAAGTATGGGGGGAGCGGGAGTATGGGGGGAGCGGGAGTATGGGGAGAGCGGGAGTATGGGGGGAGCAGGAGTATGGGGAGAGCGGGAGTATGGGAGGAGCAGGAGTATGGGGGGATCGGGAGTATGGGGAGAGCGGGAGTATGGGAGGAGCGGGAGTATGGGGGAAGCAGGAGTATGGGAGGAGCGGGAGTATGGGGGAAGCAGGAGTATGGGGAGAGCGGGAGTATGGGGGGAGCGGGAGTATGGGGAGAGCGGGAGTATGGGGGGATCGGGAGTATGGGGGGAGCGGGAGTATGGGAGGAGCGGGAGTATGGGGAGAGCGGGAGTATGGGAGGAGCGGGAGTATGGGGGGAGCAGGAGTATGGGGGGAGCAGGAGTATGGGGAGAGCGGGAGTATGGGGGAGCAGGAGTATGGGGGGAGCAGGAGTATGGGAGGAGCAGGAGTATGGGGGGAGCGGGAGTATGGGGAGAGCGGGAGTATGGGGGAAGCAGGAGTATGGGAGGAGCGGGAGTATGGGGAGAGCGGGAGTATGGGGGGAGCGGGAGTATGGGGGGATCGGGAGTATGGGGGGAGCAGGAGTATGGGAGGAGCAGGAGTATGGGAGGAGCAGGAGTATGGGAGGAGCGGGAGTATGGGGAGAGCGGGAGTATGGGGGGAGCAGGAGTATGGGGGAAGCAGGAGTATGGGAGGAGCGGGAGTATGGGGGGAGCAGGAGTATGGGAGGAGCGGGAGTATGGGGAGAGCGGGAGTATGGGAGGAGCGGGAGTATGGGGGGAGCAGGAGTATGGGAGAGCGGGAGTATGGGGGGAGCGGGAGTATGGGGAGAGCGGGAGTATGGGGGGATCGGGAGTATGGGGGAAGCAGGAGTATGGGAGGAGCGGGAGTATGGGGGGAGCGGAAGTATGGGGGGAGCAGGAGTATGGGGGAAGCAGGAGTATGGGGGAAGCAGGAGTATGGGAGGAGCGGGAGTATGGGAGGAGCGGGAGTATGGGGGAAGCAGGAGTATGGGAGGAGCGGGAGTATGGGGGAAGCAGGAGTATGGGAGGAGCGGGAGTATGGGGAGAGCGGGAGTATGGGGGGAGCAGGAGTATGGGGGGAGCGGGAGTATGGGGAGAGCGGGAGTATGGGGAGAGCGGGAGTATGGGAGGAGCGGGAGTATGGGGAGAGCGGGAGTATGGGGGGAGCAGGAGTATGGGGAGGAGCGGGAGTATGGGGGGAGCGGAAGTATGGGGGGAGCAGGAGTATGGGGGAAGCGGGAGTATGGGGAGAGCGGGAGTATGGGGAGAGCGGGAGTATGGGGAGAGCGGGAGTATGGGGGGAGCGGAAGTATGGGGGGAGCGGGAGTATGGGAGGAGCGGGAGTATGGGGGAAGCGGGAGTATGGGGACAGCGGGAGTATGGGGAGAGCGGGAGTATGGGAGGAGCGGGAGTATGGGGGAAGCGGGAGTATGGGGAGAGCGGGAGTATGGGGAGAGCGGGAGTATGGGAGGAGCGGGAGTATGGGGAGAGCGGGAGTATGGGGGGAGCAGGAGTATGGGAGGAGCGGGAGTATGGGGAGAGCGGGAGTATGGGGAGAGCGGGAGTATGGGAGGAGCGGGAGTATGGGGAGAGCGGGAGTATGGGGGGAGCAGGAGTATGGGGAGGAGCGGGAGTATGGGGGGAGCGGAAGTATGGGGAGAGCAGGAGTATGGGGGAAGCGGGAGTATGGGGAGAGCGGGAGTATGGGGAGAGCGGGAGTATGGGGAGAGCGGGAGTATGGGGGGATCGGAAGTATGGGGGGAGCGGGAGTATGGGAGAAGCAGGAGTATGGGAGGAGCGGGAGTATGGGGAGAGCGGGAGTATGGGGAGAGCGGGAGTATGGGGAGAGCGGGAGTATGGGGGGAGCGGAAGTATGGGGGAAGCAGGAGTATGGGAGCAGCGGGAGTATGGGGAGAGCGGGAGTATGGGGGGAGCGGGAGTATGGGAGGAGCGGGAGTATGGGGAGAGCGGGAGTATGGGGAGAGCGGGAGTATGGGGAGAGCAGGAGTATGGGGGGAGCAGGAGTATGGGGAGAGCGGGAGTATGGGAGGAGCGGGAGTATGGGGAGAGCGGGAGTATGGGGAGAGCGGGAGTATGGGGAGAGCAGGAGTATGGGGGGAGCAGGAGTATGGGGAGAGCGGGAGTATGGGGGGAGCAGGAGTATGGGGAGAGCGGGAGTATGGGGAGAGCGGGAGAATGGCATTAAGGTAGAGGAAAAACTGTAATCATATTGAATGGTGGAACAGGCTCGAAGGTTCGAATAACCTACTCCTGTTCCAATTTTGTATGTTTCCAATGTTTCTGTAGTTGGTGATCAAAGAAATCCATTAGCTCAAAAATAACTTATCTCCTAGTTTAAGGTAGCAGTTGTAAGCTATTTATTGTAACAAGCAATGAGTTATGTTCAACAATTACTGTTAAAAAACATGTATGTTAATGTTGCTATTTCCTTGCTATGACCGATTAATATATTGATCTAGCAATTAGAGCCTAAAATCTAGTTTAGTGTTAGCTGTCACATACCAAAGATAAGAAGGATTCCTTGAAAGCATAAGGTGGAAAAACAGTTGAAATAATCTGTAGAAGGTTCTCTGTTCATTACTAAACCGTTCTACAAATTGTATCTGTCAGGACAACTGAAACCTTGGGACAAAGGACAATGAGGATCATTTGTTAAAGTAAATCTAATGAACAGAAGCCAAAAACATCTAGAGCCATTGGGCGGTATCGTACCAGATTTGCACTAAGTGCAATAGGGGGCAGATAAAATGTTTTAGCCACCAGCTGCAATGGCAGCTTTTCATGCTGCACCATCCCAAACCCACCGCATTAATCATGCATCCCTGGGAGACAGGCCGTTTCCATAGGGACGGGCTCTCATTCACCCGCCACACCATCACCTCACTGCTTCATCACACCGGGCACCATGTACAAGGTGCAGCCACGCCCACCCCTCTGTATTTCCAGCCTGGGACCGCTGCAATGAAGACCTGGCCCTGAAAGGCAAAAAGACTGCAGCCCCCAGGTTCAATGACACGTTCCTCGAGCGCCTTTTGATGCAGTGGAGGCTCGCTGGGATGTCCTCTATCCCCACTCTGGCTGCTGGATGGGCAGAAACAGCACTAACCCAGCTTCAGAGGCAGTAGAAGCAGTGGTCAGCTCCAAAAGCCTGCAAAAGAGGACAGCTACCCAGTGCCGCAAGAGGGTGAATGGTCTCCTCCCTTCCACCAGGGTAAGTCACTCTTCTCATCACTCTCAATTCACACACTCACAAACCCATCACACACCCACAGGGCCCTCACTCACTGCCAGTTCAAGGGACATCACCATTCACTGTCTCACACACATCGTCATTGTCTTCAGCCTGTCCATGGGACCTCTCACCACCCACACAAGCCAGGTATACTTATCATCTGGCCTGGCTGGCATCCTGCTTACACTCTCTCCATCTCTATTAATGCAGGACAACCTGGCACACAGCAAGAGGGTGAGGTCACAGATCGGTGGAGGAATGCCTGAGATCAAGGTCCTAACCAACTTTGAAAACAGAGCCATCCAGCTGGCTGGCGATGACCGGGACTGGTCCTGTGCTAACGGTGAGGTCAGTGCTGCTCTACCAAGTGAGGGTCCAGCAGTGTAACATCCATCAAGACAACCATGCTGTGATATGTTCTGTTTCACAGGCCACTGCCATGCACTAATTATCTGCCCTTGCTTTCACAGGCACATCTGGGAAACAGCCGATGGAGTCCAGGCCCCAAGGGAAGCTCAGAACAGGAATCCACTGAAACCCTCCCTGAAGTCCCGTCACAGCGTCACCCACACCCTCCACCAGCGCAGAGACACACACCTCGGTGGGACCGAGCTTTAGAGTAACCGCGGGATCACAATCTGGTGAGCACATCACACTGTCTGATCCATGGCAGGAGGCAGCAGGGACTTCCCAGGTGTCCAGCACTCGGAGGACTACTGGAGGCCAAAACGTTGCTGAGTCTGAGTCAGACGAGGAGCCTCTGGACTCGGTCATGTCACAGTTGCTGGAGCTGCAAAGACAAGCTCGGGAACATCAGGAAGGGATGTCCGGTGCACTCCTCAGATTGCAAGGAACAATGGAGGAGTCCGTCCACCTTCAGGCTGAGGTGATAGCGCCAGCATTGCAACACACCGAGATCAACACTGGCAGGATGGCAGCCACCATGGAGACTTCAATCCAGGATGTCACTCCTGCCAGTCAGCAAGGGCACCCATAGGGAGGAGGATCAGCAGGTGTATCCCTCGGCCCATCCAACCAGGTGACTCCAGGAGTGTCCGGCTCTCCCTGTGACCCCAGCAGCTCCAGCTCCACAGACCGAGGAGGGAGCCACTGCCACACAGCAAGACTTTAAAAGCAGGCCGGGACCCTCCAGGTCTCAGCCCTCCAGAGGACGCCTGCCAAGGTCATCACAGACAGAGCGTCACAGTCAGCAGGCTGTTTGTTAATCACTTGCACATAATGTTCACTATTCTCAATAAACTCCCAAGAATGTCTCTCTGCCTGTGGCTCCTTGTTCTGATGAGCAGTGTTCGTGTCACTCAGATGTGAAATCTTTCTGCACAAGATAAAGGCAGGTGTCTCAGTCCAGGGCCTCTTCCCTGTGTCTGTGCAGCCTTCAGACCACAGCGATGGTCCAGCCTCACACTCCCTGGACACATTACTGATGCCTGCACCTCGGTGGTGCTGGTCATTGCTGCCAGAATGTAGTGAGCAGGTGTCACAGAGTTCTCTCATTCTCTCTGTGTGCTCTCAGCATCTTTAAGGTGGGACTGGCCCCCATCTCTTCAGCATCTGTGACCAGTGAGGCTGTGCTCCAGCTCCTGAAGGGCTGAGGTGCTGAAGGAGGACAAAGGATCAGATGCCTTTAACGTTTCATGACTGCGTCTCTATGATATGACCCTGAACATGGTGTGTAAGTGAGCTGCCCTCAGCCAGACAGGAGTCAGACATTCTCAGAGGCTGTGTGAAGATTTATGGAGTGTCCTCACTGCATGTTGTCATCATCCTCCTGCAATCGAGTGATTATTAGGGCCTCCATAGCGTCTCCATGACAGGAGCATTCCCACAGAGGACATAAGCCAGACTGGAGTCAAATGTTCATAAATGTGATGTGAGGATCTATGCTGTCCTCTCACTGTGCGTCATCATCATTCTCCACAAATCTAACAGCTATGAGGGCTCCCGAGAGTGCATCCCTCGTCTGGCCAGTGCGAGGGCCTCATCCATATCATCATTGCCTTCGAGGACCTCCTCACCCTCATCACCATTGACGTCCTCCTCATCGAAGGAGACTTCCAGCTCCTGCATCTCCTTCCCCAGCTTCTCCCTCTGTTGCAGCGCCAGGTTGTAAAGGGTGCAGCAGGTGACGATGATGTGTGACACCCTCTGTGGACTGTATTGAAGGGCTCCATCAGACCAGTCCAGGCACCAGATCCTCATTTTCAGTATCCCAATAGTCTAGTCGGCTCCACCAAGGTGCGAATTGCAGTATGAGGCTCATTATAGCGTCGCTCTGCTGCAGTCTGAGGGCACCGCACGGGTGTCATCAGCCACAGCCTCTGTGGGCAGCCTTTGTCCCCAAGGAGCCAACCCTGCAGCCTCTGTGGACCCTGGAAGATGTCAGGGATCTGTGACTGACTGAGGATGTACGAGTCTTGCACATTCCCTAGAAATGGTGCACAGACCTGCAGGATGTGTTTCTGGTGGTCACACACCAGCTGCACATTCAGTGAATGGAATCTCTTGTGGTTGACATAGTTGACCACGTGTTGTGATGGAGATCTGAGTGCAATGTGAGTGCAGTCGATGCACCTTGCAACTGTGGGAAGATTCAGATCTGGGCAAATCCAATCGCTACTGCATCCTGGCTGTCCTGGTCCCGGGTGAAATACACAAAGCCGTGTGCCCTCGCAAAGATGGCAGCCATGACCTCATGGATGCATTTGTGGCTAGAGGCTTGTGGGATCCCACAGAGGTCACCTGTGGAGCCCTGAAAGTAGCCACTGGCATTGAAATTGAACACCACTGTCACTTGCATGGTCATTGGCAGTGAATGCCCTCCATGTCCACATGGTGACAAATCCTGCAGTAGTTGGCAGATGTGACGAACCAGTTCCCTGGACATACACAGTCTTCAGTGACACAGGTTCTCAGTGAACTGCAGGAATGAAAGGCAGTGTCTATAGACCCTGGGACTAGCTAGGCACCGACCAGTGATGGCTCACTGTGGGTCTTAGGCGGCGTGTGTAGGAGCCCCAGCCAGCACTTCTTCCAGAGGATGCTGTACCTTCCTCTGCACAGCCAGGAGCCTCAGTCACTCTCTTCTCTGTTGTCTTCGCTCTCGGTACTCCACGAGGCACACAGCTAGTTCACCAGGCTCCATGGACCCTGATGTACTCCTCCTGCAGGATGAAAGAGAGAGATGCGTGGGTTGGCTTGGGTGCACTGAGAACTTCTCTTCGTTAAGTCTGACGGCCCCTTAACGTATTCTGGAGTGTGCTGGTCACCACTTGGATGGCCAGAGATTAGTGCGCTGCATGGCTGCCCGAAACCCGACCCACCTCTGCCCCACTCCACCCGACCGATTGGCAGCAGCTTTGCCCATCGGACTGCAGGCTGTGCTCTCAGCTCAGGCACAGACATTCTCCAAACCCCCACTGCAAGGCTGCACTGTTAGCTTGAACCATGGGGGAGACTGGTCCAAACTGGGATGCTGACATTGCAAGGGGCTGTGAGAACCTCCACCTTTGCCTGCTCCATGGCCAGTTTTAGCGAGGAGATTGTACAACGTGTGCAGTCATCCAACTGTTCTGCAGTCCAATAAAACACTCATTAGTTTGCAGTCAATGCCTGAGGGGTGAAAAGCTCTGGAGCACTTGATGGCATTTCTGCATTGCATGACAGGGCAGATAAGCTAAGAGGCCCGACTCCAATCATATCATCATATCAATGTGGCTTCATCTCAACTGTCTCAGCTGCAAAGGAATGGGCATTTTATACAAGGTGTCCCTAATGCGTGCCCGCTTCCCTCACTCACACCCCCACCCCCCCTCACCCCGCATGTGCTTGTGCGCTACCATCAACCGCATGGCAGCCTTTGCACCCCCCACCCCCCCGTCTCCACAACACTACTGTGCACTTACCTCCAAGTTCCCCTCAAGGTGCAGCCCGCCAAGTGCGCGCCTTTTATATTCTGTTCTGAAACATGTCCGCATGCGATCACGCAGATGTGGGCGAACGGTCCAGCGGGGGTAATGAGTCCGGCGGGTTGGTCTTATAAGGAAATGCTGATGTATTACAATGAGGTTCCCAACATCCGACGGCAGGAAATGCGGCCTGTTATCGATGGGCTGAGTGGACGTCGTGAAACCAGTTTTTGGCCTTCTCGCCATATTGTCCATCACGACACCGCACATGCCCGATGCCAGCGGGCAAGGACAATTCTGCCCATTGCTTCAAATAAAACCCATAATTTGTTACGCAGAATGTAATGCTGGATTATTTTCCAAAGTATTTTCCTTTGCCAGTTAAATACATATATTTTTACCACCAGAAACCAGTTTTCTGTAGTTGTTTGTGGATTTTTCAGCTTATCTGTCATATTATTTTGGGTTTGTATTTTCTCTTCCTCATGTTTATGTGGGGAGAAATGCATATCAAATTTCAGACAGTCAGGTGGAAATCCATGGTGGCCATGCAAGGCAGATGTCCAAACTGTTTGTGGTCCATTGGAAACAAGTAACATATTTCCTGGTGGTTTTGTTGCCTTATCTATCACAGCCACATTAGGCTGCGTTGTCACTCTTTCCCTGACATCGCTCCTTAAACTTTGCATTTGTAATACCCAACATTTAACCCCTCGCAAACTGAAAGTTCAAGGAGCTCTAATGTTTAATGCACTAGCAGCATTAGACAGTTTCGAGATCCCTTTATCACCAGTGGCAGCAAAATGTTGCAAAGGAGATTATAACACTGAGAGTTATGGCAAAACGGATAGATTGTGATAACCATCTCCGTGCTGGAGGATCTGAGAATCCGAGACATAAGGCAGTAATTTCATCTGCATGAGGAATTCAGAAATCAAACTGACAAATTTGGAAAATCAGACAGAACACTGACTCCATGCTGTGACACACACACACACACACACACACACACACACACACACACACACACACACATATATTATATATACATGTATATGCATTTGAAGATGATGATCTTTAGCTCAGAATTTTTCATTTTAGTGTTTTTTTTAATATTTTTAAAATGTTGCCATGGAAACAACACAATATGATTTTCTCCCCATTGCGCAGTGATGGAATAGGAGGCCCCATTTTCATATAGCGTATACCCTGGGACGATGATGGATAGAATTAATGCATTGCCCTCCTGTCTCCACAAAAATCAGTGGCAAAAGATTTTCATGGGCACAGGAGAGCCAATTTCATTAATCTTTTTAATAAACGCTAGTTAGGCCACTCTACATCAACCACTAATGGGCAAAGTGTGTGTGGCGTTTACTCCACCATTTGTATCTGAAAATTGCTGCAGGTCCCATAATGTTTGATTAAAATAATTTAATAAGGTTCCTACTTGCTTCTGGTAGGAAGGCTTGCTGCTATTTCTAGACCTGTTTGAAAATCAAGTTGGACAGCCCCAGTGGGCATTAGATCTTTTTCATCATTTCTGTCTTTCTACTGCCCCATTTTGCAGCTTGCCGGGCAGATAAAAATTGCCCCCGATTAAGTTTTGACGTCTGCCATATCAGTGTGGTTTGCATGAAGCAGGAATTGTGCAATTATTTATGGGGAGGGAAACGAGTCCCATGAGTCACTCCAAGCGAATTTTCACTTATTTCTTAGCAGAGTGTTAAGAGTAGCAATAAAGAGACCTTGCGTCCCAAGTGCTTTAGAAAATAATCAAGGCGTTAGGGCATTTGCTTTACCAACAGTGGGACTTGGAGAGATGTTCCTGTCCAGGCCTTAAAGCCAAGTCGATGAGAGAAAACATTGCCTTTGACTTTAAGTTGATTCTTCTCTTGGATCAATGCTGGATTGATCCTCAGGTTATATCCTGAGTCAACGGGTTCAGATGCTGCATGCTTAAGCCAATGGTACATACGGCACATACCCCACATCCTTTGTACACATTGCAAGATGCCTCAAAAGGCAGAGTTGGACAGACAAACATGGCCTTGGTTAACGCTTCACCTGAAGAATGATCCACCAATAATGCAGGACCAACAGTATTCAAAGGGCTCTGAAGAAGGGTCATACAGACTCAAAACATTGACTCTGTTTCTCTCTCCACAGATGCTGTCAGACCTGCTGAATTTGTCCGCATTTTCTGCTTTTATTTCAGATTTCCAGCACCCACAGTATTTTGCCTTTACTTTAGCATTCAATGAGATGTCAGTGTAGATTAAATGTTCTTGGAAGGAACTCAAATTGTACAACCTCTTAACACAGAAGCAACAATGCTACCAGCTGAGCCAATTTCATTTTTAAAAATGAGTCTGATTCCATACAAGGTGAGTTCTTAAATATTTCATTATGTTCATAAAAGTTTAGCATTATGAATCAGTTCTGTTGAAGGGTCATGAGGACTCGAAACGTCAACTCTTTTCTTCTCCGCCGATGCTGCCAGACCTGCTGAGTTTTTCCAGGTAATTCTGTTTTTGTTATGAATCAGTTATTTGTTCTGACCGATATGGATGCAGAAGTCATATAGTATAGACTCCCTGTCTCTTGCCACAGATATTATCTGGAAAGAGATATTGTGGGAAAACAGCTACAAAGTATAGAGTGAATCAGGGTCTGAGTCATTTAGCATTTAGGAAATTATGGAATTAAATAATTGAGGCATGTTTTGTGACCAAATTGACCTAAATAGCAGTATAATTTTAACCAAAATGTTTCTAAAAAGACTATAGTACTAAAAGAACAAACTGTGGTCATTTATTTTAGACCAAGTCTGAATCTACTAGTTGTTATTTTCATTGTCTGTTATACTGCCTTAAAAGCAGATTGTATTAAGTAATACTTAATCATTCCCAAACTATGGGGAAGTTTGGAAAGAATGCAGGAAAACAGAGATACTTTTTAAACTAATCCTGGAAACCCTTACTGCTCTCCCTGGCCACTGTCCCAGAATGTTAGCTAAGAAATTATGTTGTTAAAGTTTGTTCAATAAGCTGCCTTTTGCTGGTTACCAGGATAGTATTGTATTTAGTCTGAAAATAATAATTGGGCTGTAGCTTCTGATGGAGTGGAACTTAAGTGCGAGTGCCACCTTGCTCGAAAGTTCTTACCTGAAAATTCAGGGGATCCTAACTCGCCCAACCATCCGTTTCAGGCTGGGTGAAACCTGGACAGTGCAGCGCGTCCCTGGGGCCTAGTGTGAGGGCTATAGAGATGCAGGTAAGGAAGCCAGGTCCTGTTTCTTACAACACTTGCTTGGGCTTTGGGGGGCTGGGTCGGGTTGGACTTTGGAGGGGGCACTGGGCCATGTAAGGTCAGGTTCTGGCCTTGATGGGGAAGGGGCTGGGGTTGCGTCAGGTCGGGATGGGGAGTGTGTCGGTTCTGCTCGGGCCTCGGGAGTGGGTCAGGTCGCCCATTGAGGTGTGTCGGGTGGGGCCATGGGGAGTCGGGCCAAGCCCTGTGGGGAGGGTTGGGGGCAGGTCAGGTTGGGTTTCGGGGTTGTTGGGTGGGCTCGGGCCTTGGTGGGGTGGGGGTTGCTGGGGTTGAGTCAGCTCAGACCTCGGAGGTGAGTGTGTCGTGTCGGCTCGGACTGTGGGAGAGAGCAGTGTTTGGTCAGCCTTTGGGGGAGGTGAAGCTCACGTCGGGCCTTGGAGGGGTGGTGTGTTGGGTCGTGCCTTGGGGGTTGGAGGAGTGTTGGGTCGGGTCCTGCTTTGGAGAAAGGGTGGGGGGGCTTAATGGTGTTCAGAGTTGGGCCTGGTCCTGGTGGAGGAGGGGTAAGAGTCAGATCTGGCCAGGGTGGAGGGCACCCTGTGGGGGTAGGGGAAATCCCATGGGTTGGGGGGTTCTCGTTGGGTGGTGTGGTCCCTTCGTGTTGGGGGGGACTACACTGGGCAAAGGGTTTCTCTACAGTTTTTTTCTCTAGTTTAAAATAGATTAAGGTAAGGGTTCTGGTTTTTATTTAAAGTACATAAATAATTTAACTTTTTTTTACTGTATTTAACTCAAAGTAAGGGTTTTTTTTTCAACTAGAAGCATGGCAGGGCAGCTCAGTCCCGTGTTATGTACCGCCTGCAACATGTGGGAAGTCCTAGATGCTCCTTGCGCTCTGACTGACCACGTGTGCAGGAAGTGCCACCAGCTGCAGCTACAGTAGCTCCGGGTGTCGGAGCTTGAGCGGTGACTGGGGGAGCTGAGGTGCATCCGTGAGGCTGAGAGTTTCGTGGATAGCACATTTTTAGACGTGGCCACCCCACAGATTACGGAAGTGCAGACAGAGAGGGGATGGGTGACCATCGGTCAGAAGAAAGATGTCAGACAGGTAGCCAGGAAATCCCCAGGGTGCATCTCACTCGAGAACCGTTTTTCTGTGTTGGAAAACGGTGAAAGTGATGGTTCCTCTGGGGAGTACAGCCACACTCATGGCACTGTGAGTGGCTCAGCTGGAAGGGCGGAAGAGCAATAGTGGTAGGAGACTCAATAGTAAGGGGAACAGACAGGCGTTTCTGCAGCCGTAGATGGGACTCCAGGATGGTATGTTGCCTCCCTGGTGTCAGGGTCAAGGGTGTCACTGAATGGCTGCAGGACATTCTAAAGGGGGAGGGCAAACAGACAGAGATCGTGGTGTATATTGGTACGAACAGCATAGGTGGAAAGAGGGATAAGGTCTTGCAAGCAGAATTTAGGGAGCTAGGAAACAGATTAAAAAACAGGACCTCAAAGGTATTAATCTCTAGATTACTTCCGGTGCCATGTACTAGTGAGTATAGAAATAGGAGGTTAGTCCAGATGAATGTGTGGCTGGAAAGATGGTGCAGGAGGGAGGGCTTTAGATTTCTGGGACATTGGGACCATTTCTGGGGGCGGTGGGACCTGTACAAGGCGGACGGGTTACACCTGAACTGGAATGGGACCAACATCCTTGCGGGGAGGTTTGCTAGTGCTGTTGGGGAGGGTTTAAACTAACTTGGCAGTGGGGTGGGACCCTGAGAGGAGGATCATCTGGGGGAGATGCACAGACAAAATTAGAGAGAGAGCAAGTGAGTCTGGAAGGCATAGAAATTATAGACCAGTTAAGGCACAAGGGAGCTTGCAAGGTTGGATGGTATTTATTTTAATGCAATGAGTCTGACAAATAAGGCAGATGAGTTGAGGGCACAAATTAACACATGAAAGTATGATGTCATTGCTGCCAAAGAGACATGGTTGAGAGAGGGGCAGGATTGGCAGCTCAATATTCCAGGATATAGGGTCTTCAGGTGAGACAGGCAAGGGGGTAAAAGAGGAGGGGTCATCACAATATTCATCAAGGAATCAATTACAGCAGTAAGGCGGGATGACATATTAGAAGATTCCTCAAATGAAGCCATATGGGTAGAACTAAAAACAAAAAAGGAGCAATCACATTGCTGGGAGTGTACTATAGGCCCCCAAACAGTCAGGGAGAAATAGAAGAGCAGATATGGAGGCAAATTTCAGAGAAGTGTAAAAATGATAGGGTAGTAATAGTGGGGGATTTCAACTTCCCCAACATTAACTGGGTTAGTCATAGTGTGATATGTTTAGAGGGAGCGGAATTCTTAAAATGCATCCAGGAGAGGTTTTTAAGTCAGTATGGAGAAGGTCCTACAAGAGAGGACTTAATTTCAGGGAATGAAGCCGGGCAAGTGGTAGAGGTATCAGTGGGGGAGCATTTTGCAGATAGTGATCATAACTCAGTTAGATTCAAGGCTGATAGGGAAAAGGACAAGGATGGGCCAGAAATCAGCGTTCTAAATTGTGGGAAGGCCGATTTTAATTAGATCAGATATGATTTGGCCAAAGTGGACTGGGAGCAGCTACTTTTAGGAAAATCTGCATCAGAGCAGTGGGACTCATTCAAGAAGGAAATAGGGAGAGTACAGGGCCAACATATTCCAGTAAAGTCAAAGGATGGGACCAATAAATCCAGGAAACCCTGGATGTCGAGGGTTACACAGGATTGGATAAAGAGAAAAAGGGAGGCTTATGACAGATACCGAGGGCTCAAAACAGCGGAAGCCCTGGAGGAGTATAGAATGTGTAGGGGGAATTTAAAAAGGAAATTAGGAGAGCAAAAAGCGGCATGAAAAAACTTTGACGGATAAAATAAAGGAAAATCCAAAGTTATTTTACAAGTACATTAAGAGTAAGAGGATAACTAGGGAAAGAGTGGGGCCCATTAGGGACCATAGTGGTAATTTGTGTGTGGAGCTGGAGGATGTAGGTAGGGTTCTAAATGAATGCTTTGTGTTGGTGTTTGCAAACGAGAGGGACGACGTGGGTATGGAAATCAGGCAGGAGGATTGTGATATAATTAAAGAAATTAGCATAGAAAGGGAGGAGGTTCTAAGTGATCTGGCAGGGTTAACAGTAGATAAATCTCCAGGCCCGGATGAAATGTATCCCCGGCTGTTCAGTGAGGCAAGGGAGGAGATAGCAGAGGCACTGGCAATAATTTTCAATAGCTCTCTGGCCACAGGAGAGGTCCCAGAGGACACCAATGTGGTACCATTATTCAAGAAGGGAGTAAGGGATAAACCAGTGAACTACAGGCCAGTCAGTCTAACCTCAGTGGTGGGGAACTATGGGAAGCAATTCTGAGGGACATAATTAATCTACACTTGGAGAGGCAGGGATTAATTAAGGACAGTCAGCATGGTTTTGTTAAGGGGAGGCCATATCTGACCAATTTGATTGAATTTTTCGAAGAGGTGACCAGGTGTGTAGATGAGGGCAATGCATTTGACATCGTCTACTTGGACTTCAGCAAGGCTTTTGATAATGTCCCGCATGGGAGACTGATAATGAAGATAAGAGCCCATGGGATCCAAGGCAATTTGGCAAATTAGACCCAGAATTGGCTGAGTGGCAGGAAGCAGAGGGTGATGGTTGAAGGGTGTTTTTGAGACCAGTGGGGTTCCACAGGGATTGGTGTTGGGTCCCTTGATGTTTGTGGTACATATAAACGATTTAGACTTGAATATAGGCGGGTTGATCAGTAAATTCATGGATGATATGAAAATTGGTGGGGTGGTAAATAGTGTGGACGATAGCCTTAGATTATAGAAGGATATAGACGGGCTGGTCAGATGGGCTGATCAGTGGCAAATGGAATTTAATCTGGATAAGTGTGAGGTGATGCACTTGGGCAGGACAAACAAGGCACGGGAATACACGATGAATGGTAGGACCCTGGGAAGTACCAAGGATCAGAGGTACCTTGGTGTGCATGTCCACTGGTCCCTTAAGGTAGCAGGACAGGTAGACAAAGTGGTTAAGAAGGCATATGGGATACTTGCCTTTATTAGCTGAGGCATAGAATATAAGAGCAGGGAGGTTATGCTGGAACTGTATAAAATGCTGGTTAAGCCACAGCTAGAGTATTGCATGCAGTTCTGGAATCTGCATTATAGGAAGGATGTGATTGCTTTAGAGAGAGTGCAGAGGAGATTTACCAGGATGTTGCCTGGACTGGAGAGTTTTAGTTATGAGGAGAGATTGGATAGACTGTGGCTATTTTTCCCTGGAGCAGGGGAGATTGAGGAGGGGACATGATTGAGGTGTATAAAATTATGAGGGGTATAGCTAGGGTAGACAGGAAGGAACTTTTCCCCTTGGTGGAGGGATCAATAACCAGGGGGCATAGATTTAAGGTAAGGGGCAGGAGGTTTAGAAGGGATGTGAGGAAGAATTTTTTCACCCAGAGGGTGGTGGGAATCTGGAACTCTCTGCCTGAAAGGATGGTAGAGGCAGAACCCCTCATAACATTTAAGAAGTATTTGGATGTGCACTTGTGATGCCATGGTATACAGGGCTATGGGCCTGGTGCTGGAAAATGGGATTGGAATAGTTAGGTACTTGTCTGCCCGGCACAGAGTCGATGGGCCGAAGGGCCTTTTTCTGTGCTGCAGACCTCTGTGACTTTACGGTAGTTAGGGGTGTTTAGGTTGTCCCATGATTGGGGAGGGGGATCGTTGTGGGGAGTCCGATGGCGGAGGGAGGGATGGGCTGGGGTGGGGGGTGGTGTCTCTCTGGGTCTATACAATAGTTATCCAGAAGTTAGAAGAGGTTTTAATTCTTCTAACTTTTTCTGGGCAACTATTGATGTAAGACAGTCAGCACCACCCAAAGTTTGTGATATAAGTCGCATTTTCAGATGGTTCCCAGTGCAGAGCGATTTCCCATTGGAATTGTGCACCTTCTAGGCAACTGACATCCAAACTTTACCTGGCAATCTCTGGTGGGGTTTCCCCAGTGCATCTTTGGGGTATCCCCCATATACGACTCCGTGGAATTTGGAAGTTACGACCCAATATATCAAACCAACAAACACAACACACTGTATGCTGGACACATAATGCAAGTGAAGCACTGATTTGGTCAACCTCAATAATTCTGCTCATAAAATATTGCCATCATCACTGTCAGCAAACCAAAAAACTGTCCAATTCTATAAATCTCTCACTCCTTCATGGAATGAATATCATAACAATATCATATGTAGATTTTCAATAAGTTTTGCATGAAGCCAGTAAAATTATCAATGTGTCTCAGACTCCAAATATCACAAATCCAAGTCCACTCCAGAGACCTGACCACATGATAGAAACTGACACTTCAGTGAAGTACTGAGGGAGGGTTGCACTGTCAGAAGCACTATATTATTTTTTATTCATTCAGGGGATGTAGACGTTGCTAGCTAGGCCAGTATTTATTGCCCTTCCCTAATTGCCCTTGAGAAGGTGGTAGTGAGCTGCCTTCTTGAACTGTTGCAGATCATATGGTGTAAGTACACCCACAGTGCTGTTAGGGAGGGAGTTCCAGGATTTTGACACAGAGACAGTGAAGGAATGGCGATATATTTCCAAGTCAGGATGACGAGTGGCTTTGAGGGGGATTTCCAGGCGGTGGTGTTCCCATGTGTCTGCTGCTCTTGTCCTTCTAGATGATAGCAGTTGTGGGTTTGGAAGGTGCTATCTAAAGGAGCCTTGGTGAGTTTCTGCAGTGCATCTTGTAGATGGTACACACTGTTGCTACTGTGTGTCAGCAATGGAGGGAGTGAATGTTTGTGGATGGGCTGCCAATCAAGCGGGCTGCTTTGTCCTGGATGGTGTCGAGCTTCTTGAGTATTGTTGGAGCTGCACTCATCCAGGCCAGTGGAGAGTATTCCAAGACACTTGTGCCTTGTAGATGGTGGACAGATATTGGGGAGTCAGGAGGTGAGTTACTTGCCGCAGGATTCCTACCCTCTGACCTGCTTTTGTAGCCACAGTATTTAAATGGCTAGTCCAGTTCAGTTTCTGGTCAATGGTAACTCACAGGATGTTGATAGTGGGGGATTCAGCTTTGGTATTGCCATTGAATGTCAAGGGGTAATGGTTAGATTCTCTCTTGTTGGAGATAGTCATTGCCTGGCACTTGTGTGGCACAAATGTTACTTAACATTTGTCAGCCCAAGGCTGGATATTGTCCAGGTCTTGCTGCATTTGGACATGGACTGCTTCAGTATCTGAGGAGTCACAAATGGTGCTGAACGTTTGGCAATCATCAGCGAACATCCGGACTTCTGACCTTAGGATGGAGGGAAGGTCATTGATGAAGCAGCTGAAGATGGTTGGGCCGAGGACACTACCCTAAGGAACTCCTGCAGTGATCTCCTGGAGCTGAGATGATTGACCTCCAACAACCACAACCATCTTCCTTTGTGCCTTGTATGACTCCAACCAGAGAGTTTTCCCCCGATTCCCAAGGACTCCAGTTTTACTAGGGCTCCTTGATGCCACACTCGGTCAAATGTTGCCTTGATGTCAAGGGCAGTCACTCTCACCTCACCTCTCGTGTTCTTTGCCCATGTTTGAACCAAGGCTGTAATGTAATGAAGTCAGGAGCTAAGTGATCCTGGCAGAACCCAAAGTGAGTATCAGTGAGCAGGTTATTTCAAAGAAAGTGCTGCTTCATAGCACTGTTGACAACGCCTTCCATCAGTTTGCTGATCAAGAGTAGGCCCAAGACGTGGTAATTGGCTGGGTTGGATTTGTCCTGCTTTTTGTGTACAGGACATACCTGGGCAATTTTCCACATAGCTGGGTAGACGCTGGTGTTGTAGCTGTACTGGAACAGCTTGACTAGGGGCGCGGCAAGTTCTGGACCACAAGTCTTCAGTACTATTGCCGGAATATTGTAAGGCCCCATAGCCTTTGCAATGTCCAGTGCCTTCAGCCATTTCTTGATATCATGTGGAGTGAATCGAGTAGGCTGAAGACTGGCATCTGTGATGCTGGGAACCTCTGGAGGAGGCCGAGATGGATCATTCACTCGACACTTCTGGTTGAAGATTCTAGCAAATGCTTCAGTCTTGTCTTTTGCACTGATGTGCTGGGCTCCTCCATCATTGAGGATGGGGATATTTGTGGAGCTTCTCCCTCCAGTGAATTGTTTAATTGTTCCCAGCATTCATGACTGGATCTTTCAAATGAGGTGCAAAACTGAGTGGGCAGAAAAGATCCCATGGCATTATTCAAAGATAGCAGCAAAATGTTTGTCTACACTTCAATAATAGGTCACTGATTACCAAGTGACTTGACGATGAAAGGTGTTAGACAAATGGAAGTTCTTTCCTTTTAACTTGTCACTGAATTACTCTGTAATTGCCAATATAGTTTTCCTGGGGATCCCACCTGCAATTGTATACTGTCATTTGCAAATATCCCATGGAGTCAGTTATTTGATTAAAAGCTTTTGGTTTTAATTGCTTTTACTGAATAGCAATAAGCTGATGGTAAGTTTATTAAAAGTGATAACCTGGCACACCATGCTGACATTAGTGTAATGCCGTTGGGAGTTGCAGTATGCCATATTAAAGCAACATAATGATCATTGCTTCCAATGCTGCAGCACTGTTTTAATTAAACACTAATGTAAATATTCTAAAATGCAATATATGCCCAGGTCCACCTGGAATCCATTAATTACTTGAACGTTATTATTTATGGAGGATTTTATACATGTTCTATGCAAGGGGATTTGGAAGTGTTGCCCTAGTTTAGTAGGGAAAGCTGAAATGGAGATAAACAGATTTTTAATGGAGAGTGGGTTGCACATGTTAACATGACACCTGCTCTAAAAATCTTTAATGACGACACTGGGGATGAAATAATATTAATGCTCTGTTCCTCAGCAAGGATATTCCTCACTTCATGCAGCATTTTAAAAAGTTATTAATGGTGGAAAGTCAGCTAACTTTGCACAACAGATTGATTTGCTCCCAGCTTTCCCTCCCTTGGTATGGGTAAACAGTTTTCTCCCGGATAACCTGGATGGAAAATGTAGCAATTATGGTTTTATTTCGTGTGTAATGTGTCTTTAAGAATAATACTTGTTAATGAAGATCACATGATCTTTAGTAACCAATAGGAGAGTAGCGCAGGCTACCTTCGTGTTTAGTCATGTAGAGATAGAACTTGAGTTGGAAGCACACGTGCAGTTACTGCTGAGTACCTTTGTAAATAAACTAAAAATTTTCACCTAAGAAGTGTCTGCTGACCAACTCTATCAATAGGACCAACTCGGCCACCACTTACAACAGGAACAACAACTCACCGGGATGAAACTTCCCAGTTCCACAGAAACGGGTTTGGTGACGGAACTGGGAGCAAAATTGGAGCATTTTACATCAAGGCGGATCCCAGGCACAATCTCACATCCAAACAATTTTTGCCCAAGATGGGATCTGTACAGCACCAACTCCCCACCCAGCAGTGGTGAATACCTAACTAGGCTCAATTAAGTCACCACTTGGGATCTTCCTGATGCCCACCCAACAAGCCCACTCGATGAATGGAAAATCCTGCCTCAGGCTTAGGTTTGATGTAACCATCTGTTGTAGGGTCGATCAGGCACATAAACTGGATTACTAGCCCAGTAACATTACCACTAGCGACCGTCCACTGAAGCCAAGGTCTGGCTGTTGAATGGAGATACCCACTCTCCCACCCCATCCCAAAACCATGATGCCTTAAGGCCACAGCTACAGCCATAAGCCATCCTGTGGAGATGTCCACATTGATGATCTGGCCGCTCTGGCAACACACTTATTACACTTTAATTTTTTTCAGGAGGCACCTCCAAATTGAGACACCCTTGGGTTCTCCTATCTACACTGGCAGCACCCAACTCCCCCAGTGGCATTGCTAGCTGGACATCAGCTGGCGGGCTCTCCTATTGGGCCTGTTGAGTCCCTGGTCTGTCCACAGTCTTTTACTGGAAGGGCACCAAAAGGTGACCAGTTGAGAAGCTGCCTTGAGGAAGATTGTGGCCGACATCCTGCCCTGGGCATTTCCATATTCCCAATCCAGAATTGAGCCTGATGTCAGGCAATCTCAGCAAAGTGTGTGGAGAACTATACAGGAAAAGCTTAAAAGTGTATTATTGCTGATAATATTGTGCCAATAATGAAGTATAACCAGTCGTTTGGTTTCTACTGAAAGTAAAATGGCATATACAGAGATATAAATTTGCAAATATGATCAGTTGTTTTTAACACATACTTGATGAGGGTAATGGGAACTGCAGGATATTAACAAAGCCAGTTAGTATTATTCTGATAATGTTCAGCAGAAATTCTCAGCAGACTTGTTGGATCAATGTTCACAGACCTGTTAAAATTGGGATTACGCTTTGGCCACAATTCCAGAAAGGGTGCAAATTTTGCCCGAGATTGTGCCTGTTTTGAGAAGTATTTCTTTTTCACAATTTTCAACTCACGCATATTTGCATATTGCCAATGAAGCAAACAAAAATTTGCTTTAAAATATTACTGCACATAATTAAGAGCGGTAACGTCATGTAGTCTGTTGATTACAGATAAAAATGGCTTTATGAAAAAGATAAGTGTTTTAATCACCCTGTCAATGTGAAGAAACTGAATTTAAATTACTGAAAATAATTTTTAAAAATATACAGAACCATTTGCAAGCTATACTGGTTTGCAGGAGTCAGTTTCTTAGTAATGTATTTTTTAAAGTACTTCAAAACCCTGCAAGACATTCCTGCCATTGTCCTTGCGCCCAAAGAAGCCAATTTATTTCTTAGACCCTTTTCAAAGGCTTGTAAACAAGGCAAGCAATGAACCAAAATTTCCATTGATGATCAATTTGTTTTGGGAAGACGGTCAGCTTTGTGAGTGGACGGTCGCTAGTGGTAATGTTACTGGGCTAGTAATCCAGTTTATGTGGTTGATCGGCCCTACAACAGATGGTTACATCAGACCTATACCTGAGGCAGGATTTTCCATTTGTCGAGTGGGCTTGGTGGGTCGGCACAGGTGAGGCCAGGAAACGGCCCCTCGATCATGGTTTCACACCGGCTAGCCCATTAACGGCCAGTCAGCAAGAAAGGCGTGAGGAGCTCAGCGCTGCCTGGGTGGAGGTGGGAGGAGGGTGAATGCTAAAGTCTGCGCACACTGAAAAGTTCCCTGAAGGCACAGAGCTGTCTCAGGGAGCTGGAGAATCGTAGAAACAAAAATAACGATTTTAAAGATGAGAGAAACATGTCCCCATGTGATGCAGTCACACGAACGGGGACATTTTAAAAATCATGTTTCAAAATATTTATTTATTTGTTTTAAGTTACTGTTGGAAACCTCGTCCCGCTTGTGGATGAGGTTTCCTAAAAAATGCACAGGCCACCAGGCCGATAGGTCCACCCATCGACAGAACGGCTGAACAGACAGCAAAAAGTAGGTTTAACTTAATTGATTGAAGGCCTTAATAGGCCTTTTAATTGTCGGCGGGGGCGCTGCCGACTCTCGCGCACGCCCACCAATCAAAGCATCGCAAGAGTACGCGATGATGTCAGGACACTCGCCTAACGTCATCATGTGTGAGTTTACATCCGATCGGATCAGGCACGTGCCTGCCTATGGGTGTAAAATCCTGACCCTGCATATTGATGACAGCCTCTCTGCATCCTAACAGTATGCTGCCAATAACAGGCAGAACTTTAATCTTTTGACCCATGTGCAACAAGGGAGGTTGGCAGCAGACTAGGAACCCAAAGGGTAGTTGAGTGGGCTTTGCCGTGGCATTTTAACTCGGACATGGTTTTAGTGTCCCTTGTCCAGGTTTACTGACTAGTCGGAGTAAGTGGGCACGATTACAACCTGCACCTGACTGTTAATGTCTCCATACTTAAAGGGACGATAGCAGGAATCAGAATGGATCAATTCTGTATCTGTATCTGTGCTGCCAGAGGCAGTAACTGTATTGATGGAGGTGGGAAAAAGTGGGAAGGTTTCCCTCCCCCCTCCCACCACCATTGCTGTTCTCAAAGGTATCCATGGAAATCATACCGCAGCCTGTAAGAGTGGCTGGAAGCCTTGGAAGAGATGAGCAGCAGGAGTAAGGTCCTGCACTCATGGTTGCTGTGCCAAAAAAGGTTCAATGACCTCACCAGGACAGAAAAGGTGAGTGACCTGTCAAGTGCCAACTCTTCTCTCACCATCTCCTGCAGCTCTCCTCAGACCAACACACCTGAAGATACACCCATTGCTCTCTCTTGAGGCGACTCCTCAGATCCCCTTTTGAACAATCACCACTGACACTCACCTCTGATTATTATCATATCACATCCATCCTTCACAGGGGCCCTTGACAAATTTGTCCTTCCAGCCCTTCAAGATATTCAATTTTTTCACACACATAACTCTCCCTATCTCTTCTGGCAGGAGAACAGAGGGCAGACACCAGGGAAAGACAGAGAATCAGGGGTAGCCCTCCAGTCATCTGATGTCTGCTGGGTTCCTGACACATCAGCATTTTTTGGAGTTTTAACCCCTGCATGAAATGACACCTTGCCACCTTACAGGTTAAAATTCCCCCCAACACAGCACTGCCCAAGGGTTAGAAGTATGGGTTATTAGCATTTTCTCTGGAATGAGAACAGATGTACAAATAGCCGTTTGGTAGTACAGAACTTGAGTATTGCCGAAGAAAGAGACATTTCTTGTCGAAGCTTTCCGTCTTGCACTCATCAGGATAATTTGTAAGAAAATGCCAGTCTCAGGGAAAACAACCTTTTTATGCTGTATGAGAAAAGAGTGCTGATTGGTTGACAAGTGGACTCTATATGGCATAAAAATGTCGTTCTCCCTGACAATGGTGTTTTCTTACGAATTGTCCTGATGAGTACAGAACGAAAAGCTTTAACAAAAAAGTCTCCTCTTAGCCAATCCTGTTCTTCTTATTGTTAAATTTGGCACTGGTGAATATTCATTCTGGGAAGCTCAGAAGCTGAAATACCGAACAATCAGATGCTAAATCCTGCTTTAAAAATGGAATCAGTGCTTTAAACCAGGACTTTAATGAGGATTCATGCCTTCTCAACAGCCAATTATTTTGCACATTTTCAATAAGCTGTCTAAAAATGAATGCTGTTATTTCCCAATTTCTGCCGTCTTCCTTTGCCCTCACAAATGCCATTTGTCTATCCAAAGGGCAAGCAGACAATTGACCTCTAAGCCTCCGCCAACGCTGTTTTATAATTGACTTCCATAAGTGCAGAAAGATAATGTATCCTCACTCACACTCTGATTTTATACCTCTCCGGCTCGGGTCCTGGAAATCGGCTGGCCTGAAATCTTCTCCTTTGGTAGCTCAGCAGAGATCAGGCATTCGTATTATAAAGAACTGGAAGTATGAATCAACTTTGTTATACACTAGTTTACTTCACCAACCTTGTCAATCAAAAGCTATGCTAGCCTTTGGAACAGATGACACAGAAAATACTATCATTTCTCTACATTCCTTCTCCTTAAAGACTGTTTAAGCCTTTTATTACAGCAGCGCGTGAATATTCTACCAAAAACATAGGTTTTATTCCATGGGTATATAATGACTTCATTGTGCTCTTGCTACTAGGCATCAAGTGAATCATCAGGCAGCCATGTACAAGTGGGACTGGACAATGCGCTATTTGGAATTCAATGAATCTAATCTTGATGAGACACAATTTTGGGGGCCAGTTTTTAATTCTATTTACAAGTGCACTCTCCATAATGTCAAATGATAGAGATTGGGGGAAAAATTAGCTGGCACCCCAAAACAGGAGGGGGAGGCCCCTCAGTGAGGAATTAACCCCTTCTGATGTAGGCAGTTCCCTCTGAAGTGGCAGCACTCAAACTTCATGCTGCCTGCTAATCTGAATGATGGTAGCATGTAACCCCAGCACTAAGCGTGCTATTGAGTGGCTCCACACCTCCGCAGGGAGCCTCAGGTTCTTATTAAACTTGAACCACTTAAAGCCAGCCGATTCGACTTAAAACCAACGTGCACCTTTCAAAGAGGGGGCTGATTCTGGCTGCAGCAGGTGCCAAAGATGGCGGAGGACAAGTGCCTAACCCGCCACAAGAGAGAATATGGTGCAGGGAGAGGGCTTTCAGCTTCTCACTTGCAGCACTGGAGGCCTTGGAACATGTAGTAGGAGGAGGAGAGAGGTCCTCTGTCCATAGGGAGCCAGGAGAGGCCCCTCAGACAAACTTTCCAAAGAAAGTGGGACCAGATAGCCATCACTGTCAATAAAAATACTATAGCCTTGAGGACATGGATACAATGCAGAAAGTTTAATGACCTCACACGACAGGTCAAGGTCAGTGAATTCCTCTTCAAATGCCATATCATACCAACTGAACCAACCAGCCTCACACACTGCCCAATTCAGGCCAACCCCATCACTCACCTACCAACGTTCCCTATCAATCACATTCATATCTTTATCTCACCCTCACTCACTCAGCGCTGCTGCAAGCCCCATTTTCACACCTCATAGTTGGCACATGTTGTCAGCTGTTCTACAAGTGGCAAGTAACATTCACGCCACACAAGTGTCAGGCAATGACCATCTCCAATAAGAAAGAATACAACCATCGCCCCTTGATGTTCAATGGCATTACCATCACTGAATCTCCCACTATCAACATCCAGGGGGTGACCATTGACCAGAAACTGAACTGGACTAGCCATATGAATACTGTGGCTACAAGAGCAGGTCAGAGGCTAGGAATCCTGCGATGAGTAACCCACCTCCTGACTCGCCAAAGCCTGTCCACCATCTCTACAAGGCACAAGTCAGGAGTGTGATGCAATACTCTCCACTTGCCTGGATGAGTGCAGTTCCCACAACACTCAAGATGCTCAACACCATCCAGGACAAAGCAGCCCTGCTTGATTGCCACCACATCCACAAACATTCACTCCCTCAACCACCGACACACAGTAGCAGCAGTGTGTACCATCTACAAGGTGCACTGCAGGAACTCAACAAGGCTCCTTCGACAGCACCTTCCAAACCTACTACCATCTAGAAGGACAAGGGCAGCAGATAGATGGGAACACCACCACCTGGAAGTTCTCCTCCAAGTCACTCACCATCCTGACTTGGAAATATATCACCATTCCTTCACTGTCGCTGGGTCAAAATCCTGGATCTCCCTTCCTAACAGCACTGTGGGTGTATCCACACCACATGGACTACAGCGGTTCAAGAAGGCAGCTCACCACCACCTTCTCAAGGGCAATTAGGGATGGGCAATAAATGCTGGCCCAGCCTGTGATGCCCACATCCCATTAATGAATAAAAAAAACCATGAAGGCACATCAGCCAAACACATTATCCCAACTTTATTGGTACATTTCCCTCTCTCTCGCAAGACAAGCTGGTGCATAACTGCAACCACAGCAACAACTGAGCAGTGGACAGAAATGCTTGTATGTCCTCACCCTGGTAAAGGAGACAGTGCTTGGCATCAATGGAGTGCCCGAAACAAGGCTGTGGCCTGCAGCAGGGCTGAAACAATACTCCCTGTTTCCCCTTCATCCCACAATCTCTGCTGGTTCTCAAGCATGCAGATCGTGTTTACCCCCCCACCCCCACCCACCCTCTCAACAGCACAACCTTGCCCTCGTACCCTTCTCCTTTTAGACAGAACTTCAACCTGACCAGGCAGTGATGCAGGAGCAAGAAGTGGTAAAAGAAGTGACTGATGATGGAGAAAGACCAGCTCAGATGTTGTTGCTGCATGTACTTTACAGGTGGCTTAGAGCAGGATCTGCACGTGGTTAGTCACCGGGCATAAGCAATTTGTAGCCAGGGTAGTGGGAATGGTAGGACAAGTGCCAGCTTACCAGAGGGTAAGGATGCACACAGGTTCTGCTGCAGAGGACTCAGATGAGGACCTTGATGGGGCAGCCTATAGAAAATCCCTGAGGAGCATGCACATAGAAATGTTTAGTGAATTGGCAGGCTTGTCAGAAATCCTGCAGTCACCAGCAGGAAACATGGAGGAGTCCAGCACCAATCTTATAAGGGCTTTGTGCAGAGCTCGAAGTCCATACTTTCCATCATGGGGTGACTAACTCCGTAAGAACACTGGTGGACACAACCGTGTGGCAGCTCTTCTCTTGTTATACCTGTGCTGCCCACAAGTGTTCGGGCTGTGCACTGCAATCATGAGCCAAGTGGCCAGCAGATGGAGCTCATTGCCCAATAACCACCCTCTCATCTCTCATGATGGTTCAGATGCTGTTGGTATATTGGACGTAGGCAGTATAAAGGCACCATCACTGCAGCCAGGATACTGGGCATTGACCTGCTTGATGTGCTGAGTATGTTTGCGATGAAGGTAGTGCAGTGGATGTTGTGCACATGGATTTTAGCAAGGCATTTGACAAGGTCCCACATGGCAGATTGGTCAGGAAAGTAAAAGCCCATGGGATTCAGGGTAATGTGGCAAACTGGATAAAAGGTTGGCTTTGTAACAGGAAACAAAGGGTAATGGTCGATGGATGCCATTGCGAATGGAAAGTTGTCTCAAGTGGTATTCCACAAGGCTTGGTGTTGGGACCCTTGCTGTTTGTGTTATATATTAACGATTTGGATGTGAACATGGGGGGGGCACGATTGGGAAATTTGCAGATGACACAAAGATTGGCCAAGTAGTGGATAGTGTAAAGGATAGTCATAATCTCCAAAACAATATAGATGGGTTGGTGGAGTGGGCGGTAAAGTGGCAGATGGATTTTAACATAGAGAAGTGTGAGGTCATACATTTAGGGACGTCAAACAGTTACAGGGATTACACAATAAATGGGAATATACTAAGAGGGGTAGATGAAGTGAGAGATCTTGGCGTACAAGTACACAGGTCCCTGAAGGCAGCAGTTCAAGTAGACAAGGTTGTAAAGAAGGCGTATGGAATGCTCTGCTTCATTGGCAGAGGTATAGAATATAAAAGTAAGGATATAATGCTGGAATTGTATAAAACACTGGTGAGGCCACAATTGGAGTATTGTGTACAGTTCTGGTCACCACGTTACAGGAAGGATGTAATAGCTCTGGAGAGAGTGCAGAGGAGGTTTACAAGAATGTTGCCAGGGTTAGAAAAGTGTAGCTACGAGGAGAGATTGGATAGGTTGAGGTTATTTTCCTTAGAACAAAGAAGGCTGAGAGGTGACTTGATTGAGGTGTACAAAATTATGAGGGGAATAGATAGAGTGGACAGGATAAAATTGTTTCCCTTGATGGAGAATTCTAGAACCAGGGGACATAGATTCAAGATAAGTGGCAGAAGGTGTAGGGGGGACATGAGGAAGGACTTTTTTACGCACAGGGTAGTGGGTAACTGGAATTCGCTGCCCAAGTTGGTGGTAGAGGCAGAAACTCTAAACTCTTTTAAAAAGTACCTGGATCTGCACCTTAAGTGCTGTAAGCTGCAGGGCTATGGGCCGGGTGCAGGAAGGTGGGATTAGAAAGAGCACCTGGGTGTCCACGGGCTGGCATGGACAAGATGGGCTGAATGGCCTCCTTCTGTGCTGTAACCTTTCTATGGTTCTAACAGTTGCACATTAACTGATTGGAACATAGGGTCACAAGAAATCGGAGCAGGAGCAGGAGCAGGTCATTCAGCCCCTCAGGCCCGCTCCACCATTCAATAAGATCACGGCTGATCTGATTCTGGCCTTAATTTCACTTTCCTGTCTGTCCCACCCCATCCCCCTTAACCCTTTCTTTCTTGTAGATCAAACCTTTTGTGGTTGGGATGCACCCCTGTATTTACATACGACGTGGCTGCTGTCACTGGCACCCCAGGATCCTGGGAAAGCCCTGCCTTCCTGGCAAAATTCCACCTGTCTGTCTCAGGAAAGAGAGAAGGTGAAAATCCCCCTCTCTTTGCACACAGAGCGATGACCTCTCTTATACAATAGCAGACGGTGAACTGAAAGATGTTACCTGCTCCAGCACAGAAGGAGCCCATGTGAAGAAGTTCATGGCCACGGTGACCTTCACACAGCCAGTGACAATGCCGTCCTTGCCCCTGTTCTGAGGCTGCATAGGGGGTAGTTTTCAATGAGCGCCTCCTCAGAGAAACCGAGGCGTCTCACACACACCGTACCTGGCTGTGGTTATATGGTCTCCTGCTGAGGGCCCTTTTCCTCTCATCCTCCTTTTTCCAGCAATTTGTCCTCCTCTGTGTCATCTCTGCTCATTCTCCCTGATATGCTGCAGGCTAAGGAGGATAGAAGTAGCCTCCATGCCTGGGAGCAAGTGATTGGAGCAGAACAGCTGAAGTAAAAGCCAAGGGCACTGCATGTAGACTTCACATTTAAATGAAAGCACAAACCACCAAACACTTCCAATAATTTAAAAGCTTCAAATATAAGTCAACAATTAACCTGAGAGTAAATGATCAATTAACCTGAGAGTAAATGATCCCCTTGAACAGTACTGGAGGGGTGAGGTCCTTCCTGCTGCTGAATGCAGATTCAGCTGTGCCAGATTAAAAAGAGGAGCATTGAGGTCAAAAAATGACACTGCTCCAGTCAAATCAGCATTACATGCAGATTGCCATCACAATCTGTCTACTTGGCATACTTCTGGTGCACACTCTGCACCAGTGCTATTGACCTCACCAAAATGGTGTCCAGTGCGGCTCACACCAGAAGTGTAAATGTGCAGCGCGGACACCATTTTGAACGTAATTTCAGAGCACTGAAAATACAAATGCTACAACAGCCACATTTTGCAGCAAACATCTCACTTTCAGGAAGATTTTGGAAGCGCAAACTGACAATCATAACAGATTTGTGAAGAGTCTTGCCTGTAGGAAGATGCATTAATGTTCTGAAGGACTTCACTTCAATTGAAAGGGAAATATAAGCTTTACATATTACATACCGCTACTGCTTATAACAGAACTACCGCTGCTGCTGCTTATACATACCGCTACTGCTTATAACAGAACTACCGCTGCTGCTGCTTATACATATCGCTACTGCTTATAACAGAACTACCGCTGCTGCTGCTTATACATACCGCTACTGCTTATAACAGAACTACCGCTGCTGCTGCTTATACATATCGCTACTGCTTATAACAGAACTACCGCTGCTGCTGCTTATACATACCGCTACTGCTTATAACAGAACTACCGCTGCTGCTGCTTATACATACCGCTACTGCTTATAACAGAACTACCGCTGCTGCTGCTTATACATACCGCTACTGCTTATAACAGAACTACCGCTGCTGCTGCTTATACATACCGCTACTGCTTATAACAGAACTACCACTGCTGCTGCTTATACATACCACTACTGCTTATAACAGAACTACCGCTGCTGCTGCTTATACATACCGCTACTGCTTATAACAGAACTACCACTGCTGCTGCTTATACATACCGCTACTGCTTATAACAGAACTTAAAAATTTCAACTGAAATTCAGAAAAAAAGGACAGAAGGGTAGATTTTCAACAAACTGCCCAGCTGTCGAACTTGCATCAAGGATCAAATAGACGTGAAAATCAGGCAGTTTCTGTAACACAACCTGGGTAGTAAATTAAAGATCTACCCTGGAGAGATGGTTGCTTGAGTTGCAGGTTCTGTTATCAATGCATGGCACCCCACAGAGTCTGTTTATGAGGAACATAAAACATCATTTATAAAAGTACAGGATTTGTTTTCATATTGCTGTATAAACTGAACATTATCCAAAATGTTTTAAAAATCAAAAGCTTAATGTAGGCTATTACAAGTCAAGTCTTTGGAAGCACAGGCATGCAAATTCTGCATGAAATTATTTTTCTCATGTGCATTATCTTCATCTTAAATTCACCACAGAACTCAATGAAAGCTTTAAATATAAGAACAAAAAGATTAATAAATGAATGCTTCCTGTGCAATCTCGGTGAACACTGTCAACACTTAATAGTTAGCCCGGTTCCAGAATATACAACAGATTCCAAATAGCATCACCACCAATGCTGGCTGTTTGTAACAATGCAGATACTGTATCCAGTGGACTATTGTACCCATGATAATATCCCACTTAGTTTAATTCACACGACTATAAAGGAAACAGCTCTGGGACTGGAAACCAATAATGTACTACCCCCAGTACATTATCATGTTAATGTTGTCTCTTTCATGCTTCTCCCATTTCACATGGAGTTCCAAGTTAAAAAGACATGGTTTTTTTTCTGGATTTTCCCATACTTACCCACCCAACAGAAATTTAGGAAAAAAACTCTACTTGCAAAGTTTGGCATAGTTCTGCATGCAACAGTGTTAACTTCTACTTGGGTGTGATACTCTATGTTCTGAAGTAATCTTTCAGTCATCATTTAACATCTGATAGTGATCAAGTGAAATCACTGACCTGAAATGAATTCACACAGCACTCGAACCATATCAATTGTGAATATTAATTTGACTGCAAGTGTTCAGCTGACATCATTAAGGGCCTTAATAGGCCTTGGTGTTGGACCGACGTGAAATGATGCTGAATCAGCTCTCAGCTACCATCATTTGCAAGCACAGCAAAGATATTAAGCATTTCTAGATAGATATTTAAGTCTCGGCCTGCAGCTGTTTAAGTGCATGTACTTGGAAATTTAATCAAATCCTTGCAGTGTGGTTTAAGTGCAGGTACTAGAAATTATGATGACCAGTCTCTAGTGAACATGTCCACCTCCCAACTTCCAGTGCCACAGAAATTTACCTCCCAAACCCTTGACATGCCCCCACCCTCCCTGAATATCCCCCACTGACCATGTGACCCCCCCCCCCCACCCACCCCACCACAAGAGCACGCCTCTTACACACGGCACCGCACAGCCCAACCCCGAACTTGGACTTTAGATGGTTCTGAGCTTCTGAAGAATGAAAACAAAATGATGGAACAACTCAACAGGCCTGGCAGCATCTCAACTCAACTCAACTCAACCTCAACTCAACAGACCTGGCACCATCTCAACTCAACCTCAACTCAACAGGCCTGGCAGCATCTCAACTCAACTCAACAGGCCTGGCAAAATCTCAACTCAACTCAACCTCAACTCAACAGGCCTGGCAGCATCTCAACTCAACACACCTGGCACCATCTCAACTCAACCTCAACTCAACAGGCCTGGCAGCATCTCAACTCAACTCAACCTCAACTCAACAGGCCTGGCAACATCTCAACTCAACTCAACCTCAACTCAACAGGCCTGGCAGCATCTCAACTCAACTTAACTCAACCTCAACAGGCCTGACAGCATCTCAACTCAACTCAACCTCAACTCAACAGGCCTGGCAGCATCTCAGCTCAACTCAACTCAACCTCAACTCAACAGGCCTGACAGCATCTCAACTCAACTCAGCTCAACCTCAACTCAACAGGCCTGGCAGCATCTCAACTCAACTCAACCTTAACTCAACAGGCCTGGCAGCATCTCAACTCAACTCAACCTCAACTCAACAGGCCTGGCAGCATCTCAGCTCAACTCAACCTCAACTCAACAGGCCTGGCACCATCTCAACTCAACTCAACTCAACCTCAACTCAACAGGCCTGGCAGGACCTAGGGAGAGAGAGTCCAAAATGATTCTTCTTTGGAACTGATCTGCTGAGCTTATCCAGCATTTTCTGTGTTTAATCAGCTTCCGCAGTACTTTGTTTTTATTTTCTTAGCAGAAACCTCCCCCCCCACCCCAACCCCTGATTAACTCCCTTACCGCCTCACCTCCTTCCAGGTCAGGGGCTGGCCGGAACCAGAGTTGACATTGGGGCCAGTGGAAGTGATGTCAGAGGCAGGCAGGGCACATTTCCAGCTGGTGTGGGGCCATTTCAGAGCGAGGTAAGTTTTGGACTGTGGAAATTGGGAGGCTGGTGGGGGGTTGGGGAAGAGAGAGACAGGGACAGAGAGAGCAAGAGAGAGAGAGACAGAGAGATGGGGAGAGACAGAGAGAGGGAGAGACAGACAGAGGATGACATAGAGGGAGACATAGGGAAGAATTTTTCCCCTCATCGGGTAGGCATGGTGGGCATGCCCAGGAGCACCCATGCAACGGGCCAACCCCTGTGATCGGGCCCCATCTGCAATTTCACGCTGGCTGGCCATTAGTTAAAAGGGTGTGGGGGTGGGGAGGGGAGGAGAACAAGGGGGAAGTCAGTGCATGCGTGCAGGTGTGCTATGTGAAAGCTCCCTGAAGGCACGGAGCTACCTCGGGGAGCTGAAGATTTTTAACATGAGAAATAAAGAAGGGAAAAATAAGGCAAACATGCTCCCTCATGTGACTCTGTCACACGAGCAGGGGACATGTTAAAAATGGGTTTTAAAAGTTTTTATTTTTCTAATCACTGGTCGAAACCTCATCCCACCCGTGGATGAGGTTTTGTTATAAATGCAAAGGTCTCTTGGCCTATTCACCCACCCATCAGCCAAACAGTTGGACAAGCAGCGAAAAAATTCCACTTAATTAATTGATTAAGGGCCTTCATGGGCCACTTCATTGTTGGTGGGTGCGCTGCTGCCTCTCTCACATGCCTGCAGAGCGAAATATTGCGAGAGTGCGCGATGGTGTCAGGACGCTCGCCCGACCCCATCATGCATTATTTTACTCCCGTTCAGGCCGGGCGCATACCCTCCCAAGGAGGGAAAAATTCTTCCCATAGGGGGAGGGAGACGGGGGAAAGACAGGGAAAGTGACATTGAGGCAGAGTGGGAGAGACGGGGGCTATGGGGGAGGGGATTCAAGAGGGCTGGAGGAGACAGGGGGCTGGCCGAGAGGGAGGGGGCTGGGGGGAGAGAGAGAGATGATGGCTGGAGGGAGAGCGAGGGAGGAGTGATAGGCTCTGCGGAGAGAGAGGAGGGGATGGGGAGAGGGAGGGAGAGGGGAGAGCAAGACTGGAGGGGTTTAGGAGAGGCTGGTGGGGGGATAGGCTTGAGGAGAGAGGGAAGAGGCCTAAGGCCTGGGGGTGGGGCGTTTAGGCCTGAGTCTTGAGAGTGTGTCAGGGGTTGGGCCCAAGACTGACATGGGGGCCGGCACATAGTCCCATCCAGGTACATTTCCAGCAGGCCTGAGAGGGAGGGGAAGGATCTGGGCCAGCCTGAGAGCTGGGTGCTGGGTGTTATCGACTTACAGCACAAGAAGTGGGGTCAGGGAAGAACTGAAGTGGAGTTGGGGGGATGGGTGTTTTACTGCAAGATTGTGGTATTTAGCCAGGTATTGGGCTGTATACTTCTTATTTTAAAACTTTTTATTCGCAATATGTTTTTACTTTATTCTGATATTTTCCCTTCAGGTGTAACCTCGCTAGGATGTCTGTTTTTCTCGGGCAATACCACGGCCTGGATGTGGGCAGGACCCTGCCCTGGTCTACGGTGATCCCTCCCGGCTGCAGGTGGTGGAGGATGGTGTGGGTCTTCTTGTTGTCCAGGGCCACATTGCCCACCAGCTCCAGTACTCAAGAACAGCGGCAAGTAGACAGGGACTGTGAGGAACCCAAAGGGGAAAAGCAGTTCGTGCCAGCGCTCTTATTTCCCAGTTTTTGTTGGTGTTTCATTTTAAGGTATACAAGACCAATTCAGACCAGTACTCTTATTTCCCAGTTCTTACTGTTTTTTTGTTCTGGGAGGGGAGTTCCAAGATTTTGACCCAGCGACAGTGAAGGAATGGCGATTTAGTTGCAAGTCAGGATAGTGTGTTTGGAGGGGATCTTGCAAATGGTGGTGCCCTTTTCCTTCCGGATGGTAGAGGTTGCAGCTTTGGAGGGTGAAGAGCAGTTATATACTTTTAAATTTAAATCCACTTCATTGTTACTTCTCAATGGTGCCACATTCACTTTGCTACTTAAATTGTTGACTATTTCTTTACCCCACCACCCTACCCCCCACCACCCTACCCCCACAACACCCTACCCGCTCCTCCCCCCACCCCCCCATTCCACACAGACACCTCAGAGATACAAAATACCAACACATCCCTGGGGACCGCTACAATACAGATATACTCCTTGTGACCCCCTCCTACAAATCGAGATACACTCCCCCTGGAAATAGTGGTATGTTGTTATTATTATAATATAATTGTTATATATTCCTGAAAGTACTAGCACACACCGGGGTGCTAACTAATTCAGTCGTCAAATGCAGCGCTTCTCATTAAAGCAGTGAGTAGCTGAGATGGATTAGAGAAGAGAAAAATCAGAAAATGCTCTCGTTCCTCATCGCTGTCCCTGAACCCTTGCTGGAAATGCATAGCTGTGGATGTGTAAGGATAGAATTGGGTCTGCATGTGATGCCCCTTCGCGACAAATTAACATGCGAGTACTCACCATCCAGTCCCACGGGTGGTTACTTGGGTGAGGTACCAGATTGGCACTCGTGGAACCGTGACAAATCAGGGAGTTAACATGTTCAGTGGAGTGAAAGGAGAGGGGAATAAACTGGCAAAATAATTTACATAGAAGTGTTTTGGAGGCTGCCTTCTTGCTTAAGACCCTCCATCCACAACATCACAGAACATCAGAATATAGACACTAAACTAAAATGCACAGATAATAAGGCTGCGAATCAGCATCCTTGCAGGTAGGACCCTTCATCAGAATTAGAGTGAAGGGCCCTGATGGAGGATGTCTCACTTAAAACATTAAACTCGCGTATCTCTGACACCTTTGTTGTATATTTCTAGCGTTTTGTTCATTTCTTATTTTAGATTTCAACCATCCCTCTTTATTTTCCTGTTTTAATCTCTGCTAACTTTGCAAACAGACTGGTAGCTGTCAAGCCAATCACCTTTAGGCCCCATCGCATAGACACGTCAGAACGATCCTGTTTCCCTTAACAGCTCTCCGATCTAAAAATAGCTGAGTGGAAGCAAAATGGCACTTTTAGAAGAATCGGCAGAAAACATGTGGAATTGAGGGAAGGTGCAATGATCCTATCAGACGTGACATCAAAGCGTTTCCCCTTATTTGCATGGAATTAAAGATATCAGCAGCTATTTCTTTGCTCCTTTACAGAAAGAGGATGAAGAGCAGAAAGCAGAAGAGCAGGGAAATAAATTTCTCCTGCAATCATGTCAGCATCCCAGAACTCTTGCGCTTCTGTTAACTGTGCAGCCTATGCTGTTTCATTGCCACTTTGCAACCAAAGCCATTCAGGAGTTTCATTTGTATTCAGCAATACTTCAGTTCCTACAGCACTCAACACCTGCAGCCTGTAATGACAGACCTTCCACAGCTGAACCAATACATTAATTTTGTCTTATCACCACTGAAAGATGCTCAGTCTAATCCCATAATGGCAAAACCTCCATGTGTAATTGTACTGTCCTCAAGCACTATTATTTTCCTTTTACAAGTCCATAAAAGCTGTATCTTTTAACAAATATTATCGTAAATTTAATTTATTTATTTATTTTCAAATGTAAAGGGTCTCAAGTGAAAATTATCCTGGCTGGTTCTGTATTCAATCTTATGCAGCTTTCATACTCCGGTTTAGATGCTGGGTATCTGACGAACAGAGGGGTTAATTGTTTGTTGGCAGTACAGAACTTTAGAATTGCTGAAAAAAGAGACTCCTTTTGTCAAAGGTTTTCATCTTTCACTCATCAGGACAACTTGCAAGAAAATGTCACAATGTCCGGGGAAACAGTGAGTCATGTGGCATGTGAATTTCAGTATCAGTGTGATGCTGGGTATGTAGGCTGTATGTCCCAAAGACTGGCAGATCGTATCAAACAGCATGTCCCAGCCACTGTTCACAATGGGCAGGGTACAGACCGTACCCAACCAGCCTGCGCTTGCAAAACTCAACACACAGTGTCCAATATGAGATGTGATTCTGTGATTGGACAACATTTGCTAAATAATCCTCAGTGTGCTTAAGAATTGCGCTGACAACCATTTTAAGATTGGCAGTTGGGCTCACAATGTGGTGCACTTGCCTGTACTGGATTCTACATATATTAATACACAGGGCCCTGTTCTTTACAGACAGAAAGAACATGCATACACACTGCACCTGTTTCAACTGAACAAAACAAGTGACAGCTGGTTCATTCCCCAGGGCAATGTCTTAACCAATCAGAGTCAAGCTGTCTGGTTTAAATTTCAAACAATGCTTGACAGTTAACTATCAGTCACCATCAACTGGTGCACTCTCCATTGCAACACCTCTACCAATCAGAGTCCACTTGCCAATCAATCGGCACCCTCTTCTCATGCAGGATAAATATGTTGCTTCCCCTGACATTGGTATTTCCTCGTAAATTGTGCTGATGAGTGCAAGAAAAAAAAATTCAGCAGAAAAAATCTCCTTTTTCAGCAATACTGAACATAGGAGCACTGGGGACAGGAGTCAACCATTCAGCCCTTCCAGCCTGCTCCAGCATCCGATTGTGGCTGATCTTTCTGCCTTTGCTTTGCATCCCTTGGTACCCCAACTGACCAAAAGTTGATCAATCTCAGTGTTGAATTATCCCCCAATATCCACAGCCATTTGGGGATGAGGCAGGGAAAGCGTTCAAGGTTTCTACCAACCTTTGTGTGAAAAAGTGGGGGAAAGAAAGCACCTGAATGGAAGGATATGATCCAGGTTGACAGAACAAGCCTCAAAGAGAACATCTGTAATGAGAGAGTTAGCTCTTCAATCCCTGTGTAAATGAATGGAGCGAAAATCCACTAATTATTCTGCTTAGGTCTAATTCAAACACCTTCACATGCACAAAGACTTCTCTGTTGATATTTGTGCCGCAAAATATGACCAGCAAAACGTTAAAGAATCCATAAACCTAGAAGGCTTAACATATTGCAGAGTATGGGCAGGATTTTGAGGTGGGCTGGTGGGCGAGGCTCAGGAGTGGCTGGGAGACAGTCCGCTGCCCGCGATTGGCCCCCGGCCACAATTTCATGTTGTCAGGACAATTAAGGCCCGCCCAGCGACTCGTCACCGCTTGGGAAGGGCCGAGCGGGGGCAGGTGCCTGTCGGCCACTGGATCCAATTGCAGCCCAGCGGTCAGTTTAATAACAGCCCAGGCAGGCCCTGGAAAGCTGCCAGTGAAGTACCTCCCCTCTGCGTCTTCAGCATTCACATTGTGGAGTGTCTAGTGTGGCTGGAGACACCAGGTGGGGGGGGGTGGGGGGGCAGGTCGGGTGGGGACTCAGCCCCCCGCTTTTCGAATGAATGCCTCGCCGTCCTCCTGGAGGAGGTGGCTTCCAGGAGAGACACCCTTGTCCCCAGAGATGAGAGGAGGAGGCCGCTGCACCTCAATAAGAGGGCATGGGAGGAGGGACAGCGCTGGTGAGCCGCCATGCCATGCTGTGGCGCACATGGGTGCAGTGCTGAAAGCAGTTCAAAGACCTGCTGTGCTCAGGAAGGGTGAGTACCGTGTTGGCATGAGTCAGTGTGCAGAAGTGTTAAAGTGTGGCCGCCTCCCTGTGGACTTCAGGGGTGCTAGAGTCTGAGTGCCAACTGTCAATGACGCCGGAGCTGGCCAAGGGGGTGAGCCCTGGCTGCATGGACTAAGTGGCTTGTGGCTCGAGGGCCATGACTCGGATGTGCCCTGTGGGGTGTTCCACAGCTGGGATTGGCCAGGCTGCAATGGCGCTGCAGGTAGAGAGGGGACTCATCAATGCTCCTCTGTCCTTTCAAGAGAAGACAAGCCAGGACCAAGCAGTGAGAGCACGTACAGGCAGAGGCCCCACCCAACTTCCTGCTCACCAGGTTTGAGCAGGATGCCCTTGAACTCGAGAGCCAGCACGGTCCCCATGCAACCGGGTGTGGAGAAGCTGGGGTGCCAGCCGAAGGTAAGAGCACAGGGAACAGAGGTGAGAGCTTTGGATTGTGCAACCATTCTAGTGTAGTCTCTTCACTGATGGCAGCCTCAAACCTGGAGTCCCCATTGATCACTGAAAGACGATGGCACCATGATGCAGATCTCCATTGTCTCACCAGGGTGCCTGGCATGCACAGTGACAGTGTGAGGACTTTAACTAACGACATGTCCTTGTTCTCCCTTTTAGATTCACCAGCAGGCACTAGCAGTCTAGACCCTGAAGAGCCACCCCTGTCACTGGAGGACCACCGGGTTTCACTTGCACCTGCGTCACACCCGCTCCCTGAACCAGGCACCAGTGCAGATACCGGCACCTCAGTGGGCGTTAGATCTTCAGTTAGAGTGTCGGTGCACAGTGGTGAGGGCACTTCACACTCGCTTGAGGTGCAGGTGGAGGCAGAGAGTGCCCAGGGCGCTGGCAGTTGGAGGGCTGCTGGAGACCAGGACGACGCTCAGTCGAAGGCAGATGATGAGCTTCTGGAGTCATCCTTTAGGTGGCAGATGTTGGCTGTCCAGCGGGACGTGTGGGAGGATCTGGCAAAGATCCATGAGGGTCTGCGTCCTATGGTCTCCGTTGTGGAGGAGTCCAAGTAGAATGTGAGCACGGCTTTGACCCTCATGGCTGAGCGCACTTCCTCCTCCATGAAGAGAATGGCGTTTCTCATGGAGAGGCTCCTCCAGGGGAACAATCAGGGGTTCCTGGGGTTGTGCTCAGACCTGCAGCCCTCACACAGGCAATAACCTCAGGTGGTCAGTGCCAGTGTGGGAGATGGAAGAGGTACCCAGTATCCCAGCTAGGTGCCCGTCCATCAATGGTGAGCATGGAGGTCCAGAGCGACCTCACATTGGCATATGAGCTGTTTGTTGCCTCTGCCAGCTCCTCTCCGAGTGTTCTGGATGACGGCAGCAGCTCCTCTACCCCTCTGCCAGTGACCATGGCATCTGGTGAGGCTGCGATGACTGGGGAGATGCCAACCGTGACACTGGCCGCTCCCTCCCAGGCAGGGCCAGCACAGGCTCCACTGGGCAGAGGATGAACACCAAGGTTATCAAGGCCAACAGGACAGCAGAGTCAGCAAGCTGCCTCCAATGCCAGTGCCAGCGAGGGGTGGGCACCATGAGGTAGCTCTCACAAAAGTAAATTAAAGGCACCATGAGCACAAGAGGGACAGTTTACGGGTGATTTTCTGTTGATTTATGTTTGCTTTATATGTCTGCTGGTGTGGCCATCAACACCAGTAATGGTAACGTCATTATGCATTCAATGTGACAATAACATTAAATTTGCTTTGGTTCTGATTTCCTGAGTATGCTTCCCCATTTTTCTTTCTGGTGTAGGACATGCCAGTTTATAACACTGGACGTGAGTGACTCAATAACTTATTGCACAGGCACTGAGTGGACTTTGGATGCAAATGAAAGGGTCTTTTCAGACATCCAGGATGGAGGCAGCAGCCCTGGAATATAGTTGAAGCTGATCTTTGGTAGCTTAGCTGAAAGAGCACTGGTTCAAGGCATCCCTGCTGTCCCTCCCTCCCTGGAGGTTACCGAGGTCTACCTCCATGCCCTCAGCATCTCCTCACCATGCTCATCTTTGGACTCACTACTGGATTCTTCATCTGTGGCCTGTGGGGCTGTGTCAAGATCCTCTTCCTCCAGTGTCAGATTGTGGACAGCAGAGCATGCAGCAACTATCAGAGACACCCGCTCTGGGGGGTATTGTAGTGCACCCCCTGAACGGTTCAAGCATTGGAAGCGCATCTTGAGAAGATCTATGGTCCACTCTATCGCTGCCCTTGTGGTGCCCTGGCTCCTATTGTAGCGCTGCTCTGCCTCTGTTCTTGGATGGCAGAGAGGCATCAGAAGCCATCTCTTCAATGAATTGCCCTTGTCACCCAGCAGCCATCCATCCAGCCGGGCTGGAGCACTGAAGAGCCCCGGCACCTGGGAGTGTCTGAGGGTGTAGGTGTCGTGGGAGCTGCCTGGGTACCTTGCACAGACTTGTAGAATCAGCATCCTGTGGTCACACACTATCTGCACGTTCATGGAGTGGAAGCCCTTCCTGTTGACGAAGGCACCGGGCTCACCTGCTGGCGCCTTGATGGCCACATGTGTACAGTCTATAGCACCCTGGACACGGGGGAAGCCAGCAATGGCCGCGAAGCCTCTGGCTCACTCAGCCTGGCTGGCCTCGGCCATATGAAAATGAATAAATGCCATTACCCACCTGAACAGAGCTTCTGTCACTAGCTTTATGCAACTGTGGACAGCTGATTGGGAGACTCCACACAGATCCCCCACCAGTCCTGGAAGGAGCTGGATGCATAGAAGTTGAGGACCACTGTGACCTTCAGAGCCATTGACATGGGGTGCCCGCCAACTCAGTCGGAGCTGATCTCAGGCCCAATCACCTAACAAATGGAGGTCACTGTCTCCCTGGAGAGATGGAGCATCCTTCGGCATTGCACCTCAGACATATTGAGGTAGCTGCATCGCTGCCTGTGAACCCTGGCAGCAGGATAGAGACATCTTCTGTGGTCCCTTCCGCCTTGGACTACCTGCTGGCCCTGCCCCCCTTGTGCCTGATCCTGTCCTTCCACAGGTCCCTTCCCTAGAAGCTGCATTGGGACATCTGGCCTCCTCTCCCTTCTGCCCCTCTCTTTCTCCTCAGAGGAGGGGTCACCAGCAGAGTCCATAATCCCCATTACCAGGGTAAGGGAAGGCTGTCTGATACCTGGAAAGTTCCACACAGTCTGAATCTTCCGGGGGCCTTGAAGATACCAAGGAGTCCTGAACTGAAGCCTCGAAATGCTAACAATGAAGCTTCGAACAGAGATGAAACTACCAAGTGCCAATAAGTTGCCAGTAGCAAACTATGTACCAAACTCCTCACTACTGACACTGGCGATGCTGCTGAGCCCTTTTATCCCAATTGTGGGAGGGCTGGCTGCCCTTCTTGCCCATGCGACAAGTGCAAAATCGCACGGGTAATGAAAAATCAGCGTCAATTTACTTTTTAATTGCCTTAAGTGGCCTCTTAATTAATGACGGGCGCTGCTCCAGCATCAGCTCACGCCCACAGACTGAAATATCGTGCAAGTGCACGATGACATTGGGACGCTCACCCAACACCACTGCGCGCTATTGTACCGAACGTCAAATTCTGCCCTATGTTTATTTGTAGCAGTTCCAAGCTGTAAAGGGAAATATTGATTTTGATTTGAATAAATTACACTCTAGACCAGATTGGCTTGGATCACAGTTGGAATAAAGAGTTATCCAGCTGGGAATATGCTTGATTTCAGCCTGTCAGTTCAGTTTATTTTTTTCAGATTAAACCACACTTGACACATGCATGACAGCCTGTAAATAAAAATGAGCACAAATTCAAATGGAACTTAAAACAGAATATTAGCAATTTGCATCGGTACTTAAGAGCAAAGGCACTGTTCAGAAATAGAACATCAGGGTAAGTTATAGTAAGAACTTTGGCATCATCATAACTTTAAATATTGAGGGCAGCCCAGTTGCTCGATAATGTAAAGGACTGTAGTTTCTTATCGTTTGTAGATAGTGAAGTAAGAGTCAGGAGTGTGGTTGTGATATGGTTTTTACAAACTATGATCATCACTGGCACTGACTTAATTCAACAACAACTTGTATTTATATAGCAGCTTTAACATGGTAAATCATCTCAAGGCGTTTCAGAAGCAGTGTTGCCAATCAAAATTTGGTGCTGAGCCACATGAGATTTTGGCACAGGTAACCAAAAGCATGGTCAAAGAAGTGAATTTTAAGGATTGTTTTAAAGGGAGTGAGGTAGAGGGGCAGAGGGGTTTAAACTTACCATGCCTCACACCAGTTGAGAGATAGAGAAGCCAGAGGCAGAATATTCCAAGGTAGCTGCCCAGTGTCATCCTCTTTGTTTTTAGTGATTTCTCAGGTCAAAATTAAAGTGAAATTTACCCCCTTTAGTACTTTTGTTCCTTTATTCCCTCTTGGCTTTCTTAATTTCGAATCAAAGGATTTTGGGCACTTTGAAAAATTGTAAGCTGATATGGGAGCGCTGTATGCTAGGTTGGGCATAGGTCCCAACTTCAACCCTGCCTTGAGTAATAACTATTTTGAAGAGTTAGATACCTCTCAGTGACACATGCATTTTTTACTTTTCTTCTCATCCAGCCTACTTCACAAATGACTTGATCTGCTCAAGGTGCACCCACATGTCACTTAACAGGCCGTCTAGCGAGAAATCTGTTTCAATATGATGACGGGTATCAATGAATCAAAAATGAAAACAACGTGCATAAAGTTCCAACAGATCTGAGATTTTGCCTTGAACACCCATTGCAAGGTTAAAAAAAAATCACTCCACAGCCAGATCTATTAAAAATTAAAATCTGTCATCTATAATTAAACGCAGCATGTTATAAAAGCTGTATTTGAATATACCATGAGATACTTACTTAGAAACCAGTGAAAAGGCCTCAGAGCAAATAGGAGGGCAGGGAACAAGCTTGATGAGAAAATGGCCAAGAGCTGCTGGAAAATGGGCCCTGGTAACTTTTTCAAGAACTGAACGAAAAGTATTAACATCAGCTGCCTTGGAGCTCTGATCTCCTCCTCCTGTGTCCAGAATATTCCCTCCGTGAAGTACCAAGATAAGTACGTGAATCTTGCACTTCTTCATATCCTGTTGAAACATACCAGTCTGAAAAAAGGTGCAACTACAGGCAAAGGTATTCCTACTGACAATGTTAACATGTAGTGCTCAACTTAATTCAATCATTATTTGTTCACAGTAGTGAATAAACTATGAACATTAATGCCTGGATAATACGTATTTTTGTATCAGCTTCCTTATAGTTTTATGTATTGTAAAGGAGATAAACTTTAAACTGATTTTTCAATAACATTCTTTGCCAGTCTCACCCATTCCTCTCCTCAAGGCACTGGTTCTTACTCTCTTCTTCATATACATATATGCAGATATTATTGGCAGGTTATTTCAAGTATTGGAGGGAATGGTTCCGGAACCTGTTCTCACTCAACGTCCTCAAGAAGGTACTCCCAGTAGGGATTTACTAGACAGAGCTCAGGGCTGGATTATACCATCGTGAGGTCTGGTGGCCAAAAATGGAGGTGAGGGGATAGCAAATTTAAATTTCCTAGACGATTCCCGCCAGCCACCATTTTAACCTGGGCGGGAAATGTGTCAGGTCACAAACATACACACACTCAAGGTAATGTTGGAACCCAACATCAACCCAAGCCTCTTCCCTGAGCTTGAGATTTTCAGTGAGGCGGATGGGTTCCCGAAGTCTAAGTGAAACAGGACAGGTCAGTCAGTTTGTGAACTTTTGAGGAAACCTGTTGTGGAGTTGGGAACTTTTTGACAGCTGAGTTTAAAAGACCATGCCAACTTCAAATTCATAATTAGATACTGAATGATAAGTTAATTGTGGGTTTAATGTAATGATTGATCATAGGGCTCTGTCCTTAAAAGATAAGTGACCATTTAATTGACCAGTATTCTGTAAATATTCAGATGCATTGGAGCACTTTCTCCAGTTGATAAAGGACTCTTATGCATTCAACAGTATTGAAAGTACAACATTAATGTGTCATCTGGGGCCCTGTGCTTTGATTTTTACATTGAATTAAAGTCAAGACGTCTTTAAAGACTTCAAAATGGCTGAACAGAAAGCTGACTTCTTTGATTGAAATTCCATCTGCTGAGTTTTTGAAAAAAAAATTAACAAATGGCTAGCCACCTGTTCGGACAACTTCAAAGATTTCATTGGAGATCTCTTGTTCATATAATTGTGCAATAGAATTTTATTATCAACGTTTGGCTGAGCTCCATGCTCTACTGATGGATTTAGCTCAGCAAAGGTTGTTTATTGTGAAAGGGGCCATGAGCTTTGTTTTGATTTATAGCTTTATGAGCAGTTTATATGCTTAAAGAGTTTTGAAGAAGTTTTTGAATGGCTGTTTGTTTTGACAGATTTATGAGCATTTAAAAGAAGTGAGTTTCTTTTCAAGTCAAGCTTGAACAGATGATTATTTATTCATTTCATGAGCATTTCATAGGCTTCCCATCATTATTATAGGGCTAATAACTTCTTTCCATATTAGATACTAGGGACAGGATCTTCAGGTTGGCATGCAGGCGCATTCGGCGGGCCAGGGTGTGGCTGGGGAATGGACTGCCACCTGCAATTGGTCCCTGACCATGATCTCATGCTGGCTAGCCAATTAACAACCAGCCAGTGTGAAAAGCACATGGAAATGCTCAGCGCTGCCGGTGTGGGGGCGGGAGAAGGGCAGGCACTGACGTAAGCACAGGCATGGGGGAGCACAGAATGAAAACCCCTGAAGGCAGGGAGATGAAGAATTTAAAACCAAGAAATAAAGATTTTAAAATACGGAAAAAGAAATAATCCACGTATCAGAATCATTCACCTGAACAAATACATGATGAAAATTCTGCCCATACATTTTCATTTTTAAAATTTAACAACGGAAAGCTTATCCCGTCCTTGGATGAGTTTTCTTCAAAATTGCAAAGTCTGACTGGCAGATTCACCCATCCGCTAACCCTAAGTTTGGACAGGCCACAAAAACTCAGGGACAGTTGTAAGAGAAGGGCGAGAGGAGCCAGGAGTTGAGGAGAAGCGTGAGAGGAGTCGGGATTAAGAAGAAACGCGAGAGGAGTTGGAAGGTGAAGAGAATCTGGGAGAGCAGTGGTGATTGAGGGAGTTTGGTGAGGAGGGAAGGAGGTGATTTTTGAGTACGTGAGTACGGGTAAGCATTTACTACTTTTATTGCTTATAGCTTTTAAGGTCTTGTTTTGTGATTCATCATTTGTAAGGGGTATATTCTGTAATAACGAGGAGCAGTGAGGATGGGCCAGAGAGTAATTGATATTATTTGATATTAAGTATCTTTCAAAAGGTTTAATTTAATTTAAAGGGGTAAGTCATGGCAGGAGAGCTCAAAGCCGTGGTGTGCTCCTCCTGCTCTATGTGGGAAGCCGAGAACATTTCCAGTGCCCGGGGCCAGCATGTTTGCGGGAAGTGTCTCCAGCTGCAGCTCCTGGAAGCCCGGGTTTCAAGAGCTGAAGCGGCGGGTGGGGACACTGTGGAGCATCCGCGAGGCAGAGAGTATCATGGATAACATGTGTAGAGAGGTGGTCACACCGCAGGCTAAGCATCCACAGACAGGAAGGGAATGTGTGTCCACCAGGCAGAGCAAGAGGACTAGGCAGGCAGTGCAGGAATCTCCTGTGGCTATTCCCCTGCAAAACAGAATGCTTTGGATACTGTAGAGGGGAATGGCCTGTCAGGGGAAAACAACAACAGCCAAATTCGTTACACCACAGTTGGCTCTGCTGGACAGGGGAGGAGTAAAAAGTTTGAGAATGCAATAGTTATCGGGGTTTCAATTGTAAGGGGAATAGATAGGTGTTTCTGTGGCCGCAAACGAGACTCCAGGATGGTATGTTGCCTCCCTGGTGTTGGGGTCAAGGATGTCTCAGAGTGGCTAGAGGATATTCTGAAGGGGGAGGGTGAACAGCCAGTGGTCGTGGTACACACTGGTACAAATGTCATAGATAAAAAAAATGGGATGAGCCGAATATAGGGAGTTAGGAAGTAAGTTGAAAAGTAGGACCTCAAAGCTGGTGATCTCAGGATTACCACAAATGCAAAGTGCTAGTTGGAGTAGAAATAGCAGGATATATCGGATGAATACGTGGCTGAAGAGATGGTGTGAGGGGGAGGGTTTCAGATTCCTGGGACATTGGGACTGGTTCTGGGGGAGGTGGGACCAGTACTAACTGGAAGGGTTACACCTGGGCAGGACCGGGACTGATGTCCCGGGGGAATATTTGCTAGAGTGGTTGGGAAGGGTTTAAACTAAAATAGTAGTGGGATCGGAACCTATGCAAGGAGTCAGAGGAGGGGGAATCAAGGACAAGAACAAAAGACAGAAAGGGGAATAAGAAAAGTGATAGGCAGAGAAATCAAGGGCAAGAATCAACCAGGGCCTCAGTGAGAAATGGTGGGAACGAGACAAGTAATGTGAAAAAGACAAGCCTTAAGGCTTTGTGCCTGAACACAAGGAGCATTCGCAATAAAGTGGGTGAATTAACCACGCAACTAAACAGGTATGATATAGTCGGGATTACGGAGACATGGCTGCAGGGTGACCAGGGATGGAAACTGAACATCCAGGGGTATTCAGTAATTAGGAAGGACAGACAAAAAGGAAAAGGCGGTGGAGTTGCATTGCTGGTTAAAGAGGAAATTAATGCAATAGTGAGGAACGATATTAGCTCTGACGATGTGGAATCTGTATGAATAAAGCTGAGAAACACTAAGCAGCAAAAAACATTAGTGGGGGTTGTATATAGACCCCCAAACTGGAGTGGTGATGTTGGGAATGGCATTAAACAGGAAATTATAGATGCGTGCAATAAAGGAACATTTGTAATTATGGGTGACTTTAATCTGCATATAGATTGGGCAAATTAAATTAGTAACAATACTGTAGAGGAATTATTCCTGGAGTGTATACAGGATGTTTTTCTAGACCAATATATTGAGGAACTAACTAGAGAACAGGCCATCCTCGACTGGGTATTGTGTAATGAGAAAGGAATAATTGGCAATCTAGTTGTGCGAGGCCCCTTGGGGATGAGCGGCCATAATATGATAGAATTCTTCATCAAGATGGAGAGTGACGTAGTTGATTCTGAGACTAGGGTCCTGAATCTTAATAAAGGAAACTACGTCGGTACGAGACGCGAGTTGGCTATGATGGATTGGGAAACATTACTTAAAGGGATGATGGTGGATAGGCAATGGCAAACATTCAAAGAGTGCATGGGTGAACTGCAACAATTGTTTATTCCTATCTGGCGCAAAAGTAAAACAGGAAAGGTGGCCAAACCATGGCTTACAAGGGAAATTAGAGATAGTATTAGATGCAAGGAAGAGGCATACAAATTGGCCAGAAAAAGCAACAGGCCTGAGGATTGGGAGCAGTTTAGAATTCAGCAGAGGAGGACCAAGGGATTGATTAAGAAGGAGAAAATAGATTACGAGAGTAAGCTTGCAGGGAACATAAAAACTGGCTGTAAAAGTTTCTATTGGTATGTGAAGAGAAAAAAGATTGGTGAAGACAAATATAGGTCCCTTACAGTCAGAAACAGGGGAATTTATAATGGGGAACAATGAAATGGCTGACCAACTAAATATATACTTTGGTTCTGTCTTCACAAAGGAGGACACTAGTAACATACCAGAAATGTTGGGGAACACAGGATTTAGTGAGAGGGAGGAACTGAAAGAAATCAGTATTAGTAGGGAAATGGTGTTGGGGAAATTGATGGAATTGAAGGCCGATAAATCCCCAGGGCCTGATAATCTACATCCCAGAGTACTTAAGGAAGTGGCCCTAGAAATAGTTGATGCATTGGTAAAAGCAAAGAACTGCGGATGCTGGAAATCCAAAACAAAAACAGAAACAGAAATACCTGAAAAAACTCAGCAGGTCTGGCAACATCGGCAGAGAAGAGTACAGTTGACGTTTCGAGTCCTCGTGATCCTTCAACAGAACTGAGGACTCGAAATGTCAACTGTGCTCTCCTCCGCCGATGCTGCCAGACCCACTGAGTTTTTCCAGGTATTTCTGTTTCTGTGGATGCATTGGTGGTCATCTTCTGAGAATCTATAGACTCTGGAACAGTTCCTACAGATTGGAGTGTAGCTAATGTAACCCCACTATTTAAAAAGGGAGGTAAAGAGAAAACAGAGAATTATAGACCAGTCAGCCTGACATCAGTAGTGGGGAAAATTCTAGAGTCCATTATAAAAGATTTAATAGCTGAGCACGTGGAAAACAGTGGCAGAATCAGACAGAGTCAGCATGGATTTATGAAAGGCAAATCATGCTTGACAAATCTACTGGAATTTTTCGAGGATGTAACTAGTAGAGTTTGATGAGGGGAAGCCAGTGGATGTAGTTTATTTGGACTTTCAGAAGGCTTTCAACAAAATCCCACATAAGAGATTGGCGTGTAAAATTAAAGTACATGGGATTGGGGGTAGTGTATTGAGATGAATAGAAAACTGGTTGGCAGACAGGAAACAAAGAGTAGGGATAAATGGGTCTTTTTCCGAATGGCAGGCAGTGACTAGTGGGGTACCGCAGGGATCGGTATAGGGACCCCAGCTATTTACAATATATATTAATGATTTAGATAAGGGAATTAAATGTAATATCTCCAAATTTGCAGATGACACAAAGCTGGGTGGGAGGGTGAGCTGTGAGGAGGATGCAGAGATGCTTCAGTGTGATTTGGACAAGCTGAGAGAGTGGGCAAATGCATGGCAGATGCAGTAGACAGGGTAGATGCAGGAAGGATGTTCCCGGTGGTGGGGGAGTCCAGAACCAGGGGTCACAGTCTGAGGATATGGGGTAGATAAATTTAGGACTGAGATGAGGAGAAATTTCTTCACCCAGAGAGAGGTGAACCTGTGGAATTCGCTACCACAGAAAGTAATTGAGGCCAAAACATTGTATGTTTTCAAGAATGAGTTAGATATAACTCTTGGGGTGAAAGGGATCAAAGGATATGGGGAGAAAGTGGGAGTTGGCTATTGAGTTGGATGATCAGCCATGATCATAATGAAAGGCGGAGCAGGCTTGAAGGGCCGAATGGCCTACTCCTGCTCCTAGTTTCTACGTTTCTATGTAACTTTAATAGGCTTAATGACCCTCTTAATTGTTGACGTGTGCACTTCTCACTTTTGCGTGCGTCCACCAACCGAAATATTGCGTGAGCGCGAGATGACATAGTGACGCTGGCCTGACTTCATCGTGCGCTATCTTACATTCGAGTGGGTCGGGCGCGTGCCCACACACACTGCCCTAGGTTTGTGGGTATGAAGGATGCATGGGGGGCCTGGAGAGGGTAAGGTAGATATGAGGGGGCATGGAGGGGCACAGGAGTCAGGAGGCCGAGTGGGAATTATGTAGGAGCCATGGAGGTGACATGGGGGGAATGGTGGGTGGTGAAGGGTGAGGACTATGGGGCCTAACAGTCATGTATAGAACTAGGTCGATGTCTCAGTGAACAGAGGTGGGGCCTTCTAAATAGCTGGCCTTGGCGTACGCCCAACTCCATTCCCATCTTGGACCTGCCTCTGGAGGGCCGCAGCACTACCTCCCTGGAAGGAAAATAACTTGTGTGGGTGGGTTCATTCAGAACGTGAGATTACGATATCGGGAAATGGCCCAACTCATGTTTCCCAACTCTATCATGAAAATACAGTCCCAGAAATGTTAATACTACTGGCCTTTGTTTTCTAAAAGCTTAAAGTAAGTGGAGTATCCCAGCTACTACCAATATATCAGCTTCTTGGCATAGTTTGTATATGCATCAGCCACCAAGGAAATTTCATTTAACATCTGTTGCTCTTGAAAGGTCCACAATAAAATTCTTGTACATTCACATTATAACGGATCCTCTATTATCTTAGCTCCAATTATCCGTCTACCTCATAAATCACCATCGTTATTGCAGTGCAATGCTATGTCTTCTTGTTGTCTATTGATTCCAATTTCTCTTATCTGGATAAAAAATTAACTGCACCTACCAAGAAAAATTAAATTCAAGTGGATTTATTATACTTGCAGTGCACTTGTCTTTATCTCCCTGCCCTGGACTTTATTGCAGCACACATACATAAAACAAATGTATGCAGGCTTTCAATTATCTGCTAATTTCCACTGGGGATTGGGGTCCAATCCATTATGATAGCAAGTCAGTTTACTGTATCTTTGCATGTCAATTTGTTTGTAGTCACGAAGACAAAGTTTTTGTGGCTGGAAAACAGGAAAATTTCCATTTCAGAACCTAGCTATCCTATGATTTTATCATTAATTAGTGCCCTTTGTTCTATGCCATGCCCACTAGTAACTGGATAGAGATGGCACAATTCAACTTTATGCGGGACCCTTAAAACCAGCAAATAAAGTGGATTGAATTTTAACATAGGCTCCATTTGAACTCAATTTCCTCCAAGCTGGTTCTCTCTTTTAATTTGTTTTTTCAAAACCAATTTTACAATATCAGCAATACAAAATCATTATTACTTCACCAATCGTATGATAGTACATATCACAATTACTAACCTAGCAGGTTATTACACAACAAATGATGAGGTCACAATGGTCCTTGAAGCAATTATCTTTCAAGAATATTGTCTGCTGGAACTTCCGAAGAACCACAGCAGTTTACAGAACAGAAAGAAACCACTTACACCCGTTGTGTCAGTGCTGACTCACTGATAGGCCAATCCAAAACTCATTCCATAGCCCTGTATCCTGCCTCTGCATCAAAGGGGTCTAATCTTCCTTAAGAAAATGCAGTCGTGTCCACCAATCATTTCCTTTTGCAAAATAATCCATGTTCCAACATCCCCAAGTATGAAGAAATTTCTCCGACTCACTCTCCTCATTCACTTAGCAGCAATTATAAACTGATGACCTGTTTTCATGACTGAGGGAACAGTTTATTTTACCTTGTCACTCTTTTTCAAAAACCTTCATCTAGCACAGTTTAGATGGAGTGCCTAGCAATGGTGACTTCATTTTGTCAAGTAAAGCACATACATTAGTTTTTAAACATATTTACCTCTGTGTCCTCTTGTCCCTCCACACTGCCTTGCGTTGGGCATCCCTGTCTATTGAGAGAGTCACTGTACATGTCACCTGCAAGAAAAGAATTGTTTTAGTTTTCTGATACAGTACCACTAGACAGAATTTAATGTGGGTGAGATCCGCTACTTAAAAGTGGAGGCACCCCCGCCAGCCCAATCCCTGTGAGTCCTGATGGATTTAAGTTCTTCACTGGCAGAGGGAACCCTCCGGTGGTCCTCCTGGCTCCTCCAGTTTCCCCAGCTCCTGGAACAGATATCCATCCCCACCGCACCCACCCCCCCACCACCGCCCCACCCCAAACAGCCGCCTGAAGAGCTGCCAGCCAATCAGAGCCCAGCAGTGCCACCAGGAGCTGTGCGCACTCCTGGTATTGCAGTGAGGCCTACCCAGAGGGTCAGCTCTCATCAGGGAGAAGGAGACATAACAGTTCTACCTCTGTATCTGTATCAAAATGAAGGTCATGATGTAACTCATTGTAACCCCTTTACAATTAGAATATCAAACCATCAATTAATTTTGGTAGGAATGAGAAAAACAAAACCAAATTAAGTTAACGTTAGTGTTGACTAATTTCAATAATATGAAAATGTACTGTACCAAAACGGTATTTATGGATCTGTAACAGTTTGTACACACAAATTCCATAAAGGGCATGTAACAGGAATGCATTGTGTTCGTATAGCCACACATTTCAACAAGTCAACATTTACCAAGAAGCATTGCGATCATTTTCTTTATTTGCCATTGAAACAGTGCTTGATAATTTCATTTCTACATCAGATAGGCCACTTCACAAATGCATCCGGTTGAGATTTTGAGCTTTTGAAAGCTGAGGTAGTTTTTTAAAAATTAATTTACAGGATGTGGGCATCGCTGGCTAGGCCAACATTTATTGCCCATCCCTGATTGCCCTTGAGAAGGTGGTGGTGAGCTGCCTTCTTGAGCCGCTGCAGTCCATGTGGTGTAGGCACACCCACAGTGCTGTTAGGGAGTTTCAGGATTTTGACCCAGCGACAGTGAAGGAACGGTGATATATTTCCAAGTCAGGATGGACAGTGACTTGGAGGGGAACTTCCAGTTGGTGGTGTTCCCATCTATCTGCTGCCCTTGTCCTTCTAGATGTAGTGGTTGTGTGTTTGGAAGGTGCTGTCTAAGGAGCCTTAGTGAGTATTTCCAGTGCATCTTGTAGATGGTACACACTGCTCCCACTGTTTGTCAGTGGTGGAGGGAGTGAATGTTTGTGCATGGAGTGTCAATCAAGTGGGCCTCTTTGTCCTGGATGGTCTCAAGCTTCTTGAGTGTTACTGGAGCAGCACTCATCCAGGCAAGTGGAGAGTATTCCATCACACCCCTCACTTGTACCTTGTAGATGGTGGACAGGCTGGGGAGTTAGGAGGTGAGTTACTCGCCACAGGATTACTAGCCTCTGACCTGCTCTTGTAGCCACACTATTTATATGGCTAGTCCAGTTCAGCTCCTGGTCAGTGGTAACCCCAGGATGTTGATAGCGGGGATTCAGTGATGGTAATGCCATTGAATGTCAAGGGGCGATGGTTAAATTCTCTCTTGTTGGGAATGGTCATTGCCTGGCATTTGTGTGGCATGAATGTTACTTGCCACTTGTCAACCCAAACCTGAATATTGTACAGGTCTTGCTGCATTTGGACATGGACTGCTGCAGTATCTGAGGATGGTGCTGAACATTGTGCAATCATCACTTCTGACGTTATGATGGAAGGAAGGTCATTGATAAAGCAGCTGAAGACGACTGGGTCTAGAAAACCACCCTGAGGAACTCCTGCAGTGATGTCCTGCAGCTGAGGTCATTGACCTCCAACAACCACAACCATCTTCCTTTGTGCCAGGAATGACTCCAACCAGCAGAGAGTTTCCCCCCGATTCCCATTGACTCCAGTTTTACTAGGGCTCCCTGATGCTACTTGGTCAAATGGTGCCTTGATGTCAAGGGCAGTCGCTCTCACCTCATCTTGGGAGTTCAGCTCTTTTGTCCATGTTTGAACCAAAGCTGTAATGAAGTCAGAATTTCAGTGACCCTGGCGGAACCCAAACTGGGTGTCAGTGAACAGGTTATTGCTAAGCAAGTGCCGCTTGATAGCACGATTGATGACCCCCTTCCATCACTTTACTGATAATGGAGAGTAGACTGATGGGGTAGTAATTGGCAGGTTGGATTTATCCTGCTTTTTGTGTACAGGACATACCTGGGCAAATCCCCACATTGCTGGATAGATGCCAGTGTTGTAGCTGTACTAGAGCAGCTTGGCTAGGTGCACAACAAGTTCTGGAGCACAAATCAGTAGTATTGCCAGAATGTTGTCAGGGCCCATAGTCTTTGCAGTATCCAGTGCCTTCAGCCGTTTCTTGATATCATGTGGAGTAAATTGAATCGGCTGAAGACTGGCATCTGTGATGCTGGGGGACCCCTGGAGGAGGCTGAGATGTAACATCCAGTCAGCACTTCTGGCTGAAGATTGTTGCAACTGCTTCAGCCTTATCTTTTGCACTGATGTGCTGGGCTCCTCCATCATTGAGGATGGGGATATTTGTGGAGCATCTGCCTTCAGTGAGCTGTATTAAGGAATATTATATAATTTATCAAGCACTTGTATATTGTTGAACAAGTCAATGAGTATTAAAATGATTCTGTACCGATGGTCTGCTCACTTCTTCATGGGTAAACCGCCAATTTTCTATAGCCTGCTCGAGGCTATAGAGTTCGACTTGAGTAGGCTGTGCATAAGAATAAGTGACAGAAATCTAGTGCAATGCAAAGAACAGATGAGTGCATTAATCAGCTCAAAGTCCTCTGTTTAAAACTGGAACCTATTCAACCATACCCAGCATATAACACATCAAGGCGATCCTGCTTTATTCATCACTTAAGTATCCTGAACGACCGTAAAGGCATGACAATTTTACCTCAAATATCTGCCATTTATACAAGGAGTTTATGCTGATTTTGCTCCTTTCTAAGAAGCTAGATAAATCAATACATGCTCCTCCAGCACCAATATAGCTTGTCCTAATCGCAAATTAGCTAGCAACTAGTTTACGGAGTATTCATAGGTTATATTTTCCTCCACACGCTAACCCGAGAAAGAAATCAGGGAACATAAAATTCGATTCCCAGCTTTTTGCTTTCTTCTCCACCTTAGGATAAACCCCATGAACAGCAACTTGCATAAGGCATCTAATATTGGCTGAATTAATGAGTTCTTCAATGGTATGAATTGTAAATGTTTGCATATGCTTCAGAACAAATCATTTCGATGGTTGAGAAATACTTTTTGGCTGAAATTGAGAATGTGTTTCCTGAATGAGGAATGGGAATGATCTTTATGATGGCTGCTTTGGGCGGGATTTTCCCAAATTTGCACCAAGTGTGTTTGCGGGCGGGTAAAACGACATATCATCCTGAACCTGCTTCATTATTTATGCACTCCCAGGAAACATGTCGTTTCCATGGTGAGCGGGCTCTCATTCACCCGCCCATCATCACCTCACTGAGTGCCAAGTTTAAAGTCCATCCGCAAGGACACATCTCGACTTCCAGCTCACCACTGCTGCGCGGGAGACATGGCCCTGAAACTGAAGAAGGCTGCAGCCCTCGGTTCAGCGACCCGTCTCTCAAGCGACTTTTGGATGCCGCAGAGGCCCACTGGGATGTCCTCTATCCCCTCTCTGGCTGCAGGATGGGCAGCAGTAGCGCTAGCCTGGTTTGGTGGGCGGTAGCAGCAGTGGTCAGTGCCAACAGCCTGCAAAAGAGGACAGCCATCCTGTGCTACAAGAGGATGAATGATCTCCTCCGTTCCACCAGGGTAAGTGACTCATCTCATCACTCAACTCACACACTCTCAAACCCATCACACACCCACAGGGCCCTCACTCACTGGCAGTTCAAGGGGCATCACCATTCACTCTCTCACACACATCGTCATTGTCCTCATCCTGTCCATGGGACCACTCACCACTCACACAGGCCAGGTATACTTATCACCTGGTCTGGCAGGCATCCTGCTTACACTCTCTCCATCTCTATCCATGCAGGTCAAGCTGGCACACAACAACAGGGAGAGGTCACAGACCGGTGGTGGAATGCCTGAAATCAAGGTCCTCATGGACTCAACATCCATCAGACAACCATGCTCTGAGTGATGTGTCCTCTTTCACAGGCCACTGCCATGCACTAATTATCTCCCCTTGCTTCCGCAGACACATCTGCCAAACAGCCGGCAGAGTCCATGACCCAGGGCCTCCAAACAAGCTCCGAAGAAACCTCTGAAGATGAGTCTGAAGGCAGCCTCCCTGAAGTCCCGTCACAGCGCTCACCCACACCCTCCACCAGCGCAGAGACACCCACCTCAGTGGGACCTAGCTTTAGAGTACACCCTGCCAGGCCAGGTGATAAGTATGCCTGGCCTGTGTATTCATGGATTCATGGATGGGATGAGGACAATGACTATGTATGAGAGAATGAATGGCGATGCCCCTTGAACTGATAGCCTTAGAGTAGCCTCGGGATCACAATCTGGTGAGCACATTGCACTGTCTGATCCACAGCAGGCAGCAGCAGGGACTTCCCAGGTGTCCAGCACTTGGAGGACTGCTGGAGGCCAGAACGTTGCTGAGTCCAAGTCAGATGATGAGCCTTTGGACTCGGTCATGTCACAGTTGCTGGAGCTGCAAAGCAAGCTCAGGAACATCAGGAAGGGATGTCCGCTGCACTCCTCAGATTGCAAGGCACGATGGAGGAGTCCATCAGTCTGGAGTGATAGCGCCAGCATGCCAACGCACCGAGGTCAACACTGGTAGGGTGGCAGCCACCATGGAGACCTTGGTCCAGGACTTCACTCCTGTACCACTGCGCAGACTCAACTCCATCGTTCATGCCACAGTTGGCCTCCAACAATGTGTATGCGAGAGGGGTGCCATGTAGCTTGATCTCACTCCAGCTAATCCTGCTCCACAAAGAGTCAGCCTGGGGCTGTTGGGCACCCATAGGGAGGAGGATCCGCAGGTCCACACTCCGGGCCCATCCATCCAGGTGACTCCCATGGTGTCTGGCCCATTCGAATCCCCCCTTCCTATGACCTCAGCAGCTCCAGCTCCACAGGCCGAGGAGGGTGTCACTGCCACACAGCAGGATCCCAAAAGCAGGCCGGGGCCCTCCAGGTCTCAGCCCTCCAGAGGACGCCCGCCAAGGTCATCACAGACAGGGGGTCACAGTCAGCAGGCTGCCCCACCTCCACTGTGGATGTCCAGGGAGCACCAAGATGTAGCGGCAGGGTTAGGACAGTTAAGGAGAATTAGTTGCACAGCCTGGGCATGGGTGTTAATCACTTGTACATAATGTTCACTATTGTCAGTAAACTCCCAAGAATGTCTCTCTGCCTGTGGCTCCTTGTTCTGATGAGCAGTGTTTGTGTCACTCAGATGTGAAACCTTTCTGCACAAGATAAAGGCAGGTGTCTCAGTCCAGGGCCTCTTCCCTGTGTCTGTGCAGCCTTCAGACCACAGTGATGGTCCAGCCTCACACTCGCTGGACACATTACTGATGTCTGTACCTCGATGGTGCTGGTCATTGCTGCCAGAATGTAATGGGCAGGAGTCACAGAGTTCTCCCATTCTCTCTGTGTGCTCTCAGCACCTTTAAGGTGGGGCTGGCCCCCATCACACCAGCATCTGTGACCAGTGAGGCTGTGCTCCAGCTCCTGAAGGGCTGAGCTGCTGAAGGAGGACAAAGGGTCAGATGCTTTTAAAGTTTCATGGCTGTGTCTCTATGATATGACCCAGATCACAAGGTACAAGCGAGCTGCTCCCAGCCAGACAGGATTCAGACATTCTCAGAGGCTGTGTAAAGATTTATGAAGCATGTCGTCATTATCCTCCTGCAATCGAGCGACTATTAGAGCCTTTTCTGTGTCTCCATGACAGGATCATTCTCACAGAGGGTAATCGCACTGCTATAAGCCAGACTGGAATTAAATGTTCACAAATGTGATGAGGGATTATGGAGTTACCTCACTGCCATCATCATCCTCCACAAATCTAGCAGCTATGAGGGCCTCCCAAGCACACCTGCCTTGTCTGGCCAGTGCGAGGGCCTCATCCCTGTTACCATCGCCTCCGAGAGCCTCCTCAGCCTCATCCCCATCGGTTCCCTCCTCATTGGAGGAGATATGCAGCTCCTCCATCTCCTCCTCAGCCAGCTCCTCTCCCCATTGCAGCGCCAGGTTGTAAAGGGCACAGCAGACAACAAATAATCCATGATACCCTCTGCGGACTGTATTGCAGGGCTCCACTAAACCGGTCCAGGTACCGGAGCCTCATCTTCAGCACCCCAGTGGTCTGCTCCACTAAGTTGTGAGCTGCTGCATGAGCCTCATTATAGTGTCGCTCTGCTGCAGTCTGAGGCCAGCACACAGGAGTCATCAGCCACGGCCTCTGTGAGTGGCCCTTGTCCCCGAGGAGCCAACACTGCAGCTTCTGTGGACCCTCGAAGACTCCAGGGATCTGCAAGTGACTCAGGATGTACATGTCACGCACACTCCCTGGAAACCATGCGCACACCAGCTGCACATTCAGTGAGTGGAAGCCCTTGTGGTTGATGAAGTCACTGAGTGTAGCGACAGAGACCTGAGCGCCACATGAGTGTAGTCAATCGCACCCTGTACCTGTGGGAATCCGGAGATCAGGGCTAATCCAATGGCCCTTGTATCCTGGCTGTCCCGGTCTTAGGCAAAATGCACAAAGTTGTTGCCATGGAGAAGACAGCACCTGTGACCTCATGGATGTATTTGTGGGTGGTGGATTGTGAAATCCCACAGAGGTTACCTGTGGAGCCCTGAAAGGAGCCACTGGCATAGAAATTGAGTATCGTGGTCATTTTCACAGCCACTGGCAGTGGATGCCCTCCATGTCCCCTTGGCACCAAGTCCTGCAGTAAGTGGCAGGTGTGAGTCACCAGGTCCCTAAAAATGCACAGTCTTCAGCGACACTGGTTCTCAGTCATCTGCAGGAATGGCAGGCGGCGTCTATAGACCCTGGGTCTCGCTAGATGCCGACCAGCGATGGCTTCACTGTGGCTCTTGGGCAGCATGTGTGGGAGCCCCAACCACCCCTTCTTCCTGAAGTTGCTGCTCCTGCCTTTGCGCAGCCTCAGTCACTCTCTCCTCCATCTTCTTCACTCTCTGTAGACCATCAGGCATGCAGCTAGTTCACTGAGGCTCCATGATCCTGATGTACTCCTCCTCCTGCAGGATGAAAGGGAGAGAGAGAGACACATGGTTAGCATGGGTGTACAAAGCACCTGTCTTGGTTAAGTGTAATGGCCCCTTAACGCTTCCCAGAGAGTGTTGGCCACCACTTGGATGGCCAGAGGTTAGTGCTCTGCAAGGCTGCCCTGTTAGCTTGAACTATGGGGGAGACTGGTCCAAACCAGGATGTTGACATTACAAGAGGCTGAGAGCGCCTCCAGCAGTGACTGCTCCATGGCCAGATTTATCGAGGAGATTGTACAACTTGTGCAGTCCAACTGCTCTTCAGTCCACCAAAGTGCTCATGAACGTGTAGTCTGTGCCTGGTGTGGGGGGTGGGGGCAGGGTGGGCAGGGGTGGGGAGCTCTGGAGCACCTGGTGGCACTTTGATGCCTCTGCGTTGCTTGAGGAGGCGGAGAAGCTCAGAGCCCGACCACAATCATATCAATGTGGCCGCGCCTGAACTGTCTCAGTTGCAGAGGAATGGTCGCTTTCTACAGGTTTCCCGAATGCTTGGCCACTTCCCTCACCCACCCACACCCCCCACCCTCCCCACCCTGAATGCTTGTGTGCTATATTCAATGACAGGGCTGCCCTTGCCCACACTCCCCACCCCCGGAATATCAATCACCTCAATGGCAAAGCTGCACTTGCCCCCCCCGCTTCCCCCTCACCCTCAAAAGTCACCTCAGGGGAAGGGCTGCAGTTGCCCCATGATTCCACACCACCCCCCCCCCCAACCACCACTTGGGCAGGGCAGCACCCGACCCCCCCCAGGTGCCCCTGAAGCCTGCAAAGCAGTGGGCAACCCTGGCGAGCTCTGCAGAACGTTGCTGTGCACTCACCCCCAGTATACACAAAGCGCAGGACACCAAGTGCATGTCGCCTCTGTGCTGTTGTTAAACATGTTGGTGTTCTTTCCTGCCAATGTGGACGGACGATCCAGCAGGGGTGCAAGAGCCTGGCAGGATGGGCCTGGTAATGATATGCTGATGTATTACAACGAGGTTCCCGATGACCGATGGTGGAGAACACGGTTTGGCGGGCTGAGTGGACAGTGGTGACCTGCCTTCCTGCCGTCCTTATATTGATCGTGCCACCTATGATGCCCGTCACCAGCGGGCATGGAAAATTCCGCCCTGCGTTTCCCTAAACATTTTATTATCAATCGTTACCATAACGATTTACAAAATGATATTAAAGCACTTTGGAAAAAGCTCTACAGCGATGTGTAAAGCTTCACTGCTGATATTCAAATGGAGTATTTTACATTCACTTTGGAACATTAAAATGGGGCTGCAGCAGTTGACATAGAGGCCTGGCTTATGTATTAGCAATTCTTACATAATGTCATTTTAGAAATGAGCTTACACAGCACTGACAGCAAGATGTACATCTATGATGTTGTAGGGCAACGGCCCTAACATATTACAGCAGCTTCACCTAGCCTCATGATCTTAATGGCTTTTAACTGTACTTAGCTGAACAGCAAGAAAGTGGCTACTTCAGCTCATTGCTGGAAGTTAAATTTGTGAACGTTGATATTTTTTTGAGAGTCCTGTCTTTGCCACCTGTTTGCCTCGGTATTATAAATGGAATTACCAAGACGTGGAAATAAATGGTTTTAAAACAAGAAGCCTTCGTCAGGCATGGACAGGCAAAGTTAATCAAGTTTGCTTGGCAGAGTTATTGACTCGATCTTTTTAGCAGTGAAGATAATGCACTGTTTGTCAGCCTGATGTCCAGTGCTGTCTATTTCTATTTGCAGGGAATTGCTCACTGCTGTAGGAGCACAGGTTCAAAATTTAGGTTTGCTTCTTTGAGTTTAAAGTGTGCTGCCTAATTTGGTTCTCGTCTCCCTAAAATGACCCACTTAAAAATGATCAGCTACCTTCAGACCACCAACAGGAGTTGGGTAACACAAAACAGACAATTTTAACCCTGCAGGAAATCAGGTTGACAACTAAACTTGCCCATGGGAATTATCTGCCAACGTCCCACCATCTCCCCCACAGCTTCCCATCTTCATCTGCTCTTTGCAAGTGAGAGGGACAGCTACCGAACGTTGGTAGGAATCTTCCGTAAATATGCAGATGAAATCATTACAGCTGGGCTGCTATTTTAGCCAGAGGTTGGCGTAGGGATTGTGGCTTTCTTGTGGCCAATTTAATAGGAAGAGGAGCCAGAGTCAGAAATGACCTAAAAAGGGTAAGTATTTTCCTCTTATTAAAGGCTTTCCTTGTAGGACCAAGATGGTTAGTTGTGTCCCTCAAGGTTCTGCAAGGAAAACTTAGGATTCACTCAGTTTACAGGCCTAAATCCAATGAACATGATTGGAGATCCTTCACATAGGATCTCCAACCCCACTTCGGGTTACATGAAATTCCCTGACTGTTTTAGTATTTTTAGTATTTATTCTTGCTGCATACCTCGGATTGTCTGTAACTACATCACTTGTGAATAATATTCAATCTGGTTTAACTTGATTGCAATGGACAATATGGTGGCTCCCCCTAACCAGGCAGATAGCAAATTCAGCAAACCGTCTACGTGGGATGGAATTTTCCATGCCTGTTGGCAGTGGGCATGAGTGGACAGTATGGTGAGAAGGCCAAAAATCGGTTTCATGACATGTTGAAAGCAGTTTGCAATCATCTGATCTGCCCATCAATAGTGGGCCATCGGACATCAGGAGCTTCATTGTAATATATCTGTGTAAGCCCAGCTCACTGGAATCATCCTCCCATGCTGGATCATCTGAGCACAGCGGCATGGTTACATGCCATCGTGTTTCACAACTGTACATAAATGACATGCACCTGGAGAGCTGCACTTCACTCAGGACATCAAGGTTTGTTTGTCTACCTTGCCTCAGGCAGCACTCACAGTCACCAGCACCAGGCTTCACACGCAGCATCACATCACTTTTAGTGGGGCTCATGGGCAGGTCTCTACCTACCAGACCCACTGTAAGGCAGGGGTAGCTTTTCAACGGCTGTAGGGCTAGGGCTTTACTGGGGAAGGATGGGGGTGGGGAGGGGTGGGTAGCACAGAATGTATGTGGAGGCACAGGTTGATCTGTGCAAGTGGCCTCAAATGGTGAGGGTTGAGGAGGCAGTCTCCAGAAATGAGGCCAGTTGGTGATGTGAGGGTGTGTGTGAGAGAGACTGAGTGGTGATATCCCTTGAGCTGGCAGTAAGTGAGATGCCAGTGAATGTGTGATGGGTTTGAGTGTATAGGCAGAATTTTCTGCCCATCAGGCAGGCACCCACCCGACCAAAATGAGCATCAAATGACACGCGATGACATTGGGAGAGCGTCCTGATGTCATTGTGCACTTGCAACGAGATTTCAGTCGGCAGGGGCACACAGGAGTCAGCAGCGCCCTCGCCGAAAATGGAAAGGCCTAGTAAGGCCATTATAGTAATAATTAAGCTCAATTTTTCACTGTCTGTCCAACCATACAATTGGCGGGCAAGCGAAAAGGCCAAGCAGCCTTTGGATTTTTTAGGAAACCTCATCTGCGGGCAGGATGAGATTTCCAAACACAAATAAGAATTAAATTTAGATGTTCAAATTTCATTCATAACATGTCCCTGCTCATGTGGCAGAGTCATTTGAAGATACAAGTTGTTAACACTTTTAAAACCTTTCCTTTTTATTTTCAAAGATCTTCATCTCCGTGAGACAGCTCTGTGCCTCGGGGAGCTTTTCCTGAGTGAATGTCCGCGTCTCACCCTCCTCCACCCCTCACACAGTTAGTGCTGCAGCATTGCCTTTCACACTGTGGAGGGAGGGGTGGGGGGCCTTAATTGGCCAGCCAGCATGAAATCATGGTCGCGGCCCAATTGCAGGCAGCGGTCAGTTTCCCAACCCCTCCTGCTCGACCCTGCCAAGCCCACCCAACGAAGGCCTATGAGTTCAGAGCGATGAGATGGTTGCCTTACCCTGGCTGCACAGATGAGATCATTCATCGTCTTTCTGCACTGGATGGCCAACCTCTTCTGTGCAGCATTGACACTGACACCACTGCCATCGCCTCCCAAGCCGGAGTGGTGAGATTTCAGGACTGCCTGCAGTCAGGGTGGGGTAGAGGACATCATGGGGGGTCCTCCAAAGCATCCAAAAGGCATTCCAGGGGTACATCACCTAATCAGGGGGGCTGCAGTCTTCTTGCCTTTCAGAACCACGTCTTTTGTGCAGCAGTCCTGGGTTTGAAGCACCGAGAGGTGTGCGCAAGGCTGCACTTTAAATACAGCACTTGGTGTGAAGGAGCAGCGAGGTGACGGTGTGACAGGCAAATGGGAGCCCACCCGCTATCGAAATGGCATGTTTCCTGGGAACGCACAATTAATGAGCTGGGATACAGTATGAAAAGCTGCCATTGCAGTCGATGGGTAAAATGTTCTTTTTCCCACCCACTATCACACTTAGTGCAAATCTGGGACATTTGCGCCAATGATCTCTGCTGCAATTAGCCAGAGCTAAGGGTCAATTGCTAGCACCATATTCGCTCAAGTAACAAACAAGGGCACAGTTTTCAATTCATTGGAGACTCCGTTCCTTCACTGTCGCTGGGTCAAAACTCTGAAACTCCCTCCCTAACAGCATTGTGTGTGTACCTACACCACATGGACTGCAGCGGTTCAAGAAGGCAGCTCACCACCACCTTCTCAAGGGCAATTAGGGTTGACAATAAATGTTGGCCTAGCCAACAAGGCCCACAGCCCATAAATGGATAAAGAAAAGAAAGCTTTTAGAAACAATAATCTGGGACCAAATTAGCAGTCTTTTGGATAAGTGTGGATGAATTGAGAAAAGTATACATGGATTTATTAAAGAGAAATTGTGTTTAACTGGATTGCATTTTCTGATGAAGTAACAGAGAGGGTTGATGAGGGTAAGGTGATTGACGTGGTGTACATGGGCTTCAACAAGGCGTTTGATAAAGTACCACATAATAGGCTTGTCAGAAAAGTTGAAGTCCACAGAATAAAGGCAACAGTGGCAGCACAAATATAAAGTTGGCTGAGTGACAGGAAACAAAGCAGTGGTGAACAATTGTTTCTCAGACTGGAGGGAGGAACGTAGTGTGTAGTTGGCTTCCCCAGGGGTCAGTACTAGGACTGCTGCTTTTCTTAATCTATATTAATGACCTAGATTTAGATGTACAACTTCAATATTTGAAAACTGCGAGGAGAATAGTGATAGATTTCAAGGGGACATAGACAGGCTGGTGGAATAGAGGGACACAAGGAAGATGAAACTTAATGCAGAAAAACGTGAAATGATACATGTTGGGATGAAGAACAAGGAGAGACAGCATAAAATAAAATGTGTAATTCTAAATGGGATAAAGGAACAATTGGCTGAGAGCCCAGATACTCACTACTCTTGTTGAAATACCTAAGCCCAAGAGAAAACATGGGAATCTTTGGTTCTATACAGTGTATAGTAGGTCAGTGGGCATGGAAGTGCAATAGCTTGGCATAGGGGACATGAGGAACCATGGGGGTGGGTGGAGTGCCATAGGTTGACAAAGGGGACATGGAGGGTCTTGGGGGGGTGGCTGGGGGGGCCTTACTGCCAGAGGGGGCATGAGGATGCCCTTTTGAGCTCACCTTTTAAAAGTTCCCATCATGCAGACGAGGGGCAGAATTTTCTGTGCCCATTGGCGTTGGGCATGCTTGGCAGTGTGAGCGGACAATATGGCGACAAGGCCAGAAATCGACTTCACAACGTCGTGAATCCAGTTTGCGATCGTCCGCTCAGCCCGTTGTTGACAGGCTGCGTTCCCTGCCATTGGACATTGGGACGCTCATTGTAATACATTTACATATAAGGCCAGCCTGCTGGAATCATCCCCCCTCCCCAAACTGGATCATCCGCCCACGTCAGTCTGATTGCACACCGGTGCAGACAAATGTGAGGTGCAGAAGTTGGCCCGGCTCACATTGTGGACATCCGAGGAGCAGAAGATGCTGGAGCCCGACAGCAATGGGATCCGGGAGGAACTTCCATGACATGCCGGGTGGATTCTCATGAACATGGCTTTGCTGTGAAGCAACCCACAGAAGTTGGATAGTCACCTTTGATGTTCACAATGGGTGATGGTCGAGGGGCTGGAGAGGAAGGTCCAGCTGTGTTTCGAAGAGGAAGGTATACCACAGGGTGAGAGAGAAAGGTCTAGCAGGAGGGAGTGTGTGGGGAGGAGAGAGTAATGGGGGAAAATACAGCAACTGGGGAGGTAGGTGTAAGGGGGAGGCGTGTAGAAGGTGTGGGGGAAGGAGTGTAGCGAGGGGTGAGAGTCTGGGGGAGGGAGGAGTGCAGCAAGGGGAGGGAATAAGGCTGAAGGAAGATATAAGGGTGGAGGAATGAGTCGGGAAGGGGGAAGGGGGAAGGGGGAAGGGGGAAGGGGGAAGGTCTAAGGGTGGGGGAACAAGTAAGGCTGTCTGAAGGAGGCAGGAAGGGGGAAGGACTGGGCAGGGGTGAAGTCTGGGGGTTGTGGAGGATCAAGGTGAGGGGGGCCTGGGGAGTGGGGGAAAAGGAATACCAAAGGGGGAAGGGGTCTGGAGGGGAGAATGTCGAGGGGAATGTGCAAGGGAGTGCTGTAGTGAGTCCATGACTGCCTCCCGGGGAGTGAACTGAGGGTGGACATGGAAGGAGGGTATAGTGAGAATGGCCGAGGGCAGTTTGAGGCTGTAGGGTAGGAGGGTGAGGGTTCAATGTTAGCGGTAGAAGGGATGGCAAGGGCGGTTGGTGGGGACTCGGAGGCAGACATAGGCTGTGCAGGTAGGAAGGAGGTTGAGGAGCCGAATATGGATGGGAATGGGATAGTTGGGAAGGAAGGGAATGTGCACGTTCACTTGGACATCCCCAAAGGAAAAGGGTTGTGGATGGTAAGTCACAGAGGGGAAGTGGTAGGTGATGTCGGGTGGTCAACAGTGATGGGGGAAAGGGAATGGGTAACTAGGGGAGGGGAAAGGATGGGAGAGTGCACAAAAAACCAGATCAAAACCATGCTGTCTAAATCAAAAGTGAAACGAGAGTCGGGGTGGGTGAGATCAGGTGCTGCATGGGAGGGTGATCAGGGGGTGGGCGGAGATACAGGTCGGCTCAGATGGACAACTGAAAGTGATCTCCAGCAGGCAGCACTGACAATGCTCAGGGCATTGAGGTGAGTGTGATACATGAAGGCTCCATGTGTGTGGGAGAGGCTTACACGAGGCTCCGAAAGGCCCTGCCACACACACACACTCTCCATCCACAGGGGCTCATAGGCAAAGGGAACTCGGAGGGAGAAGACAGCCTCTGAGATTCCTTGGATGATCCAGGGATGTCCAGTTGCCACTCCTCCCTTGGGTGCCCTGGCCTGACTCCTTGAGGGGAAGAAGTACCTGGAGGGACGTTGAGGTGCCCTGTTTCCTTCTCGTGTTGCCACAGCAGGAACTCACCCATGGCTCCCGCGATGGAGTGCAGGTCTACACACATCTCCACTTTCTGCTGGACCAGGGTCTCTATGGCATCCACCATCCTCCCCATGGAGACCTCCATACACGCACATGTGGGCACCACTTCATCAGAGAGCAGGCGAACGCACTCCTCCAACTCACATGCCACTCTGCTGAGGGCTTTCAGCAGCTCTGTATGATGTTCCCCACCTTCTGCTGACTCTCCAGGATGAGTTAGAAGGTCAAATGCAGAGGCTCATCATCTGACTAGGGCCTCACAGATGCCGCTTTGCCAGCAGCCCCCCTGAGTGTCGGGGAGCTCGGCTGAACCTGCCTCCTCCTGCTGCGGATACGTGTCCGTGCAGTGACCACCAGATTGTGAACCTGAGCCTGCTCTAAATCCAGCTCCCACCGAAGTGTGTGTCTCTGTGCTGGTGCAGGGTGTGGGTAAGCGCTGTGATAGGTCTCCCAGGCTGCTTATTTCCAGCTCTTCATTAGAGGAGATGTCCTCTTGGCTGGAGGTGAGGATCTGGTTGAAGTTGAGGGACTGGCTGGCTGAGGGTGTCAGTCACTTGGCAGATTTCCCTGTGAACCAAAGTAGAGATAATTAGTTCATGGCAGCAGAGTCAAAAGCAGGAGAGCGAGAGAGAGCACTCACATTAGCGTTGAGAGAGGGATGATGTGGTGTAGGACCCTCAAGTGGGTGTTCATCACTGACCTCACCGTCACCACAGGCAGGGTCCACACCCTCACCAGTCAGCACGATGGCACACTCCTCAAAGTGAGTGAGGGGCCTAATGTGGGCCATTCCACCACCAACCCCAACACCTCCCTCCCCCGCCCAATCTGGGACCTCTCCCTGCTGATGTGAACCAGCTTCTCCTGCATGAAAACAGATGGAGAGAGCATGAGCAGGACACATGGCACTGTGTGGAATGTTTGTGTGCTGAGCAGAGCCATGGACAGGATGAGGGAGTGAACTCCAGAGAATACGAGTGAGGGTGTGTGTGAGAGTTAGAGGTGTTGTCCCTTGAGGTGTGAGATCCCTGTGGATGTGCGATGGGTTTGTGAGGGTGTGAGCTGAGGGTGATGAGAAGAGTGACTTACCCTGGCGGAACAGATGGGACCATTCATCCTGTAGTGGCACTGGGTGGCTGTCCTCTTTTGCAGGGCATTGGTACTGACCAGCGCTGCCACTGTCTCCCAAGCCAGATTGGTGATGTTGCTGCCCATCCTGTGGCCAGAGTGAGGGTACAGGACATGGCGGTGAGCCTCCTTGGCATTCAAAAGGCACTCGAGGGACACATTGCTGAAGCAGGGGGGTGGGGGTGGGGGGGCTGCAGTCTTTCTGCCTTTCAGGGTCATCCTCCTTTCCGTGTGGAGGTCATGGGCTGGATGCACTGAGAGGTGTGCGTGCGGCTGCATGTTAAATGTGGCGCCCAGCGTGATGAAGCAACGAGGTGATGGCATGGCAGGCGAATGAGAGCTCACCCACCATGGAAACCGTGTGTTTCCCAGGAATGCATACTTAGTGCGGCAGGGTTGGGATGATATGGCATGAGAAGCCGCCATTGCAGCCAGCAGGTGAAACGTCATTTTATCCGCCCACTGCCGCACTTAGTGCAAATCTAAGATGATTCCACCCTCGGGTTAATGAATTCTCTGAGGGGCTGTGATCCATAACTCTTCAGGTGCCTGCCCCAGCTCAATGAAAATTGTGAAGGATTAGTGTTATGATGTGGCAGGTGGTATCTGTCAGGTTGACCAAATCCCAAAGGGAAACTTGGCCAAGCTATCACAACGATTTTGCAATTTATATGTTTGTGCACTGAAGCCAGAAGTAATGAGTCCACTACCACCTTTAGAGATTTTAAAGATTAAATTAAAACATTTATTAACAAAGGAAAAGTTACACACAAGATTAGTTATATAGTTAAACCTAGTCTTACAACAGTTCCTAAAATATTTCTACTTAACTAGGCTTCCATCCACACACCCCTTCCAGGCAACAATCCAAAGAGATTCTCAATCTAAAAAACATCCAGCAATATTACCACAAGCACCCACTACTGCTATAAGGGCGGCATTTCACAGCTTTTCTCTCCCTCTCACTCAACAATGGAACTCATGGGCTTTTAACAAAACCTTGGTTACTGGAACAGCAAACTTACCCAGGGTGGCTAAAGGCTTTCACCACAGGTCTCTTTCACACAGTGCGCCTGCCAAGATCTCACACAGCACACCTCATACAGCTTTCCATCTTACTTTAAACATATTTTCTCCCTTTTGATCTGTAAATCCCAATGTTTCAACCAGTCTTTGGAAGTTACTTTTCCAAGAATATAAAAATCTTTCGTGTTGTCATTATGGGCAGCACATTCAGGAGAAATAATTTTAATAATTTTGCCTTATTTATCTTGCCAGTTGCAAACATCTCATCAAGTCCCTTCGAAAATCAAACAATCTCTCACCTCATCTAAAGATGCAAATTCCATTCACACTCTATATGCTGAGACTTCATCCTAGCTTACTCCTCTCCATTTTAAATGCCTATATTACACCTAACCCCTTTTGATGACTCAAACCTTGGAGTCTGACTGTCTGCACTTAAATTACACTAAACACACACACAAACATACACACACACAACACGAACCTGCTTTAAAGTATTCCACAGTAATATTTGGAAAAACCTGATCTTTCCTTGACAATAGGACATGCTTATCTCCAGCCAGATCAGGAGTGCTGGGTGTGAGCTTTGGACCCAAACCAGGAACTCCCAAAAATCAGTCAGCCTGGGAGTGAGGTCATGAATCCCAGAAGCGGGACATGCCTAACATTTTTAAAGGGCTCCCAAGTCATTCCAACTTGGTGAAAATCCAGTCCATTGCATCCAATTCCAGGCACCGCACTTTACAAAGGATGTGACAGCTTTAAGAGAGGCAACAGAAAGGATTTATAAGAATGGTTCCAGGGATGAGGGGCTTTTACATGGATTGATTGAAGAAGCTGAGGTAGCTGTCCTTGGAAGTAGTTGACAGGAAATTTGGTAGAGGTATTCAAAATCATGAGGGGTCTAGACAGACTAGAGAGAAACTGTTCCCATTGACAGAAGGGTCAAGAACCTGAGAACACGATTTAAGGTGATTGGCACAAGAACCGCTGGCCCACATGAGGAAAAGTTTTTTATGCACAGGTAACTTTCAAAATAGAATAGGGTATGCACCTGAAGAGTGCTGCAGGAAAGGGCTGGGGTAACTGGACTAACTAAGTTGCTCCTGCAGAGAGCTGGCACAAGTATGGTGAGCCAAATAGTCTTCTGTGCTGTATCCGTTCTATGACTCTATCTTATCTAATAAGTACAAAATCAAAGGAATAGTTACTTTAAAAAAATGATGAATAAATGTGAATTCAATTAATATTGACACAGCTGACACAAGTATGCTCATTTTGCTGTCATCTATTTCTCCATTACCCTCCTCTTAGCTAATTAACCATCATCATATTGGCCATCGCACTACATAATTGTATTTACTGCTCATGTGCAATCCTTCTGTGTCCGTACAAAAACAATGGACAATTTACCATTGGGACAATTTCTTACAAAGAAAAGTTTTCAGAAGCATCTCCTAATTTCATAGGTAAACGTGTGCAATGAAGTATAAACATGTTATTTACAGCTGAAGCTTATTAAATGAATCATTTTGTTACATTTACATATAACCACAATCGGCGACAGCAGAATAATGAGTGGAAGCGGGGTGGGGACGTGCATAGAGTGATAAAGTTAATAATGTTTCTTTCTTCTTTCTCTTATAAATCAATAGTTAGGAATTAACTTATTTTCATCTTGAAGGTATGGCTTTGAAGAAGCAGCGTATGTGCTGCACTACACTAATGGCTATTCCTTCCATAATTTGGGAGTCAGAGCTTCAGGATAGCCTGAACCTCAGCCTGCGAGTTAACTAAAGCCTGGTTAATATTAACGGACTATTAGATGGAGTATCTGATCAAAATTGAAAAATTCTCTTCAACAAAAGGGCAAGATCAGGTTCTGTCTCACTAAACATTAGCAGCTCCTGTTGGTCATTTACTAAGTGCAAGTTGCAATCCTCAGCCTTATTTATCCATTTCTTGTTACTAATGGTGGATGTATGAATGCAAATAATAGAACGGTGCAGGAAAGAAGGAAACAATCAGGGGTGAAATGTTAATCAGAGGGAAAAAAACAAGATTCAGAGAATCTGCTTCATGAAGAGCTGGCATAGACTCGATGGGACAAATGGCCTCTGTCTGTGCTGTGATGACTCAAAGAGAAGATTGAATACCATTGATCAGACCTGGCACTTTGGGGCAGGGTCTCCCCTTCATCGGGCAGACGCGGTGGGGGGGGGGGCGGCGGGGGTGGGGGAGGACGGGGACCTCCCCCCAACCCCCACCCCCCCAACCCCCACCACAATCAGGTTCCGAGCACGATTTCACACCGACTGGCCAATGAAAGGGCAGCCAGGAGCTCAGCACTGCCAGGGTGGGGGCAGGAGGAGTGCAAGCTGCCTGCACTGCAAGCTCCCTCAGGGCACAGAGCTGCCACCTCAGGGAGCTGAAGAATTGTAGACACAAAAATAAACATTTTAAAAATGAGAGAACCATGTCCCCTACATGTGAATCGGTCAGATGAGAGGGACATGTTAGAGATGATGCTTAAAAATTTTTATATATTTTTAAATCACTTCTGGAAACCTTATCCCGCCCGTGGATGAGGTTTCATAAAAATCCAATGGCCGCCTGGCAGATTTGCCCACGCGCCAACTGAAGGGTTGGCTGGGCAGTGAAAAGTACAAACTAATGACCTGCTGAAGGGCCTTAATAGGCCTCTTAATTGTCGGCGGGCGCGCTGCCAACTCTCGAGCGCGCCCTCCAACCTAAAGATCGCACGTGATTTTACGCTCAATCGAGTCGGGACACAAAATCTTGCCCTTGGGCATTTTTATTTAATTGAAGTTAGCCAGAGAGAAAAAAAACTTTCTTTGTAGCATTGACTTTTTGAACTCAACAAATCCTGGCACTAATTATATACTCCATTTGTTTTTGTGATTTTTTTTTTCTTAAAGTACATTCAAGCTCTAGGTAGGTCTGTTCCTAAATTGGATTGTTCAAAGCACTGACCTGTGCATTGATTAAAGGATGAAGGAGTCAGTTATAATTCTGAGACTTGAGCACAACAGGCAGGCATGACTACAAACCACTGACCTGTTATTTGCAGCTCCAGTCTTTACTTTTGCATGAATACACCAAGGAATAAATTAATAATCACCATTTTAAGTTCTACAGCGAAGCAGTTATAAATGATACAATATGCACCAAATTTCATTCAAAACCATTGATACTTCCAAAATTTACTAATGTGTTTCACATTTAGCATCTCTCGTGCTCCCACTTTACGTAATCTCTTTTTGTAATCTCAGTGAGAAGTCAATTTAGTACAACATTACCAAGTTTAATTTGCTCAGAGCATCTTCTGATGTTTTACTGCGTTTGCCACCATTATTGTTTACATCAATGATTTGTACAGTGGAAGTGGTGTCTAAGATGCAGTGGTACTAAAATGCAGGGCCCAGTAAATAAGCATGACCAACAAAGGAAAATGCAAGGTTATATTCACAAAATGGTGGAATGGGCAAAAAAGTGGCAGATGAAATACATCATCAGTAAATATGATGCATTTTGGTTTGATAATTTTTTAATAATTATACTTAGAATGGAGGAATTCTGACTGCCACAGAACAGCAGAGGAAGTTGGGGCTTCAAGCTCATTAAAGACTAAAAGCAGCATCTCAAGTGGATAAGGCCATAAAAAAGCCAATGGAACATACCAGGCTTATGTCAGGAACTATCGAATATAAAATACAGCACGCTGTCTGGTGTAAGAAATACAAATACAGGGAAAGATTTGAAGAATTGGGGTTATTTTTGTTAGAACAGAAGGGACTAAGTGGGGAGGGGCTGGTTCATAAAAGTATCTAACATTCTGAAAGGATATGGGACAGAGTAGATAAAAACAAACGTTCAGTGATTGGAGGGATCAGTTTGATAAAGAGCTGGGTACATTAGCATTTGAAGGAAAGAGAATGAAAGGCCTTTGGGAACAGTTTGAGCCCTTGGAATTAGAATTACTGCACAGCAAAGCAAATGCCAAAGCCATTCGGCCCATTATATCTGTGCCAGCCGTATAGACCATGCAGCCTAAACCCACCTTCCAGATCTTTGTTCGTAACCATATAGATCATGGTGCTTCACATGGAGCAAAGAACACTGGGTGTTTGCAAGTTCTGAATTCCATGCAATTCTCAGAAATTAATAGCTAAAATTAGGGCATTTACCATGCATTTTGGTGTTTGGACCCAGTGGTACAATTCTTTTGTTCCCCCTCCCACCATACTTGGGCACCAGGCAGAACACAATCAAAGATAATTTTACTGCAACAACCTGATGCTAGATGTAGTTCCAGGTTCAGGTCATTTAAACGGTTCATGTGTACTCCAGCACAGGGTCTCCTTCTGACAGGGCATTCAACTTACAAACGGTCAAATAAAGTCTGTCAACACTGCAGGTCTGAGAGGCCTTCATAGGGGCTACGGCCACTATGATTGGGACCTTCTGGCTGTTGTCCAAAAGCCTCCAGAGTAGATCCCCTCCCATCTTAAATACATGCTCAATGTTAGTGCTCACCTATTGCAGACAACCTACCCCTCCCATGCAGGGGAAGCCACGGAAATCTTGAAATACCATGAAGGAAAGTACAACAAAGATCAGGGGTCTCTTTCTTTTTTTCCCTGAGAAACAAGCATCCTGTACACACAGATCATAGGATAATCACTCCCATTGTGTCCACTACATCATCGGTTCCAGTGGCACCAGGGAATTATTTATTTTTAATGGAAGCACCAAATTTAGTAATGTAGGATGCCATCAATGAAAGAAGATGAGGCAAAAATAGTGATCAGAGGATGGAAGTCTGTAGTTTGAAGGAAGGCGGGAAGACCGAGAAGTAAAGGGTAGAAGTACAAAAGAACAAATTAGATTAGGTGACAGAACGAAACTTGACTTTTTAAAAATTCATTCACGGGATGTGAACGTCGCTGGCTGGGCCAGTATTTATTGCCCATCCCTAGTTGCCCTTGAGAAGGTGGTGATGAGCTGCCTTCTTGAACCACTGCAGTCCCTGTGGTGTAGGTACATCCACGGTGCTGTTAGGGAGGGAGTGCCAGGATTTTGACCCAGCGACAGTGAAGGAACGAAGGAAATATTTCCAAGTCAGGATGGGGAGTGACTCGGAGGGGAACTTCCAGGTGGTGATGTTCCCATCTGTCTGCTGCCCTTGTCCTTCTAGATGGTAGTGGTCGTGGGTTTGGAAGGTGCTGTCTAAGGAGCCTTGGTGAATTCCTGTGATAGAATAACCTTGACACACGCTTCACAAATGAAGAAAGCCCATTTGGCTAAGACAGTGGAAAGTGATTTGGAACCGCATCTTCAGGTGAGGAGAGACAGGAGAAAATTGGCTGAAATAGGTGAAAAATAATAAAGTCAGTCATGAAGCAGCAGACAATCTGAGGAAGTTCAGGCTAATGTCAATATTTCCCTCACTTTAAGATAGAAGATCTCCCATACCAAGGTTCTTCATGTAAGAGTCTGTTCCAGGATTAACACACTGGGACAGCTGTCCATAGGTGAGCACATATGAAATGCTGGGAATGGCTGGATAGAAGCCAGAAATTTTGTTTCCCTCAGCCGAATCTATTCAGTGGTCATGGTGGAAGATTATGAAATGTTAATCAAATACTGTGCAGCGGCGAAAAGGAATTATAGCTAAAGGATTCCATTTAATCATACCAAACAGGCAAATTCTAAATAGTGAAAAGTTTGTCAGCAAATTGAGCTGTGTAGGTGAGAACCACAAGCAGTGGTGGCTTATGGTGGATTTACAACTGAGAGGTATTATCAGAAGTAACTATCCATTACTAAATTGAGAGCAATTAAACTGCTTTCAATTCAAATGACAACTGATTTGGAGTGGAGCCTGATGATGGTTTTTTAGATTTTATGTTGATATTAAGACAACATTTAAGTGGCCACTATGAAGTCAATGCAAAACATTTTTGTTTCATAACAACACTGCAATTATACTGCAAAAAAACAATCCAAACCCAGTGCCAGGAGCCAGCCTGTTATTAGAATGAAGCAAAGTGAGATTCTCGGAGGTGGGACTAATGTCCACAGGGTTCTCCTGATCTCCCGTTGTAATTCTGCTCTTTTATGCTGGTCAAAATGTGTTTTTATTCAATCTGATGCCCTCCAAGGAAAGCAAAAAAAAAATTCTTTTGCTAATTAACTCCAAGTGCTTAAAGCAGCTTTCATGTCAAAGTAGAAAGCTCCACCAGCTGACATTAGAAATGTCCTTCAGGTATCCTAATTACACGCAATGCTCTCTGCTGTATTAGTATTAGTGCTGCGATGAATGGGATACTCTAAGAAATATCCAAAAATTCTCCCAGAAATGTGTCCCTAAATTAACAAAACACTTTGGGGTGGTGAGGTAGCTGTACCTGGATGGAAAATAATGCATTCATAGTTGTGACAGAAATAAATTTTTGGTCAGGGATGAAATGGTCCCAAGAAAGGCTTATTTTCTAAATGCTGAGAAGCTTGGAATTTGGACGAGCAGAGAGATTTAGGAGTCCATGTATAGAAATCACTAAATGCTGATAGATGGGTACACAATGTTATTTAGAAAGCTATTGAATATTAGCATTTATCTTCAGAAGCCTGGAATACAAAGGGGCGGAAGCTATTCTGGGCACTGCCCCTCAGAAAGGATTTATTGGCCTTGGAGAGGGTGCAGTGCAGACTCACCAAAGTACAAGTAGCATAGACTAGGCTTGTATTGCCTTGAGTAAGGAAGGCTCAGGGAGGATCTAATTGAGGGGTTTAGGGTGATTTCATTGAATAAATGGGGAGAAATTATTTCCTCTGGTGGGTGAGTCCAGAACAATGGTCATTACCACGCTATTACAGCCAGGCCACTCAAGAATGATGTCAAGAAGCGTTTCTTCACACAAAGTGTTATAGGAATCTTGGAAACTCCTCCAAAAAGCTGTTGATGTAAGAACAATTGAAATGTTCAAAACTGAGAGGGATAGATTTTTATTAGATAATGGAACAGAGGCAGCTAAATGGAGTTGAGATACCAATCAATGATCATCGAATCAAATGGTGGAACATTTCCAAGGAGCTGAATGGCCGACAGTCATTCCTTTTTCCTAAATATAACTTTTGGTGCTTTGCATATACATTTTAACTAATTGTACATGTTTCTTAAAGTTTGTCAAAATTATACCAATCATCAGTATGATCAGGGATGGTATTGCCAAAGCAAAGTGATGATTAAATTGGCTGACCCAACATCAAAATAAATTCTACATTCACTTTACAATGTTGACTTCAGAGGCTTGGTCATAGGGTCATCAAATAGCCTAATCTAGACCACACTTCCACTGAGTTTTTACTATTCTAGGCTGAAGAAAGTAAGAACATAAGAAATAGGGGTGGGGCTAGGCCATTTGACCCCTCAACCCTGCTCCACCATTCAACAAGGTCATGCTGATCCAATCGTGGCCTTAACGCCACTTTCCTGCCACCCTCGACTCCCTTTTGATGAAAAATCTAACTCTGCCTTGAATATATTCAATGACGCAGCCTCCATTGCTCTCTGAGGTAGAGAATTCCAAAGAGGAAATGTCACCAATTAATACAGTTCTCTTCTCTGAAAAGGTAAATATCTCAGAAAATACATTTTTTTTCCTTTGCATTTAGTTTATGCCAGGACTGCATTTCGCTTTAACCTTTTTGAGTATAAAATGTTTCTCCGAGCTCTCATCTTCCCTATCTCTCTAACACTGGAGGGATCTATAAATTTGAAATGTAATTATGATAGAATTGAGAGGATGAATTAGAGATGCAGGAATATTCATTTAAAAAAAGGTCAGTCAGTTTAAACTTCAGCTGCACGAATATTTCCACAGAACTTAAAAAAAGATGAAATACAGAAAGTGTTTAAATTGGGTCCTCAACAAAACAAAATGTTACAAGGGTCATGAAGCAGTCATTAGACTCCTTATTTACATATGTAAACCCATACTTCAGATATTGATGACGGGGTCCTGTCTATTATCCACTATGGCAAGTGCCATTTTTCAGGCACCATAAGGTGAGCAGGAACTGGGCTGCCTACCATGTCAATGAGGACCAAACAACAGGAGTCCACGTATCCATACCTGAAGCAAGTTTGCTCATTTTCATATCAAAAAATAAGGGGCCGATCACCTGCTTCCCGAGTCCCTGCAAAATTTGTTCTTCCCCGAGGCAGCCAATGTCAACCACGGGGCAAAGCTGCCCTACATGTTACCCGCATTAAAAAATCTTATTTATCACAATTACCATCTCGCTTGCCTCCACTCCAGCCCCAAGACCTTGATCTCTGACCTCAAGGCCCTGGCCTCAACCTCAGACGTCCCTCTCTCCAACCTCTCACCTTCAGGTCCACCAATCTCCCTCTCCCCTCCTAGCTCCGACCTCAACGACTCCTGCCCCGATCACCAGACGTGATCACACTGACTGGCGATTACTCCCACCCACCTCCCCTCTCCGAGATCCCACGTGCTCTTCCCCACGGTCCATTCACTTCTCCCCATCCAGGCCCACACTGCTCAATGCCAAGGCCCGATCGCTCCCAATTCATCTGGCGGCCTGATTACTTGTCCACCCACCTGAATGCCTCCCAGCCCCAAGATCACTATCGCTTCTACTCCACGGTCACACCATTCAACCCCGGTCACTGATCAGTTAGCTGTGTGGTGTCCTCCCTTGGATCTCAGTATTAGGGCACTGCAGAATTTCTCCCCTATAGTCTAGAATAAATTAAACTGTAATTTAAATAACTTTAAATATCTTATGTGAAACCATAATTGCTTCATTGAAAATGAAATGAAGCATTCAAATGTCACTGGGCATGCTCCAGCTAAGCGGAACAGATTGCTGGATTTGGTGTAAAGCAGCAGGAAATTATTTCTAATGACACTTTTTCCACATTCCACAATTAAATAATTGTTTTTAAAAAGAAATTAGTTCCAAAGCTTTGATTTCTCCATTTAACTGACTTGATCCCAATACAATAATAGAATTTGATATGCTATTGATACTTCAATGAGCACTGCAGCAGAATTTTCCTGACTAATATTAAATAGTTCAAGAAGAAAGGGACTTTCAGGTGAAGCCTTCCTTGGTTGCAACTTCTGTTGTGATGACAGCTTCTCTTAAAGGACTGTTAAAGAAATGGTTATACTGCGGTGGTGGGGTGAGGAGGGGCAAGTTCGAAAATGGCCATGGAAGGGGGACCAGAAGCAGGCAGGCTGCTAATTTCCCACTAACCACCATGGTGCCACCTCTGGGCCATTTTCACTTCGAAAGGATCAGTGGAGAGAGGGGTGGCTGCCCTCCCACAAGTGATGAGCAGTCCCACACGTCGACTGGAATTTTCCAGCCAGCACACAGGTCCCCCACTGAGGCTGAAACACAGCCAAGGGGTGGAGGCGAGGCGCCAGCAGTAGATTGGGGGTTTCCCCCCTGCTGTAGCCAATGGGCAACCGATGTGGCTGCTGGTTGTCCAGTGGAGGGGGTTGCTCCACCTTGAGACACCCTCTATCTCACCTGCCAACATCAGTAGATCCCACCTCTAATAGCGGGGCTACCAATCGGTCATTGCTGAAGGACCTCCTGTCAGATGGTGAGTCCCTTCCCCGGCCACTGATTGGCCTGCTCTTCAAAAAAATCCAATGTCACTATGCATCCGATGTTAGGATCCCATCCCTGGAATAAAAAGATCAGCCCCAGGTGTCCAGAAACCCACAACAGCCAAACTATGTGTAAAGACATTTGTGTGCATTAATAGAGCCACTTAGTATTGATGCAACCATCTCACTTAAGCAGCTGATAAAAAATAAGCTATGTTGTTGGTTGGCCACTATTGCTGAAGGAAGACAACAACAACGACTTGCATTTATATAGCCCCTTTAACATGGTAAGACATCCCAAAGTTCTGTACAAGCATGCTAACAGGCCAAATTTGACACCAAGCCACATAGAGATTTTGGGACAGGTGATCAAATGCTTGGTAAAAAAGGTAGGTTTTAAGGAGTATTTTAAATGAGGCAAGAGATGGGGAAGCAAAGAGGTTTAGGGAGGGAATTCCAGAGCTTACGGCCCAGGCAGCTGAAGGTGTGGCCACCACTGATAGAGCAATAAAATTGGAGATGCTCAAGAGGGCAGAATTGGAGGAGCAGAGAGATCTCAGAGGTTTTTAAGGCTGATGGAGGTTACATAGGTAGGATGGAGCAAGGCAATGGAGGGATTGCAAAGCAAGGATGAAAACTTTAAAATGGAGTTGTTGCCAGCCTGGGGGTCAATGTAGCGGCACATCAGCCAGCGCATGGAGATGGATGAGCAGGAGAGCAACACAAGTCCAATTAAATTATCAAAGTCTACATAATTGAGGAATCTTTTAAGTGCTACATCTAAGGAATTTTGCAGCTGAAACTTGAGCAGAGATATTAATCAAAAATGAGAGGGAATTATGCCTAAAGGTTTTCAGGCTGAATCTGAATAGTGATTTGGATGAGGTGGCACCATGAATGTTCTTTTCAATTAACATAAGAATATCAGAAATAGGAGCTGGAGTAGACCACAGCCCCTTGAGCCTGTTCCGCCAGTCAGTACGATCAAGGCTGATCTTTGGCTTCAATTCCACTTTCCCACACACTCCCCATATCCCTTGACTGCCTGAGAGGCCAAAAAACTGTCTATTCCAGTCTTAAACACATTCATCGATGGAGCATCCACTTTCCTCTGGGATAGAAAATTCCAAAGATTCACAACTCTTTGAGTGAAGAAATTTCTCATCACCTCAGTCCTAAGTGATAGGCCCCTTATCCAGAGGTTGCCTGTGCTCCCATGTTCTAGATTTCCCAAGGGGTAACAACTTCTCAGTGTCTACCCTGTCAAGCCCCTTTAAAATCTTCTACGCGAGCATCTCTCATCCTTCAAAATGCTAGAGATTTACTCAGCCTCTCATCATAGGACAATCCTCCCATCCCAATCTATTGAACATTTTGCTGTACTACCTTCCAATGCAGATATATCCTTCCATAAATATGGAGACCAAAACTGCATCTAAGTGACCATTTGGTCCATCATGCCTGTGCCAGCTCTTTAGTAAAAGCTATCCAAGTATTCCTGCCCTTTTCACATCAGCTTCCCAGAAGGAAAAAGCAGTAAAACTTGGAAATGACTGATACTGGTCTGAACTGGAGTTCCATTTGAAGGAATACAAGACCCGTTCGGACCAGTACCACTCATTTCCCAAGTTTTACAGCTTTTGTTCCTTCTGAGTTGCAATTTGTTCCCACTCATTTATTTATCCTATTCCCTTTCGAATGTTGCTTAGTGAATCAGTTTTCACCATCCTTTCAGACAGTGCATTCCAGATCGTAACAACTCATTGCATTAAAAAAAAATTGTCCTCATCCCATCTCTGATTTGTTTGCCAATTATCTTAAATCGCTGTCCTCTGGGTAGAGATCCTTCTTGCTGGAAAAAGTTCCTTCTTATTTATTCCAGCAAAACGCTTCATGGTTATGAGCACGAGCTCTGAAACTGCTCTTAAACTTTCCTCTCCTAAAGAGAACAATCCTAACTTCTCTAGGTTTTCTACATTGCGAATGGTACTCATCCCTGGTACCATTATAGCGAATCTCCTCTGCACCCTCTCTAAGGCCCTGACATTCTTTCTGAAGTTTGGTACCCAAAACGGGTCACTTTACTCCAACTGGGGCCTAACCACTAGTTTATAAAGGTTGATCATAGCTTCTTTGCTTTTGCACACAGGCCTCTGTTTATAAGGCCAAGGATCCCACAGGCAGAATTTTATGTCCCACAGGTGGGCATGTACCCACACCCAACCCGATCGGGCATAAAATCGAGCTGACATTGGGCGAGCACCCCAACGTCACCGTGCACTCACACAATATTTTGCCCAGCAGGCGCACAAAAAGCCGGCAGCGCGCCCACCGACAGTTAAGCAGGAAATTAGACCCCATCTGGTGCAATTGTCTCTGACTTTTTGTGGCCCGTCCAACCTTCAGTTGGTGGAGGGTCGAATCGGCCAGGCGGCCTTTGCATTTTTCATCAAACCTCATCCAAGGGCGGGATGAAATTTCCGTTAGGAAATAAAATAATAATAAATATCTGGGGACAGCATTTTTATGAGATATGCTTTCAGGTGTTTGATTGTGATGCATGGACATTTTTTTTTGCAGCTTTTTACAGCTTTATTTCATTATTTTAAAGGTCTGCAGCTCCCTGAGGCAGCTGTCTTCCTTCAGGGAACTCTCTCACAGCGCTTACCCGCGCCCACCCTCTCCCCACCCCCACCCTAGCAGCACTGAGCTCTTCAGTGCACGTTTGGGGGCCGATCATGGTTGGGGGTCTGTTTCCGGGCTGCTCCCAGGCTTGCCGATGGTGTGCGCCCGACAACGCCAAATTTCAGTCGTGTTATTTTTTAAACAGCCTTCTTAACCTGTCTCGTCCTTCAAAAATTTGTGCACATATACCTCCATGTTTCCCTGTTCTTGCATTCCCGTATTTTACCAGTTAGTTTCTGCAGATTTGTTTTATTCGTCCCACCACACTGCTCTGAGTTAAATCGCATCTGCCTCGTGTCTGCCCATTTTACTGATTTTGTCTGTGTCCTCCTGAAATCTATTCTCCACACAGGTTACAACATCGTTCACTCAGTTGCTTGGGTGCATCTGCAACAAGCAGATCACTGACACTTTGTTTGCTCAAGCAAGGCAGTTCTCTACAGATGCCCGCCAACATTATGAGAGCATCATGTAATTATACCATGTGTTAGAATTGTCCAAAGTATAAAAGGACATTGACTGCACCCACATACTCCCTCCACCAATCCAGTCACTTACATCCACAGGGAAGGCTGGCATTCACTCAATGGCTCGGTTGCCTCTGTCCAGCAGATCACACAAGTCAATATCCAGTTTCCTGGCAGCTGACATGATGCTTTTATATCACAACATCATCATTCTGTTCAGTAAAAAGACATGTTTCCGGGGGAAATCAAAGCTATGCTCCATCGTCTATCCTAATGACGCCGGCACCTTTTCCCCCATCATGGTGAGGGCTGGTCAGCTCTTCAGGTTAACATAGAAGACACAATTGTGATGCTCAAAACACATTTCAGATTACTGCAATAGTCTTGGAGGTTCTGCTATAATAGCTTGACATAACAATTCAATAAAACAAACAATCTGTTACTAACATTGTGTAATTTGGATCCAGCTAATGACTAACATTTTCTTTCCTTGTCCTCAAACCTCTTGCATTCAAACTTTGTAACATTTCAGTACAGTTTTGTTTTTTGCTCAGTTAAACTGCCCAGAACTTTTAAGCTGGCGATAAATTTAGACAAAAAACACATTTGATTCTTCAAAGCTACGAGGATGTCATTGGGAAATAATTTGGATTTTATATTAAAATCCAATACACTTGTATTCAATCTCATTACCAGCGTGTACCATAAGGCACAGTCACAATTCAAGCCTAAACTCATTTTATTTAATGGATATAGTGGCGCATAAACATACAAGCAATAATATTTAAACTCATTTATTAGTTTAGACACTTCTAAAGGTACAACAGTCAAGTCTATAACCTGGAGAAAGAATTGTGCTTTCTCAGTATTAGCATGCTGCTTTTAGTACCTTGTTCCTTTTAAATGATTATTTTCTCTACAAATTCAATCCAATTATCCAAGGCCACACCAGCAGTACAGAGCTCCTCCAATGGCCAATGTAAAATCAGACACACAACATAACAATCTCAATTTGCATTGCTAATGTTCATGTTAGGAAGATCGCTGAGCCTCATTTATGCAGCATAATTAGTAAAATGAAGTCCATGATGGATCTCAGAATTTCAGATGAGGCTGTACTCCCAGACGCTTGCCCATATAAAATGGCTGCATTTTAAATAGTTTCTTAGGTTTTGAGTTGTGGTTTTTTAATTCATTTATGGGATGTGGGTGTCGCTGGCTGTCCATCCCTAGTTGCCCCTGAGAAGGTGGGGGTGAGCTGCCTTCTTGAAGACAGACGGACTCCTCCATCGTGCCTTGCAATTTGAGGAGTGCAGCGGACATCCCTTCCTGATGTTCCCGAGCTTGTCTTTGCAGCTCCAGCAACTGTGACATGACCGAGTCCAGAGGCTCATCACCTGACTCAGCTCAGCAAATTTCTGGCCTCTAGCAGTCCTCCAAGTGCCAGAAGCCAGGGAAGTCCCTGCCTCCTCCTGCTGTGGGTTAGAAAGTATGATATACTCACCAGATTGTGATCCCGCGGTTACTCTAAAGCTAGGTCCAACTGAGGTGTGTGTCTCAGCGCTGGTGGAGGGTGTGGGTGATGCTGTGATGGGACTTCAGGAAGGCTGCCTTCAGATTCCTCTTCAGAGGTTTATTCCGAGTTTGCTTAGAGAGTCTGGGTCATGGTCTCCATCGGCTGTTTGGCAGATGTGCCGGCGAAAGCAAGGGGAGATAATTAGTGCATGGCAGTGGCCTGTGAAAGAGGACACATCACTCACAGCATGGTTATCTGATGGATGTTGCACTGCTGGATCCTCACTTGGTGAAACAGCGTCAACCTCACTGTCAGCACAGGACCGGTCCAGATCCTCGCTGACCAGCTGGATGGCTCTGTTTTCAAATTCCGTGAGGACCTTGATTTCAGGCATTCCTCCACCGGTCTGTGACCTCTCCCTGTTGTTGTGTGGCAGCTTGTTCTACATCAATAGAGATGGAGAGAGGGTAAGCAGGATGCCTGCCAGGCCAGCTGATAAGTATACTTGGTGTGTGTGAGTAGTGAGTGGTCCCACGGATGGGATGAGGACATTGAAGGTGTATGTGAGAGATTGAATGGTGATGTCCCTTGCACCGGCAGTGAGTGAGGACCCTGTGGATGTATGATGGGTTTGTGAGTGTGTGAGCTGAGAGTTATGAGAAGAGTGATTTACCCCGGCGGAATGGAGGAGACCATTCATCCTCTTGCGGCACTGGACAAGCTCCAACAACACTCAAGAAGCTTGACACAATCCAAGACAATCCAGCCTGCTTGACTGGCGTCCCATCCATCACTTTAAACACTCATTCCTTGCACCACCAATGCACAGTGTACTATATCCAAGATACACTGCAGCTACTCACCAAGACTCCTTCCAAACCCATGTTCTCTACCACCTAGAAGGACAAGGGCAGCAGGTGTATGCGAACATCATCACCTGCAAGATCTCCTCCAAGCCACTCACCATCCTGAATTGGAATTATATCGTTGTTCCTTCACTGTCATTCACTCAAAATCCTGGAACTCTCTTCCTAACAGCACAGTGTGTGTTCAAAAAACACATGGGCTGCAGTGGTTCAAGTAGGCAGCTCACCATCACCTTCTCATGGGCAATTAGGAATGGGCAACAAAAGCTGGCTTTGCCAGCAATTCCCCAAACCCATGATAGAATAAATTAAAGATAAAGCCTCTGTCTCAATGGCTACAGACCCATGAAAAAAGGCTCCAAGGATTGTTTGGGGCTGGAAGATTGAGCAACTGCTGACCCACAGCTATCTTCTCCACTTCAAGGAAGGAGTGGCATGGCTGCCCGATTTAAATATGATCGCAGCACCTACATCTGGCACAAGCCCAGCTTGTTGGGGTTGGGTTATGAGAGTTTAATTCTAACCCACCCCCACCGATGGCCTCTCGTTCATCATGGGGGCTCAGTATGGAGGGTGGCCATCAGCCCCAAAATAGGGCAATTGCCCTTTTGCACACCTCCTGCAGTAGGGTCTCCAACTCTTTAGCAGAGAACCAATGTTGCTTACACATCTCCACTGTGCCATTGTGAACAATTAAACGATTTTTCTGCCACCACTATCACTTGTCATTTGATGGTCAGCTCAGCAGCTGGGACACACCCCAGCCTACGCTTCAAGCCAAGCTCAACAGGCAAGTATATCCTGTGTCAGTGGGCTATTCAAGTTAAGGCAAGGCTATGTTCTTGCAAAATGCAGCCTCCCCCGACCCCTGACCTCTGAACTTGCAGTATAAACGGCTACGGATAAACTGAAGCTCATGTTCTCCCTCTTTCTTACAAAATTGAGACTGAATTTTTAAAAATGCAGATTACTTGCCACCAGATATCCACATAGTGACATCCCTATTAGAGCAGGCCTCTCCCTAACTGCTTTTCTGCAGGGTTACCTCAGCTAAGGTGGTCAAACAAAATGATATCTTCTTGGAGAACTCAACAGCTAACCCCAAGAGACAGTCCTGTGGAAAATCAAGTGCTTTTCCCCCACTGACCCCAAAGGCTCCCCCCAAACCCCCCTGCGCCCCCCGCCAGCCCCCCTGCTCCCCCCACCACCCCCCCACCCCTCTGCCACCACCACCCTGCCCCCCCACTGCACCCCCCCACCACCCCTCTGCCACCACCACCCTGCCCCCCCACTGCACCCCCCCACCACCCCCCCCCCGCTCTCCCCGCCATCGCCCCCCCCACCCGCTCCCCCCCACCACACCCCTGCTCCCCCCACCACCCTCCCCCTGCTCCCACCTGCCACCCCCCTGCTCCCCCCCCCACCCCCACCCCCCCTCCCCCCCCCCACACCCCCCCACCACGACTCTGCTCCCCTCCCCACCCACAGTCAATTTCCATAGCCCAATTTAAGAATTTTTTAGCTTGTTTGGTTGAAGGGTGTTTTGGATCTCTGTTGTCTAACACTGAATAAAAGATGATCAATATCATTTGCTGCTAAATATTTCATTAGTTACACGATCAAGCAAGTATCTGAGAGATGCAAGCTGTTAGCAAGTTGTAATTTAATCTTCACTGAGATAGATTGCTCTGATGTCTGCAAATATAGTGCCTGTCCTGACCTGTTGAACTTAAAAGAATTACACTGTCTAAGGAATGAAATAATTTAGTTCCAGAATTGTGAAAAATTCTGCTGTGCTTTTCCCACATATAGAACAAGCAGAAAGCTTAAAGAAATTGAAGTCCAAAAAATGCTGCAGACGTCACTAATAATTTCACTGCTTAAATTAATTTAACCTCGACTAATCAGCAAAATCTCTACCTGCCTGGATGATGCCAGAAATGCTTGAGTATACATATCAGAAAAAGATTCAAGGGCTGGGTCTCTTTTCTCTTGAATAAAAGACAGCCGAGGGATGATCTAATAATAATGGTGATTAAAATGATGAAAGGTGTTGATAGAGTGGATACAGAGAGAATGTCTCCTCCTGTGGGGAAGAGCATAACCTGAGTCCATGAATACAAGTCAGTCACTAATAAATACTACCGGGAATTCAGAAGAAACTGCTTTACGCAAAGAGTGGCTTGAATGTGGAGCTAACTACCACAGGGCGTCGTTGAAGCGAATAGTATAAATGCACATAAGGGAAAGCTGGACAAGTATATGGGGGAGAAGGGAATAGAGGGTTATGATGATAGATTTAGATGAGCAAAGACAGGAGAAGGTTTGAGTGGAGCATAAACACAGGCATGGACTGGATGGGCCGAATGGCCTGTTTCTGTGCTGTACGTCCTACGTAATACAAGATTCTATTGGAATTACAGTAACAATGGCACTTCCATGTAAATAAAAAGTACAAAAGATCGCTTAGGCCATCCAGCTTTATTTAATGCTTCATTTAGCATTGGGCTAGTAGTCCAGATACACAGGCTAATTCTCTAGGGCATGGGTTCAAATCCCTCCACAGCAACTGGTGGAATTTAAATTCAACTAATAAAGTCTGGAATTGATAAAGTCAGTAATGGTGACCAGCTATCACCCGTTGTCATAAAAACCCATCTGGTTCACTAACGGTCTTTAGGGGCGGAAACCTACCGTCCTTACCTGGTCTGGGCCTACATGTGACTCCAGACCCACAGCAACGTGGTTAACTCTTACCTACCCTCTGAAGTGGCCTTTCAAGTCACTCAGTTCTAGGGCAACAAACCCAGGCCTTGCCCGCGATGCCCACATCCCATGAAAGAATACATTTTTTTTAAATCACATTAGAGATCCACTTCTCCCCACCTCTTGCCAGGGCACCAAGCTCACAGACTTTTACCTCACACTTCAAAATTTATTAATGTACTTGTCCAACTTGTGTTTCATCAAGGGAAATTATAAAATCCCTTCAGGATGTACTGTCAGATATGACACCGGTCAGTAAGATAAGCACCATTTATTCAAGCAATGCACCCAATATCATTCCTTGGTTCAACAGGGTTAACCTATTATTGTTCAAGAAGTTCAACAATGCCCCCACTATGTATTTCTATACTGACCTTTCAGTTTGATCAATGATGGCAGTACAACCATCTCTGCGGCCAGTGATAATCAGCCAAACGCTCTTTATATAGTGAACTCGGATTTCTAGTTCAGTAACACATCATTATGTTTCACGGTCCAATAATAATAACTTTGTTTTCCAGGACAAGGATTATAATTAGGTGGCAACTTGGATAACTGTTACATCGAAGTATTTTAATGCTGAGGAAAATAAATGGTAAATACTGCTGTAAAAAAGCATTGGAATTCTCAATGAAGATTAGCCTTGTTCCCATAGTTTTATGTTTGGATATAGTAGTCAGATCAGGCTATAGAGAAAACACGTTTCATGAATCAAAGTTAACCGTCACATGAAGAATCGGGTGGCTGCAGCTTGTATTAGACCAAAGTAATGTCCAGGCTGCCCACTGGCAAGTCCAGCACCAATATACTGTGTCCTCTGAAACTTGCAGGGTTAATTTGGCAATGGACCTGTGGATATTAAATTTACAACTACTTTATTTTTTAGAAACTAGTCTAGGAATCAAATACACCCACGTATAAATTTAATTCAAACAAATTCCTAATGTTAGTATTCTTTTAAAGATTCACAAAAACGCCTGCAACAACTTAATGAAGATCAGTTCTATGTTGTTCAACACATGTTTCTGCAACACAGACTATACTTCACCATGTATATGTGCATTAGCCAGCAGAGCAACTTGGTCATGATGCAACCATTTTACAGATATTCCTGTTCACAGCTACCCTTTCATTTCATTTTCCTTTCATTTTGTTCCAGTCCTACTCCGGCCCCCTCCCACAACTCTTTCTCCGATGATTGCTTCGGTGCTGCTTCATACTCTCGTCTGGACCTGGAAAAATTTATTAATTTTGCTTCCAATCTCCACCCCTCCATCATTTTCACGTGGTCCATCACTGACACTTCCCTTCCCTTCCTTGACCTCTCTGTCTCAGTTTCTGGTGATAGACTGTCCACCAATATCTATTACAAACCCACCAACTCCCACAGCTACCTCGACTACAGCTCCTCACACCCTGCTTCCTGTAAGGACTCCATCCCATTCTCTAAGTTCCTTCGTCTCCATCGCATCTGTTCTGATGATGTTACTTTCCAAAACAGCTCTTCTGACATGTCTTCCTTCTTCCTTAACTGAGGATTTCCACCCACGGTGGTTGACAGGGCCCTCAACAATGTCCGGCCCATCTCCGGCGCATCCGCCCTCACACCTTCCTCTCCCTCCCAGAAACATGATAGGGTCCCCCTTGTCCTCACTTATCACCCCATCAGCCTCCGCATTCAAAGGATCATTCCCCACCATTTCCACCAACTCCAACATGATGCCACCACCAAACACATCTTCCCTTCACCCCTCCTGTCAGCATTCCGCAGGGATCGTTCCCTCTGGGACACCCTGGTCCACGCCTCCATCAGCCCCTACACCTCAATCCCCTCCCATGGCACCTTCCCATGCAACCGCAGAAGGTGCAACACCTGCCCCTTTACTTCCCCCCTCCTCACCATCCAAGGGCCCAAACACTCCTTTCAAGTGAAGCAGCACTTCACTTGCACTTCCCTCAGTTTAGTCTACTGTATTCGCTGCTCCCAATGCAGTTTCCTCTACATTGGAGAGACCAAACACAGACTGGGTAACCACTTTGCGGAACACCTTCGGTCTGTCCACAAGCATGACTCAGACCTCCCTGTCGCTTGCCATTTCAACACACCACCCTGCTGTCATGCCCACATGTCCGTCTTTGGCCTGCTGCATTGTTCCAGTGAATCTCAACATAAACTGGAGGAACAACACCTCATCTTCCGACTAGGCACTTTACAGCCTTCCGGACTGAATATTGAGTTCAACAATTTTAGATCATGAACTCTCTCCTCCACTCCCACCCCCTTTTTGATCCCATTTTTTTCTAATTATTATTTTTTTATATATATATCCTTTTCTTTTCCCACCTATTTCTATTATTATTTTTTAAAATGTTTTTCCATCCATTGTTTTATCTCCATCCTTTAGCCTATTTTGATCCCTTCCCCCCACCCAACCCCCACTAGGGCTATCTGTACCTTGCTCATCCTGCTTTCCACCCTTAATGTCACCATTAGCACCTCCTTTAGCCAGTATCACCACCGTCAACACCCCTTTGACCTTTTGTTTATGACATCTTAGGCAATCTCTCCTTTGCCTCCACCTATATCTGGTCATCTATCCAGCTCCACCTGTCCCACCCCCCCTTAAACAGCTTATATTTCACCACATTTCTATTTCTCTTTAGTTCTGAAGAAGAGTCATATGGACTCGAAACATTAACTCTGTCTTCCTTTCCACAGATGCTTTCAGACCAGCTGAATTTTTCCAGCAATTTTTGTTTTTGTTTAAGATTTCCAGCATCCGCAGTATTTTGCTTTTACCCTTTCATTTCTCCTGGCTTAGAATGTAGCACAGGATTCAACTCGATGGTACATCATCACAATGGGCAGAATCATCTGTGCCCATTGGCACTGGGCATGCTAGGTGGCATGAGAAGGCAACATGGTGAGAAGGCCAAAAGTCAGTTTCAGGTCGTTGTGAAACCAGTTTCTGATCATCCGCTCAGCCCTTTGCCGGACATCGGGAATCTCATTGTAAATCATATTCATATCATTACAAGGCCAGCCCGCTGGACTCATCTCCCCGCTGGACCGTCTGTCCACATTGGCGAAATTGCACACCAACATGCTTCAGAACAGTATATATAAGACGTGCACATGGCAGGCTGCAGTTTGAAGGGAACTCGGAGGTGACTGCACAGTAATGTTGCACAGCGCTCATGAGGGTCGACTATAGGACTTCAAGGCTGAGGCACATTGGAGGGAAAGGGATGGGGTGGGAAAGGCTGCCCTGCAGTTGAGGCGACTTTGAAGGGGGGGTGGGTAAAGGCTGCTCTGTGGTTGAATGTAGCACACAAGCACTTGTGGGGTGGGGGGGGCGGAGTGGACGAGGGAAGCGGCCACGCATCAGGGACATGCTGTATAAAATGCTGAGACAGTTCAGATGCAATCACATTGATGTATTGGGAGTTGGGCTTCTAGTTTATCTGCCTGCTCAAGCAACACAGAGGCATCAAAGTGCTACCAAGTTCTCCAGAACTTTTCACCCCTCGGGCACAGACTGCAAACTATTGAGTGTTTTATTGGACCACGGAACAATTGGACAACTGGGCACATTATACAATCTCCTCACTAAATCTGGCCATGGAGCAGTCATTGCAGGAGGAGCTCACAGCCCCTTGTAATGTCAGCATCTTGGGTGGGACCAGTCTCCCCCATGGTTGAAGCTAATAGTGCAGCCTTGCAGTGCAGGTTAGGAGAATGCCTGTGCCTGAGCTGAGAGCACAGCCTGCAGTCCAATGGGCAAAGCTGCTGCCAATCGGTCAGGTGGAGTGGGGCGGAGGTGGGTGGGGTTTCAGGCAGCCATACAGCATATTAATCTCTGGCTATCCAAGTGGCGACTAGCACTCTCCGGAATGCATTAAGTGGTCTTCAGACTTAACCGAGACAGGTTCTTAGTACACCCATGCTAACCCATGCATCTTTCTCTTTCATCCTGCAGTAGAAGTACAGCAGGAACATGGAGCTTGGTGAACTAGCTGTGTGCCTCGTGGAGTACAGAGAGCAAAGACCACAGGGAAGACAGTGACTGAGGCACCTGGCTGCACAGAGGGAGGAGCAGCACCCTCTAGAAGAAGGAATGGCTGGGACTCCCACACATGATACTGAGGAGCCACTGTGAGCTGTTATTCATTGACGCCTAGCTAGACCCACAGTCTATAGACGCCGCCTTTCATCCCTGCAGATGACCGAGAACCAGTGTTGCCGAAGATTGTGCAGGTCTAGGGAACTGGTCAGTCACATCTGCTACTTACTGCAGGACTTGGCACCATGTGGACATGGACTGCCAGTGGCCACGAAAGTGACAGTGGTGCTCAATTTCTGCACCAGTGGCTCCTTTCAGGGCTCCACAAGTGAGCTCTGTGGGATATCACAAGCCTCCAGCCACAAATGCATCCATGAGGTCACAGATGCCATCTTTGCGAGGGCACACAACTTTGTGCATTTCACCCAGGACCAGGACAGCCAGGATGCCAGGGTGATTGGATTTGCCCAGAACTCAGGTCTATCACAAGTGCAGAGTGCCATCGACTACACTCACGCGGCGCTCAGATCTCCATCCAAACACACAGTAACTATGTCAACTGCAAGGGACTCCATTTGCTGAATGTGCAGCTGGTGTGTGACCACCACAAACACATCCTACAGGTCTGTGCACCATTTCCAGGGAGTGTGCACAACTCCTACATTCTCAGTAGGACACAGATCCCTGAAACCTTCCAGGGTCCACAGAGGCTGCAGGGTTGGCTTCTCGGGGACAAGGGGCCATGGCTGATGATACCCATGGGGCAGCCTCAGACTGCAGCAGAGCGACGCTATAATGAGGCCCATGTTGTAACTTGCAACTTTGTGGAGCAGACCACTGGGATGCTGAAAATGAGGGCCCCATGCCTGGACTGGTCTGCTGGAGCCCTGCAATGTAGTCCACAGAGGATGTCACACATTCTTCATTGTACACTGCACCCTTTACAACCTGGCGTTGTAACAGGGAGAGGAGCTGGTGGAGGAGGAGATGCAGGAGCTGGAGGTCTCCTCTGATGGGGAGGATGCTGACAGGGATGAGGGTGAGAAGGTCCTCGAAGGTGACGATGACGGGGATGAGGCCCTCGCACTGGCCAGACAAGGCAGGTGCGCTCAGGAGGCCCTCAAAGCTGCTAGATTTGTGAAGAATGATTAGGACAAGTACTGAGGAGACGCTATAAGACCTTCACGTTGCATCTATGAATGTTTGACTCCAGTCTGGCTTATGGCAGGGCACATACCCTCTGTGAGAATGCTGCTGTCATGGAGATGCAGCGGAGGCCCTAGAAATCACTCGATTGCAGGGGGATGATGACGACATACATTGAGGACACTCCATAGATCTTTACATCATCTCTGAGAATGTCTGACTCCTGTCTGGCTGAGGGCAGCTCACTTACACACCATGTTCTGGGTCATATCATAGAGACGCAGTCATGAAACGTTAAAGGCATCTGATCCTTTGTCCTCCTTCAGCACCTCAGCCCTTCAGGAGCTGGAGCACAGCCTCACTGGTCACAGATGCTGAAGAGATGGGGGCCAGCCTCACCTTAAAGGTGCTGAGAGCACACAGAGAGAATGAGAGAACTCTGTGATGCCTGACCATTACATTCTGGCAGCAATGACCAGCACCGCCGAGATGCAGGCATCAGTAATGTGTCCAGGGAGTGTGAGGCTGGACCATCGCTGTGGTCTGAAGGCTGCACAGACACAGGGAAGAGGCCCTGCCCTGTCCTTATCTTGTGCAGAAAGGTTTCACATCTGAGTGACATGAACACTGCTCATCAGAACAAGGAGCCACAGGCAGGGAGACATTCTTGGAAGTTTATTGACAATAGTGAACAGTGTGTACAAGTGATTAACACCCATGCCCAGGCTGTAGCTTGGCCTAAATAGCCAAGTGGTTATGGTACTGGGTTTGTAACCCTAAGATCAAGAGTTCAAATCTCACAATGGCAAACTATGAAACTATGTAACTTCATCTGAAACAGATGGAAACGGGTTTGTACTCGAAAGAGTTACAGCTTCTTAACTTTCCTAACCCTGCCACTACGTCTTGGTGCTCCCCGGATGTCCACAGTGGAGGTGGAGGCAGCCTGCTGACTGTGACACCCTGTCTGTGATGACCTTGATGGGCATCCTTTGGAGGTCTGAGACCTGGAGGGCCCTGACCTGCTTTCAGGATCCTGCTGTGTGGCAGTGACACCATCCTCAGCCTGTGGAGCTGGATCTGCGGAGGACACAAGAAAAGGGGACTTGGATGGGCTGGACACTCCCAGAGTCACCTGGTTGGATGGTCCCGGGAGGGGGGTACACCTGCTGATCCTCCTCCCTACGGTGCCCAAGAGCACCAGGCTTTCTCCTTGAGGAGAGGGGATACCTGGAGTGAGATTGAGCTGCCTCACAACCCTCTCTCATACAAACTGTTGGAGGCCAACTATGGTATAGGCAATGGAGTTCAGCCCGTGCAGCAGAGCGGGAGTGAAGTCCTGGACCAAGGTCTCCATGGCGGTCGCCATCTTGCCAGTGTTGACCTCAGTTTGTTGCAATGCCGGTGCTATCACCTCAGCCTGAAGGTGGACGGACTCCTCCATCGTGCCTTGCAATCTGAGGAGTGCAGCGGACATCCCTTCCTGATGTTCTCGAGCTTGCCTTTGCAGCTCCTGCAACTGAGACATGATCGAGTCCAGAGGCTCTTCATCTGACTTGGACTCAGCAACGTTCTGGCCTCCAGCAGTCCTCCAAGTGCCAGGGACCTGGGAAGCCCCTGCCTCCACCTGCTGTGGATCAGACAGTGCGATGTGCTCACCAGATTGTGATCCTGAGACTGTTCTAAAGCTAGATCCCACCGAGGTGTGTGTCTCTGCGCTGGTGAAGGGTGTGGGTGACGCTGTGACGGGACTTCAGGGAGGATGCCTCCAGATTCCTCTTCAGAGGTTTCTTTTGGGCTTGACTGAAGGCCCTGGGTTGTGGAATCCATCGGCTGTTTGGCAGATGTGCCTGCGAAAGCAAGGGGAGATAATTAGTGCATGGCAGTGGCCTGTGAAAGAGGACATATCACAGCATGGGTGTCTGATGGATGTTGCAGGGCTGGACCCTCACTTGATACAGCAGCGCCAACCTCATCATCAGCACAGGACTGATCCAGATCCTCACCGGCCAGTTGGATGGCTCTGTTTCCAAATTCTGTGAGGACCTTGACCTCATGAATTCCTCCATTGGTCTGCAACCTCTCCTTCTTGTTGTGTGCCAGTTTGTCCCTCCATAAATAGAGATGGAGAGAGTGTAAGCAGGATGCCTGCCAGGTCAGATGATATGTATGCCTGGCAAGTGTGGGTGGTGAGTGGTCCCATGGACAGGATGAGGACACTGACGGTGTGTGTGAGAGAGTGAATGGTGATGTCCCTTGAACCAGCTGTGAGTGAGGGCCCTGTGGGTGTGTGATGGGTTTGTGAGTGTGTGAGTTGAGAGTGATGAGAAGAGTGACTTACCCTGGTGGAACGGAGGAGATCATTCATCCTCTTGCGGCACTGGGTGGCTGTCCTCTTTTACACGATGTTGGCGCTGACCACCACTGCCATCTCCTGAGCTGGATTGATGATGTTGCTGCCTATCCTGTGGCCAGAGCGGGGTTGGAGGACATCAGGCCTCTACTGCATCTAAAAGGCGCTCGAGGGACGTGTCTTTGAACCTGGGGGCTGCAGTCTTTTTCCCTTTCAGGGTCAGGTCTTCTTTGCAGTGGTTGTGGGCTGGAAACACTGAGAGGTTTGCGCACGGCTGCACTTTAAATTTAGCGCCCGGTGTGATGAAGCTACCGGAGGGTGGCATGGCGGGCAAATGAGTGTCCGTCTACTGTGGAAATGGTGTGTTTCCCGGGAATGCATAATTAATGCAATGGGATTGGGATGATACGGTGTGAAAAGCCGCCATTACCCACCCAATACTGCACAAATGTCTGTAATTCACGTAGCACCTTCAGTGGATTAAACCATTCCAAGGCTCTTCACAAAAGCACTATCCATGCAAAAAATGAAGCAAGCCAAAGAGACATTAGGACAGGTGACTAAAAGCTTGGTTAAAGAGTTAGGTTTAAAGAGCATCAGTCATTTTAGCTATTCTAATTAAAACAGTAATGAGCAGTATTTGCCTGTAAAGAAAATATTCCTTGAGTTGTGCAAATTCTTTTGAGTGAAGCACATAAATAGTTCTCAAGACAAAAGTTTGAGACTCCACTGATTCTGTATCAGCTTTATCTGCTTAAATGCAATTAACAACTCAGACATAAGTCTGGTAAAGTTGGAATTTTTAGACAAAGCCAGTGATAACAAAAGCTTACTGTGGTTTGATCCTGCTCTGCTGCTTTAGTACCAATGTAAACCCTGCTAACACATGTTAACATGATTTCTGGTGAGATTAGGGAGGAGAAATCACATGCAAATTCACCCCAGTAAACACAAAGGAGTCATTCTCACCTCCAACGCTTGTGTAGTTAAGTGGTGGACTGAATTATACACTCATCATCGAACCTGCTTTATTTTTGCTTCCTTTTAAATTCAAAAGAAAAATCGATATATAGATGAAAAGGGAACATTGGCAGGACTACGGGAAAAAGCAGTGGAGTGGGATTCACCAGATAGCTTTCCCAAGAATCAAGTTACCTCCTCCTGTGTTGCATAATTCAACAATAATACCTCTGAAGTCTTGCAAACAAAGTATGTGCTAAGGCTAATTTGATCAATTTGATTACTATTTTATTTGCAAGCAAAAACTGTTCATTACAGTTACAATTATAGTTTAAATTACTGCAAGCAATTGTAGCAGCTGAAGATTTACAGGCTAGAATTTGGAAGCATCTAAAGACCCATTCTGCAGTAAACCATAAGTTAACTTTTCAATACCCAGTCAATACAATAAATATGTTGAAAGCACAATGCCAAACGAATCAATTTTATTCTGAAAATACAGACTATAAAATGGAGCTAACTGTGTTCAACCATTGAGTGGTTCAGCTGTCCACAATAATTGACAGCTAGCTAACTCTCCTGATATTTTTCACTTCAATTGGATATCCAGCCAGGTGTTAAGTGGCTGCTAGTTGTTAAACTGCAGCTAGGAAAGTGATATTTTTTGGTTGAAAGTTGGTATATACAGCAATTCATTTCAAGATTTGAGATCAATATTGATTAATTCATCTCCAACACTTCATATTTTGAGTCTTCACCTGACCAGCTGATGTATCAGTATTTATACTGGCACAAAGAAGGCAGGTGGCAGGGAGACACAGCAGGAGGGCTGTGATCTAGTGGCTCTCTGATCTAGTTGCATTGCCAGGATATTTTACCAGTGGTGGGAAGGATAGTGGCTCAGCCACTCACTAGATACGTCATCAGGTTGATCATTGGGTGTTGAAGCAATGGCTGTACTACCTCGAGTTCTCTGGAGAAATCCTGATTCATGGTGGTCTGCTGTATCCTCCACAGTTTGGCTATCATGAGGGCACAACCCTTGCCACCAGGGTTATATTGGACAATTCGGGAGCTGGGGAGAGGAGAAGGAGGAGGAAGGGAGGAGGTGGTCAGCACATTCACATTCTGCCAGGGCTGTCCATAATTGTCTCATTTCCCATGAACAGAACATCAAATCCCCATTGTACAAAAGTCTCACACCTTCTCATCTCTGTGTTACAGAACATCGTAGTGTCCTCTTGGCCACAATGCTGAAATAAAAGTCATCACAAAACCACCATTCTATACCTTTTTATCAAACAAAACATCCATATTCTATGTGAAACACAACCAATCATCCTTGCGCATTAGCGCCTGTCTGGTCGGTGTCTTTGGCTGGTCTAATGCTCCTATGCAGTGCTAGCTGAGTGGGTGTAGCATGGCTGATGAAAGGCTATTGACTTTCAGTGGGGAGGCTGCAGGTGACCTTGCAGGGCACCCCAAACAGCTCTAGGGCTAGAAGGCCCAGCTTTCAGATGCACCACCTCAGCATGGGCAACAACAGGCTCCTGCTCCATGAGACTACTGCCAAACCCCCAGAGTGGCACATCAGCAATTCAAATAATCAGCCAGAGGACAGACTGCTGGGCGGCTGTGAGACTCCTGAAGCCCCTGCAGCACTGATGGCAGAAGAGTAAGCTTGCCTAGCGACAAACTGAGATTTCATGACTTCAGTCTGTGCTTCCACAGCAGCACTCAAATGCTGGGTGGCTTCCACTTGTGTTGCAATGAAAACGGAGACATCAGCCAGCAGGTGCATTGTGGTCAAGTACACAAGTGTTGCCATGGAATCACCACCACTGCCAATCTGGAAAGAATGGGCTCCAGGCTCTCTGTGCAAAACCCTGAGCCAAGTTGGTGCCAAATCCTCCCTATTCCTTGACAATGACAGCAGACTTGCTGGGAGGCCTCTCAATGCACCAAGCATTTCAGCGTGCAGGCCTGTCAGCCTTTTGCTGTACACCAAGCCACTGAAATGCTCATCTGTGTCTTCCACAGCCAAATTCAGGTGCAAATTCAACCTACAGCAAGCTGGCACCAGCATGACCCTTTCCTCCTGCCCTGGCTGCATGCTACTCATGCCCAGTGACTCAGCCTATACTGATCCTACTTCTATGCTACCCTCTCATTGGCTTTCCCTCAATCCGAGGATGCTGAATACTCAGGGTCACAGGTTGCTGCCACAGGTCTTCAAGTGACTGGACAGGCTGATTCCAGACCCACAGATCTTTAGGCACATGAGACAGGACATCCCACATGGCAGTGGGATCCGGAGTACAGGATTTGCTTCCGTTTCTTTCCCTCTCTGCCGCCGCTCTGCTTCATCATTAAGGTGTCTAGACTCAAAGCATGATGCAGCTTGATGGACACGCTGTCACCATTTTGAATGATTGGTAGTGAGCTCCTCCCGGTCATTAATGTTAATGCTATCATTCTTCAAGGAGAGCTTCAGCGTGTCTTTGTGGTGTTTCCTTGTCCTCACCCAGAACACTGGCTTTTTGAGAGTTAAGAAAACAGGTCCTGACAGAGGGAGGCACTTTTCGGCCATCCAGACACAGTCTCCAGTCCATCTGGTAGATTTTGCAGGGGTTGTACCTGAATGCTTGTGGATGTGGCTTCAAGCAGGACCCTAGCATTTGTTCAATGGTCCCCCCCATTGGATTCAGAGGATGCAACAGAGGCATTGCTGATGGAAATTCTCTAGTACGCTTATGTTTTGATGATGCACAGTCCAGGTCTCTCTGCAGTAGAGGAGCATGGTGATGCCAACTGCTCTGTACACTTGGACTTTTGTTGACTTGGAGGTTTTTGTTGTCAAACACTTGCTGCTGTGGTTTGTAGAAGGCTGACTGACGCAGCTGATCCGTGTTGGATCTCCTCGTCAATGGTGGCCTTTTGAGAGAGGTGACTGCCAAGGTGTGAGAAGGGTTCAACATATTGCAGACCCACTCTTTCAACATATATGGCAGGTGGAATATTTGGCTGGCCAGTTGTGGGTTGATGTATGAGTTTTGTTTTGGTAATGCTCAAGTACAGGCTGAGTTTGTTGTATGCAGAATTGAAGAGATCAAGGCCAGTGGCGTACTGCCCACCATGATGCTCGTTGCTGGTGAGACCGGAAAATCCCACCCCAAGAGTAGTTTGCAAATCTGGTGCAGAGTGGGCAATGACTCTGCAGCCATCTGCAAACTGTAGATCATGTATGTTTATGGTGGTCAGTTTCATGGCACAGAGGCAACTGAAGTGAAAGTGTTCCATCTAGGCGGCATTTAATACTAACACCAGGATGCAGTTGATCTTTGGTGAGGTGAATAGCCACAGTCAGGTATATAAGAACATAAGAAATAGGAGCAGGAGTAGGCCATTCGTCCCCTCAGGCCTGCCCCGTCATACAATAAGATCATGGCTGATCTGCCCCAGGCCTCAAATTGTATGGGGCCCGTCAAACAGCCTTGCTTGACACCAGTCCAGATTTTGAAGACAAATGTTTCAGCTCTCCCACTTATGGCATTTGCAGTCATATCATCATGAAGGAGCTGCAGGATTGTGATGAAGTTTCTTGGACATCCAAATCTTTGGAGCACAATCCACAAAGCCTCACGATTTACTGAGTCAAATGCTTTGGACAGGTCAATAAGTGCAATGAATATAATTCCTGGTGTTGCTCTTGATATTGTTATTGGATTTTTCTGGCAACAAAGGCCATGTCAGAGGTTCCTCTGGAAGGTCCAAAGCCTCACTGTGTCTCTGGAAGGACTTCCTCAGCCACAGGAAATAGGCGATTCAGGACAATGTGTGTCAGGATCTTCCCTGTTATGGACTACAATATTGGTGGTATTGTTCAACTAATGCAGAATATTTACTGACGCTGCTGAGGTATGGAAAACACTAACCTTATTGAAATGTCTTTTACTGCAGGCTGCACCTTACAGCAAGGTTATACAAAAGAGAGCAAGGTCATCTGTGATGTGACATTACATCACTTCCTATGATGATATACGCAGTATCTGATTAGCAAACTACACAGTTAGAATGAACCACTTGCACACATTGTCAGCAGGAGGACACCATTTACATTGGCTTTTCCCACTCTGTTTCTCCCAACAGTTCCTCTCCAGACATTGGAGTCATGGCCAACCCTGGTATTAAAGCCCCTCAGAAGGATGATCTTTTCTTCTTTTGGGTTGGCAGAGAGGACTTCATCAAGGTCAGAATAGAACTCCTTAACATCTTCATCTGAGTCAAGGGTCGGGGCATATGTACTGATGACGATGGCATATTGATTACTATTAAGCTGTAGGTGAAGTGTCATGAGTCTTTCATTTATACAATTGAGGAGTTATAGAAGTGCATCCAAGATCCTATTCTGGGTGACAAAACCAACTCCATGGACAGAGGGGCACTGTCCAGTCTTTACTTTCCAATAGAAAGTGTATCCCCTGCTTGTTCCTTTAGCTGCCCCTCCCCAGGAAGGCATGTCTCACTGGGGACGGTGATTTCAATTTGAACTCTTGATAGTTCACATGATGCGACTGAAGTTCTTGTTTCTGGGGGGTCACTCTTGAGTGCTCCAACGTTCCAAGTTGCAAAAGTTAAAGGCTTCTTTCTTTGACCATGAAGATGGTGACCCCAAAGGGTGTGGTTCCCCAGCCAGGAAAAGGTGGGACAGCCTTTTTGAGGTCATCTTTCGCCAGCCCCTCCCCATCTGGGGAAAGCAGAGGGTATCCTGAATAGGGCTGCTCGGTCACAGATGCTGCGACCTAAAGATAGCTTTGTCCCAACACGGGTGTCCTAAGTCATTTATGGATCGGTCGCCTACGTGCAGATTCTTTATTAGGGACTCCCACGTTCACAGCCCTGTCCCCATCACCAATTCTCCATCGCCACAGAACTTGGCAAATGGACCCTCAAAGAAGTCTGTGCATGAATTTGTTTAATGTGGGAGCTTTGAGGCACTGTCATTGCCCACGTGATCTTGCTGGGTTAATGGATAGATTTTGTTGACATGTTGAATCACAATGAGCTTTGCCACTGCACTTCCTCCAGCCTGGCAGCCGCTAAGAGGCATAAGCTTCCTTCGCTGGTTCTGCTATGGAGAATTTTTCGGACCGCACTTTGGATTGGCACCTCCCCCCAACCTTGTCATCATGGGTGGCCCTACCAGGGGCAAGGAGCACCCAACGGCATTGCTCAAGGGATTGTCAAAGTGCACAAGCCTCTCCACCACATCAAAGTGGTGATCCACAGAGGCTCATGGAGATCAGTGGCTAAAGTAAACCCAAGTGTCAGTATCTGAGCTGGTAGCTGCGAGTGTGAGATTGAGACAAGTTGTTTCTTCATCATGCTCCTTTTGGCCTTCAAGCTGACTCACCAGGGTCTGAGCAAGTGGCAGTTCACGTGTATCTGAAAGGAGAAAGGCACAAAGGTGGGATCATGGTGAAAACATTCAGCCATACTATCCCTGCCGGCTAACTGCTGCTGTCTCTTGTTGTGCACCATCATCTCCTGCAAGGAAGAGGGAAGTGTGTCAGTGAGAGTTGTGCAACCTGACTGATGAGGCTGTTATGGTCTAATTTTTGGCAGTGTGCAAGAGCTGTGAGATGTGGGGGTGAGGCTTGCCGCAGTGGTAAGTGTGTGAGCTTGAGATGAAGCTATGAATGTAAGGTACAAGTTGTGATTGATCAGGACTGTTGGTAGGTGAATGTCGGGGGTATGGTGAATTTAGTAGTGTGTGAGTGAGGATAATCGTTCAATTGGAACAATAAGGAATTTGAAGGTGGATTCACCGACCTTGGAGTGTGAGGCACTTCTTGAGACATTCCATCCCGATCCTTGAGGCAACACTGTTCACACTGACCTCCATAGCTATATGTTCCCATTTTCCTTTAAACACCTGTCTGGGGGCGGAGGGGCACATAGCCCACTGTAGATACAGGACATCTCTCCTCATGTCCACCTCCTGCACCAGGGCCTCAAATACTAGATCAGAAAATCTCAGATCACTCTCTCTGCTGTGTTGTATCACTTTCTTCCCGAGTCATAGAATGGTTGCAGCCGTAAGGAATGGGACCTTTGATAAATGGTACTTTTCAGAATATTACAGGATTCTTATGGAGTTAGTTGGCATAACATGGGGCCACCTGACATTAAAACTACTTCTTTCTCTCTCTCTGGAAAACATAAACAATCCCAAGCAGTCAGAGATCAAGGCAAAACAAAGATAGTGGCCACAAGGTTGGTGCTCCCATGAGAGCCAAATAGAGACCCCTAGACTACAGACATTCCTGAACTGATAGGGAGTTTTCGGCCACCTTGTGTATCCTCTTATCTATACAAGTGTCTAGTAGGGGCTAACAAATGGAACCCAGCATAGATAAGCTAAAAGATGACCTCAGACAGAGTGATAGGCAAAGGAGAAGTGACATCTTGGGTACTTGTCCTGTATTCATTGGTTAGAAGGGTTCGAACAAGCGATTGACATGGGATGAACTAGCAGCTCCCGAAAATAAGGTACATCAATGGGTGCTCGACAGAGCAGGGGGTAGTCCTCGCCCAGCAAAGACAAGGAGCTCCCTAAACCATCAGCCAGCCTGAGGAGACAAAGCACAAAGAGGGAAGTAGACTGCTGCTAACAGATAAGTGACTGCCACTTCCAGCTGCAAAGGTCAACTATATTCGCTCGTTTGTTCTCCAGGATCAGTAAGAAAGAAGAAGGTAACTTGCCACGATCATATGCTTTTCCTGTCTATTTATCTTATGCATCATTTTAAACTGTTGCTTCTTAATAAGCTTAATAAACTACTTTAAAATCACTTCTGGGTTCTCAACTGCATTTTTTGGTGATCTGTGATTCTCGAACTTAAAACTTACACAGCACAGAAGGAGGCTACTCATCCTATCAAGTCTATGCTAGTTCACATGACCAGTTTAGCTAGCCCCAATCCCCCACCCTTTCTCTGTAGCCTTCAAGTTTTTTTTTTCCCTTCAGGTGCTTATCCAATTCATTTTTGAAAGCTGTGATTGAATGTGCCTCCACTATTCTTTCAGGCCATATTTTCCAGGGTGTAAAAGGGTTTTCCTCACGTCATTTTTGATTCTTTTGCCAATTACTTTGAATCTGTATCCTCTGGTTCTTGATCCTTCCAGCAATGGGAACAGATTCTCTATATCTATTCTGTCTGGTCCCCTCATGATTTTATATCCCTCTGTCAAATCTCCTCTCAAACTTCTCCAAAGAGAACAACCTCAGCTTCTCTAATTGATCCATGTAACTGAAGTCCCTGCTCATCTCTGGAACTATTATCATAAATCTTTTCTGTTCCCTCTTTAAAGACTTCACCTCCTTCCTAAAATGCGGTGCCCAGAATCATAGAATGATTACAGCACAGAAGGAAACCATTCGGCCCATAGGTCAGATACTTGTCTACCATGACTCCCAGGACTTGCTATAGCCAGAACACATCTGCTTTTTAAAAGGGACAGGTTGGCTTTTAGTGATACTAGCCTCGCTCGAAATTGGACCCCCAGTTTGGGCACGCAGCCACTCAACATCAACATAAGCACTGGCTACACGCCACTACTTTTTAAATTTGCAGGCATCAGGAAGTTTGCAAACTGCCTGTATTACTTTTAATGGGCACAGATTAAATTACACAGTGCAACCTCAGCGCCTATTTCCAGGGGCTATTGAGTTTTTAGCTCATGACCTAGAGCTAAGGGCATTCTAGAGATAGGAAGCAACAGGTAGGGACATTATATTGGGTCCTCTCCATAGTTCAGTAATGTTAATAAAGACTTCCTTGTAACTTCAACAAGACTACTTAATGGTGTCAAAGCACACATCATGGGTCATAACAACACTACCGGTCACCAACCTGATCCTCAAAAATAAGGGTAAATATTATGGAAAAAGTGTGTCCATGTGGGAGAGAGGCTTTTCAAGGTTGTATTCTTTTCTCATTGCCAGGATAGTTAGTATGGATAAAAGCTGACATTTTGTACAGCTCATGCTGTCTGGAAGAACCTGACAATATTATTGGGCGCAAAATGAAACCAAAGAAAGGAATCTTCTATTTTTTAAACTTTTTTTTGATTATTCAGCCATAGCTGGCAAAAATAGACAAGTACAATTTAATCAATCAGCAAATCAGAGGGTATTGGTATTCCTCACTTCAGCTATAGCTTCATATTTTGCTTGCAGAACATGATACTTTGTTTTCTTAAAAAGAAATGGTGAAATAAAGATAAGAAATTGCACTCAGAATAGAAATCTTTCAGTACCACTCCATAAAAATAGCTGATGATGCATGAATCCTAATCTAGCCAGAATGCACTCAAGGAAGTGGTTTACTGCTTCATTGTACATGCCAAATAACTTAACAAATATCCTGGTTTTAGACACATTCTGAATGACCCCTTCCAAAGAATTCAACTCTTAATTATAGAATGTCACTGTACAAAAACAAACCCATCGAATCTACACATTTTCTTTGCCTGAGCTCCCTAATTAATCCCACTCTGCTTTCCCCCCAATACTCTTTAATAGTCATTGTTTTTCATTATCTAATGCCTTCTAAAATAATTAATATCCCCTGTTTCAACATTGATTTGTGGCAAAGGTCCCTCTTTCTGTGAAAATATTTTCTTTCCAAGCACCATCCTTTTAATTCTCTGGATAGCTTAAATTTGTGCACAAATTTATACTGTCTTGACCAATGGAAATATGCCAACCCACCATAATCCTGACGATCGCCATCAGGTCACCTGTTAGCTTTCCCAGCTCTAATGACAGATGTCTTCATTTTTCAAATTGTTCCTTGTAACTATAATCCTCTCACTCATTTCTAGTAACAATGAACTGTGATGCTTCCTATCCATTGTCTTTATGTCCTTTCTATATCAGATATCCCAAATCTGTACACTGTGTTCCAGCTACAACATAAGCTCTTAAACCAATTGAACATTCCCTCCAACTTTCTGTATTCCGTCTCTCCAGGTACAACCAAGGATTTTTGTGACCATATCTTTTTGGACTGGAATGTGAATGACCTCTGTACCTATACACTGAGGTTTTCCTGCTCTCTAATAATGATGGTAACTACCCAATGTTATTTTCAAAATACATTATCTCAATTGTCTGCATTGAACTGCATCTGCCACTTGTCTGCCAATCTCTTACTCCTGTGTTCTGCATCCCTCATCATCATTTACTGAACCTTCAGTTTGGTACCATCCGTTATTTCCAATATTGTCCCTTCAATTATAACCCTGGTCATTTATGTTTATAGTAAATATGAACAGCACAAATCTCTGCGGAGTATCATTCAACACATTTTTCTATTGGGTGTTTTACCCTGATTCTTTGCTTCCTGCTCTTCAACCATTTCTCTACCCACAAAGTCCCTTAATTCCACATCTTTGGCAGTCTTTGTGGGGAGTGTGCACCACTGTCTTATTTTACAAAGATGCCAGAATGTAGCTCTGTATTACAGTATAAAATTATCTATGCACATAATATATATGCCACGACATATCTCACGAATAAAGTACTAAGCACTGCCCCTTCCTGTCACGTGACTTTTTTTAATATGGGCGTACTTTCAACACGATGACCCTACAAACTTGCTTCTCACTGAGTGATAGAAACAACATAAAGAAGGACAAAATCGCAAGCTGCTGTAGTGGGTCTGATCCAGCAGTTAGAGAAATCTGACCACATTGAACCCTGGTCTGGAGTGGAATGGTAGAGTTTTGCCCCTTCTTCATTGCAGCAGAGCTTGCATTTCTTAAAAGCTCACTCCCCAAATAAATAATGGTTCTAATCTGACAGCAAGGGGGCACCAAGGTAAAATCTGGCATTATGTGATAATGAAGGCAGTTAAAAGGTTACAACATAATCAATAGATTCAAATGGTATCATTAACTGCGACAAGTTAAAGGAAGGTATTTATTACCATGATCTGAACCTTAGCTTTACGTTAGAACCTTGGGCTCCCTTGTAAGCACCTGAGATTTTATATAAAGCTAATCCATGTCGAGTTATTTTCCACACTATTTTACCAGGAGTTGAGTATGTCTGGAGGGCAAGTGATTGGGCACATCAAAAAAAAAGCAAAAACCATGGGGTGATTGGACAGGAGAAAATCACGTGGCTGATGTAGGGGAAGTCAGTGCAGGAAGAAAACAGGAATTGTTCATCTTTCACACCGGGTTTGTACAGTTCCAGTGAGAGGTAAGTTCCACCAGGAATAAAGTTATTGAGCTGATTATTCAACTGCACAAGTTAAGATGGGATATTAAAATTCAATATGATCACCTTATCTCAGTGAACCTTCCATTACAGGGCCATATCCAGAATGCAGCACTGACATAAAACATACAATTAGTTGGATTCAGAATAGGTTGGAACACATAGAAATAATGTGTGCTTATACAGAACCTTATTACATCCTCAGGCCATCTCAAAGGACTTCACAGCCAGTCGAGTCAAAATCAGAGATAGGACTCGCAGTTTTATAGTGTCTTTCAAGATATCAGAATGTCTCATGCACTTTAAAGCCAATGAAGTGCTTTTGACGTGTAATCATTATTGTAATTTAGGAAAAGGGTCAGCTAATTTGTGCATAACAATGAGATAATGACCTGATAATTTGTTTGCTGGTAATATTGGTTGAGAGATAAATATTGACCAGGGGATGGATAGAAATCCCCAGCTCTTCTGCCTCTTTTGTGTTCAGCAGATAAAGCAGATGGTGCCTCAGATTAACATTTGATCCAAAAGAACAATACATCACTCCCTCAGTACTCCACTCAGGTTTCATCCTTGATCTTGTGCTCAGCTTTCTGGAGTGGATCTTAAACATATGAGTTTACGATGCAGAGACAAGAATGCTACCAACTGAGTCATGACTGACATTTATAAGCACATATTAAATGTGTTCCAGCAAATATCCAATTTAATTGCAAAAATGCATTAATTAATTGAGTTAATGAAGCAAATTTATTCTTAGTTCAGACACTACAATGCCTAAATTGAGTACTTAGCTTGGTCACTTCGCTAAAATTAACTTTAATGTGGACGTTATTTCCAAGATAATTCCAGTTTAGTGTCAAGATCTCTATTTACAGAAACCAGCAGTAGCAAATATACTAACAAATTATATACAAAACTCAGACCCATAGCACACAATTTTTAGGCACTATGATAGATCTTTGAATGGGGAGACGATGGAGTAGTGGTAATGTTACTGGACTAGTAATTCAGAGCAGGCCCAGGCCAATGCTCTGGGAAGGCAGGTTTGAATCCCGCCATGGCAGCTGGTGGAATTTAAATTTAATTAGTGAATTCCACTAGTTAATAAAAAGCTGGAATATGGGCAAATGCTGATACACTTGCTGCTATTGAGGGTCGAAATGGCAAAGCAACTTATTGTGTGCTCAAATGCACAAACTTGCACTGGCATCCACAAGAATGCGCTTCATCTGATGATGGTGCCACCAGCCCACTCTTTAAAGCAGTAAGATTGACAAAATAGTCTAACTTTTATGTGGTTTGGAAGAGGGCTGCTACCAGTAGGTGCAGGACATATTCAGGAAGGATTCTTCTGTTAACATAAGGCTCCACGATTCCAGGAAGCCACCAGCAGCAGCAGGAGTGAACTTTCAGAGGTGAGTTCAGACATTTTAAATGTTGAATTTTATTTCTTAACTGTATGTAACCTTTCAGCATGGCTTATCAGGTTTCTTAAATACATATCTATCTGTAACTCAAGTTAAATTAATACATGATATCACTATTAAATCACTGCATGATTTCGCTGGTTAAAATCATTGTTTATCATCTGCTTGTGAAAAATGTCAGTAAAAACTGACACAACCATAAAAAAGTGTGTTTAATGGTACATTTAATGGCTGCAGTATTAATTTGGCAAACAAGTTAGCAGAACTGGAGTTGGGATTTTTGAAGTGTAGTGCTTTTGGATTTTCCACAATCATTTAGGCTGCTTGATCAAATATTAGTTTTCAGCAACATTAAGAGAGTCTGAGCCTCTTTTTAATGACCTAAATATTAATTTCATGCATGGCATCAGCGAATATAGTCCACAGCACTCAGATATTATTCACTATATGTGTTTAAGACTCTGCGGAATAATGGCTTGTTTGGCAATATTTGTTTATGAATACTCAAATTACACAACATAAAATGGTTTATTATGTGAAAACCTTACACGTTGTCATCCATATAAGGTTTGGGAGTTGGAGTTACACAAACGGATATTCAGGACACCATGTAGAATTTAGATATTAGTCAAGCCTGGAGTAACGTTTTGGGTACAATGTTCTCTAAAACCATTTTGGAATTCAAATATAGCCAGGTTAGAAATTCAAACTATGCCACATTGGATATAATTTGAATTATCCAAATTTACTCAGGGTGAATCTCAAACTTGTTGGCCCCTGTAAGAGTTCTGAAGTGGAAAGAGAGCGAGGAGGAGGGTTTTTGTAGAGAAGACCCGGGTATAAAGTGTTTCTCACAAGTCCTGCTGAAAGAAGTGGCAGGCGCTGGTTTACATTTTTTCCGTGTTTCCCACCTGATAGGCAGCCAGCTTAAAAGGTTGGTGTCTATTAGACAGGAAAGCAGCATCCAGCTCTTTGGGAATAAACACAGCGTTGATGAGGGAGAGATGGAGACATGGAAATCATTGATTTTTGGATCGGGTAAGGAGCGATTGGAGGCTTCAGGGTCTGGATGAGACTGGGGAGGGATTGAGATTTGGGTATTTGGATCGAGTGGGTAACATAAATTGTTCACTCCAGTACAAAATATAGAACTAAATATAAATCTCTTTCTCGGTCCCCAAATTAATAAATAAAAGTAATCTTAATATTTGACGCACGCCAGGCTCAAACACTCATCTTAAAACAGCTTGTCCTCAGTAGGGAGAAAATAAAGCTACAAACAGCTGTTTACCAATGACATCACTGATAGGTCAAAAAATATTTCAATATATTAAATTCTAGAATTCTACTACTTGCAGATAAGAATTTTAATCTGTAGCAATTAGGCAGTCTAAATATCTTTACAGGCTAATCCTAACACTCTTATCAAAGCACTCCTTTCATTTACACTGATCTCAGGTTTCTAAATAAACATAGATAATGTAAGATCTTTAATTCTCACTGATTTTTTTTTCAATGAAGCTACTTCATTTGAACGCTGAAAGTGAAACTATTATCACAAAGTGCCTTCTGGGGTCCTGTCCTAAGAAATAAATGTTTACAGATTATAAGTGATCTCTGCTCTTAACAAGTTAGGCTAGCTGATGTCACAAGATTATTAAACCTAGATCATATGGGATTTAAGAGAACAAAAGTGCATAACTTAGAAATTCTCCACACATTTAAAGGCAGTGTAAATCTGTCCTAGCCAAGGTTTTATTAGCTGGAAGAATCTCTAGATGTATTCCAGTAGCAGAATGTATTAATCTGAAGTTGGTGGCATACTGGTCTTTGTGGGTTGCTGGCCTGTCAGCTTCTGATGTTCAGATCCCTTATGGCTGGTGGCAATGCCAGCATAATCTCTCTAGATTTGCCATGTCTGGTTGCCAAGAAGACCTGGGCCAGAATCTTACTTCGAATAAGTGGGTGCGCGCCAGAACCAAAATCGCATGAAATAGCACGAGAGGGCGCTGAGCTCATGTCCACTTGCTCGCAACACCACGGTCAGCGGGTCCACGTGGGAGTCAGAAGCACGTCCACTGACAATGAAGCGGGCAATTGTTCGAGATTTAACGTGGCCCGTGCAGTTTCATGTTTGGCAGATGGGCCAATCGGCCAGACGGCCTTCATGTGTTTGCTTCATACTCGACCCAGGGCGGGATAAAATGTCTGGAATGAAATAAAATAAAATAAAGTGTTTGAGGGCTGAGACGTTATGAGTTCTGCTGTCAGTTACTTGAGTTTTCATTATGGAGAGAGCTTGCAGCACTTTTCTGTGCAAATTTTGTTGGAACAATAGGTCAGCTCCCCCGAGGCAGGCTCCACAGCGGGTGTCAGCCTTCAGGGAGCTCATTGGAAACATCCACCCGCACCCTCACTTCTCACGGCACCCGCCCTCTTCCCAACCCCATCCTCCCCCACCCCCGGCAGTGCTGAGCCTCTCTCAGTGCGTGTTTCACGTTGGCTGCTAGTTAATTGGCCCCCAGCCAGCGCAAAACGCATTCGGGATCCGATTGCAGCCGCTTCCAGACCCGTTGTTCAGGCGTAACCAACCAGCCCAAAATTCAGGCCCTGGGTTTTCCTTAAAGATATGTCTTCCCAGTAGCAGCAGCAAGCTGGGATCGTTCCCTCCGGGACACCCTGGTCCACTCCTCCATCACCCCCTACACCTCAACCCCCTCCCACGGCACCTTCCCATGCAACCGCAGAAGGTTCAACACCTGCCCCTTTACTTCCCCTCTCCTCACCGTCCAAGGGCCCAAACACTCCTTTCAAGTGAAGCAGCATTTCACTTGCACTTCCCTCAATTTAGTCTACTGCATTCACTGCTCCCAATGCGGTTTCCTCTACATTGGAGAGACCAAACGCAGACTGGGTGACCGCTTTGTGGAACACCTTCAGTCCGTCCGCAAGCATGACCCAGACCTCCCTGTCGCTTGCCATTTCAACACTCCACCCTGCTCTCATGCACACATGTCTGTCCTTGGCCTTGCTTCATTGTTCCAGTGAAGCTCAACCCAAACTGGAGGAACAGCACCTCATCTTCCGACTAGGCACTTTACAGCCTTCCGGACTGAATATTGAGTTCAACAATTTTAGATCATGAACGCTCTCCTCCATCCTTACTCCCTTTCCAATCCTCCCCTTTTTCCAATAATTATAATATTTTTACAAATATATTTTTCTATTCCCACTTATTTTTAAATTTATTTTGATCTATTGTTTCATCTCCACCTTTTAGCCCATTTCGATCCCTTCCCCCCACCCCACCCCCACTAGGGCCATCTGCTACTAGCTTATCCTGCTTTCTACCCTTAATATCACCATTAGCACATCCTTTAGATAATATCACCACCGTCAACACCCCTTTTTCCTTTTGTCTATAACGTCTTTGGCAGTCTCTTCTTGACCTCCACCTATCACTGGCCCCCTATCGAGCTCTACCTGTCCCACCCACCCCACTGTACCAGCTTATATTATATTTCATTTCTATATATTTTTAGTTCTGATGAAGAGTCATACGGATTCGAAATGTCAACTACATCCCTCTCTGCAGATGCTGTCAGACCTGCTGAGTTTTTCCATGTATTTTTGTTTTTGCTGCAGCAAGCTGGGGTTGTGGCTGACTGCACAAGACACACATTTCAGGGATCAGTGGTACTAGCAATGCTCTAACACAATTTTAAATCACAATTTCAAACTGCTAACTGGCCCCAGCTTGCGGGATCAAGCTGCTTGGTTTGCTTTCAGCTCATGTACTGTGATGCTGAAGGTAACAGAAGTATCAGGTATCAGAAGTTGCTTTCTAATATTCATTGAAAATGATTAAATAAAACAGTAAGACTGTCTTTATCCAAAAACGAAAACAGTTATTTCTACCTAACCTGCCTATCTTGTTCTTTCTTCTTTACCAATTGTTGTATAGTTACTTTCTTTAATATTAGTGTTTCCTCCCTGATGGAGCTTATCCTATTCTTTTTCCTTAAACAAAAGTGAAATTTAAAAACTTTCTTAAGTTGGCTCCATCTTGGGAAGGAAGCAAATACGGAAAAACAAGATTTCTACTGACTAAAACTTCAAAGATGGTTTCTCATACAATCGAATATCCAAACTTGGACCAAAATATCAGATTGCATCATAGATGTTACCAGATCAGTCTTTTCTCACATTTTTTTTTATGATTAAAAGCAGGGAGAGTGCTCCTAGGCTACTATATTCAGTGCCAACCAACCCCCAGGTAACTAAACTTATCTACAACACATGCACAGAGTTAAAGTCATCCTCACGTAACTACACATATGTCTTCTCCATACTGAAATAATGTTTGGTATGTGCAACTAGCTGGAGGTTAAAATTGTAGGCTGTTGTGGTGCCTGATGGAAAAGAGCTAAGCTCTGATCCCAAAATTTTTGTGCTGCTGACAGAGAGATCGACTGCACAATTCACAGCAAATTTCAACACCTGTATGGAGAGCGATAAGTTTTAATTCCAGGCTAAAATGGGAATAAACTGTCTGGTACTGTTTATACATAATGTGATATCCACCCATTCTACAACAAATTTGACTTTGCAGTCATAATAATGTATATGATGGAGTTTCTATATAAAAGTGAGCAAAAACAAATAGCACTGATAGATGGAAGAGCCTTCCCGACAAATTCAATTACAACAGAGTTATTGGACCAAATGGTGTATTATTGCACTCAGTTTTTATTGATAGTCAAGCTTCTTTACAGAAGTAATGGCTTCCTGAATGCCACTATCTGTTCTCCATTCCCCTCCTCCTTTTTGGATTGTTGTCTGCATATCTCTGTTGCACACATCACATCACATACCATCATTCAAAAACGCAAGGTTCTAATCACTTCCCCACTGGACAGTCCCTCTTTATTTCATCAGTGCAGCCTCGAAGAAACTTCCAAATAGCTACAACATTCTCTACTTTTCATTGCACAAATTATTCAGTCTCCTTATTTTCCTTCAGTGACATTTTAATTATCTCTGGCTCAAGTAACTCTTCCGTCATATGGAACTTCATGTTTTTATAGAACAACCTTTCTCTCAGTGGTACAAGACCAGCTCCTCTTATCGGACCTGAAACACTATGATACAGGAGCTACACCTTTTCTATACTCTATCCTCACAGAGTTATATTGCTAAGGGACTAGCAATGCTCCAACTTGGACCAACATAGATTGTAAAGAACCTTGATTGGATTGATAGTAAGCTTCACACTAGACAAATAATTTCAAAGATCAATCACAGGAGAAAGTCTTCCAGCTAATGCAACAAATGCAATTGTTTACAATTTATGCTCATTTTAATCAACGGTTTTGAAATTTGTTTCCCCTTTGTAATAGGATACAAGCCCTTCTAGTTAAGAGTAAAACAAATAATTTAATCCATGTCCTGGTTTTATTTTTCTTACCATTATATACCGACATGACAGTGAATGAGTAAGAGCGGAAAAAGTGAATCATTTCTGGGAGTCATTTAATTTGGGAGCTTTTTATTTGAAGATTCTAAAATTGCTTCTGATGTTTTTCTTGAAGCTTCACAATATATTTACATAGACAGAAAGTGAGTGAGGCAGGTAACCAAAGTCCCAAAATGCTCTCTCAGCAGTTGTCACCATTCAAGCAAAATGATCTATATTCTGTGCCTCCAATTGCTAGATTTTAGTGAAATGTTCCTGCTGCTCTCCGGATGTAATATATACAGTCAGTTAGTCTCAGTGCAGGGAGCTGATGCTACTTGTGATATTCTCTCTGCCCATTTCTCTCATTCAAAAAAAGACCTACATTTGGTGAAGGGTGGGCAATGGAACGCCTTCACATTAACTGGACTGAACAGCACTTGGAAGGACAGTTGATAATACTTTGTGAGGGTAGTTGTACAAAAGTATGTTCCCAGCTGAAAGCCTCGCCTGCTGGGGGCACACAAGGAATCTGGACTGGTGCCCCAAAGATTTCTGTCCATTAAAATATGGCGCTGCTTACCATCAAGTGAAATGTCAGAATCAATGGGCAGAATTTAGCGCTTGATGGACGGCTGGGCCCCACCGGCTTGGCGGTGGGCGGGCAGCCGAACTCCCCTGCCGAAACGGGCCCCGCCGCCATTTTGAGTGGGCGGGTCACCTGGCGGGAAGTGCTATGTGCTTCCTGTGTGGGGGGTGGGAGGGATTCCCCAACCACCAGATTGCTCTCTTTCGTGCATCCGCACGCTGCACCCTGAGACTAAGTGCTGTCTCAGGGAGTGTGCTGAAAGTTTAATAAACCTAAAAAAAGCAAAATCAAAAAATTATTAACATGTCCCCCTCATGTGACAATGTCACACAAGATGGGACATGTTAACAAGTATTACATTAAGTTTATTAAAGTTTTAAAAATTAGACATGCAACCTCATTCCGCCGCTGGAAGAGGTTTCATGTTTTCTCTATTGCCCGCCGGGGTTCCTGGCCGACCAGCCAGCCTTAAGGTCAGACGGGCAGGTCCTTTAATTGTTTCAATGGCCCTGTCAACGGCCTCGATTGGCCATTGACAGGTCAGCAGGCGGACAGCTGATTTCGCTGTGCCCCCACCTTCCTGAATATTTAAATGGGGCGGGATGACATTGGGGGGGTGGGGGGGGGGTCCCCACCCCCAACTCGCCAACGGAAATATTCTGACCAATGTTAGTAATTCTGTTTACCATTTTAAGAATCCCATAAAATACTTGCAGATTTTACTCTATTATATGTCAGTGTAATGCATACAGATAAATTGAAATCATACCAGAGCTTTCAAAAGGCATGTGGAAAGGCTCAACCTAATACTTAGGCCTGGATTTTCACAGAGTTGTGGATTCTCCATGTATTATCCAAAATGGTGCTGAGACCCCAGATCTGGAAGTCCCTCTCCCAGTTCCAGCAGATCCTATTTTCACCGGTTAAGGGAAAGGGGGTGGGATGCACTTCACAAATGGGAGAGACCCAAACCAAGCAAGACCATTTAACCTTTGTGGAAAATAGACCATGCTCCAGCGAAAATGAGGTCTGTTTGAACTCAGCACTGTGTGTGACTTAAGATTTTTAAGTGTAGATGTGAAAGCTCATGAAATTTGGATAAGGTCTGTAGAACTGTCAAGCTACTGAGTTATTTAAATCCCCTGCCTTTTAAATTTTGTAAAACATACAGCCTGCTATGTCTCTGAGTTGGAAAAAATCATGCTTACGGTTTCAATAGATGTTTGTTGACATAACCCTAAGAGATTTTATATTGTATTATTATTGCTTGACTGCTTCCACAGCCTGTCGTTATCACAGTGGGGAGTCTGTAAGTTCACAGTTTGATTGACAGCTCCAAGCAGTTATTAAGGGATTGGCTGTCTTCAATGTATGGCTATGAATGCAATGTTTATTTTTTATGAGGAATTAAGTCCTTGAGGGGATTTAAATATACTGAATGGCTTTTGTCAATGAGAGTGTTTTTTAATATAGTGAAGTCTGTAATAGATAATTAGAACATTTTCTTTTCATCTCAGCATGGTCTCTGAGGTTGATACTGGGTTAGTTGACAAGGGGGTTGGTGGGGCAAATGGTGGTGGGTGGAGGGCATGTGTTGGCATGAGTTGGCACTAAGTTGGTACAGTGGCTATAAGGGACCATGTGGATGAGTAGAGGCATAAGTTGGCATGGAAAGTATGAGGAGCCATGGGGGCATGGGTTGGCATGAGTCAGCATGATTGGGGCATGGGGAGTATATGGAGGTGATGGGATGTAAGGGGGTGTGGGGTGAGAGGTTTAGAGGGCCTAATATTCAACCACAAAGTGCAAGGGCACTGAGGTGGGCCTTTTAACCAGCCCACTTCAGCATTCGGCAATCTCTGTAGCTATCGCTAAACTGTTTCCGGGGGCAACAGACCCGATTCCAGCACCCACTTGCCACTCCCTGCCCCTTGGAATGAAGATCCCGTTATCTGGACTGCTTTTTCTGGAGCCGGGTGTGACAAGCTGCCTCCGGAGCCAAAATTCGGGCCTTAGCATCAAAACTTAGCAGCAGTCTTCAAGAAGACAGATTGGTTCATGTAATTATATCTTGTAGACCTTAAAGAGTACTTCAATAAACAAATTTAAACTTTAGCAGGTTTGCCAAATTGTTGCCAGAAACATATCCACATGGATATGATATCGTGGATCAGAGGCCAGGAAAATCCCCAAAACAAATGCAGTAAAAAATAGATATTGAAGGAATAAAAATTATATTCTGAAAATTTATTGAGCTATAAATATAAGGATTGAATACAAAACCCCAGCTCAGTATTCAATATTCAGCTTCTGTGCAGAACTTACATTCTTACTTCCTCATTAAAACCCCAGGAACATATTGGGAGCAGCTACTTACAGATGGTTACTGAGCTGAATCAGAAATGCACAACACGAGCCATTGTTAATATTTCCCCATTTGTAGTCAGTTACATTTCAAAGATACAGAGGAATGAAAATGTGTACAAGTTCATGTAGTTGACACCACACTTTATGGGATAAGCTGATATGTTGACAATGTCATTAATCACAAACCAGGGAATAAAGGAGAAATATTTTCTTCAATATGCTGATAAAAATTTGTAAATGGAATCAATAGTTTTTTTTTGATTTATGGCTCAGGTTTATTTCTTTTGACTATTGGAGCTAGTAATCACATTTTCAAGCTATCGAAGGTAATTATTTACAGTATTTCCTGTTATTGTAAGACAAGTTTAGCTCTTTTACTATGTTGTTCTCCCTAACTGCTACAAAGTAATCCTGACAATTGTGTATTTTCCTGCTCAGGCCGGCTTATTTGATTTTTTTTCTCAAAAATTCTTCAGAAAAATTACCGCATAGACTGCAGTAGTCCACAATGGCGGCTTTTTGCGTTGTCCTGCCTTTTTAATAATGCATTCCCAGGGTCGCTGGCTCTGGTTCACCCCCTCCACTGTCACCTCAGGCCTCAGTCTGTTAATAACATGGGTGCCATATTTAAAAGGTACGAAGTTAGCAATCTCTAAAGCATCAGAAGCTGCTGCAAAGTCATGGCTGCCAAAGGGAGGGAACATGCTGCTCCCAAATTTAGCGATGCCTACTGGATGCTGTGGAGGCTTCTGTGAAGTCCTTTATGCCTGCTTTGGGTGAAGACCAGCAAGCAAGGTCACCAATCTAGCATGAGAGGTGGTGGCAGCAGTGGTCAGTGCCAACACCCTGCAGATGAGGACAGCCACCCAGTGCTGCAAGAGGAGGAATGATCTCCTCCGTTCTACCAGGGTAAGCCACTCTTCTCACTGTTCTCACCTCACACTCACAATCCCATCACACATCCACAGGGATCTCACTCACTGCCTATTCAAGAGACATCACCATTCACTCTCTCACACACACCTTCATCTGCCCTCTGGATTGTGTCCTCATTCAGTCCATGGCACCATTCACCACCCACACATGCCAAGCATCCTTATCACCTGGCCTGGCAGGCATCCTGCTTACACTCTCTCCATCTCTATTCATACAGGACAAGCTGGCACACAACTAAAGGGAGAGGTCGCAGACTGGTGGAGAATTCCTGACATCAAGTTCCTCATGGAATTTGAAAATAAGATCCATCCAGCTGGCCGGCGATGATCTGGACCTGTGCTGCCGTTGAAGTTGGCACTGCTCAAGCAAGCGAGCATCCAGCAGCGCAGCATCCATCAGACAACCATGCTGGGAGTCAGTTCCCCTGTTCCACAGTCCCCTGCCATGGACTAATTATCTCTTCTTGCTTTCACAGGCACATCTGGGAAGCTGAAAGGGTCCAAGACCCAGGTAGCGGCAGGGCTAGGAAGGATACGAAGATGTAGTGGCACAGCCTCGGCATGGGTGTTAAGTACATAATGTTCACTATTGTAAATAAACTCCCAAAAATGTCTCCCTGCCTATGGCCCCTTATGATGAGCAGTGTTCTTGTCACTCAGATGTGAAACCTTGGTTCCTGCACAAGTTAAAGACAGATTTCTCAGTTTGGAGCAGTGTGTATCCTTCAGACCACAGTGATGGTCCAGCCTCACACTCCCTGGACACATTACTGATGCCTGCACCTCGGTGGTGCTGGTCATTGCTGCCAGAATGTATTGGGCAGTGTCACAGAGTTCCATCATTCTCTCTGTGTGCTCTCAGCATCTTTAAGGTGGGGCTGGGCCCCCAAAATCCAAACCTGCCCCCCGCTCCCCCCAACATCTCCTAATCTGTGTCCGGTGGTGGTATGGTCCGGAAGTGGACAGGTGCTGAAGGCTGACAAAGGATCAGGTGCATTTAAAGTTTCACGGCTGCATCTCCGTGACATGACCCTGATCACAGAGCACAAGCGAGCAGCCCTCAGCCAGACAGGAGTCAGTCATTCACAGAGGCTAAGTGAAGATCTATGGAGTGTCCTCACTGCATGTCGTCATTATCATCCAGGAATTTAGTGATTATTATGGCCTTTGCTGCGTCTCCATGACACGGGCCTGAGTACCGAGAGTATGTGCGCTGACCTCAGCCACACAGGAGTCCAACATTCACAGATTCAAGGTGAAAATGTCAGGGCTGTCCTCGAGGCATCTCAACATCTTCCACGAATCTGGCAGCTTTGAGGGTCTCCAGAGCGCGCCTCCCTCATCCTCTGAGGACTGTATTATGGTGTTCCACCATGATTGTGGAAGCACCAGAACCTCATTTTCAATATGCCTATCATTTGCTCCGTCAAAGTCCAGGTTGTGGCATGAGCCTGGTTGTACCATTCCTCTGGTGAAGTCTGGGTCCGCTGCTCGAGCATCATCAGCCACGTCCTCTGTGAGTAGCCCTTGTCCACGAGGAGCCAACCCTGCAGCATCTCTGGACCCTGAAAGTTGTCAGGGATCTGAGACCTGCTAAGAATGTAGGAGTCGTGGACTCTCCCTGGGAATCGTGAGCAGACCTGTAGGATGTGTTTGTGGTGGTCGCACACCAGCTGAACATTCAGCGAGTGGAAGCCCTTACAGTTGACGTAGTTAACTCCTTGTTGCCACAGAAATCTTATCGCCATGTGAGTGCAGTTGATGGTGCCCTACACCTGTGGAAAACCTGAGATCTGTACAAATCCCAGCGCTCCTGCTTCCTGGCTTTCCTGGTCCTGGGTGAAATGCACCAAGTTCTGTGCCTTCATGAGAATGGCATCCATGACCTCCTGGATGCTGCACTTATGCTTAGAGGCTTTTGAGTCTCCACATGGGTCACCTGTGGAGCCCTGGGAGGAGCCACTGGCATAATAATTGAGTCACTTTCACGCCCACTGTCAGTAGATGCTCTCCATGTCCCCATGGTGCCAAATCCTGCAGCAGGTGGTATATGTGACCGACCAGCTCCCTGGACATGCACAGTCTTTGGTGACACTGTTTCTCAGTCATCTGCAGGAATGACAGGTGCTGTCTATAGACCCTGGGTCTAGTGAGGCACCTACATACAACGGCTCATGGTGGATATTCAGCTGCGTGCACAGCAGGCCCTTCATCTTGAGGGAGGTGCTCCTCCCTTTGGCGAGCCAGTCACCTCCCCCGCACTCTCTGGTCTCTAAGTCATGAGGCATTCCGCTAAATCATCAGGCTCAATGATCCTGATATTCGCTTCCTGCAGGATCAAAGACAGAGGTGTGTGGGTTAGCATGGGTGTATTAAGAACCTCTCTTGGTTAAGTCTCAAGGCCCCTTCATGCAGGCAGGAGAATGGCCAGAGTTTAGTGCGCTGCAAGGCTGCCCGAAACCCCACCCACCTCCGCCCCACTCCACCTGACCGATTGGTAGCAGCTTTGCCCATTGGACTGCAGGCTGTGCTCTCAGCTCAGGCACAGGCATTCTCCTAACCCACACTGCAAGGCTGCACTGTTAGCTTGAACCATGGGGGAGACTGGTCCACACCTTGATAAAGACATTACAAGGGGCTGTGAGCTCCTCCAGCAGTGACTGCACCATGGCCACCTTTAGGAAGGGGGTTGTACAACGTGCTCAGTGGGCCAATTGCTCTGCTGTCCCTCAAACACACATTCATTTGCAGTCTGTCCCCGAGGCGTGAAAGGTTCTGGAGCATTTGGTGACGCTTTCATGCTTTTGCATTACTCGAGTGGGCAGTAAAGCTTCAGAGGCCTGACTCCCAGCCTGTCAATGGAGCTGCAGCTGAACAGTGAGCTGTAGAAGAATGCTCACTTTTGACAAGCTTTTCCAAGTGCGTGGTCGCTTCCCTCACCATTCCCCCCACAAGCCCAGCATGTGCTTGAGTATTTCCTTCAGTCTGTCTGTGCTGTCTTGCCCCCACACCCTGGTCTGACCACAATGGAGTCCTTGCCCCGGCACCACTCTGATACCCAGCCGGGAAAAGATGACTTGCCTGTGCCCCCCCCCCTGTGAATGCGCAGCTCATCTTCCTCGATGTCTTACAGGTGATGCTCGCGAAAGCTGAGCAAAGTTGTGTGCACTCACCTCCAAGTTCCCCTCCAAGTTCAGGTCACCAAGTGCACACCTTTGAAGCACATCGTTCTAAATTCACCTCGACATGGGTGATAACCTTGACGTGGGGCGATGATTCCGGTGAGCAGGGCTTATAATTAGATGCAGATGTATTAAACTGACATTCCCGACATGCGGCAGAGGGAATCGCGACCCACCATTGACGGGTAGAGCGGACAGTTGCAAACTGGTTTCACAACAGCATGAAACCGATTTTTGACCTTCTCGCCATATTGACCCCCACCCCCACCCCACCCCACCCACCATAACACCCAACACCAATGGGGCCAGAAATTTCCAGCCAATGTCTTCTCCGTGCTTTTCAGCCTGAGGATCTTGCACTCAGCTGAATTTTTTTTCTGTCTTTAGTGTGTTGTTGACTCGCTTAATATTCTCTTTTAGCTTCAGTGTGAAGTTTTTAAAAGTTGGTAATGCAATTAATCGAAGATTTGTTACAGTTAGATGGGCTTGGATATTTCTACAGCAATGCCAAGTCAAAATGACCTGACATACTTTTCATCAGTACACATTCAACAAAAACATGTTGAAGTCAAACAAAACCCCCAGTCGGTGAAGCAATCAAGTCGTATATCTGAAAATGCAATACAGACCATCTTTATATCCCATTTACACTCTTACTGACTGAGACACAAACATGTCAGGATCAGAGCCAATGGTCCAATCAAATCTGACACCACACATAGGCACAAAGAGAAAAGAAAATCTTGCAATGCATTAATGACCATGAGCTGGATTTTCAGCTGCCAGTGAGCAGGAGGGAGTGCAGGCACAACCTGAAAATTACATTCCCAGAAGGCAGCACCGCATCCCACCTGCCCCCGGGACAGTTTGCAATTTTCAAAGGACCTGCAGCAGGGAGGGTACGAGAAAGTGCCCACCACCTATTAACAGCCCCTTCAGCTTTGAAGAGTCTGTCCAGAACAGAATGGGATTTTCAATCTTTTCCCCAGATGAAACCAAACAGTCTGGTGCACGTCCATGCACAGCTGTTGGAGTCACCACAGGGCAAATGAGAATTCATTCCCGTCTGTGTGTTTTTTTTTTGTGTGAAATGTGAGGGGTCAGCTAGCACGAGGTTGAGCACTGTACCTTAACTTGGCGTCCAAAGCCAGTTGCGTCGGGGATTGAGAGAGAGAATGGGTTTCCCGAATGTCCTACAGAATTTATTTGCAGGGATCCTTTAAGTGGGATTCTAGTCCGCAGGCATGGTCAATAGGCAGGAAGTCTGCTGCACAGGGCCAAAGCCTACAAGATCATGTAGAAGTATTGGGGTTAAGAGAGAGATTGGGGGTGAGGGCATTGCCCCGGTTGCAAGATGGGGTTTCCCAATCACAGGAGTAGCTGGAACGTGAGGGAGTGCTTCAGAATATGGAGGAGTTCAGGGTTGAGAGAGAGTCCTATGGTGGTCCAGGGGTCCCAGATTATGGTGGGCAGGGTTCAGAGGGGACCTGATGTTTTTTTTTCATCCATTCATGGGATGTGGGCTTCGCTAGCTGGGCCAGCATTTATTGCCCATCCCTAGTTGCCCTTGAGAAGGGGGTGGTGAGCTGCCTTCTTGAACTGCTGCAGTCCATGTGGTGTAGGTACACCCACAGTGCTGTTAGGGAGGGAGTTCCAGGGGGTGATTCGATGATGATCAGTATGGGGAGCAGTTGCTGTTCGGGGAGGGTTGGAAGGTGGTTTGGAGGGGGAGCAGCTGGTGATCAGGGTATAGAGCGATAGATTATGGGGGTGTGGGGCAAGAATGTACTAGGTAGTTTGTTGGACTGGGAGGAAGTCATCCTGCTCCTTCTGGCTCACAAGCAGTGCTGTAAAGACACTTACCTCATGGATTCAACTCAGTTCCTTTAAGCTACCACATTTCCTGAGACCTGGGAAACCCAGCTTGTGCTGTTAAAAGTAGAATGACTTCTAAAATGAAGGCAGGTTCCAGAACGAAAACACAGTAAAAACTGGGAAATAAGAGTACTGGTCCGAACTGCTTTTTCCTTCTGGCATAGCTTCATTATAATATTTAAATGAGAAATCTAATTATCGTAAACAGATTGGTGGCAATTCCTCGTCCCTCACCCATTAACAATGGAAATGGGAGGGTTGAAGGCGTATTGTGTTCCTGTTTCAAATTTCTTGCATGTAATCTCTGACCCAAACCCAATCACTTATTTTTAGTAGTTAAAATTCAGCCAAAAGAGCAAAGAACTGAGTCAAACTGACACCCCAAGCAGGGATTAATTAACCTCAAACTTCCGTTCACATTAATTAATTTATAGTTATGGTAAAAAAAATAAAGTCATGATCTTCAAACAATGCTATCGTTTCAATAGTATAACCCATGATAAACTTATACAGTAGATAAAATGGTTAGCAGAAGATTGATAGACGAGAGCAGCATTATTGGTACGGATATTTGAATGCAAGTCGTTATTGCTTTGTAGCTCTGTTCCCAGCTCCAAGTCTTCTTGGACCAATATGTCCTATACCTTCCACACAATGTAAAGTCCATATTGTCCCTCATCACATACTGTGCAAGCTGCTGTATTACTAGACAAGATGAGCTGATTCTGGGTTTTCATGTACCGGGGCCCTTAGGTCATGTTGATAAGAGAACAGCACCAAAATTTCAGTACACCCACCCAGACATCAAGATACATGAGATTACAGATGCGTGTCGCTTTCTTTTTAATAACATTTTAAAATTCATTTTCATGTGCTGTCTGTGATTTTTTTTTAATATATGTTTCACAACAGAAGCTTTGAAATAGAAAGATGAAACAATTTCGAAGTTTGAATGGATTGGGGGTAATCGGATGGATTGCAACAGTTCTCAGCCAATTATATGCCTTTACTGCATTTTCTATGATCTAATCTGCCTACTTGGGCAGCAGTCTGTCTATCTCAGCATATTTCTCAGATTGTAATATATATGAGGACTGCAGTGCTGGCAAGGCTCAATATATCATTTTCATATATAATCACACTCTTTAATCAATCCTAATGCGCGTGTCATTTTTGTTTGTCATCTTTATTGCTGTACAAAAGCAAACAAATGAATCGATGATTTCTTGACTTCGGGTGTGCAGATGTAATAGCTTTCTGGTTTCACTCTATGACTAATTGAATAACTCTTAAAATAAACAACGCTTGCAGTGTTTGATGATTCAGCACCATTGCAATGTTACAGAGGTCAACCTTTGCTCTCTGAGTGTTTGGCATAAAGGATTGCACAAGGAGGAGGATCACATGGGCTGGAACCCAGTCTGCCTGATTTTCTGTCCATTCTGTTAAATGGATGAATCACTCTGTCACATTAGTAAAATATCTCCAGGCACTTCATTGGGTCATAAGTAGGCAAAAATTCACTAAAGAAGCATTGCTTTGCATAGAATCAACCAAAGATAGCTGATAACATATGCCCTCTCATTTGCCATTTTGTCTCTTATGCTGTAACATGAAACAGTTTCACAAAACGCCTTCCTTCACGTTTCTCAAAGTAGAAACTAAAGGGGTGATACCTATTAATTCCTTTTCTTGCCTGTAGCATTCCAGCATAATTTTTAAGCATGTTTAAAATGAAACAGGGAAAAAAGAGAATGTCAAGGTCAAGCACAAGGATGTATGAGTTGCAAGTAATAATTTAAGTTCAGAAAGCTAGCATAAAACAGGAAGATTAGCTCCAGACCAAAAACACTAATCTTTTGCATGCTGGTTTCCCTTACAGGCCCAAAATTACCCATAGGCACCACCTACTCAAAGCACCAGATCTGCTTATCAAAAATTAAACTCAATGCTTTTCTTTAAAATCACACCAGAACTATGGGCAGGATGGATCCCCCCGTTGGGGGCAAAGTTGAAGGGCGGGCGCGCACAGGCGCGCCTCCGATCGGCACCCCCAATCGGGGTCACAGTGCCATTTTACTCGGTTGGGCCAATTAAGGCCTGCCCAGCGCAACGTCCGCTCGGAACGTTATTCCCTGTGCAGGCGGTGGGGAGTGGGGGGGGATTCCCTAAACCCGAGAGTGTGCTCTTCCGCGCATGTGCACGAAGGAGCACACTCATCTCCCTGAGGCTAAGCGCTGCCTCAGGGAGATCGGCTCTACTGTCAAAAGTATTGAAAAGAGAAAAAAAAATTCCTGACATGTCCCCTCATGTGGCACTGTCACATGAGTTGGGACATGTCCATAATTTTTTTTAAAACTTTTTAATTAAATGTTTTGAAACCTAAGTGAAACTTCATCCCGCCTGTGAATAAGGTTTGATGCTTTTTCTAACTCCCGCCAGGTCCATTAATTAGTTTAATGACTCTGTCAACGGCCTCAGCTGGTTTTGCTGCACTCCCGCCTACCTGAAAATTTAAATGGGGCAGGGTGGCGTAGGGAGTTCCGCCTGACATCACCGTGCATCATTTTACACATCAGCGAGTGGGCCCCGCCCCCTACTCGCCGATGGGAAAATCCTACCCTATGGCAACTTTAGCTCTTTACTCAGTCATGAAAATGATGCTTACTGCCAAAATAGACAATTATACAAATTGGGGCAGAAATTCATCTTGAGCAGTAGCACCAAACAGGAGGTATCACATTGCCCAATGTTCAGATTCATTCAAGTCACATGTTTAATAGGCAATCAATGTGCTTTCACCCAAGAGGAATTTCCACCTGTTATTTCCAAACGTAGTCAATCTTCAAGCTCCACATTTTTCATTTAAACGTTGGAGAACTTTGGTAGAATGCTGACTTACAAAGCTGAAGCACATCTGAACCAAAGAACATTCAATGCATAATGAATGTTTAAAAATGTTTAAGTCTTTTGTACATGAACAAGTGGAATGTTCCAATAATAGACACATTTTCACAAAGTATAATTATCTTGAATAGGAAGCAGCATCCATAAAAACCACCTGTTTAGGCAAAATGTTCTCATTTCTATTGCGATTGTAACACTGAAATCGGAATTCCAATTGTAGAGATACCACGTAGCAGCCTCTATTTTAATGAGCAATTTGCTACTTTAATCAAGTTTAACTTTTCTCCGTAAATGCCTTCTGGAGGAAAAAAATCATCTAATTTTTCACTCAATAATTGAAGTTTTGGAGAGTCAAAATTGGTCCAGGCCAATAGCACAAAACTGGTTCATAGTGAAGCAGAATCCCATTTTAAACCTTGCACGATTCCTTTCCTTTGACTTTGATGGAATTGAATCACAGTGTAACCATGCTGTCAGTTTGCTATAAGCCCATTTCATGATTTCAATAGCATGATAATCAGACAGGTTCTACAATGGTTGCATCAATATATTATCACCCACGCGGTGAAAATAACCCCCAGAGCTGCGATGTTATGATCCGAATTCAAATTATGCAGTATATACTTTTTACCAAGGCTTTTAGTACCATTTCAGTGTTTGAACTACTGAAATTTTTTCAGAGGTTTCCAGTCAACAACTTTAAAAAATCAATTGGAGAAAACTTTGAGGCCAAATATCAAAAACTTAATTTGAGTAAAGTTTACATTGAATATTCTTTAAACAGTGAGGTGTAGGTTTTCCATTTCACTGCCTGGGTAGTCATCTACGTGAATGGCTCACTTGCCATGTTTAGAACTAGTCTGACCTTCATTCTATCAATGTCAATGGATACAAAATCAGCTGTATTCTATAAAGGGAGAGTGATTCAACCAGATTACCATCCAGGTGATGAAGATGAAGATCTGAGTCTCTGCCCCTGCCTCAGCCCATCAGCTGCTGAAACCACATCCATGTTTTTGTTACCTCTAGCAATGACAATTCCAATGCTCTCCCAGACAGCCTCTTATCTCCCACCCTCCATCAACTTCAAATCATTCAAAACTGCAGCATCATATTCTAATGCACAGAAAGTTCCACCTCTGCATCACCCTGTTCTCACTAATCTACATTAACTCCAGATGCAACAATGCCTTAAGTGTAAAATTCTCATCCTCATATTCAAACCCTTCCATGGCTTCACCCCTCTCTATCTCTGTGACCTCGGAGGGGTTAGGGCTCTCTGAGAACTCTTGTCCTCCAATTCTGGTCTTTTCTACATCGACAATTTCCTTCAGCCTAACATTGATGACCGTGCATTCGATTGTCTACAGGCCTCAAGTGTTGAAACACACTCTCTAAACATCTCTGCCTTTAAGACATAACCTTCTACATGTTCTAACGTATCCTCATTTGGCTTGGTGTCAAATGTTGTCTGATAACACTCCTATTAAACCACTTGGGACATTTTATTGTGTTACAGGGGCTACATAAATGCAAGTTATTGTCTGTGTCTGAAAGAAAGGGTGAGAGAAAAGGCAGTGCTCTAATTACACAGCAGTTGTAGCTTTCGTATTTTTCCCTAGAAACTTCAGGAAGTTTATTAAGCTGAGACCCAGAGAGAAGGAACGCCTTATCTCATGTTTTCAATTACCTAAAAAAACTGACATTTGAAGCCAATTAATTACTTATGTTTTGTTGAGTTTATATTCTAAAGGCCTACATCTGTGAAAGAGATTCTAATTTCTAACATCTGTGAAAGAGAGATTCTAATCTCTGACACCTTTGAGACAGAAAGAGACAGAGACAGAAGGGGGGATTTCAACTCCGGGCAGCTTGCCCTAGCTTTGCAATGGGAGTCCTCATCCATTTTAATGTGTAGGCCTCATGTAAATTGCAGTAGCCAGCTGCCTGAAACTGGAATTCAACTTGTGTAGATCAGACAGCCTGGAGACCTAGAGAGAGGGGTTCAAGAGGAGTGAGGGGTGGGGATGTGCCTGGAACCAGGAGCAGGCTAGGATTTTATATGTGGGGCCTGCAGTACTGAAGTCCTGTATAAATACATAGCTTTCTCTCGTTTTATTCTCCTCTGTTTATTTCAGATTCTGGAGAATTGGCAAGCAAACACGTAATTTTCTATCCTAACATCCAAGGAGTTTATTCTCTCTCAGATCTCTGTGAATCAGTAGTCTGGAGGAGAACAAAAATGGTGTGAGGGTAATCAAATTGTTTTTTTCTCTCCTTTCCTCATGTAAGCAATTTATTTTGATCACTCATGGGATGTGGGCATTGCTGGCTGGGCCAGCATTTACTGTCTATCCCCATTTGCCCTTGAGAAGATGGTGGTGATCCATCTCCTTGAACCACTGCTGCCCATGTGATTCAGGTACACCCACAGGGCTGTTAGGGAGGGAGTTCCAGAATTTTGATGCAGTGACAGTGGAGGAACAGCACTGAGGGATGTCCTCAGTCCATAGATCCCTGAAGGCAGCAGCACAGGTAGATAAAGTGGTTAAGAAGGCATATGGGATACTTGCCTTTATTAGCCAAGGCATAGAATATAAGAGCAGGGAGATTATGTTGGAGCTGTATAAAATGCTAGTTAGGCCACAGCTGGAGTACTGTGTGCAGTCCTGGTCACCACACTATGGGAGGGATGTGGTTGCACTGGAGAGGGTGCAGAGGAGATTCACTAGGGTGTTGCCTGGGCTGCAGTTTTTCAGCCATGAAGAGAGACTGGATAGGCTGGGGCTGTTTTCCTTAGAGCAGAGAAGGCTGAGGGGGAGCCTTGTAGAGGTATCCAAAAATATGAGGGGCGTAGATAGAAATAAACTTTTCCCCTTAGCAGAGGCATCAATAACCAGGAGGTATAGATTTAAGATAGGGGGCAGGAGGTGTAGAAGGGATTTGAGGAGAAGTTTTTTACCCAGAGGGTGGTTGGAATCTGGAACACACTGCCTGAGGGGGTGGTGGAGGCAGGAACCCTCACAACATTTAAGAAGCATTTAGATGAGCACTTGAAGTGCCATAGCATACAGGGCTACGGGCCAAGTGCTGGAAAATGGGATTAGAATAGATAGGGGCTTGATGGCTGGCACAGACACGATGGGCCGAAGGGCCTGTTTCTGTGCTGTATAACTCCATGACTCTAAGACTTGATGGTACACACTGCTGCTACTGTGCGTCGGTGGTGGAGGGTGTGAATGTTGGTGGATGTGGTGCCAACCAAGTGGGCTGCTTTGTCCTGGATGGTGTCGAGCTTCATCAGTGTTGTGGGAGCTGCACTCATCCAGGCGAGTGGGGAGTATTCCATCACACTCCTGACTTGTGCCTTGTAGATGGTGGACAGGCTTTGAGGAGTCAAGAGGTGAGTTACTCATCGCACGATGCCTAGCCTCTGACCTGTTGTTGTAGTCACAATATTTATATGGCTAGTCTAGTTCAGTTTCTGGTCAATGGTTGCCCACTGGATATTGATAGTGAGGGATTCAGCGATGGTAATGCCATTGAATGTCAAGGTGCGATGGTTAGATTCTCTCTTGTTGGAGATGGTCATTGCCTGGCACTTGTGTGGCATGAATGTTACTTGCCACTTGTCAGCGCAAACCTGGATATTGTCCAGCTCTTGCTGCATTTGGACATGGACTGCTTCAGTATCTGAGGAGTCTCGAATGGTGCTGAACATTGTGTAATCATCAGCTTCATCCCCACTTCTGACCTTATGATGGACGGAAGGTCATTGATGAAGCAGCTGAAGGTGTTTGGGACTAGTAGGCTTTAAGTCTTTGATTAATAGTTTCCTTCACAATGGTTCGTCACATGGCAGAACACGGGGCAGAACACTGCATCTTATTTTTTGGCACGGTAATCAGGAGTTGCAATGTGGCTTGCCATTTTGACCTATCAACCAATAAAGAAAATTATTGAAAAAGTTCACTGAGTTCGAAAGCCTGGCAATTTTTTTGTTCTTGATTTTATCATGGGATGTGGGTGTCACTGGCAAGGCCAGTATTTATTGCTCATCCCTAATTTCCCTTGAACTGAGAGGCTTGCTAGGTCATTTAAGAGTCAACCACATTGCTGTGGGGTCTGGAGTCACATAGAGGTCAGACCAGGTAAGGACAGAAGATTTCATTCCCTAAAGGACATTAGTGAACCAGATCGGTTTTTATAATGATTGGTTACCATCACTCATGTTATATTCCAGGTTTATTAATTGAATTTAAATTCCACCAGCTGCCATGGTGGGATTAGAACCCATGTCTCCAGGATTAGTCCAGTGACATTACCACAATACCACTTCACCAGTGATGATCTAAGAGTCTTGATTCAGTAGTTGAGCTTGATCAGAGGAGCAGTAATGACAGGAGGAGTATATGATATGAGGAGTGGACAGTGAGTAGTAGCTCTGATTGAAGAGGTAGAGCAAGTGCAATGAACTGCAAGGCCTCCTCCTGTATTGTAAATTTTATAAAAAGAGAGTGTAGAAAAGTACCATAGGTAATGAGCACAATGAACGAGTCATAATAATTAAAGAAAACTTTAAAATTAGTAGTTGCATTCACCACCGAGACTAATTTGCATTGCAAACCATGGAAAGTGGTGCTGAAATGTAAGCGATAAATTAAGCCTGGTGAAAACTTCTTCAGAAATGGAAGTTTTCCATCAAAACTATCACAACTTCCAAGCACCACTAATCTTGCATTCAAAGTAGGGGAAGTAAAGAATGTCAGTGAGTAACATTTTCAGACTAGTTGTGTATAAACAATAGCCAGGACTGCTGCTCACAGCAGAAGCAGAAGAGTGGATGTAACCTAGAGCAAAGCTCTAAACAACAGAACGGTGAAGATCACCTCATCAAAACTGTTTTGCAATGGCGCATAACTTACTAGTTCCTGCAGGATTTCAGGAGGTTGAAAAAATCTGAAAGATTTAAATATTAATAGTTATGGTATTTCTTTCCCCTTTTGATACTGTTCATATCTACTCATAATTCCCTTGATTAAAAAGAACTGGACTGTAGTGCAGCCTACCTGTATAATGTGGGTAGAGGAATGAATAATGTGATGCCTGTAAACTGAAACATTCCAAAGATTTCAAAGGGAGTATTTCTGTGTAATGCCCCTGTTGGATAGCTGGATTTAGAAGTTATCTCTAAACAGTTGACTCGATTCAGAAATTAACTATCAAATAGATCTGTAAATTATTTATAAAATAGATTACAGAATTTAATTGAAGAAATAAATTCAAATGGACTTTTCACAAATTGAGTGGCATTTGAAATATTTCAAAACAGTACCTCCCTATCAGCCAAAATAAAAGTTTATTTATACTGCTTTTGAAAGATAACTTCCAATAGTCCTTGATGTCAGCTACTGTAAATCACTTGACTTCTGAACAATATATTTCCTTGTTTTTTAATGTTGTCTCATTTCATTTCAATCTTAACAGATTGTGGATGCTGCTAAATGCTTTGAGAAGCAACCTCATTCAGCTTTGTCCCTACAGTTCGCTGGATATTATTATGCCTTACAGATCTATGTACGCTTAAGTCCATGTTTTAAGGACAAGTGCCACGCTCTATACAAGGTTAGTGTTTAGTTTTCCTTAGAAATTGAATCAGTTGCAATAGAAGTACAATTGTGTAATTGCAATATCATTCGTGGAAGGCAGTACTAAGATTACATTTTAACTTATTGCTGAGAATCATAAGTCTCTCTCTCTCTCAAGTAATTACTTGCAAATCAATAAATAAGTAATATATAACTAACAGAATTTTGATGCAGTGACAGTGGAGGAAGTGTGTGTGAATGAGAGGGGAGTGTGTCTGTGCTTGAAAGAGAGGGAACTGTGTGTGTGAATGAACGAGATGGGTGTATGTGTGTGTGTGAATGAGAGGGGAGTGTGTGCATGAAAGAGAGGGGAGTGTGTGTGTGAATGAGAGGGGAGTGTGTATGTGTGAATGAGAGGGGACTGTGAGTTTGAATGAGATGAGTGTGTGTGTGTGAGTGAGAGGGGAGTTTGTGTGTTTGAATGAGAGTGGAATGTGTGTGTTAGTGAGCAGGGTGTGGATGAGAGGGGAATGTGTATGCGCGAATGAGAGGGGTGTGTGTGTGCGTGAATGAGATGAGAGTGTGTGTGTGAATGAGAGGCGAGTGTGTGTGTGAATGAGAAGGGAGTGTGTGTGCGTGAATAAGAGGGGTGTGTGTGTGTGTGTATGAGATGGGAGTGTGTGTGTGAATGAGAGGTGAGTGTGTGTGCATGAATGAGAGGAGTGTGTGTGTGTGTGTGTGTGACTGAGATGGGATTGTGTGTGTGTGAATGAGAGGGGAGTGTGTGTGTGAATGAGAGGGTTGTATATGTGCAAGAATGAGAGGGGTGTGTGTGTGTGTGTGTGTGAATGAGGGGGGAGTGTGTGTGTGCATGAGGGGGGAGTGTGTGTGTAAAAGAGAGGGGAGTGTGTTTGAATGAATGAGATGAGTGTGTGTGTGTGAATGAGAGGGGAGTGTGTGTGTGCATGAATGAGAGGGGTGTGTGTGTATGTGCATGAGATGAATGTGTGTGTGTGAATGAGAGGGGAGTGTGTGTGTGTATGAGAGGGGTGTGTGTGTGCATGAATGAGAGGCGCGTGTGTGTGAATGAGAGGGGACTGTGTATGCATTAATGAGAGGGGTGTGTGTGTGCATGAATGAGAGGTGTGTGTGTGTATGCATGAATGAGAGGGCAGTGTGTGTGTGTGTGAATGAGAGGGGAGTGTGTGTGTGAATGAGGGGAGTGTGTATGTGCATGAATGAGAGGGGTGTGTGTATGTGCATGAATGATAGGGGTGTGTGTGTATGTGAATGATAGGGGAGTGTGTGTGTGAATGAGAGGGGAGTGTGTGTGTGCATCAATGAGAGGGGACTGTGTGTGTGCATGAATGAGAGGGGTGTGTGTGTGTGAATGAGTGGGGAGTGTGTGTGTGAATGAGTGGGGAGTGTGTGCGTGAATGAGATGGGAGTGTGCATTTGCATGAATGAGAGGGGTGTGTATGTGCATGAATGAGAGTGGTGTGTGTGTGTGTGAATGAGAGGGGAGTGGGTGTGTGAATGAGAGGGGAGTGTGTGCGTGCATAAGAGGGGTGTGTGTGTGCATGAATGAGAGGGGTATGTGTGTGTGCATGAATGAGAGGCGCGTGTGTGTGCATGAATGAGAGTGGTGTGTGTATGTGTGAATGAGAGGAGAGTGCGTATGTGCATGAATGAGAGGGGTGTGTGTGTGTGCATGAATGAGAGGTGTGTGTGTGTGCATGAATGAGAGGGGAGTTTGTGTGTGAATGAGAGGGGAGTGTGTGTGTTCATCAATGAGACGGGACTGTGTGTGTGCATGAATGAGAGGGGTGTGTGTGTGTGTGTGTGAATGAGTAGGGGGCGTGTGTGTGAATGAGTGGGGAGTGTGTGTATGAATGAGAGGGGAGTGTGTGTGTGCGTGAATGAGAGGGGAGTGTGCGTTTGCATGCATGAGAGGGGTGTGTATGTGCATGAATGAGAGTGGTGTGTGTGTGTGTGAATGAGAGGGGAGTGTGTGTGTGAATGAGAGGGGAGTGTGTGTGTGCATAAGAGGGGTGTGTGTGTGCATGAATGAGAGGGGTGTGTGTGTGTGCATGAATGAGAGGGGACTGTGTGTTTGAATGAGATGAGTGTGTGTGTGTGAGTGGGAGGGGAGTTTGTGTGTTTGAATGAGAGTGGAATGTGAGTGTTAGTGAGCAGGGTGTGTGTTTGTCTGTGGATGAGAGGGGAGTGTGTTTGCGTGAATGAGAGGGGTGTGTGTGTTCGTGAATGAGATGGGAGTGTGTGTGTGAATGAGAGGGGAGTGTGTGTGTGAATGAGAAGGGAGTGTGTGTGCGTGAATGAGAGGGGTGTGTGTGTGTGTGTGAATGAGATGGCAGTGTGTGTGAGAATAAGTGGGGAGTGTGTGTGCATGAATGAGAGGGGTGTGTGTATGTGCATGAATGTGAGGTGTGTGTGTGTATGTGAATGAGAGGGGACTGTGTGTGTGCATCAATGAGAGGGGTGTGTGTGTGTGTGTGTCAATGAGTGGGGAGTGTGTGTGCGAATGAGTGGGGAGTGTGTGTGTGAATGAGAGGGGAGTGTGTGTGTGAATGAGAGGGGAGTGTGTGTGTGAATTAGAGGCAAGTGTGTGTGTGCATGAATGAGAGGGGACTGTGTGTGTGAATGAATGAGAGGGGTGTATGTGTGTGTGTGAATGAGAGGGGAGTGAGTGTGTGAATGAGAGGGGAGTGTGTGTGTGAATGAATGGAGTGTGTGTGTTTGAATGAGAGGGGAGTGTGTGTGCGTGAATGAGAGGGGAGTGTCTGTGTGTGAATGAGATCGGAGTGTGTGTGTGAATGAGAGGGGAGTGTGTGTGTGTGTGAATGAGAGGGGAGTGAGTGTGTGAATGAGAGGGGTGTGTGTGTGTGAATGAGAGGGGAGAGTGTGTGCATGAATGAGAGGGGTGTATGTGTGTGAATGAATGAGAGGGGTGTGTGTGTGCGTGAATGAGAGGGGAGTGTCTGTGTGTGAATGAGCAGGGTGAGTGTTTGTGTGAATGAGAGGGGAGTGTGTGTGCATGATTGAGAGGGGCGTGTGTGTGCATGAATGAGAAGGGTGTGTGTGTGTGTGTGTGTGTGTGTGAATGAGAGGGGAGTGTGTGTGTGTGTGAATGAGATGGGAGTGTGTGTGTGAGTGACAGGGGAGTTTGTATCTGTGAATGAGAGGGGAATTTGTGTGTGAATGAGCAGGGTGAGTGTGTGTGCGTGAATGAGAGGGGAGTGTGTGTGTGAATGAGAGGTGAGTGTGTGTGTGAATGAGAGGGGAGTGTGTGTGTGAATGAGAGGGGAGTGTGTGTCTAAATGAGAGGGGAGTGTGTGTGTGAATGAGAGGGGAGTGTGTGGGTGAATGAGAGGGGAGTGTGTGTGTGAATGAGAGGGGAGTGTGTGTGAATGAGAGGGGAGTGTGTGTGTGAGTGACAGGGGAGTTTGTATGTGTGAATGAGAGGGGACTGTATGTGTGAGTGAGCAGGGTGAGTGTGTGTGCGTGAATGATAGGGGAGTGTGTGTGTGTGAATAAGAGGGGTGTGTGTGTGTGTGTGTGTGTGAATGAGAGGGAAGTGTGTGTGTGAATGAGAGGGGAGTGCGTGCATGAATGAGATGGTGTGTGTCTGTGTGTGTATGAATGAGAGGGGAGTGTCTGTGTGAATGAGAGGGGTGTGTGTGTGTGAATGAGAGGGGAGTGTGCGTGTGAATGAGAGTGTGTGTGTGTGTGTGTGTATGAATGTGAGGGGAGTGTATGTGTGAATGAATCAGAGGAGTGTTTGTGTGAATGAGAGGGGACTGTGTGTGTGAATGTGAGGGGGTTTGTGAGTGTGTGTATGAATGAGAGGGGAGTGTATGTGTGAATGAGAGGGGAGTGTGTGTGTGAATGAATGAGAGGGCTGTGTGCGTGCATGAATGAGAGGTGTGTGTGTGCGTGTGAATGAGAGGGGAGCGTGTGTGCATGAATGAGAGGGGTGTATGTGTGTGAATGAATGAGAGGGGTGTGTGTGTGCATGAATGAGAGGGGTGTGTGTGCGTGTGAATGAGAGGGGAGCGTGTGTGCATGAATGAGAGGGGTGTATGTGTGTGAATGAATGAGAGGGGTGTGTGTGTGCATGAATGAGAGGGGTGTGTGTGCGTGTGAATGAGAGGGGTGTGTGTGTATGCATGAATGAGAGGGGTGTGTGTGTGCATGAATGAGAGGGCAGTGCGTGTTTGAATGAATGAGAGGGGTGTGTATGTGCATGAATGAGAGGGGTGTGTGTGCGTGTGAATGAGAGGGGAGTGTGTGTGTGAATGAGAAGGGAGTGTGTGTGTGCGTGAATAAGAGGAGTGTGTGTATGTGTGTGTATGAGATGGGAGTGTGTGTGTGACTGAGAGGGGAGTGTGTGTGTGTGAATGAGAGGGGAGTGTGTGTGTGAATGAGAGGGGTGTGTGTGTGCCTGAATGAGAGGGGTGTGTGTGTATGTGAATGATAGGGGAGTGTGTGTGTGAATGAGTGGGGAGTGTGTGTGTGAATGAGTGGGGAGTGTATGCGTGAATGAGATGGGAGTGTGCGTTTGCATGAATGAGAGGGCTTTGTATGTGCATGAATGAGAGTGGTGTGTGTGTGTGTGAATGAGAGGGGAGTGGGTGTGTGAATGAGAGGGGAGTGTGTGCGTGCATAAGAGGGGTGTGTGTGTGCATGAATGAGAGGGGTGTGTGTGTGTGCATGAATGAGAGGGGTGTGTGTGTGTGCATGAATGAGAGGCGCGTGTGTGTGCATGAATGAGAGTGGTGTGTGTATGTGTGAATGGGAGGAGAGTGTGTATGTGCATGAATGAGAGGGGTGTGTGTGTGTGCATGAATGAGAGGTGTGTGTGTGTGCATGAATGAGAGGGGAGTGTGTGTGTGAATGAGAGGGGAGTGTGTGTGTTCATCAATGAGAGGGGACTGTGTGTGTGCATGAATGAGAGGGGTGTGTGTGTGTGTGTGTGTGAATGAGTAGGGGGCGTGTGTGTGAATGAGTGGGGAGTGTGTGTATGAATGAGAGGGGAGTGTGTGTGTGCGTGAATGAGAGGGGAGTGTGCGTTTGCATGCATGAGAGGGATGTGTATGTGCATGAATGAGAGTGGTGTGTGTGTGTGTGAATGAGAGGGGAGTGTGTGTGTGAATGAGAGGGGAGTGTGTGTGTGCATAAGAGGGGTGTGTGTGTGCATGAATGAGAGGGGTGTGTGTGTGTGCATGAATGAGAGGGGTGTGTGTGTGTGCATGAATGAGAGGGGACTGTGTGTTTGAATGAGATGAGTGTGTGTGTGTGAGTGGGAGGGGAGTTTGTGTGTTTGAATGAGAGTGGAATGTGAGTGTTAGTGAGCAGGGTGTGTGTGTGTCTGTGGATGAGAGGGGAGTGTGTTTGCGTGAATGAGAGGGGTGTGTGTGTTCGTGAATGAGATGGGAGTGTGTGTGTGAAGGAGAGGGGAGTGTGTGTGTGAATGAGAAGGGAGTGTGTGTGCGTGAATGAGAGGGGTGTGTGTGTGTGTGTGAATGAGATGGCAGTGTGTGTGAGAATAAGTGGGGAGTGTGTGTGCATGAATGAGAGGGGTGTGTGTATGTGCATGAATGTGAGGTGTGTGTGTGTATGTGAATGAGAGGGGACTGTGTGTGTGCATCAATGAGAGGGGGGAGTGTGTGTGTGAATGAGAGGGGAGTCTGTGTGTGCGTGAATGAGAGTGGTGTGTGTGTGTGTGAAGGAGAGGGGAGTGTGTGTGTGAATGAGAGGCAAGTGTGTGTGTGCATGAATGAGAGGGGACTGTGTGTGTGAATGAATGAGAGGGGTGTATGTGTGTGTGTGAATGAGAGGGGAGTGAGTGTGTGAATGAGAGGGGAGTGTGTGTGTGAATGAATGGAGTGTGTGTGTTTGAATGAGAGGGGAGTGTGTGTGCGTGAATGAGAGGGGAGTGTCTGTGTGTGAATGAGATCGGAGTGTTTGTGTGAATGAGAGGGGAGTGTGTGTGCATGATTGAGAGGGGCGTGTGTGTGCATGAATGAGAGGGGGGTGTGTGTGTGTGTGTGTGTGTGAATGAGAGGGGAGTGTGTGTGTGTGTGAATGAGATGGGAGTGTGTGTGTGAGTGACAGGGGAGTTTGTATCTGTGAATGAGAGGGGAATTTGTGTGTGAATGAGCAGGGTGAGTGTGTGTGCGTGAATGAGAGGGGAGTGTGTGTGTGAATGAGAGGTGAGTGTGTGTGTGAATGAGAGGGGAGTGTGTGTGTGAATGAGAGGGGAGTGTGTGTCTAAATGAGAGGGGTGTGTGTGTGTGAATGAGAGGGGAGTGTGTGGGTGAATGAGAGGGGAGTGTGTGTGTGAATGAGAGGGGAGTGTGTGTGAATGAGAGGGGAGTGTGTGTGTGAGTGACAGGGGAGTTTGTATGTGTGAATGAGAGGGGACTGTATGTGTGAGTGAGCAGGGTGAGTGTGTGTGCGTGAATGATAGGGGAGTGTGTGTGTGTGAATAAGAGGGGTGTGTGTGTGTGTGTGTGTGTGAATGAGAGGGAAGTGTGTGTGTGAATGAGAGGGGAGTGCGTGCATGAATGAGATGGTGTGTGTCTGTGTGTATGAATGAGAGGGGAGTGTCTGTGTGAATGAGAGGGGTGTGTGTGTGTGAATGAGAGGGGAGTGTGCGTGTGAATGAATCAGAGGATTGTTTGTGTGAATGAGAGGGGACTGTGTGTGTGAATGTGAGGGGGTTTGTGAGTGTGTGTATGAATGAGAGGGGAGTGTATGTGTGAATGAGAGGGGAGTGTGTGTGTGAATGAATGAGAGGGCTGTGTGTGTGCATGAATGAGAGGTGTGTGTGTGCGTGTGAATGAGAGGGGAGCGTATGTGCATGAATGAGAGGGGTGTATGTGTGTGAATGAATGAGAGGGGTGTGTGTGTGCGTGAATGAGAGGGGAGTGTCTGTGTGTGAATGAGATCGGAGTGTTTGTGTGAATGAGAGGGGTGTGTGTGTGTGCATGATTGAGAGGGGCGTGTGTGTGCATGAATGAGAAGGGTGTGTGTGTGTGTGTGTGTGTGCATGAATGAGAGGGGTGTGTGTGCATGAATGAGAGGGGTGTGTGAGTGTGCATGAATTAGAGGGGTGAGTGTGTGTGTGTGAATGAGAGGGGAGTGTGTATGCATGAATGAGAGTGGTGTGTGTGTATGCATGAATGAGAGTGGTGTGTGTGTGTGTGAATGAGAGGGGAGTGTGTGTGTGTGAATGAGAGGGGTGCGTGTGTGTGTATGAATGAGAGTGGTGTGTGTGTGCATGAATGAGAGGCGTGTGTGTGTGTGCATGAATGAGAGGGGTGTGTGTGTGTGCATGAAAGAGAGGGGTGTGTGCGTGTGCATGACAGAGAGGGGTGTGTGTGTGTGCATGAATGAGAGGGGTGTGTGTGTGTGCATGAATGAGAGGGGTGTGTGTGTGCATGAATGAGAGGGGTGTGTGTTTGTGCATGAATGAGAGGGGTGTGTGTGTACATGAATGAGAGGCGTGTGTGTGTGTGCATGAATGAGAGGGGTGTGTGTGTTTGTGTGAATGAGAGGGGATTGTGTGTGTGAATGGGAGTGGTGTGTATGTGCATGAATGAGAGGGGAGTGTGTGTGTGAATGAGAGGGGTGTGTATGTGCATGAATGAGAGGGGAGTGGTGTGTGCATGAATGAGAGGGTTGTGTGTCTATGTGAATCAGAGGGGAGTGTGTGTGTGAATGAGAGGGGTGTGTGTGTGTGTGAATGAGAGGGGAGTGTGTGTGTGCATGAATGAGAGGGGAGTGTGTGTGTGCATGAATGAGTGGGGTGTGTGTGTGTGTGTGTGAATGAGAGGAGTGTGTGTGAGTGAGAGGGGAGTTTATGTGTGTGAATGAGAGTGGATTGTGTGTGTTAGTGAGCAGGCTGTGTGTGTGTGTGGATGAGAGGGGAGTGTGTTTGCGCGAATGAGAGGGGTGTGTATGTGCGTGAATGAGATGGGCGTATGTGTGTGAATGAGAGGGGAGTGTGTGTGTAAATGAGAAGGGAGTGTGTGTGCGTGAATAAGAGGGGTGTGTGTGTGTGTGTATGAGATGGGACTGTGTGTGTGACTGAGAGATGAGTGTGTGTGTGTGAATGAGAGGGGAGTGTGTGTGTGAATGAGAGGGTTGTATATGTGCATGAATGAGAGGGGTGTATGTGTGTGTGAATGAGGGGGGAGTGTGTGTGTGTGTGAATGAGAGGGGAATGTGTGTGTGAATGAGAGGGGAGTGTGTGTGTGCACAAATGAGAGGGGATTGTGCGTGTGCATGAATGAGACGGGTGTGTATGTGCATGAATGAGAGTGGTGTGTGTGTGAATGAGAGGGGAGTGTTAGTGTGAATGAGAGGGGAGTGTGTGTGTGAATGAGAGGGGAGTGTGTGTGTGAATGAGAGGGGAGTGTGTGTGTGAATGAAAGGGGAGTGTGTGTGTGAATGAGAGGGGTGTGTGTGTGTGCCTGAATGAGAGGGGTGTGTGTATGTGCATGAATGTGAGGTGTGTGTGTGTATGTGAATGAGAGGGGACTGTGTGTGTGCATCAATGAGAGGGGTGTGTGTGTGTGTGTGTCAATGAGTGGGGAGTGTGTGTGCGAATGAGTGGGGAGTGTGTGTGTGAATGAGAGGGGAGTCTGTGTGTGCGTGAATGAGAGTGGTGTGTGTGTGTGTGAATGAGAGGGGAGTGTGTGTGTGAATGAGAGGCAAGTGTGTGTGTGCATGAATGAGAGGGGACTGTGTGTGTGAATGAATGAGAGGGGTGTATGTGTGTGTGTGAATGAGAGGGGAGTGAGTGTGTGAATGAGAGGGGAGTGTGTGTGTGAATGAATGGAGTGTGTGTGTTTGAATGAGAGGGGAGTGTGTGTGCGTGAATGAGAGGGGAGTGTCTGTGTGTGAATGAGATCGGAGTGTTTGTGTGAATGAGAGGAGAGTGTGTGTGCATGATTGAGAGGGGGGTGTGTGTGTGTGTGTGTGTGTGTGAATGAGAGGGGAGTGTGTGTGTGTGTGAATGAGATGGGAGTGTGTGTGTGAGTGACAGGGGAGTTTGTATCTGTGAATGAGAGGGGAATTTGTGTGTGAATGAGCAGGGTGAGTGTGTGTGCGTGAATGAGAGGGGAGTGTGTGTGTGAATGAGAGGGGAGTGTGTGTCTAAATGAGAGGGGAGTGTGTGTGTGAATGAGAGGGGAGTGTGTGGGTGAATGAGAGGGGAGTGTGTGTGTGAATGAGAGGGGAGTGTGTGTGAATGAGAGGGGAGTGTGTGTGTGAGTGACAGGGGAGTTTGTATGTGTGAATGAGAGGGGACTGTATGTGTGAGTGAGCAGGGTGAGTGTGTGTGCGTGAATGATAGGGGAGTGTGTGTGTGTGAATAAGAGGGGTGTGTGTGTGTGTGTGTGTGTGAATGAGAGGGAAGTGTGTGTGTGAATGAGAGGGGAGTGCGTGCATGAATGAGATGGTGTGTGTCTGTGTGTGTATGAATGAGAGGGGAGTGTCTGTGTGAATGAGAGGGGTGTGTGTGTGTGAATGAGAGGGGAGTGTGCGTGTGAATGAATCAGAGGAGTGTTTGTGTGAATGAGAGGGGACTGTGTGTGTGAATGTGAGGGGGTTTGTGAGTGTGTGTATGAATGAGAGGGGAGTGTATGTGTGAATGAGAGGGGAGTGTGTGTGTGAATGAATGAGAGGGCTGTGTGTGTGCATGAATGAGAGGTGTGTGTGTGCGTGTGAATGAGAGGGGAGCGTATGTGCATGAATGAGAGGGGTGTATGTGTGTGAATGAATGAGAGGGGTGTGTGTGTGCGTGAATGAGAGGGGAGTGTCTGTGTGTGAATGAGATCGGAGTGTTTGTGTGAATGAGAGGGGCGTGTGTGTGCATGAATGAGAAGGGTGTGTGTGTGTGTGTGTGTGTGTGCATGAATGAGAGGGGTGTGTGTGCATGAATGAGAGGGGTGTGTGAGTGTGCATGAATTAGAGGGGTGTGTGTGTGTGTGTGAATGAGAGGGGAGTGTGTATGCATGAATGAGAGTGGTGTGTGTGTATGCATGAATGAGAGTGGTGTGTGTGTGTGTGAATGAGAGGGGAGTGTGTGTGTGTGAATGAGAGGGGTGCGTGTGTGTGTATGAATGAGAGGGGTGTGTGTGTGCATGAATGAGAGGCGTGTGTGTGTGTGTGCATGAATGAGAGGGGTGTGTGTGTGTGCATGAAAGAGAGGGGTGTGTGCGTGTGCATGAATGAGAGGGGTGTGTGTGTGTGCATGAATGAGAGGGGTGTGTGTGTGCATGAATGAGAGGGGTGTGTGTGTGTGCATGAATGAGAGGGGTGTGTGTGTACATGAATGAGAGGCGTGTGTGTGTGTGTGCATGAATGAGAGGGGTGTGTGTGTTTGTGTGAATGAGAGGGGATTGTGTGTGTGAATGGGAGTGGTGTGTATGTGCATGAATGAGAGGGGAGTGTGTGTATGCATGAATGAGAGGGGCGTGTGTGTGTGTGTGTGAGTGTGAGGGGAGTGTGTGTGTGAATGAGAGGGGTGTGTATGTGCATGAGTGAGAGGAGTGTGTGTGTGCATGAATGAGAGGGGTGTGTGTGTGTGCATGAATGAGAGGGGTGTGTGTGTGTGCATGAGTGAGAGGAGTGTGTGTGTGCATGAATGAGAGGGGTGTGTGTGTGTGTGTGTGTGTGTGTATGAGCGGGGTGTGTGTCTGTGTGTGAATGAGAGGGGAGTGTGTGTATGCATGAATGAGAGGGTGTGTGTGTGTGTGTGAGTGTGAGGGGAGTGTGTGCATGAATGAGAGGGGTGTGTATGTGCATGAATGAGAGGGGAGTGGTGTGTGCATGAATGAGAGGGTTGTGTGTCTATGTGAATCAGAGAGGAGTGTGTGTGTGAATGAGAGGGGTGTGTGTGTGTGTGAATGAGAGGGGAGTGTGTGTGTGCATGAATGAGAGGGGAGTGTGTGTGTGCATGAATGAGTGGGGTGTGTGTGTGTGTGTGTGAATGAGAGGAGTGTGTGTGAGTGAGAGGGGAGTTTATGTGTGTGAATGAGAGTGGATTGTGTGTGTTAGTGAGCAGGCCGTGTGTGTGTGTGGATGAGAGGGGAGTGTGTTTGCGCGAATGAGAGGGGTGTGTATGTGCGTGAATGAGATGGGCGTATGTGTGTGAATGAGAGGGGAGTGTGTGTGTAAATGAGAAGGGAGTGTGTGTGCGTGAATAAGAGGGGTGTGTGTGTGTGTGTATGAGATGGGACTGTGTGTGTGACTGAGAGATGAGTGTGTGTGTGTGAATGAGAGGGGAGTGTGTGTGTGAATGAGAGGGTTGTATATGTGCATGAATGAGAGGGGTGTATGTGTGTGTGAATGAGGGGGGAGTGTGTGTGTGTGTGAATGAGAGGGGAATGTGTGTGTGAATGAGAGGGGAGTGTGTGTGTGCACAAATGAGAGGGGATTGTGCGTGTGCATGAATGAGACGGGTGTGTATGTGCATGAATGAGAGTGGTGTGTGTGTGAATGAGAGGGGAGTGTTAGTGTGAATGAGAGGGGAGTGTGTGTGTGAATGAGAGGGGAGTGTGTGTGTGAATGAGAGGGGAGTGTGTGTGTGAATGAAAGGGGAGTGTGTGTGTGAATGAGAGGGGTGTGTGTGTGTGCCTGAATGAGAGGGGTGTGTGTATGTGCATGAATGTGAGGTGTGTGTGTGTATGTGAATGAGAGGGGACTGTGTGTGTGCATCAATGAGAGGGGTGTGTGTGTGTGTGTGTCAATGAGTGGGGAGTGTGTGTGCGAATGAGTGGGGAGTGTGTGTGTGAATGAGAGGGGAGTCTGTGTGTGCGTGAATGAGAGTGGTGTGTGTGTGTGTGAATGAGAGGGGAGTGTGTGTGTGAATGAGAGGGGAGTGTGTGTGTGAATGAGAGGCAAGTGTGTGTGTGCATGAATGAGAGGGGACTGTGTGTGTGAATGAATGAGAGGGGTGTATGTGTGTGTGTGAATGAGAGGGGAGTGAGTGTGTGAATGAGAGGGGAGTGTGTGTGTGAATGAATGGAGTGTGTGTGTTTGAATGAGAGGGGAGTGTGTGTGCGTGAATGAGAGGGGAGTGTCTGTGTGTGAATGAGATCGGAGTGTTTGTGTGAATGAGAGGAGAGTGTGTGTGCATGATTGAGAGGGGCGTGTGTGTGCATGAATGAGAGGGGGGTGTGTGTGTGTGTGTGTGTGTGTGAATGAGAGGGGAGTGTGTGTGTGTGTGAATGAGATGGGAGTGTGTGTGTGAGTGACAGGGGAGTTTGTATCTGTGAATGAGAGGGGAATTTGTGTGTGAATGAGCAGGGTGCGTGTGTGTGAGTGAATGAGAGGGGAGTGTGTGTGTGAATGAGAGGGGAGTGTGTGTCTAAATGAGAGGGGAGTGTGTGTGTGAATGAGAGGGGAGTGTGTGTGAATGAGAGGGGAGTGTGTGTGTGAGTGACAGGGGAGTTTGTATGTGTGAATGAGAGGGGACTGTATGTGTGAGTGAGCAGGGTGAGTGTGTGTGCGTGAATGATAGGGGAGTGTGTGTGTGTGAATAAGAGGGGTGTGTGTGTGTGTGTGTGTGAATGAGAGGGAAGTGTGTGTGTGAATGAGAGGGGAGTGCGTGCATGAATGAGATGGTGTGTGTCTGTGTGTGTATGAATGAGAGGGGAGTGTCTGTGTGAATGAGAGGGGTGTGTGTGTGTGAATGAGAGGGGAGTGTGCGTGTGAATGAATCAGAGGAGTGTTTGTGTGAATGAGAGGGGACTGTGTGTGTGAATGTGAGGGGGTTTGTGAGTGTGTGTATGAATGAGAGGGGAGTGTATGTGTGAATGAGAGGGGAGTGTGTGTGTGAATGAATGAGAGGGCTGTGTGTGTGCATGAATGAGAGGTGTGTGTGTGCGTGTGAATGAGAGGGGAGCGTATGTGCATGAATGAGAGGGGTGTATGTGTGTGAATGAATGAGAGGGGTGTGTGTGTGCGTGAATGAGAGGGGAGTGTCTGTGTGTGAATGAGATCGGAGTGTTTGTGTGAATGAGAGGGGCGTGTGTGTGCATGAATGAGAAGGGTGTGTGTGTGTGTGTGTGCATGAATGAGAGGGGTGTGTGTGCATGAATGAGAGGGGTGTGTGAGTGTGCATGAATTAGAGGGGTGTGTGTGTGTGTGTGAATGAGAGGGGAGTGTGTATGCATGAATGAGAGTGGTGTGTGTGTATGCATGAATGAGAGTGGTGTGTGTGTGTGTGAATGAGAGGGGAGTGTGTGTGTGTGAATGAGAGGGGTGCGTGTGTGTGTATGAATGAGAGGGGTGTGTGTGTGCATGAATGAGAGGCGTGTGTGTGTGTGTGCATGAATGAGAGGGGTGTGTGTGTGTGCATGAAAGAGAGGGGTGTGTGCGTGTGCATGAATGAGAGGGGTGTGTGTGTGTGTGCATGAATGAGAGGGGTGTGTGTGTGCATGAATGAGAGGGGTGTGTGTGTGTGCATGAATGAGAGGGGTGTGTGTGTACATGAATGAGAGGCGTGTGTGTGTGTGCATGAATGAGAGGGGTGTGTGTGTTTGTGTGAATGAGAGGGGATTGTGTGTGTGAATGGGAGTGGTGTGTATGTGCATGAATGAGAGGGGAGTGTGTGTATGCATGAATGAGAGGGGCGTGTGTGTGTGTGTGTGAGTGTGAGGGGAGTGTGTGTGAATGAGAGGGGTGTGTATGTGCATGAGTGAGAGGAGTGTGTGTGTGCATGAATGAGAGGGGTGTGTGTGTGTGCATGAATGAGAGGGGTGTGTGTGTGTGCATGAGTGAGAGGAGTGTGTGTGTGCATGAATGAGAGGGGTGTGTGTGTGTGTGTGTGTGTGTGTGTATGAGCGGGGTGTGTGTCTGTGTGTGAATGAGAGGGGAGTGTGTGTATGCATGAATGAGAGGGTGTGTGTGTGTGTGTGAGTGTGAGGGGAGTGTGTGCATGAATGAGAGGGGTGTGTATGTGCATGAATGAGAGGGGAGTGGTGTGTGCATGAATGAGAGGGTTGTGTGTCTATGTGAATCAGAGAGGAGTGTGTGTGTGAATGAGAGGGGTGTGTGTGTGTGTGAATGAGAGGGGAGTGTGTGTGTGCATGAATGAGAGGGGAGTGTGTGTGTGCATGAATGAGTGGGGTGTGTGTGTGTGTGTGTGAATGAGAGGAGTGTGTGTGAGTGAGAGGGGAGTTTGTGTGTGTGAATGAGAGTGGATTGTGTGTGTTAGTGAGCAGGGTGTGTGTGTGTGTGGATGAGAGGGGAGTGTGTTTGCGCGAATGAGAGGGGTGTGTATGTGCGTGAATGAGATGGGCGTATGTGTGTGAATGAGAGGGGAGTGTGTGTGTAAATGAGAAGGGAGTGAGTGTGTGAATGAGAGGGGTGTGTGTGTGCGTGAATGAGAGGGGTGTGTGTGTGTGTGAATGAGATGGGAGTGTGTGTGCGTGAATGAGAGGGGTGTGTGTGTGTGTGAATGAGATGGGAGTGTGTGTGAGAATAAGAGGGGAGTGTGTGTGCATGAATGAGAGGGGTGTGTGTGTGTGTGAGTGAGATGGGAGTGTGTGTGTGTGAATGAGAGGGGAGTGTGTGTGTGAATGAGAGGATTGTATATGTGCATGAATGAGAGGGGTGAGTGTGTGTGTGTGAATGAGGGGGGAGTGTGTGTGTGTGTGTGAATGAGAGGGGAATGTGTGTGTGAATGAGAGGGGAGTGTGTATGTGCATCAATGTGAGGGGACTGTGTGTGTGCATGAATGAGAGGGGTGTGTATGTGCATGAATGAGAGTGGTGTGTGTGTGAATGAGAGGGGAGTGTGTGTGTGAATGAGAGGGGAGTGTGTCTGTGCTTGAAAGAGAGGGGACTGTGTGTGTGAATGAATGAGATGGGTGTATGTGTGTGTGTGAATGAGAGGGGAGTGTGTGTGTGAATGAAAGGGGAGTGTGTGTGTGAGTGAGAGGGGGGTTTGTGTGTTTGAATGAGAGTGGAATGTGTGTTTTAGTGAGCAGGGTGTGTGTTTGTCTGTGGATGAGAGGGGAGTGTGTTTGCGTGAATGAGAGGGGTGTGTGTGTGTGAATGAGAAGGGAGAGTGTGTGCGTGAATTAGAGGGGTGTGTGTGTGTGTGAATGAGATGGGAGTGTGTGTGAGAATAAGAGGCGAGTGTGTGTGCCTGAATGAGAGGGGTGTGTGTGTGTGTGATTGAGAGGGGAGTGTGTGTGTGTGAATGAGAGGGGAGTGTGTGTGTGAATGAGAGTGTTGTGTATGTGCATGAATGAGAGGGGTGTGTGTGTGTGTGTGAATGAGGGGGGAGTGTGTGTGTGAATGAAGGTGGAGTGTGTGTTTAAATGAGAGGGGAGTGTGTTTGCATGAATGAAATGAGTGTGTGTGTGTGAATGAGAGGGGAGTGTGTGTGTGTATGAGAGGGGTGTGTGTGTGCATGAATGAGAGGGATTTGTGTGTGCATGAATGAGAGGCGCGTGTGTGTGTGTGAATGAGAGGGGAGTGTGTGCAAGAATGAGAGGGGTGTGTGTGTGTGTGAATGAGAGGTGAGTGTGTGCATGAATGAGAGGGGTGTGTGTGTCCATGAATGAGAGGGGTGTGTATGTGTATGAATGAGAGGAGAGTGTGTGTGTGAATGAGAGGGGAGTGTGTGTGCATGAATGAGAGGAGTGTGTGTGTGAATGAGAGGCGAGTGTGTGTGCATGAATGAAAGGGGTGTGTGCGCGAATGAATGAGAGGGGTGTGTGTGTGAATGAGAGGCGAGTGTGTGTGCATGAATGAAAGGGGTGTGTGCGCGAATGAATGAGAGGGGTGTGTGTGTGTGCATGAATGAGAGGGGCGTGTGTGTGTGCATGAATGAGAGGGGGTTGTGTGTGTGTGTGAATGAGAGGGGAGTGTGTGTGTGAATGAGAGGGGAGTGTGTATGTGCATGAATGAGAGGGATGTGTGTATTTGCATGATTGAGAGGGGTGTGTGTGTATGTGAATGAGAGTGGTGTGGGCGTGTGTGAATGAGAGGGGAGCATGTGTGTGAATGAGAGGGGAGTGTGTGTGTGCATGAATGAGAGTGGTGTGTGTGTGTGTGAATGAGAGGGGAGTGTGTGTGTGAATGAGAGGGGAGTGTGTGTGCGTGAATGAGAGGGGAGTGTGTGTGTGAATGAGAGGGTTGTATATGTGCATGAATGAGAGGGGTGTATGTGTGTGTGAATGAGGGGGGAGTGTTTGTGTGTGTGAATGAGAGGGGAATGTATGTGTGAATGAGAGGGGAGTGTGTATGTGCATCAATGAGAGGGGACAGTGTGTGTGCATGAATGAGAGGGGTGTGTGTGTGTGTCAATGAGTGCGGAGTGTGTGTGTGAATGAGTGGGGAGTGTGTGTGTGAATGAGAGGGGAGTGTGTGTGTGAATGAGAGGGGAGTGTGTGTGTGCATGAATGAGAGGGAAGTGTGCGTGTGCATGAATGAGAGGGAAGTGTGCGTGTGCATGAATGAGAGGGATGTGTATGTGCATGAATAAGAGTGGTGTGTGCGTGAATGAGAGAGGAGTGTGTGTGTGAATGAGAGGGGAGTGTGTCTGTGCTTGAAAGAGAGGGGACTGTGTGTGTGAATGAATGAGATGGGTGTATGTGTGTGTGTGAAGGAGAGGGGAGTGTGTGTGTGAATCAGAGGGGGGTTTGTGTGTTTGAATGAGAGTGGAATGTGTGTATTAGTGAGCAGGGTGTGTGTTTGTCTGTGGATGAGAGGGATGGGTGTGTTCGTGAATGAGATGGGAGTGTGTGTGTGAATGAGAGGGGAGTGTGTGTGTGAATGAGAAGGGAGAGTGTGTGCGTGAATTAGAGGGATCTGTGTGTGTGTGTGAATGAGATGGGAGTGTGTGTGAGAATAATAGGGGAGTGTGTGTGCATGAATGAGAGGGGTGTGTGTGTGTGTGATTGAGAGGGGAGTGTGTGTGTGTGAATGAGAGGGGAGTGTGTGTGTGTGAATGAGAGGGGAGTGTGTGTGTGAATGAGAGTATTGTGTATGTGCATGAATGAGAGGGGTGTGTGTGTGTGTGTGTGTGAATGAGGGGGGAGTGTGTGTGTGAATGAGAGGGGAGTGTGTGTGTGTATGAGAGGGTTGTGTGTGTGCATGAATGAGAGGTGCATGTGTGTGTGTGAATGAGAGGGGAGTGTGTGCAAGAATGATAGGGGTGTGTGTGTGTGTGAATGGGAGGGGTGTGTGTGTGTGTGAATGAGAGGGGAGTGTGTGCATGAATGGGAGGGGTGTGTGTGTCCATGAATGAGAGGGGTGTGTATGAATGAGAGGGGAGTGTGTGTGTGAATGAGAGGGGAGTGTGTGTGCATGAATGAGAGGAGTGTGTGTGTGAATGAGAGGCGAGTGTGTGTGCATGAATGAGAGGGCTGTGTGTGTGAATGAATGAGAGGGGTGTGTGTGTGTGTGAATGAATGAGATGGGTGTATGTGTGTGTGTGAATGAGAGGGGAGTGTGTGTGTGAATGAGAGGGGAGTGTGTGTGTGAATGAGAGGGGAGTGTGTGTGTGAATGAGAGGGGAGTGTGTGTGTGAGTGAGAGAGGGGTTTGTGTGTTTGAATGAGAGTGGAATGTGTGTTTTAGTGAGCAGGGTGTGTGTTTGTCTGTGGATGAGAGGGGAGTGTGTTTGCGTGAATGAGAGGGGTGTGTGTGTTCGTGAATGAGATGGGAGTGAGTGTGTGAATGAGAGGGGAGTGTGTGTGCGTGAATGAGAGGGGTGTGTGTGTGTGTGAATGAGATGGGAGTGTGTGTGCGTGAATGAGAGGGGTGTGTGTGTGTGTGAATGAGATGGGAGTGTGTGTGAGAATAAGAGGGGAGTGTGTGTGCATGAATGAGAGGGGTGTGTGTGTGTGTGATTGAGATGGGAGTGTGTGTGTGTGAATGAGAGGGGAGTGTGTGTGTGAATGAGAGTGTTGTGTATGTGCATGAATGAGAGGGGTGTGTGTGTGTGTGTGTGTGTGAATGAGGGGGGAGTGTGTGTGTGAATGAGAGGGGAGTGTGTGTTTGTATGAGAGGGGTGTGTGTGTGTGAATGAGAGGGGTGTGTGTGTGTGTATGAATGAGAGGGGTATGTGTGTGCATGAATGAGAGGGGTATGTGTGTGTGCATGAATGAGAGGGGCATGTGTGTGCATGAATGAAAGACGTGTGTGTGGGTGTGTGAACGAGAGGGGAGTGTGTGTGTGAATAGGAGGGGTGTGTGTGTGCATGAATGAGAGGGATGAGTATATGCATGAATGAGAGGTGTATGTGTGTGCATGAATGAGAGGGGAGTGTGTTTGTGAATGGGAGTGGTGTGTGTGTGCATGAATGAGAGAGGTGTGTGTGTGCATGAATGAGAGGTGTGTGTGTGTGCATGAATGAGAGCGGAGTGTGTTTGTGAATGGGAGTGGTGTGTGTGTGCATGAATGTGAGATGTGTGTGTGTGTGTGCATGAATGAGAGGTGTGTGCGTGTGCATGAATGAGAGGGGTGTGTATGTGCATGAATGAGAGGGGAGTGTGTGTGTGCATGAATGAGAGGGGAGTGTGTGTGTGTGAATCAGAGGGGAGTGTGTGTGTGAATGAGAGGGGTGTGTGTGTGTGTGAATGAGAGTGGAGTGTGTGTGTGCATGAATGAGAGGGGAGTGTGTGTGTGCATGAATGAGTGGGGTGTGTGTGTGTGTGTGTGAATGAGAGGAGTGTGTGTGAGTGAGAGGGGAGTTTGTGTGTGTGAATGAGAGTGGATTGTGTGTGTTAGTGAGCAGGATGTGTGTGTGTGTGTGGATGAGAGGGGAGTGTGTTTGCGCGAATGAGAGGGGTGTGTATGTGCGTGAATGAGATGGCCGTATATGTGTGAATGAGAGGGGAGTGTGTGTGTGAATGAGAAGGGAGTATGTGTGCGTGAATAAGAGGGGTGTGTGTGTGTGTGTATGAGATGGGAGTGTGTGTGTGACTGAGAGGTGAGTGTGTGTGTGTGAATGAGAGGGGAGTGTGTGTGTGAATGAGAGGGTTGTATATGTGCATGAATAAGAGGGGTGTGTGTGTGTGTGTGAATGAGGGGGGAGTGTGTATGTGCATCAATGAGAGGGGACTGTGTGTGTGCATGAATGAGAGGGGTGTGTGTGTGTGTGTGTGTCAATGAGTGGGGAGTGTGTGTGTGAATGAGTGGGGAGTGTGTGTGTGAATGAGAGGGGAGTGTGTGTGTGCGTGAATGAGAGGGGAGTGTGCGTGTGCATGAATGAGAGGGGTGTGTATGTGCATGAATGAGAGTGGTGTGTGTGTGAATGAGAGAGGAGTGTGTGTGTGCATGGGAGGGGAGTGTGTCTGTGCTTGAAAGAGAGGGGACTGTGTGTGTGAATGAATGAGATGGGTGTATGTGTGTGTGTGAATGAGAGGGGAGTGTGTGTGTGAATGAGAGGGGAGTGTGTGTGTGAGTGAGAGGGGGGTTTGTGTGTTTGAATGAGAGTGGAATGTGTGTTTTAGTGAGCAGGGTGTGTGTTTGTCTGTGGATGAGAGGGGAGTGTGTTTGCGTGAATGAGAGGGGTGTGTGTGTTCGTGAATGAGATGGGAGTGTATGTGTGAATGAGGGGGGAGTGTGTGTGTGAATGAGAGGGGAATGTGTGTGTGAATGAGAGGGGAGTGTGTATGTGCATCAATGAGAGGGGACTGTGTATGTGCATGAATGAGAGGGGTGTGTGTGTGTGTGTCAATGAGTGGGGAGTGTGTGTGTGAATGAGTGGGGAGTGTGTGTGTGAATGAGAGGGGAGTGTGTGTGTGCGTGAATGAGAGGGGAGTGTGCGTGTGCATGAATGAGAGGGGTGTGTATGTGCATGAATGAGAGTGGTGTGTGTGTGAATGAGAGGGGAGTGTGTGTGTGAATGAGAGGGGAGTGTGTGTGTGAGTGAGAGGGGGGTTTGTGTGTTTGAACGAGAGTGGAATGTGTGTATTAGTGAGCAGGGTGTGTGTTTGTCTGTGGATGAGAGGGGAGTGTGTTTGCGTGAATGAGAGGGGTGTGTGTGTTCGTGAATGAGATGGGAGTGAGTGTGTGAACGAGAGGGGAGTGTGTGTGTGAATGAGAGGGGAGTGTGTGTGTGAGTGAGAGGGGGGTTTGTGTGTTTGAATGAGAGTGGAATGTGTGTTTTAGTGAGCAGGGTGTGTGTTTGTCTGTGGATGAGAGGGGAGTGTGTTTGCGTGAATGAGAGGGGTGTGTGTGTTTGTGAATGAGATGGGAGTGAGTGTGTGAATGAGAGGGGAGTGTGTGTGTGAATGAGAAGGGAGTGTGTGTGCGTGAATGAGAGGGGTGTGTGTGTGTGTGAATGAGATGGGAGTGTGTGTGAGAATAAGAGGGGAGTGTGTGTGCATGAATGAGAGGGGTGTGTGTGTGTGTGATTGAGAGGGGAGTGTGTGTGTGTGAATGAGAGGGGAGTGTGTGTGTGAATGAGAGTGTTGTGTATGTGCATGAATGAGAGGGGTGTGTGTGTGTGTGTGTGAATGAGGGGGGAGTGTGTGTGTGAATGAGAGGGGAATGTGTGTGTAAATGAGAGGGCAGTGTGTTTGCATGAATGAGATGAGTGTGTGTGTGTGAATGAGAGGGGAGTGTGTGTTTGTATGAGAGGGGTGTGTGTGTGCATGAATGAGAGGGGTTTGTGTGTGCTTGAATGAGAGGCGCGTGTGTGTGTGTGTGTGAATGAGAGGGGAGTGTGTGCAAGAATGAGAGGGGTGTGTGTGTGAATGAGAGGGGAGTGTGTGTATGCATGAATGAGAGGTTTGTGTGTGTGTGTGTGAATGAGAGGGGAGTGTGTGTGTGAATGAGAGGAGTGTGTGTTTGTGAGTGACAGGAGAGTTTGTGTGTGTGAATGAGAGTGGACTGTCTGTGTTAGTGAGCAGGGTGTGTCTGTGTGTGTGGATGAGAGGGGAGTGTGTGTGCATGAATTAGAGGGGCGTGTGTGTGCATGAATGAGAGGGGTGTATGTGTGTGTGTCTGTGAATGAGAGGGAAGTGTGTGTGTGTGAATGAGAGGGGAGTGTGTGTGTGAATGAGAGGGGAGTGTGTGTGTGAATGAGAAGGGTGTGTATGTGCATGAATGAGAGGGGTGTGTGTGTGTGTGTGTGTGTGTGAATAAAAGGGGAGTGTGTGTGTGAATGAGAGGGGTGTGTGTGTGTGTGTGAATGAAAGGGGAGTGTGTGTGTGAATGAGAGGAGTGTGTGTGTGTGAATGAGAGGGGAGTGTGTGTGTGAATGAGAGGTGAGTGTGTGTGTGAATGAGAGGGGAGTGTGTGTGTGAATGAGAGGGGAGTGTGTGTGTGAATGAGAGGGGAGTGTGTGTGTGAATGAGAGGGGTGTATGTGTGTGCCTGAATGAGAGGGGTGTGTGTGTGCCTGAATGAGAGGGGTGTGTGTGTGTGCATGAATGAGAGGGGTATGTGTGTGCATGAATGAGAGGGGTATGTGTGTGTGCATGAATGAGAGGGGCGTGTGTGTGCATGAATGAAAGAGGTGTGTGTGGGTGTGTGAACGAGAGGGGAGTGTGTGTGTGAATGAGAGGGCTGTGTGTGTGCATGAATGAGAGGGATGAGTATATGCATGAATGAGAGGTGTGTGTGTGTGTGCATGAATGAGAGGGGCGTGCGTGTGCATGAATGAGAGGGGTGTGTGTGTGTGCATGAATGAGAGGGGAGTGTGTGTGTGAATGGGAGTGGTGTGTGTGTGTGCATGAATGAGAGAGGTGTGTGTGTGTGCATGAATGAGAGGTGTGTGTGTGTGCATGAATGAGAGGGGTGTGTGTGTGTGCATGAATGAGAGGGGTGTGTGTGTGTGCATGAATGAGAGGGGTGTGTGTGCATGAAAGAGAGGGGTGTGTGAGTGTGAATGAGAGGGGAGTGTGTGTGTGTGAATGAGAGGGGTGTGTGTGTGTGTGCATGAATGAGAGGGGTGTGTGTGTGTGCATGAATGAGAGGGGTGTGTGTGTGTGCATGAATGAGAGGTGTGTGTGTGTGCATGAATGAGAGGGGTGTGTGTGTGTGCATGAATGAGAGGGGTGTGTGTGCATGAAAGAGAGGGGTGTGTGAGTGTGAATGAGAGGGGAGTGTGTGTGTGTGAATGAGAGGGGTGTGTGTGTGTGCATGAATGAGAGGGGTGTGTGTGTGTGCATGAATGAGAGGGGTGTGTGTGTGCATGAATGAGAGGGGTGTGTGTGTGCGCATGAATGAGAGGGGTGTGTGTGTGTGCATGAATGAGAGGGGTGTGTGTGTGTGTGAATGAGAGGGGTGTGTGTGTGTGCATGAATGAGAGGGGTGTGTGTGTGTGCATGAATGAGAGGGGTGTGTGTGTGCATGAATGAGAGGGGTGTGTGTGTGTGCATGAATGAGAGGGGTGTGTGTGTGTGCATGAATGAGAGGGGTGTGTGTGTGCATGAATGAGAGGGGTGTGTGTGTGTGCATGAATGAGAGGGGTGTGTGTGTGTGCATGAATGAGAGGGGTGTGTGTGTACATGAATGAGAGGGGTGTGTGTGTGTGTGAATGAGAGGGGTGTGTGTGTGTGCATGAATGAGAGGGGTGTGTGTGTGTGCATGAATGAGAGGGGTGTGTGTGTGCATGAATGAGAGGGGTGTGTGTGTGTGCATGAATGAGAGGGGTGTGTGTGTGTGCATGAATGAGAGGGGTGTGTGTGTGTGCATGAATGAGAAGGGTGTGTGTGTGCATGAATGAGAGGGGTGTGTGTGTGCATGAATGAGAGGGGTGTGTGTGTGTGCATGAATGAGAGGGGTGTGTGTGTACATGAATGAGAGGGGTGTGTGTGTGTGCATGAATGAGAAGGGTGTGTGTGTGCATGAATGAGAGGCGTGTGTGTGTGTGTGTGAATGTGAGGGGAGTGTGTGTGTGAATGAGAGGGGTGTGTATGTGCATGAATGAGAGGGGAGTGTGTGTATGCATGAATGAGAGTGGTGTGTGTGTGTGTGTGAATGAGATGGGAGTGTGTGGGTGAATGAGAGGGGTGTGTATGTGCATGAATGAGAGGGGTGCGCATGTGCATGAATGAGAGGGGAGTGTGTGTATGCATGAATGAGAGGGGTGTATGTGTGTGTGTGAATGTGAGGGGAGTGTGTGTGTGAATGAGAGGTGAGTGTGTGTGTGAATGAGAGGGGAGTGTGTGTGTGAATGAGAGGGGAGTGTGTGTGTGAATGAGAGGGGAGTGTGTGCAAGAATGAGAGGGGTGTGTGTGTGTGAATGAGAGGGGAGTGTGTGCATGAGGGGGTTGTGTGTGTCCATGAATGAGAGGGGTGTGTGTGTGTATGAATGAGAGGGGTGTGTGGGTGTGAATGGGAGGGGAGTGTGTGTGCATGAATAAGAGGAGTGTGTGTGTGTGTGAATGAGAGGGGAGTGTGTGTGTGAATGAGAGGGGTATGTGTGTGTGCATGAATGAGAGGGGCGTGTGTGTGCATGAATGAAAGAGGTGTGTGTGGGTGTGTGAACGAGAGGGGAATGTGTGTGTGAATGAGAGGGGTGTGTGTGTGCATGAATGAGAGGGATGAGTATATGCATGAATGAGAGGTGTGTGTGTGTGTGCATGAATGAGAGGGGCGTGTGTGTGCATGAATGAGAAGGGTGTGTGTGTGCATGAATGAGAGAGGTGTGTGTGTTTGCATGAATGAGAGGGGTGTGTGTGTGCATGAATGAGAGGGGTGTGTGTGTGTGCATGAATGAGAGGGGTGTGTGTGCATGAAAGAGAGGGGTGTGTGAGTGTGAATGAGAGGGGAGTGTGTGTGTGTGAATGAGAGGGGTGTGTGTGTGTGTGCATGAATGAGAGGGGTGTGTGTGTGTGCATGAATGAGAGGGGTGTGTGTGTGTGCATGAATGAGAGGTGTGTGTGTGTGCATGAATGAGAGGGGTGTGTGTGTGTGCATGAATGAGAGGGGTGTGTGTGCATGAAAGAGAGGGGTGTGTGAGTGTGAATGAGAGGGGAGTGTGTGTGTGTGAATGAGAGGGGTGTGTGTGTGTGTGCATGAATGAGAGGGGTGTGTGTGTGTGCATGAATGAGAGGGGTGTGTGTGTGTGCATGAATGAGAGGGGTGTGTGTGTGCATGAATGAGAGGGGTGTGTGTGTGCGCATGAATGAGAGGGGTGTGTGTGTGTGCATGAATGAGAGGGGTGTGTGTGTGCATGAATGAGAGGGGTGTGTGTGTGTGTGAATGAGAGGGGTGTGTGTGTGTGCATGAATGAGAGGGGTGTGTGTGTGTGCATGAATGAGAGGGGTGTGTGTGTGCATGAATGAGAGGGGTGTGTGTGTGTGCATGAATGAGAGGGGTGTGTGTGTGTGCATGAATGAGAGGGGTGTGTGTGTGTGCATGAATGAGAAGAGTGTGTGTGTGCATGAATGAGAGGGGTGTGTGTGTGCATGAATGAGAGGGGTGTGTGTGTGTGCATGAATGAGAGGGGTGTGTGTGTACATGAATGAGAGGGGTGTGTGTGTGTGCATGAATGAGAAGGGTGTGTGTGTGCATGAATGAGAGGGGTGTGTGTGTGTGTGTGAATGTGAGGGGAGTGTGTGTGTGAATGAGAGGGGTGTGTATGTGCATGAATGAGAGGGGAGTGTGTGTATGCATGAATGAGAGTGGTGTGTGTGTGTGTGTGAATGAGATGGGAGTGTGTGGGTGAATGAGAGGGGTGTGTATGTGCATGAATGAGAGGGGTGCGCATGTGCATGAATGAGAGGGGAGTGTGTGTATGCATGAATGAGAGGGGTGTATGTGTGTGTGTGAATGTGAGGGGAGTGTGTGTGTGAATGAGAGGTGAGTGTGTGTGTGAATGAGAGGGGAGTGTGTGTGTGAATGAGAGGGGAGTGTGTGTGTGAATGAGAGGGGAGTGTGTGCAAGAATGAGAGGGGTGTGTGTGTGTGAATGAGAGGGGAGTGTGTGCATGAGGGGGTTGTGTGTGTCCATGAATGAGAGGGGTGTGTGTGTGTATGAATGAGAGGGGTGTGTGGGTGTGAATGGGAGGGGAGTGTGTGTGCATGAATAAGAGGAGTGTGTGTGTGTGTGAATGAGAGGGGAGTGTGTGTGTGAATGAGAGGGGTATGTGTGTGTGCATGAATGAGAGGGGCGTGTGTGTGCATGAATGAAAGAGGTGTGTGTGGGTGTGTGAACGAGAGGGGAATGTGTGTGTGAATGAGAGGGGTGTGTGTGTGCATGAATGAGAGGGATGAGTATATGCATGAATGAGAGGTGTGTGTGTGTGTGCATGAATGAGAGGGGCGTGTGTGTGCATGAATGAGAAGGGTGTGTGTGTGCATGAATGAGAGAGGTGTGTGTGTTTGCATGAATGAGAGGGGTGTGTGTGTGCATGAATGAGAGGGGTGTGTGTGTGTGCATGAATGATAGGGGTGTGTGTGCATGAATGAGAGGGGTGTGTGAGTGTGCATGAATTAGAGGGGTGTGTGTGTGTGTGTGAATGAGAGGGGAGTGTGTGTGTGAATGAGAGGGGAGTGTGTGTATGCATGAATGAGAGTGGAGTGTGTGTGTGTGAATCAGAGGGGAGTGTGTGTGTGTGAATGAGAGGGGTGTGTGTGTGTGTATGATTGAGAGGGGTGTGTGTGTGCATGAATGAGAGGCGTGTGTATGTGTGTGCATGAATGAGAGGGGTGTGTGTGTGTGCATGAATGAGAGGGGTGTGTGTGTACATGAATAGGAGGGGTGTGTGTGTGTGCATGAATGAGAGGGGTGTGTGTGTTTGTGTGAATGAGAGGGGATTGTGTGTATGCATGAATGAGAGGGGTGTGTGTGTGTGTGTGTGTTAATGTGAGGGGAGTGTGTGTGTGAATGAGAGGGGTGTGTATGTGCATGAATGAGAGGGGAGTGTGTGTATGCATGAATGAGAGTGGTGTGTGTGTGTGTGTGAATGTGAGGGGAGTGTGTGCATGAATGACAGGGGAGTGTGTGTGTGTGAATGAGAGGGGAGTGTGTGTGTGAATGAAAGGGGTGTGTATGTGCATGAATGAGAGGGCTGTGTGTGTGTGTGCATGAGTGAGAGGAGTGGGTGTGCGCATGAATGAGAGGGGTGTGTGTGTGTGTGTGTATGAGAGGGGTGTGTGTGTGTGTGTGAATGAGAAGGGAGTGTGCGTGTGCATGAATGAGAGGGGTGTGTATGTGCATGAATGAGAGGGGAGTGGTGTGTGCATGAATGAGAGGGTTGTGTGTGCATGTGAATCAGAGGGGAGTGTGTGTGTGAATGAGAGGGGTGTGTATGTGTGTGAAGGAGAGGGGAGTGTGTGTGTGCATGAATTAGAGGGGACTGTGTGTGTGCATGAATGAGTGGGGTGTGTGTGTGTGTGTGAATGACAGGAGTGTGTGTGAGTGAGAGGGGAGTTTGTGTGTGTGAATGAGAGTGGATTGTGTGTGTTAGTGAGCAGGATGTGTGTGTGTGTGTGGATGAGAGGGGAGTGTGTTTGCGCGAATGGGAGGGGTGTGTATGTGCGTGAATGAGATGGGCGTATGTGTGTGAATGAGAGGGGAGTGTGTGTGTGAATGAGAAGGGAGTGTGTGTGCGTGAATAAGAGGGGTGTGTGTGTGTGTGTATGAGATGGGAGTGTGTGTGTGACTGAGAGGTGAGTGTGTGTGTGTGAATGAGAGGGGAGTGTGTGTGTGTGAATGAGAGGGGAGTGTGTGTGTGAATGAGAGGATTGTATATGTGCATGAATGAGAGGGGTGAGTGTGTGTGTGTGAATGAGGGGGGAGTGTGTGTGTGTGTGTGAATGAGAGGGCAATGTGTGTGTGAATGAGAGGGGAGTGTGTATGTGCATCAATGTGAGGGGACTGTGTGTGTGCATGAATGAGAGGGGTGTGTGTGTGTGTGTCAATGAGTGGGGAGTGTGTGTGTGTGTGTGAATGAGAGGGGAGTGTGTGTGTGTGTGTCAATGAGTGGGGAGTATGTATGTGTGTGTGAATGAGAGGGGTGTGTGTGTGTGTGTGTCAATGAGTGGGGAGTGTGTGTGTGAATGAGTGGGGATTGTGTGTGTGAATGAGAGGGGAGTGTGTGTGTGCATGAATGAGAGGGGAATGTGTGTGTGCATGAATGAGAGGGGAGTGTGCGTGTGCATGAATGAGAGGGGTGTGTATGTGCATGAATGAGAGTGGTGTGTGTGTGAATGAGAGGGGAGTGTGTGTGTGAATGAGAGGGGAGTGTGTCTGTGCTTGAAAGAGAGGGGACTGTGTGTGTGAATGAATGAGATGGGTGTATGTGTGTGTGTGAATGAGAGGGGAGTGTGTGTGTGAATGAAAGGGGAGTGTGTGTGTGAGTGAGAGGGGGGTTTGTGTGTTTGAATGAGAGTGGAATGTGTGTTTTAGTGAGCAGGGTGTGTGTTTGTCTGTGGATGAGAGGGGAGTGTGTTTGCGTGAATGAGAGGGGTGTGTGTGTGTGAATGAGAAGGGAGAGTGTGTGCGTGAATTAGAGGGGTGTGTGTGTGTGTGAATGAGATGGGAGTGTGTGTGAGAATAAGAGGCGAGTGTGTGTGCCTGAATGAGAGGGGTGTGTGTGTGTGTGATTGAGAGGGGAGTGTGTGTGTGTGAATGAGAGGGGAGTGTGTGTGTGAATGAGAGTGTTGTGTATGTGCATGAATGAGAGGGGTGTGTGTGTGTGTGTGAATGAGGGGGGAGTGTGTGTGTGAATGAAGGTGGAGTGTGTGTTTAAATGAGAGGGGAGTGTGTTTGCATGAATGAAATGAGTGTGTGTGTGAATGAGAGGGGAGTGTGTGTGTGTATGAGAGGGGTGTGTGTGTGCATGAATGAGAGGGATTTGTGTGTGCATGAATGAGAGGCGCGTGTGTGTGTGTGAATGAGAGGGGAGTGTGTGCAAGAATGAGAGGGGTGTGTGTGTGTGTGAATGAGAGGTGAGTGTGTGCATGAATGAGAGGGGTGTGTGTGTCCATGAATGAGAGGGGTGTGTGTGTGTATGAATGAGAGGAGAGTGTGTGTGTGAATGAGAGGGGAGTGTGTGTGCATGAATGAGAGGAGTGTGTGTGTGAATGAGAGGCGAGTGTGTGTGCATGAATGAAAGGGGTGTGTGCGCGAATGAATGAGAGGGGTGTGTGTGTGTGCATGAATGAGAGGGGGTTGTGTGTGTGTGTGAATGAGAGGGGAGTGTGTGTGTGAATGAGAGGGGAGTGTGTATGTGCATGAATGAGAGGGGTGTGTGTATTTGCATGATTGAGAGGGGTGTGTGTGTATGTGAATGAGAGTGGTGTGGGCGTGTGTGAATGAGAGGGGAGTGTGTGTGCGTGAATGAGAGGGGAGTGTGTGTGTGAATGAGAGGGTTGTATATGTGCATGAATGAGAGGGGTGTATGTGTGTGTGAATGAGGGGGGAGTGTTTGTGTGTGTGAATGAGAGGGGAATGTCTGTGTGAATGAGAGGGGAGTGTGTATGTGCATCAATGAGAGGGGACAGTGTGTGTGCATGAATGAGAGGGGTGTGTGTGTGTGTCAATGAGTGGGGAGTGTGTGTGTGAATGAGTGGGGAGTGTGTGTGTGAATGAGAGGGGAGTGTGTGTGTGAATGAGAGGGGAGTGTGTGTGTGCATGAATGAGAGGGAAGTGTGCGTGTGCATGAATGAGAGGGAAGTGTGCGTGTGCATGAATGAGAGGGATGTGTATGTGCATGAATGAGAGTGGTGTGTGCGTGAATGAGAGAGGAGTGTGTGTGTGAATGAGAGGGGAGTGTGTCTGTGCTTGAAAGAGAGGGGACTGTGTGTGTGAATGAATGAGATGGGTGTATGTGTGTGTGTGAATGAGAGGGGAGTGTGTGTGTGAATCAGAGGGGGGTTTGTGTGTTTGAATGAGAGTGGAATGTGTGTATTAGTGAGCAGGGTGTGTGTTTGTCTGTGGATGAGAGGGGTGGGTGTGTTCGTGAATGAGATGGGAGTGTGTGTGTGAATGAGAGGGGAGTGTGTGTGTGAATGAGAAGGGAGAGTGTGTGCGTGAATTAGAGGGATCTGTGTGTGTGTGTGAATGAGATGGGAGTGTGTGTGAGAATAATAGGGGAGTGTGTGTGCATGAATGAGAGGGGTGTGTGTGTGTGTGATTGAGAGGGGAGTGTGTGTGTGAATGAGAGTATTGTGTATGTGCATGAATGAGAGGGGTGTGTGTGTGTGTGTGAATGAGGGGGGAGTGTGTGTGTGTATGAGAGGGTTGTGTGTGTGCATGAATGAGAGGTGCATGTGTGTGTGTGAATGAGAGGGGAGTGTGTGCAAGAATGATAGGGGTGTGTGTGTGTGTGAATGAGAGGGGAGTGTGTGCATGAATGGGAGGGGTGTGTGTGTCCATGAATGAGAGGGGTGTGTATGAATGAGAGGGGAGTGTGTGCATGAATGGGAGGGGTGTGTGTGTCCATGAATGAGAGGGGTGTGTATGAATGAGAGGGGAGTGTGTGTGTGAATGAGAGGGGAGTGTGTGTGCATGAATGAGAGGAGTGTGTGTGTGAATGAGAGGCGAGTGTGTGTGCATGAATGAGAGGGCTGTGTGTGTGAATGAATGAGAGGGGTGTGTGTGTGTGCATGAATGAGAGGGGGTTGTGTGTATGTGTGAATGAAAGGGGAGTGTGTGTGTGCATGATTGAGAGGGGTGTGTGTGTATGTGAATGAGAGGGGAGTGTATGTGTGCACCAATGATAGGGGAGTGTGTGTGTGAATGAGTGGGGAGTGTTTGTGTGCGTGAATGAGAGTGGTGTGTGTGTGTGTGAATGAGATGGGAGTGTGTGTGTGACTGAGAGGTGAGTGTGTGTGTGTGAATGAGAGGGGAGTGTGTGTGTGAATGAGAGGATTGTATATGTGCATGAATGAGAGGGGTGAGTGTGTGTGTGTGAATGAGGGGGGAGTGTGTGTGTGTGTGTGTGAATGAGAGGGGAATGTGTGTGTGAATGAGAGGGGAGTGTGTATGTGCATCAATGTGAGGGGACTGTGTGTGTGCATGAATGAGAGGGGTGTGTGTGTGTGTGTCAATGAGTGGGGAGTGTGTGTGTGTGTGTGAATGAGAGGGGAGTGTGTGTGTGTGTGTCAATGAGTGGGGAGTGTGTATGTGTGTGTGAATGAGAGGGGTGTGTGTGTGTGTGTGTCAATGAGTGGGGAGTGTGTGTGTGAATGAGTGGGGATTGTGTGTGTGAATGAGAGGGGAGTGTGTGTGTGCATGAATGAGAGGGGAGTGTGTGTGTGCATGAATGAGAGGGGAGTGTGCGTGTGCATGAATGAGAGGGGTGTGTATGTGCATGAATGAGAGGGGAGTGTGTCTGTGCATGAATGAGAGGGGTGTGTGTGTATGTGAATGAGAGTGGTGTGTGTGTGAATGAGAGGGGAGTGTGTGTGTGAATGAGAGGGGAGTGTGTCTGTGCTTGAAAGAGAGGGGACTGTGTGTGTGAATGAATGAGATGGGTGTATGTGTGTGTGTGAATGAGAGGGGAGTGTGTGTGTGAATGAAAGGGGAGTGTGTGTGTGAGTGAGAGGGGGGTTTGTGTGTTTGAATGAGAGTGGAATGTGTGTTTTAGTGAGCAGGGTGTGTGTTTGTCTGTGGATGAGAGGGGAGTGTGTTTGCGTGAATGAGAGGGGTGTGTGTGTGTGAATGAGAAGGGAGAGTGTGTGCGTGAATTAGTGGGGTGTGTGTGTGTGTGAATGAGATGGGAGTGTGTGTGAGAATAAGAGGCGAGTGTGTGTGCCTGAATGAGAGGGGTGTGTGTGTGTGTGATTGAGAGGGGAGTGTGTGTGTGTGAATGAGAGGGGAGTGTGTGTGTGAATGAGAGTGTTGTGTATGTGCATGAATGAGAGGGGTGTGTGTGTGTGTGTGAATGAGGGGGGAGTGTGTGTGTGAATGAAGGTGGAGTGTGTGTTTAAATGAGAGGGGAGTGTGTTTGCATGAATGAAATGAGTGTGTGTGTGTGAATGAGAGGGGAGTGTGTGTGTGTATGAGAGGGGTGTGTGTGTGCATGAATGAGAGGGATTTGTGTGTGCATGAATGAGAGGCGCGTGTGTGTGTGTGAATGAGAGGGGAGTGTGTGCAAGAATGAGAGGGGTGTGTGTGTGTGTGAATGAGAGGTGAGTGTGTGCATGAATGAGAGGGGTGTGTGTGTCCATGAATGAGAGGGGTGTGTGTGTGTATGAATGAGAGGAGAGTGTGTGTGTGAATGAGAGGGGAGTGTGTGTGCATGAATGAGAGGAGTGTGTGTGTGAATGAGAGGCGAGTGTGTGTGCATGAATGAAAGGGGTGTGTGCGCGAATGAATGAGAGGGGTGTGTGTGTGAATGAGAGGCGAGTGTGTGTGCATGAATGAAAGGGGTGTGTGCGCGAATGAATGAGAGGGGTGTGTGTGTGTGCATGAATGAGAGGGGCGTGTGTGTGTGCATGAATGAGAGGGGGTTGTGTGTGTGTGTGAATGAGAGGGGAGTGTGTGTGTGAATGAGAGGGGAGTGTGTATGTGCATGAATGAGAGGGATGTGTGTATTTGCATGATTGAGAGGGGTGTGTGTGTGTGAATGAGAGGGGAGTGTGTGTGCGTGAATGAGAGGGGAGTGTGTGTGTGAATGAGAGGGTTGTATATGTGCATGAATGAGAGGGGTGTATGTGTGTGTGAATGAGGGGGGAGTGTTTGTGTGTGTGAATGAGAGGGGAATGTATGTGTGAATGAGAGGGGAGTGTGTATGTGCATCAATGAGAGGGGACAGTGTGTGTGCATGAATGAGAGGGGTGTGTGTGTGTGTCAATGAGTGCGGAGTGTGTGTGTGAATGAGTGGGGAGTGTGTGTGTGAATGAGAGGGGAGTGTGTGTGTGAATGAGAGGGGAGTGTGTGTGTGCATGAATGAGAGGGAAGTGTGCGTGTGCATGAATGAGAGGGAAGTGTGCGTGTGCATGAATGAGAGGGATGTGTATGTGCATGAATAAGAGTGGTGTGTGCGTGAATGAGAGAGGAGTGTGTGTGTGAATGAGAGGGGAGTGTGTCTGTGCTTGAAAGAGAGGGGACTGTGTGTGTGAATGAATGAGATGGGTGTATGTGTGTGTGTGAATGAGAGGGGAGTGTGTGTGTGAATCAGAGGGGGGTTTGTGTGTTTGAATGAGAGTGGAATGTGTGTATTAGTGAGCAGGGTGTGTGTTTGTCTGTGGATGAGAGGGATGGGTGTGTTCGTGAATGAGATGGGAGTGTGTGTGTGAATGAGAGGGGAGTGTGTGTGTGAATGAGAAGGGAGAGTGTGTGCGTGAATTAGAGGGATCTGTGTGTGTGTGTGAATGAGATGGGAGTGTGTGTGAGAATAATAGGGGAGTGTGTGTGCATGAATGAGAGGGGTGTGTGTGTGTGTGATTGAGAGGGGAGTGTGTGTGTGTGAATGAGAGGGGAGTGTGTGTGTGTGAATGAGAGGGGAGTGTGTGTGTGAATGAGAGTATTGTGTATGTGCATGAATGAGAGGGGTGTGTGTGTGTGTGTGTGTGAATGAGGGGGGAGTGTGTGTGTGAATGAGAGGGGAGTGTGTGTGTGTATGAGAGGGTTGTGTGTGTGCATGAATGAGAGGTGCATGTGTGTGTGTGAATGAGAGGGGAGTGTGTGCAAGAATGATAGGGGTGTGTGTGTGTGTGAATGGGAGGGGTGTGTGTGTGTGTGAATGAGAGGGGAGTGTGTGCATGAATGGGAGGGGTGTGTGTGTCCATGAATGAGAGGGGTGTGTATGAATGAGAGGGGAGTGTGTGTGTGAATGAGAGGGGAGTGTGTGTGCATGAATGAGAGGAGTGTGTGTGTGAATGAGAGGCGAGTGTGTGTGCATGAATGAGAGGGCTGTGTGTGTGAATGAATGAGAGGGGTGTGTGTGTGTGCATGAATGAGAGGGGGTTGTGTGTATGTGTGAATGAAAGGGGAGTGTGTGTGTGCATGATTGAGAGGGGAGTGTGTGTATGTGAATGAGAGGGGAGTGTATGTGTGCATCAATGATAGGGGAGTGTGTGTGTGAATGAGTGGGGAGTGTTTGTGTGCGTGAATGAGAGTGGTGTGTGTGTGTGTGAATGAGAGGGGAGTGTGTGTGTGAATGAGAGGGGAGTGTGTGTGTGCATGAATGAGAGTGGTGTGTGTGTGTGTGTGAATGAGAGGGGACTGTGTGTGTGCATGAATGAGAGGGGACTGTGTGTGTGAATGAATGAGAGGGATGTATGTGTGTGTGTGAATGAGAGGGGAGTGAGTGTGTGAATGAGAGGGGAGTATGTGTGCGTGAAAGAGAGGGGAGTGTCTGTGTGTGAATGAGATCGGAGTGTGTGTGTGAATGAGAGGGGAGTGTGTGTGTGAATGAGAGGGGAGTGTGTGTGTGAATGAGAGGGGAGTGTGTGTGTGAATGAGATCGGAGTGTGTGTGTGAATGAGAGGGGAGTGTGTGCGTGAATTAGAGGGGTGTGTGTGTGTGAATGAGAGGGGAGTGTGTGTGTGTGTGAATGAGAGGGGAGTGAGTGTGTGAATGAGAGGGGAGTGTGTGTGCGTGAATGGAGTGTATGTGTGTGAATGAGTGGCGAGTGTGTGTGCGTGAATGAGAGGGGATTGTCTGTGTGTGACTGAGATCGGAGTGTGTGTGTGAATGAGAGGGGAGTGTGTGTGTGAATGAGAGGGGAGTGTGTGTCTAAATGAGAGGGGAGTGTGTGTGTGAATGAGAGGGGAGTGTGTGTGTGAATGAGAGCGGTGTGTATGTGCATGAATGAGAGGGCTGTGTATGTGCATGAATGAGAGGGGTGTGTGTGTGTGAATGAGAGGGGTGTGTGTGTGTGCATGAATGAGAGGGGTGTGTGTGTGTGAATGAGAGGGGTGTGTGTGTGTGCATGAATGAGAGGGGTGTGTGTGTGTGCATGAATGGGAGGGGTGTGTGTGTGTGTGCATGAGTGAGAGGAGTGTGTGTGTGCATGAATGAGAGGGGTGTGTGTGTGTGTGTGTGTGTGTGTGTATAAGCGGGGTGTGTGTGTGTGTGTGAATGAGAGGGGAATGTGTGTGTGAATGAGAGGGGAGTGTGTATGTGCATCAATGAGAGGGGACTGTTGGTGTGCATGAATGAGAGGGGTGTGTGTGTGTGTGTCAATGAGTGGGGAGTGTGTGTGTGAATGAGTGGGGATTGTGTGTGTGAATGAGAGGGGAGTGTGTGTGTGCATGAATGAGAGGGGTGTGTGCGTGTGCATGAATGAGAGGGGTGTGTATGTGCATGAATGAGAGTGGTGTGTGTGTGAATGAGAGGGGAGTGTGTGTGTGAATGAGAGGGGAGTGTGTCTGTGCTTGAAAGAGAGGGGACTGTGTGTGTGAATGAATGAGATGGGTGTATGTGTGTGTGTGAATGAGAGGGGAGTGTGTGTGTGAATGAGAGGGGAGTGTGTGTGTGAGTGAGAGGGGGGTTTGTGTGTTTGAATGAGAGTGGAATGTGTGTATTAGTGAGCAGGGTGTGTGTTTGTCTGTGGATGAGAGGGGAGTGTGTTTGCGTGAATGAGAGAGGTGTGTGTGTTCGTGAATGAGATGGGAGTGTGTGTGTGAATGAGAGGGGTGTGTGTGTTCGTGAATGAGATGGGAGTGTGTGTGTGAATGAGAGGGGAGTGTGTGTGTGAATGAGAAGGGAGAGTGTGTGCGTGAATTAGAGGGGTGTGTGTGTGTGATTGAGAGGGGAGTGTGTGTGTGTGAATGAGAGGGGAGTGTGTGTGTGAATGAGAGTGTTGTGTATGTGCATGAATGAGAGGGGTGTGTGTGTGTGTGTGTGAATGAGGGGGGAGTGTGTGTGTGAATGAGAGGGGAGTGTGTGTGTGAATGAGGGGGGAGTGTGTGTGTGAATGAGAGGGGAGTGTGTGTGTGAATGAGGGGGGAGTGTGTGAATGAGAGGGGAGTTTGTGTGTGTGTATGAGAGGGTTGTGTGTGCAGGAATGAGAGGGGTTTGTGTGTGCATGAATGAGAGGCACATGTGTGTGTGTGAATGAGAGGGGAATGTGTGCAAGAATGATAGGGGTGTGTGTGTGTGTGAATGAGAGGGGTGTGTGTGAATGAGAGGGGAGTGTGTGCATGAATGAGAGGGGTGTGTGTGTCCATGAATGACAGGGGTGTGTATGAATGAGAGGGGAGTGTGTGTGTGAATGAGAGGGGAGTGTGTGTGCATGAATGAGAGGAGTGTGTGTGTGAATGAGAGGCGAGTGTGTGTGCATGAATGAGAGGGCTGTGTGTGTGAATGAATGAGAGGGGTGTGTGTGTGTGCATGAATGAGAGGGGGTTGTGTGTATGTGTGAATGAAAGGGGAGTGTGTGTGTGCATGATTGAGAGGGGTGTGTGTGTATGTGAATGAGAGGGGAGTGTATGTGTGCATCAATGATAGGGGAGTGTGTGTGTGAATGAGTGGGGAGTGTTTGTGTGCGTGAATGAGAGTGGTGTGTGTGTGTGTGAATGAGAGGGGAGTGTGTGTGTGAATGAGAGGGGAGTGTGTGTGTGCACGAATGAGAGTGGTGTGTGTGTGTGTGAATGAGAGGGGAGTGTGTGTGTGCATGAATGAGAGTGGTGTGGGTGTGTGTGAATGAGAGGGGAGTGTGTCTGTGAATGAGAGGGGACTGTGTGTGTGCATGAATGAGAGGGGACTGTGTGTGTGAATGAATGAGAGGGGTGTATGTGTGTGTGTGAATGAGAGGGGAGTGAGTGTGCGAATGAGAGGGGAGTATGTGTGCGTGAATGAGAGGGGAGTGTCTGTGTGTGAATGAGATCGGAGTGTGTGTGTGAATGAGAGGGGAGTGTGTGTGTGAATGAGAGGGGAGTGTGTGTGTGAATGAATGGAGTGTGTGTGTGTGAATGATAGGGGAGTGTGTGTGCGTGAATGAGAGGGGAGTGTCTGTGTGTGACTGAGATCGGAGTGTGTGTGTGAATGAGAGGGGAGTGTGTGTGTGTGTGTGTGTGAATGAGAGGCGAGTGCGTGTGCATGAATGAGAGGGGATTGTCTGTGTGTTACTGAGATCGGAGTGTGTGTGTGAATGAGAGGGGAGTGTGTGTGTGAATGAGAGGGGAGTGTGTGTCTAAATGAGAGGGAAGTGTGTGTGTGAATGAGAGGGGAGTGTGTGTGTGAATAAGAGCAGTGTGTATGTGCATGAATGAGAGGGGAGTGTATGTGCATGAATGAGAGGGGTGTGTGTGTGTGAATGAGAGGGGTGTGTGTGTGTGCATGAATGAGAGGTGTGTGTGTTTGTGCATGAATGAGAGGGGTGTGTGTGTGTGCATGAATGAGAGGGGTGTGTGTGTGTGTGCATGAGTGAGAGGAGTGTGTGTGTGCATGAATGAGAGGGGGGTGTGTGTGTGCGTGTGTGTATAAGCGGGGTGTGTGTGTGTGTGTGAATGAGAGGGGAATGTGCGTGTGCATGAATGAGAGTGTTGTGTATGTGCATGAATGAGAGGCGTGTGTGTGTGTGTGTGTGTGTGTGAATGAGGGGGGAGTGTGTTTGCATGAACGAGATGAGTGTGTGTGTGTGAATGAGAGGGGAGTGTGTGTGTGTATGAGAGGGGTGTGTGTGTGTGTGTGTGTGTATGAGAGGGGTGTTAGTGTGTGTGAATGAGAGGGGAATGTGCGTGTGCATGAATGAGAGGGGTGTGTATGTGCATGAATGAGAGGGGAGTGGTGTGTGCATGAATGAGAAGGGTGTGTGTGTATGTGAATCAGAGGGGAGTGTGTGTGTGAATGAGAGGGGTGTGTATGTGTGTGAATGAGAGGGGAGTGTGTGTGTGAATGAGAGGGGACTGTGTGTGTGCATGAATGAGAGGGGACTGTGTGTGTGAATGAATGAGAGGGGTGTATGTGTGTGTGTGAATGAGAGGGGAGTGAGTGTGTGAATGAGAGGGGAGTGTGTGCGTGAATGAGAGGGGAGTGTCTGTGTGTGAATGAGATCGGAGTGTGTGTGTGAATGAGAGGGGAGTGTGTGTGTGAATGAGAGGGGAGTGTGTGTGTGAATGAATGGAGTGTGTGTGTGTGAATGAGAGGGGAGTGTGTGTGCGTGAATGAGAGGGGAGTGTGTGTGGGTGACTGAGATCGGAGTGTGTGTGTGAATGAGAGGGGAGTGTGTGTGTGAATGAGAGGGGAGTGTGTGTCTAAATGTGAGGGGAGTGTGTGTGTGAATGAGAGGAGAGTGTGTGTGTGAATGAGCGCGGTGTGTATGTGCATGAATGAGAGGGGTGTGTATGTGCATGAATGAGAGGGGTGTGTGTGTGAATGAGAGGGGTGTGTGCATGAATGAGAGGTGTGTGTGTTTGTGCATGAATGAGAGGGGTGTGTGTGTGTGCATGAATGAGAGGGGTGTGTGTGTGTGTGCATGAGTGAGAGGAGTGTATGTGTGCATGAATGAGAGGGGTGTGTGTGTGTGTGTGTGTGTGTATAAGCGGGGTGCGTGTGTGTGTGTGAATGAGAGGGGAATGTGCGTGTGCATGAATGAGAGTGTTGTGTATGTGCATGAATGAGAGGCGTGTGTGTGTGTGTGTGTGTGTGTGTGTATGTGTGTGTGTGAATGAGGGGGCAGTGTGTGTGTGAATGAGAGGGGAGTGTGTTTGCATGAATGAGATGAGTGTGTGTGTGTGAATGAGAGGGGAGTGTGTGTGTGCATGAATGAGAGGGGTGTGTGTGTGTGTGTGAATGAGAGGGGAATGTGCGTGTGCATGAATGAGAGCGGTGTGTATGTGCATGAATAAGAGGGGAGTGGTGTGTGCATGAATGAGAGGGGTGTTTGTGTATGTGAATCAGAGGGGAGTGTGTGTGTGAATGAGAGGGGTGTGTGTGTGTGCAAATGAGAGGGGAGTGTGTGTGTGCATGAATGAGAGGAGAGTGTGTGTGTGCATGAATGAGTGGGGTGTGTGTGTGTGTGTGAATGAGGGGGGAGTGTGTGTGTGAATGAGAGGGGAGTGTGTATGTGCATCAATGAGAGGGGACTGTGTGTGTGCATGAATGAGAGGGGTGTGTGTGTGTGTGTCAATGAGTGGGGAGTGTGTGTGTGAATGAGTGGAGATTGTGTGTGTGAATGAGAGGGGAATGTGTGTGTGAATGAGAGGGGAGTGTGTATGTGCATCAATGAGAGGGGACTGTGTGTGTGCATGAATGAGAGGGGTGTGTGTGTGTGTGTCAATGAGTGGGGAGTGTGTGTGTGAATGAGTGGAGATTGTGTGTGTGAATGAGAGGGGAGTGTGTGTGTGAATGAGTGGGGATTGTGTGTGTGTATGAGAGGGGAGTGTGTCTGTGCTTGAAAGAGAGGGGACTGTGTGTGTGAATGAATGAGATGGGTGTATGTGTGTGTGTGAATGAGAGGGGAATGTGCGTGTGCATGAATGAGAGGGGTGTGTATGTGCATGAATGAGAGTGGTGTGTGTGTGAATGAGAGGGGAGTGTGTGTGTGAATGAGAGGGGAGTGTGTCTGTGCTTGAAAGAGAGGGGACTGTGTGTGTGAATGAATGAGATGGGTGTATGTGTGTGTGTGAATGAGAGGGGAGTGTGTGTGTGAATGAGAGGGGAGTGTGTGTGTGAGCGAGAGGGGGGTTTGTGTGTTTGAATGAGAGTGGAATGTGTGTATTAGTGAGCAGGGTGTGTGTGTGTCTGTGGATGAGAGGGGAGTGTGTTTGCGTGAATGAGAGGGGAGTGTGTGTGTGTGAATGAGGGGGGAGTGTGTGTGTGAATGAGAAGGGAGTGTGTGTGCGTGAATTAGAGGGGTGTGTGTGTGTGTGAATGAGAGGGGAGTGTGTGTGTGAATGAGAGTGTTGTGTATGTGCATGAATGAGAGGGGTGTGTGTGTGTGTGTGTGAATGAGGGGAGAGTGTGTGTGTGAATGAGAGGGGAGTGTGTGTGTGTGAATGAGAGGGGAGTGTGTTTGCATGAATGAGATGAGTGTGTGTGTTTGAATGAGAGGGGAGTGTGTGTGTGTATGAGAGGGGTGAGTGTGTGCATGAATGAGAGGGGTTTGTGTGTGCATGAATGAGAGGCGCGTGTGTGTGTGTGAATGAGAGGGGAGTGTGTGCATGAATGAGAGGGGTGTGTGTGTCCATGAATGAGAGGGGTGTGTGCGTGTATGAATGAGAGGAGTGTGTGTGTGAATGAGAGGCGAGTGTGTGTGCATGAATGAGAGGGGTGTGTGTGTGAATGAATGAGAGGGGTGTGTGTGTGTGCATGAATGAGTGGGGAGTGTGTGTGTGAATGAGAGGGGAGTGTGTGTGTGAATGAGAGGGGAGTGTGTATGTGCATGAATGAGAGGGGTGTGTGTATGTGCATGATTGAGAGGGGTGTGTGTGTATGTGAATGAGAGTGGTGTGGGCGTGTGTGAATGAGAGGGGAGTGTGTGTGTGAATGAGAGGGGAGTGTGTGTGTGCATGAATGAGAGTGGTGTGTGTGTGTGTGAATGAGAGGGGAGTGTGTGTGTGCATGAATGAGAGTGGTGTGTGTGTGTGTGAATGAGAGGGGAGTGTGTGTGTGAATGAGAGGGGAGTGTGTGTGTGCATGAAAGAGAGGGGACTGTGTGTGTGAATGAATGGAGTGTGTGTGTGTGAGAATGAGAGGGGAGTGTGTGTGCGTGAATGAGAGGGGAGTGTCTGTGTGTGAATGAGATCGGAGTGTGTGTGTGAATGAGAGGGGAGTGTGTGTGTGAATGGGAGGGGAGTGTGTGTGTGAATGAATGGAGTGTGTGTGTGTGAGAATGAGAGGGGAGTGTGTGTGCGTGAATGAGAGGGGAGTGTCTGTGTGTGACTGAGATCGGAGTGTGTGTGTGAATGAGAGGGGAGTGTGTGTGTGTGTGAATGAGAGGGGAGTGAGTGTGTGAATGAGAGGGGAGTGTGTGTGTGAATGAATGGAGTGTGTGTGTGTGAATGAGAGGCGAGTGTGTGTGTGTGAATGAGAGGGGAGTGTGTGTGCATGATGGAGAGGGGCGTGTGTGTGCATGAATGAGAGGGCTGTGTGTGTGTGAATGAATGGAGTGTGTGTGTGTGAATGAGAGGTGAGTGAGTGTGTGAATGAGAGGTGAGTGTGTGTGTGAATGAGAGGGGAGTGTGTGTGTGAATGAGAGGGGAGTGTGTGTCTAAATGAGAGGGGAGTGTGTATGTGAATAAGAGGGGAGTGTGTGTGTGAATGAGAGCGGTGTGTATGTGCATGAATGAGAGCGGTGTGTATGTGCATGAATGAGAGGGGTGTGTGTGTGTGAATGAGAGCGGTGTGTGTGTGTGTGCATGAATGAGGTGTGTGTGTTTGTGCATGAATGAGAGGGGTGTGTGTGTGTGTGCATGAGTGAGAGGAGTGTGTGTGTGCATGAATGAGAGGGGTGTGTATGTGCATGAAGGAGACGGGAGTGGTGTGTGCATGAATGAGAGGGGTGTGTGTGTATGTGAATCAGAGGGGAGTGTATGTGTGAATGAGAGGGGAGTGTGTGTGTGCATGAATGAGTGGGGTGTGTGTGTGTGTGAATGAGAGGAGTGTGTGTGAGTGAGAGGGGAGTTTGTGTGTGTGAATGAGAGTGGATTGTGTGTGTTAATGAGCTGGGTGTGTTTGTGTGTGGATGAGAGGGGAGTCTGTTTGCGCGAATGAGAGGGGTGTGTATGTGCGTGAATGAGATGGGCGTATGTGTGTGAATGAGAGGGGAGTGTGTGTGTGAATGAGAAGGGAGTGTGTGTGCGTGAATAAGAGGGGTGTGTGTGTGTGTGTATGAGATGGGAGTGTGTGTGTGACTGAGAGGTGAGTGTGTGTGTGTGAATGAGAGGGGAGTGTGTGTGTGAATGAGAGGGTTGTATATGTGCATGAATGAGAGGGGTGTATGTGTGTGTGAATGAGGGGGGAGTGTGTGTGTGTGTGAATGAGAGGGGAATGTGTGTGTGAATGAGAGGGGAGTGTGTATGTGCATCAATGAGAGGGGACTGTGTGTGTGCATGAATGAGAGGGGAGTGTGTGTGTGAATGAGAGGGGAGTGTGTGTGTGCATGAAAGAGAGGGGACTGTGTGTGTGAATGAATGGAGTGTGTGTGTGTGAGAATGAGAGGGGAGTGTGTGTGCGTGAATGAGAGGGGAGTGTCTGTGTGTGACTGAGATCGGAGTGTGTGTGTGAATGAGAGGGGAGTGTGTGTGTGTGTGAATGAGAGGGGAGTGAGTGTGTGAATGAGAGGGGAGTGTGTGTGCGTGAATGAGAGGGGAGTGTCTGTGTGTGAATGAGATCGGAGTGTGTGTGTGAATGAGAGGGGAGTGTGTGTGTGAATGAGAGGGGACTGTGTGTGTGAATGAATGGAGTGTGTGTGTGTGAGAATGAGAGGGGAGTGTGTGTGCGTGAATGAGAGGGGAGTGTCTGTGTGTGACTGAGATCGGAGTGTGTGTGTGAATGAGAGGGGAGTGTGTGTGTGTGTGAATGAGAGGGGAGTGAGTGTGTGAATGAGAGGGGAGTGTGTGTGTGAATGAATGGAGTGTGTGTGTGTGAATGAGAGGCGAGTGTGTGTGTGTGAATGAGAGGGGAGTGTGTGTGCATGATTGAGAGGGGCGTGTGTGTGCATGAATGAGAGGGCTGTGTGTGTGTGAATGAATGGAGTGTGTGTGTGTGAATGAGAGGTGAGTGAGTGTGTGAATGAGAGGGGAGAGTGTGTGTGAATGAATGGAGTGTGTGTGTGTGAATGAGAGGTGAGTGAGTGTGTGAATGAGAGGTGAGTGTGTGTGTGAATGAGAGGGGAGTGTGTGTGTGAATGAGAGGGGAGTGTGTGTCTAAATGAGAGGGGAGTTTGTGTGTGAATAAGAGGGGAGTGTGTGTGTGAATGAGAGCGGTGTGTATGTGCATGAATGAGAGCGGTGTGTATGTGCATGAATGAGAGGGGTGTGTGTATGTGAATGAGAGGGGTGTGTGTGTGTGCATGAATGAGGTGTGTGTGTGTGTGCATGAATGAGAGGTGTGTGTGTTTGTGCATGAATGAGAGGGGTGTGCGTGTGTGCATGAATGAGAGGGGTGTGTCTGTGTGTGCATGAGTGAGAGGAGTGTGTGTGTGCATGAATGAGAGGGGTGTGTGTGTGTATGAGAGGGGTGTTTCTGTGTGTGTGAATGAGAGGGGAATGTGCGTGTGCATGAATGAGAGGGGTGTGTATGTGCATGAAGGAGAGGGGAGTGGTGTGTGCATGAATGAGAGGGGTGTGTGTGTATGTGAATCAGAGGGGAGTGTATGTGTGAATGAGAGGGGAGTGTGTGTGTGCATGAATGAGTGGGGTGTGTGTGTGTGTGAATGAGAAGAGTGTGTGTGAGTGAGAGGGGAGTTTGTGTGTGTGAATGAGAGTGGATTGTGTGTGTTAGTGAGCAGGGTGTGTGTGTGTGTGGATGAGAGGGGAGTGTGTTTGCGCGAATGAGAGGGGTGTGTATGTGCGTGAATGAGATGGGCGTATGTGTGTGAATGAGAGGTGAGTGTGTGTGTGTGAATGAGAGGGGAGTGTGTGTGTGAATGAGAGGGTTGTATATGTGCATGAATGAGAGGGGTGTATGTGTGTGTGAATGAGGGGGGAGTGTGTGTGTGTGTGAATGAGAGGGGAATGTGTGTGTGAATGAGAGGGGAGTGTGTATGTGCATCAATGAGAGGGGACTGTGTGTGTGCATGAATGAGAGGGGAGTGTGTGTGTGAATGAGAGGGGAGTGTGTGTGTGCATGAAAGAGAGGGGACTGTGTGTGTGAATGAATGGAGTGTGTGTGTGTGAGAATGAGAGGGGAGTGTGTGTGCGTGAATGAGAGGGGAGTGTCTGTGTGTGACTGAGATCGGAGTGTGTGTGTGAATGAGAGGGGAGTGTGTGTGTGTGTGAATGAGAGGGGAGTGAGTGTGTGAATGAGAGGGGAGTGTGTGTGCGTGAATGAGAGGGGAGTGTCTGTGTGTGAATGAGATCGGAGTGTGTGTGTGAATGAGAGGGGAGTGTGTGTGTGAATGAGAGGGGACTGTGTGTGTGAATGAATGGAGTGTGTGTGTGTGAGAATGAGAGGGGAGTGTGTGTGCGTGAATGAGAGGGGAGTGTCTGTGTGTGACTGAGATCGGAGTGTGTGTGTGAATGAGAGGGGAGTGTGTGTGTGTGTGAATGAGAGGGGAGTGAGTGTGTGAATGAGAGGGGAGTGTGTGTGTGAATGAATGGAGTGTGTGTGTGTGAATGAGAGGCGAGTGTGTGTGCGTGAATGAGAGGGGAGTGTCTGTGTGTGACTGAGATCGGAGTGTGTGTGTGAATGAGAGGGGAGTGTGTGTGTGTGTGAATGAGAGGGGAGTGAGTGTGTGAATGAGAGGGGAGTGTGTGTGTGAATGAATGGAGTGTGTGTGTGTGAATGAGAGGGGAGTGTGTGTGTGAATGAGAGGGTTGTATATGTGCATGAATGAGAGGGGTGTATGTGTGTGTGAATGAGGGGGGAGTGTGTGTGTGTGTGAATGAGAGGGGAATGTGTGTGTGAATGAGAGGGGAGTGTGTATGTGCATCAATGAGAGGGGACTGTGTGTGTGCATGAATGCGAGGGGTGTGTGTGTGTGTGTGTGTGTCAATGAGTGGGGAGTGTGTGTGTGAATGAGTGGGGATTGTGTGTGTGAATGAGAGGGGAGTGTGTGTGTGCATGAATGAGAGGGGAGTGTGTGTGCGTGAATGAGAGGGGAGTGTGTGTGCGTGAATGAGAGGGGAGTGTGTGTGCGTGAATGAGAGGGGAGTGTGTGTGCGTGAATGAGAGAGGAGTGTGTGTGCGTGAACGAGAGGGGAGTGTGTGTGTGTGAATGAGAGGGGAGTGTGTGTGTGTGAATGAGAGGGAACGTGTTTGCGTGAATGAGAGGGGAGTGTGTGTGTGTGAATGAGAGGGGAGAGTGTGTGCGTGATAGACAGAGGTGTGTGTGTGCGTGAGTGAGGGGGGAGTTTGTGTGTGTGAATGAGGGGGGAGTGTGTGTCTGTGAATGAGGGGGAAGTGTGTGTGTGAGTGAGGGGGGAGTGTGTGTGTGTGAATGAGGGGGGAGTGTTTGTGTGTGAATGAGAGGGGAGTTTGTGTGTGTGAATGAGGGGGGAGTGTGTGTGTGTGAATGAGGGGGGAGTGTGTGTGTGAATGAGAGGGAATGTGTGTGCGTGAATGAGAGGGGAGTGTGTGTGTGTGAATGAGAGGGGAGTGTGTGTGCGTGATAGACAGAGGTGTGTGTGTGCGTGAGTGAGAGGGGAGTGTGTGTGTGTGAATGAGAGGTGAGTGAGTGTGTGAATGAGAGGGGAGAGTGTGTGTGAATGAATGGAGTGTGTGTGTGTGAATGAGAGGTGAGTGAGTGTGTGAATGAGAGGTGAGTGAGTGTGTGAATGGAGGTGAGTGTGTGTGTGAATGAGAGGGGAGTGTGTGTCTAAATGAGAGGGGAGTGTGTGTGTGAATAAGAGGGGAGTGTGTGTGTGAATGAGAGCGGTGTGTATGTGCATGAATGAGAGCGGTGTGTATGTGCATGAATGGGAGGGGTGTGTGTATGTGAATGAGAGAGGTGTGTGTGTGTGCATGAATGAGGTGTGTATGTGTGTGCATGAATGAGAGGTGTGTGTGTTTGTGCATGAATGAGAGGGGTGTGTGTGTGTGCATGAATGAGAGGGGTGTGTCTGTGTGTGCATGAGTGAGAGGAGTGTGTGTGTGCATGAATGAGAGGGGTGTGTGTGTGTATGAGAGGGGTGTTTGTGTGTGTGTGAATGAGAGGGGAATGTGCGTGTGCATGAATGAGAGCGGTGTGTATGTGCATGAAGGAGAGGGGAGTGGTGTGTGCATGAATGAGAGGGGTGTGTGTGTATGTGAATCAGAGGGGAGTGTATGTGTGAATGAGAGGGGAGTGTGTGTGTGCATGAATGAGTGGGGAGTTTGTGTGTGTGAATGAGAGTGGATTGTGTGTGTTAGTGAGCAGGGTGTGTGTGTGTGTGGATGAGAGGGGAGTGTGTTTGCGCGAATGAGAGGGGTGTGTATGTGCGTGAATGAGATGGGAGTGTGTGTGTGAATGAGAAGGGAGTGTGTGTGCGTGAATAAGAGGGGTGTGTGTGTGTGTGTATGAGATGGGAGTGTGTGTGTGACTGAGAGGTGAGTGTGTGTGTGTGAATGAGAGGGGAGTGTGTGTGTGAATGAGAGGGTTGTATATGTGCATGAATGAGAGGGGTGTATGTGTGTGTGAATGAGGGGGGAGTGTGTGTGTGTGTGAATGAGAGGGGAATGTGTGTGTGAATGAGAGGGGAGTGTGTATGTGCATCAATGAGAGGGGACTGTGTGTGTGCATGAATGAGAGGGGTGTGTGTGTGTGTGTGTGTGTCAATGGGTGGGGAGTGTGTGTGTGAATGAGTGGGGATTGTGTGTGTGAATGAGAGGGGAGTGTGTGTGTGCATGAATGAGAGGGGAGTGTGCGTGTGCATGAATGAGAGGGGTGTGTGCGTGTATGAATGAGAGGAGTGTGTGTGTGAATGAGAGGCGAGTGTGTGTGCATGAATGAGAGGGGTGTGTGTGTGAATGAATGAGAGGGGTGTGTGTGTGTGCATGAATGAGAGGGGGTTGTGTGTGTGTGTGAATGAGAGGGGAGTGTGTGTGTGAATGAGAGGGGAGTGTGTATGTGCATGATTGAGAGGGGTGTGTGTGTATGTGAATGAGAGTGGTGTGGGCGTGTGTGAATGAGAGGGAGTGTGTGTGTGAATGAGAGGGGAGTGTGTGTGTGCATGAATGAGAGTGGTGTGTGTGTGTGTGAATGAGAGGGGAGTGTGTGTGAATGAGAGGGGAGTGTGTGTGTGCATGAAAGAGAGGGGACTGTGTGTGTGAATGAATGGAGTGTGTGTGTGTGAGAATGAGAGGGGAGTGTCTGTGTGTGACTGAGATCGGATTGTGTGTGTGAATGAGAGGGGAGTGTGTGTGTGTGTGAATGAGAGGGGAGTGAGTGTGTGAATGAGAGGGGAGTGTGTGTGCGTGAATGAGAGGGGAGTGTCTGTGTGTGAATGAGAGGGGAGTGTGTGTGTGAATGAGAGGGGAGTGTGTGTGTGAATGAGAGGGGAGTGTGTGTGTGAATGAATGGAGTGTGTGTGTGAGAGAATGAGAGGGGAGTGTGTGTGCGTGAATGAGAGGGGAGTGTCTGTGTGTGAATGAGATCGGAGTGTGTGTGTGAATGAGAGGGGAGTGTGTGTGTGTGTGAATGAGAGGGGAGTGAGTTTGTGAATGAGAGGGGAGTGTGTGTGTGAATGAATGGAGTGTGTGTGTGTGAATGAGAGGCGAGTGTGTGTGTGTGAATGAGAGGGGAGTGTGTGTGCATGATTGAGAGGGGCGTGTGTGTGCATGAATGAGAGGGCTGTGTGTGTGTGAATGAATGGAGTGTGTGTGTGTGAATGAGAGGTGAGTGAGTGTGTGAATGAGAGGGGAGAGTGTGTGTGAATGAATGGAGTGTGTGTGTGTGAATGAGAGGTGAGTGAGTGTGTGAATGAGAGGTGAGTGTGTGTGTGAATGAGAGGGGAGTGTGTGTGTGAATGAGAGGGGAGTGTGTGTCTAAATGAGAGGGGAGTGTGTGTGTGAATAAGAGGGGAGTGTGTGTGTGAATGAGAGCGGTGTGTATGTGCATGAATGAGAGCGGTGTGTATGTGCATGAATGAGAGGGGTGTGTGTGTGTGAATGAGAGGGGTGTGTGTGTGTGCATGAATGAGGTGTGTATGTGTGTGCATGAATGAGAGGTGTGTGTGTTTGTGCATGAATGAGAGGGGTGTGTGTGTGTGCATGAATGAGTGGGGTGTGTGTGTGTGTGAATGAGAGGAGTGTGTGTGAGTGAGAGGGGAGTTTGTGTGTGTGAATGAGAGTGGATTGTGTGTGTTAGTGAGCAGGGTGTGTGTGTGTGTGGATGAGAGGGGAGTGTGTTTGCGCGAATGAGAGGGGTGTGTATGTGCGTGAATGAGATGGGCGTATGTGTGTGAACGAGAGGGGAGTGTGTGTGTGAATGAGAAGGGAGTGTGTGTGCGTGAATAAGAGGGGTGTGTGTGTGTGTGTATGAGATGGGAGTGTGTGTGTGACTGAGAGGTGAGTGTGTGTGTGTGAATGAGGGGGGAGTGTGTGTGTGAATGAGAGGGTTGTATATGTGCATGAATGAGAGGGGTGTATGTGTGTGTGAATGAGGGGGGAGTGTGTGTGTGTGTGAATGAGAGGGGAATGTGTGTGTGAATGAGAGGGGAGTGTGTATGTGCATCAATGAGAGGGGACTGTGTGTGTGCATGAATGCGAGGGGTGTGTGTGTGTGTGTGTGTGTGTGTCAATGAGTGGGGAGTGTGTGTGTGAATGAGTGGGGATTGTGTGTGTGAATGAGAGGGGAGTGTGTGTGTGCATGAATGCGAGGGGAGTGTGCGTGTGCATGAATGAGAGGGGTGTGTGTCTGTGCTTGAAAGAGAGGGGACTGTGTGTGTGAATGAATGAGATGGGTGTATGTGTGTGTGTGAATGAGAGGGGAGTGTGTGTGTGAATGAGAGGGGAGTGTGTGTGTGAGTGAGAGGGGGGTTTGTGTGTTTGAATGAGAGTGGAATGTGTGTATTAGTGAGCAGGGTGTGTGTTTGTCTGTGGATGAGAGGGGAGTGTGTTTGCGTGAATGAGAGGGGTGTGTGTGTTCGTGAATGAGATGGGAGTGTGTGTGTGAATGAGAGGGGAGTGTGTGTGTGAATGAGAAGGGAGTGTGTGTGCGTGAATTACAGGGGTGTGTGTGTGTGTGTGAATGAGATGGGAGTGTGTGTGAGAATAAGAGGGGAGTGTGTTTGCATGAATGAGAGGGGTGTGTGTGTGTGTGATTGAGAGGGGAGTGTGTGTGTGTGAATGAGAGGGGAGTGTGTGTGTGAATGAGAGTGTTGTGTATGTGCATGAATGAGAGGGGTGTGTGTGTGTGTGTGTGTGAATGAGGGGGGAGTGTGTGTGTGAATGAGAGGGAGTTTGTGTGTAAATGAGAGGGGAGTGTGTTTGCATGAATGAGATGAGTGTGTGTGTGTGAATGAGAGGGGAGTGTGTGTGAGTATGAGAGGGGTGTGTGTGTGCATGAACGAGAGTGGTTTGTGTGTGCATGAATGAGAGGCGCATGTGTGTGTGTGAATGAGAGGGGAGTGTGTGCAAGAATGAGAGGGGTGTGTGTGTGTGTGAATGAGAGGGGAGTGTGTGCATGAATGAGAGGGGTGTGTGTGTCCATGAATGAGAGGGGTGTGTGTGTGTATGAATGAGAGGGGAGTGTGTGTGTGAATGAGAGGGGAGTGTGTGTGTTCATGAAAGACAGGGGTGTGTGTGTGCGTGAGTGAGAGGGGTGTGTGTGTGAATGAGAGGGGTGTGTGTGTGAATGAGAGGGGAGTGTGTGTGAATGAATGAGAGGTGAGTGTGTATGTGTGAATGAGAGGGATGTATATGAATGAGAGAGGAGTGTGTGTGCGTGAATGAGAGGGGAGTGTGTGCGTGAATGAGAGGGGAGTGTGTGTGCGTGAATGAGAGGGGAGTGTGTGTGCGTGAATGAGAGGGGAGTGTGTGTGCGTGAATGAGAGGGGAGTGTGTGTGTGTGAATGAGAGGGGAGTGTGTGTGCGTGATAGACAGGGGTGTGTTTGTGTGTGAATGAGAAGGGAGTTTGTGTGTGTCAATGAGGGGGGAGTGTGTGTGTGTGAATGAGGGGGGAGTGTGTGTGTGTGAATGAGGGGGGAGTGTGTGTGTGAATGAGGGGGGTGTGTGTGTGAATGAGGGGCGAATGTGTGTGTGAATGAGAGGGCTGTGTGTCTGTGTGAATGAGAGGGGTGTGTGTGTGTGTGAATGAGAGGGGTGTGTGTGTGCATGAATGAGAGGGGAATGCGTGTGCGTGAATGAGAGGGGAGTGTGTGTGTGAATGAGAGGGGTGTGTGTGTGTATGTGCGTGAATGAGAGGGGAGTGTGTGTGTGTGAATGAGAGGGGAGTGTGTGTGCGTGAATGAGAGGGGAGTGTGTGTGCGTGAATGAGAGGGGAGTGTGTGTGCGTGAATGAGAGGGGAGTGTGTGTGCGTGAATGAGAGGGGAGTGTGTGTGCGTGAATGAGAGGGGAGTGTGTGTGCGTGAATGAGAGAGGAGTGTGTGTGCGTGAATGAGAGGGGAGTGTGTGTGTGTGAATGAGAGGGGAGTGTGTGTGCGTGAATGAGAGGGGAGTGTGTGTGTGTGAATGAGAGGGGAGTGTGTGTGTGTGAATGAGAGGGAACGTGTTTGCGTGAATGAGAGGGGAGTGTGTGTGTGTGAATGAGAGGGGAGAGTGTGTGCGTGATAGACAGAGGTGTGTGTGTGCGTGAGTGAGGGGGGAGTTTGTGTGTGTGAATGAGGGGGGAGTGTGTGTCTGTGAATGAGGGGGAAGTGTGTGTGTGAGTGAGGGGGGAGTGTGTGTGTGTGAATGAGGGGGGAGTGTTTGTGTGTGAATGAGAGGGGAGTTTGTGTGTGTGAATGAGGGGGGAGTGTGTGTGTGTGAATGAGGGGGGAGTGTGTGTGTGAATGAGAGGGAATGTGTGTGCGTGAATGAGAGGGGAGTGTGTGTGTGTGAATGAGAGGGGAGTGTGTGTGCGTGATAGACAGAGGTGTGTGTGTGCGTGAGTGAGAGGGGAGTGTGTGTGTGTGAATGAGGGGGGAGTGTGTGTCTGTGAATGAGGGGGGAGTGTGTGTGTGAATGAGGGGGGAGTGTGTGTGTGTGAATGAGGGGGGAGTGTGTGTGTGTGAATGAGGGGGGAGTGTGTGTGTGTGAATGAGGGGGGAGTTTGTGTGTGTGAATGAGGGGGGAGTGTGTGTGTGTGAATGAGGGGGGAGTGTGTGTGTGTGAATGAGGGGGGAGTGTGTGTGTGAATGAGGGGGGAGTGTGTGTGTGTGAATGAGGGGGGAGTGTGTGTGTGAATGAGAGGGCTGTGTGTGTGTGTGAATGAGAGGGGTGTGTGTGTGTGAATGAGAGGGGAGTGTGTGTGCATGAATGAGAGGGGAGTGCGTGTGCGTGAATGAGAGGGGAGTGTGTGTGTGAATGAGAGGGGAGTGCGTGTGCCTGAAAGAGAGGGGAGTGCGTGTGTGTGAATGAGAGGGGAGTGCGTGTGCCTGAAAGAGAGGGGAGTGCGTGTGCGTGAAAGAGAGGGGAGCGCGTGTGCGTGAATAAGAGGGGAGTGTGTGTGTGTGTGAATGAGAGGGGTGTGTGTGTGTGAATGAGAGGGCTGTGTGTGTGTGTGAATGAGAGGGGTGTGTGTGTGTGAATGAGAGGGGAGTGTGTGTGCATGAATGAGAGGGGAGTGCGTGTGCGTGAATGAGAGGGGAGTGTGTGTGTGAATGAGAGGGGAGTGCGTGTGCCTGAAAGAGAGGGGAGTGCGTGTGTGTGAATGAGAGGGGAGTGCGTGTGCCTGAAAGAGAGGGTAGTGCGTGTGCGTGAAAGAGAGGGGAGCGCGTGTGCGTGAATAAGAGGGGAGTGTGTGTGTGTGTGAATGAGAGGGGTGTGTGTGTGTGAATGAGAGGGGTGTGTTGTGTGTGTGTGAATGAGGTGTATGTTTGTGTGAATGAGAGGGGAGTGTGTGTGTATGTTTAAGAAGGGGTAAAGTTTAAGTTATAGAGTTAGATGTTAGCATTTCATATTTCTTTCATTTTCCACAGTTAAAGACAATTTGTTCAATAAACAGTTATTTACGAACCTGGTAAATTCTGTTAACTTTAATTAAACAATTCAGGAAAATTGTAGCAACCTGGTGATTTCATCAAACTTTTCACATTTGTCACTGTTCAGGGAACAGTGGGGCTGATATTACAGCGCACTCCCCCCAGTGATTCAATTTTACAGCGCTCACCCCCCCAGTGAGTCGATATTACAGCGCACTGTCTCCAGTGAGTTGATAATACAGCGCACTCCCCCCAGTGAGTCAATATTACAGCGCACTGTCCGCAGTTGAGTCGATATTACAGTGCACTATCCCCAGTGAGTCGATATTACAGCGCACTATCCCCAGTGAGTCAATATTACAGCGCACTGTCCCCAGTGAGTCGATATTACAGCGCACTGTTCCCAGTGAGTCGATATTACAGCGCACTGTCCGCAGTTGAGTCGATATTACAGTGCACTATCCCCAGTGAGTCGATATTACAGCGCACTGTCCCCAGTGAGTCGATATTACATCGCACTGTCCCCAGTGAGTCGTTATTACAGCGCACTATCCCCAGTGAGTCGATATTACAGCGCACTGTCCCCAGTGAGTCGATATTACAGTGCACTGTCCCCAGTGAGTCGATATTACAGCGCACTGTCCCCAGTGAGTCGTTATTACAGCGCACTGTCCCCAGTGAGTCGATATTACATCGCATTGTCCCCAGTGAGTCGATATTACATCGCACTGTCCCCAGTGAGTCGTTATTACAGCGCACTATCCCCAGTGAGTCGATATTACATCGCACTGTCCCCAGTGAGTCGATATTACATCGCACTGTCCCCAGTGAGTCGTTATTACAGCGCACTGTCCCCAGTGAGTCGATATTACAGTGCACTGTCCCCAGTGAGTCGATAATATAGCGCACTGTCCCCAGTGAGTCGATATTACATCGCACTGTCCCCAGTGAGTCGTTATTACAGCGCACTGTCCCCAGTGAGTCGATATTACATCGCACTGTCCCCAGTGAGTCGATATTACAGCGCACTATCCCCAGGGAGTCGTGACAATTTTAGTAGTGCAGCAGAAATGTCGCATCCCATCAAAACTACTCTAAACAGACCAATGGCGTCTGTGATGATTATTTACCTTAATTTGTTTCCTACTGACTCCATCTCCACATATGACAAGACCACAGAGAATTCCATTCCAAGATCACAAGATAGATCCAGATAAGAGAAACCACTTTGACATCTTGACACAACTGAGATTGATAGATTTTTGTTAGCCACAGGTAGCCAAAGGTATTAAGCAATATGAGACAGAAGCAGGGGCTATGGAATTGGATCACAGATCAACTATGATCTAATTGAATGGTAGAATAGGCACAAGGTGCAAAATGGCCTACTCTTGTGTCTATGTTAATTACTCCTGTTTCTCCGACTCCTGTTTCTATGTTAATTCATCCATCCAGAATAGAATGCTACATTCCCCATCACATAGGCTAGGATTTTTCAGTCAGCGTGCAGGGGTGGGTCATACACGCCGGTCTGTAAAATAACGCACGATGACATCGGGCGTGTGTCCCAACCTCATCGCGCTTTCTCATGACATTTCATTCGGTGGGTGCAAGCCAGAGTCGGCCAATATTTAAAAGGCCTATTAAGGCTATTAAGGAAGTACTTAAGGTCAACTTTACGCTGCCCGTCCAACCTTACAGCTGGTGGGCAGGCGAAAAGACCAAGTAGCCTTTACGTTTTTTAGCAAACCTCATCCACGAGCAGGATGAGGTTTCCTAAAGCTTTTATGAATTAAATTTTAAAAATTTCTGAAATATAGAAGCATGTCCTATCTCATGTGACACAATCATCAGGGGACTTGTTTAATTACATTTTTAATCCACTTATTTATTTCAAAAGCACTTCAGTCTCCCTGAAGCAGCTCCATGCCAAAGGGAGATTGAAGTGCTCTTTCGCACAGCGCTGGCCCTGACTCTTCCTCCTCCCCCTACCCACACAGGTAGCACTGAGCGCTACCGCACACGTCTTACGCTGGGCAGGCCTTAATCGGCCCGCCCGTGTGAAATAGCGGCACAGAGCTGATCACGGGCAGCGGTCACAGGGAGCTGATCACGGGCAGCGGTCACAGGGAGCTGATCACGGGCAGTGGTCACGGGGAGCTGATCACGGGCAGCGGTCACAGGGAGCTGATCACGGGCAGTGGTCACGGGGAGTGGTCACGGGGAGCTGATCACGGGCAGTGGTCACGGGGAGTGGTCACAGGGAGCTGATCAGCTCTGCGACAGCCCCAGCCCGATCCTGCTGAGCCCAGCCGATGTGGGAAAAGTTCAGGCCAGAATCTAACTGACTCTCGCATGGGTCTAAGAGGTTGATCTCTCCATGAAAGCCCCTCCTTCATCCGTCCTAAATTTTTCTACATCTGCATCGAAGCTACATCTTCTTGCTCTAGAATCATGACGTACCCTGAAATGATATTCCAAATTCACGTTATTTATTATGCCGAGGGTACTTCCATAATGTCCTCTCTTAGTTGCTGCATTTCCAGGCTAACAAGTTCCTATTTCCATAGATTTTGCTTAAAGCTAAATTCTATGAGGCTTCTGTTTATCCTCTTACATCTTAGCTGCATTATCTCTGCAGCTTGAATGTTCTCTTTATGTCTTGGCAATCAAACTAAATACAGTCCTAAATGGCCAGAATCAATTTCTCTCCATGGTTGATCCAGCAGGAGATATTTTCAAATGACACAGGAAAGGACTATTTGCAGCAGCTTTTCGCTCGTCTGCAAGTGGTCCATCCAAAGTCATTAAATGTGCGATACTAAGGAAAGACACATTTCAGACAAGAAGCAGATTTGGCTCTACTTATAGTTAAGAGGCCAACAATTTAGCTACTGAGCTGCCTTCACTTTATATTATTTATAGAAGCCACAAAGAATTTCTCCTAGGGACAGGAGCAAATGGTGAATTGAATTTTGTTCTAGCCTGTTTACAGCACTGCTTGGGAGGCCTGATAATATGTGCACCGGTGCATGAATTATAATTCAGGCTCTCAGCACTTTAATTTGTGCCCTCAGTAAAATAGCTGTTTCCATGAGCAAACTCCTGTTTCCGATGAATTGTCACATCACCCATGCGCATAATGTGAATAGAACAGCACGTCACAGGATTAAGTTTCCGTGTTTACCGCAGAAATACTACCCGAGATTATGGCCAGAACTTTTAGCTGGTCGGATGGACGCACACCCTACTCAAGCGAGTGTAAAATGACGCGTGGTGACGTTGGGTGAGTGTCCCAATGCCATCGCGCACACGCGTAATATTTCAGTTGGCGGGTGCACACGGGAGTCAGCAGCGCGCCCTACAACAATTAACAGGCCTATTAAGGCCATTAACAATGTAATTTAATCAAATTTTTCACTGCCCATCCAACCTTATGGTTGGCGGCAGCTGAAAAGGCTGAGCAGCATTTGCCCTTTTTGTGGAACCTCGTCCATGGGAGGGAGGAGGTTTCGATCCGTCAGTAAAAAAAAATTATAAATTTTCATACTAATTTCTAACATGTCCCCCCCCCCACCCCCCACAGCTCGTGTGAGAGTCACATGAGGGGACATGTTTTTTTAAAACCTTAAAATTCTTTATTTTCATTTTTTTATACATTCATCTCTCTAGGGTGACTCTGTGCTTCAGGGAGCTTTTCCTGCACATACTTGCGCGCATGCATGAAGTTCCCCGTTCGCCCTCCTCCCCCCTCCCCCTACACGGGCAGCGTTGAGAGCTGCCGCACGGATTTCACGTTGGGCAGCCCTTAATTGTCCCGCAAACGTGAAATCGCGGTCAGGCCCCGATTGTGGGTGGCCGTCGGCTTCCCAACTGCTCCTGCTCGACCCCACCGAATCTGCCTGACGAGGACAAAATCCTGGCCCTGTTCATTGTCATAGACAATCCAGATCATACTGTCATATAATTACTAATCAGGCTAAAAATACTAGCAGTATGTATTTACAAATCATATAATTATATTGATAATAATACGACAGATCAGCAATTCAGTACCCAAACAGTACATAAACTGAATTTTCTTATAATACATTAACAATTTCTAACACAGCAACAAAAATATTAAGAGTAGTCTCTTGACTCTTTGGGGTTTTGGTTACTGTTAACAACTGATTTCCAAAGAAACCATTCTAAATGTCCTATTGGAGCCAACAACTATACATACATTAGCAGCACGTAAAATTTAAGGGAATAACTCAGAATCCAGTATTCTTCTGATACAACTTACTGGTTAATTGCTGAATAGTAGCAACAATATAAAAAGAGAAAAATCAACTAGGAAAATACATGAAAACAGAGAAAATGCTGGAAATACTGAATGGGTCAGGCAATAGCTGTGGAGAGAGAGAAAGTTTTAATGGGCTGGATTTTCACAGAATCAGGGAGACTCCACAGGCCTTTAAAAATGGTGGATGGAACCCGATTGCGGGATTCCCACCCCCAAGGCAGTAGGCATCTCCCAACGCCCCGCAGATTTGTGGGGTCAGGCCAGCTTCTCAAGGACTTGTGGTTCAAAGCCAGAGGAAACTTGAACCATAGGCTGGATGTGGAACTTCACAAAAGATAACTTCAAAAGTCTTATCCATGCCCCCATGCCAACTCGTGACCCCCCGTTCACCCCCAATGATCCTTCATTAGCGTAGCCTCATTATGCACTCTTGGCTGAGAGCCCAGACTTCCATTACTTTACAGGAGGGAAAACATTGCTTGACTGACAGCTCAAGCTTTTTTTCTCTATTTTGTCAATGGCTCAAGAGAGGGAGATGTCAAGTGCTTATAGTTTCTGTTATTGATACTTTAAAGATATGGTTGATTAACACTTTTATGTGGTTGTTGCAGCAATATTTCTTTAAGAAAGATATGAAGAGTGATTTTTAACCATTTTCATACGTGTTATTGTTATTACAGAATTCACCGGTTCTGTACAGAATGGAGACTATGTGAATGGACATGGAAGTACTATAATTTGGTATGAAGGGTATGAGAGGTCATTGGGGTTGGGTGGGGAGTATGGTTGGTAAAAGGGGCCATTAGGGTGAGGGCATGAGTTGGAATGCATTGGCACAGATTTGGCATGGGGAGTGGGTGCGATGGGGTGTGAGGAGTGATATTTAACAAAACAACTGGGAGAAGGCTCCAGGGAACTGAGATTGGCCTTTTAAACAGCCCACCTCACATTGGCAGCCCCTGTGGCCGCGCTTGACTTGGATCCGGGAACATTGGGTCCAACTCCATCCCGCACCTCCCCCACTGCCCTCTCCGCACGCCCCAGAGCAAAATTCGCGCCATTCGGTGTAGTTTTCCCAGGGCAGGTGTGCCAAGACAGACAATTTCCCAACTTGAGTAACCCACTCAATGGTGAAAATCCAGCCCAATGTTCCACACCTGTGACCTTTCATTGGAACTGGGAAAAGTTAGAAATGTAATAGGTGTTGGGCATGTGAAAGGGGAGAAGTCGGGAAGAACAAAATGGGAAGATCTTTGGTAGGGTGGAAGACAGGAGAGATTAAAAGTCAAAAGGTTTCATGGTACAAGGCTAAAGGGAGTGGTAATGGGGCAAGTAACTAAATAAATGATTTGGCTAGAGGATGTGTGAATGGCAGAATCCTGAATAGCTGCTGTCCAAAACCAAAGTAAAAGAGAGAAACCAGCAAAGAGAAATGAAACAAATGGGGGCAGAGGTTACGAACTAAAATTGTTGAACTCAATGTTGAGCCCGTAAGGCTGCAGAGAACCAAGTGGAAAGATGAGGTGCTGTTCCTCGAGCTTGGGTTAAGCTTCATTGGGCAAAAGGCAAGGTGGAGAATGAAAATGGCAGGCAACTAGAAGCTCAGGATCACACTTGCGGACTGAATGGAGATGTTCCACAAAGCTATCACCCAGTCTGCCTTTGGTCTCGCCAATACATAGGAAGCCACATCATGAGCACCTGATACAGCATGTTAAACTGAAAGAAGTGTAAATAAATCAGTGCTTCACCTGGAAGGAGTGTTTGGGGCCTCAGATGGTAAGAAAGGAGGTGGTAAGAGGGCCGATTTTAAATCTCCTGTGCCTGCATGCAAAGGTGCTGAAGAAAAGGGAATGGGTTTTGTGGGTGACTGAGGAGTGGAGCAGGATGTTGCAGAGGGAATGGTCCCTTCGGAATGCTGAGAAGGGAAGGGAGAGGAAGGCATGTTTGCTGGTAGTATCACGCTGGAGGTGGCCGGAATGGCACAGGATGATCACCTAAATATAGAGGCTGGTGAGCTGAAAGGTGAGGACAAGGGAACTCTATCATGGCACTGGGAGGAAGGACAAGGGATGAAAGCATGAGTGCATGAAGTAGAATGGACGCGGCCATGGGCTGCATCAACCACAGTGGGAGGGAATCATTGGCTGAGGAAATCTGAAGTGTTGGTATGGGAGGTTGCATCAGTGGAACAGCTGCAACAGAGGGGGAGAAGCTGGAAGGACGAATAGGGTCCTTACAGCGAATAGAATGGGAGAAAGTGTGGTTAAGTTAGTTGTGAGAGTCAGTGGGCTTATAGTGGATATAAGTCAGCCTATCCCCAGGAGTGAAGACAGAGAAATCGAGGAAGAGAAGGGAAGAGGTGGCGATTGACAAAGTGAAAACCAGGGAAGGATAGAATTTGGAAGCAAAGACAATGAAATTTTCCAGTTCAGGGCGAGAGCAGGAAACAGCACCAACAGAGTCATCAATATACCAGAAAAAGAGGTGAGGGAGGGGGCCTGAGTAGGACCGGAACAAAGAATGTTCCACATATCCCACAAAAGCAGGCATAGCGAGGACCCTTGCAGGTTACCATAGCAACACCTTATCTTTGGAGGAAATGAGTGGAATTGAAGGAGAAGTTGTTCATAGTGAGAACAAGTTCAGCCAGGCAGAGGAGGGTGGGGGATGTGGATTGGTTGGACCTCCTTTAAAGGAAGAAGCAGTGAGCCCTGAGACCATGCTGGTGGGGGAATGGAGGTGTAGGGGGATTGGGCACCCATGGTGAAAAGGAGACGGTTAGGGCCAAGAAATTGGAAACTGTTAAAGCGACAGAAGGCATTGGAAGAATCATGGATGTGGGTGAGAGGAGATGGAACAAGGGGAGAAAAAAAGAGTTGAGATAGGGAGAAATCAGTTCAGTGGAACAGGGAACAGGCTGAAGTGATTGGTCTCTTAGGACAGTCCTGTTTGAGGGTTTTGGGAAGGAGATAGAAGTGTTCTGTTGCTGGTTGGAGGCCCAGAGGTTGGAGGCGGTAGAGGGAGGATCTCCAGAGGAGATGAGGTCAGTAACAATCCTGTGGATAATAACTTGATGTTTGAGGGTGGAGTCATGGACCAGGAAGAGATAAGGGAAAGTGTCATAGATTTGGCATTCAGCCTCTGCTAATTAGAAGTCTAGTTTGCCAGACAACAACAGCACCAGCCTTGTCCACAGTTTTGATGACAATGTTAAGGTTGGGCCCAAGATAACAGGGCGCTGTAGGTTCAGAGGGAGATAGGTTAGAGTGTGTGAGGGGAGCAGAGAAATTGAGACTGCATAAAATACATATCCTTTGAGGGTTTCATACATTGGTTTTGGAGTCAGGGAACATGCCACAGAAATTTGGGAAATATTTTCCTGCCCATTTATCCAACTCTCAGTTACAACTAACCAGTTAGTTTTAAAACGTATGACTCTATTTAAACTGATAAACATGACAAAAATATACCTGTTGGAGGTATAAGATAGCTGTTTATCCATCACAGAGTATGGAATGATGGTAAACAGATGATGATCTTTTCTCCCTTCTAAGTTTTGATGGTAGCCATTGCGCAGGGTAGAGGGATTTTGATAAGTCTTATGCTCCCTTGAAGGCAAAATGAGAATGAGCACAATTGTGCTGAATTAGTGGACTGAAATGCAGCCTTGTTGGAGGTCTCACAGTAAACCCCTCACATGGAGCCTCTTTACTACTAGAGGTGCACGAGCAAATGGGATTCTTATGGTAAAGCAGGAGTTGACGAGGGCAATTTCAGACCCTGTTTAAAAAACGGAATATGCATTGAGTGTTTTGGTGCAGTCACAAACTGAGATACAGCAGCAGCACCCACCTGAATTAAATTTTGATTTGTCACGATTGCTGTTCTGAAAGTCGTGCTGAGTCACTTCTGCTGAGTGTATCAAACAGAATTGTGTTACCGACACCAGTGTAATAAAATAAACATCTATAGCTCTTCCATAGTTGTGACTGTTGTGACCTTTGGGAAATATTTTATAGCCAGAAAATATTCACACTCAATTCTAAAGGGCCCAGAACTTCTGTGGAGGGGCAATCACCGTCAGTTTGTCACTCCGCTCCTTTTTACTTACGCTGGAATGGAGCTGCACATTTCCCACCCAGACCTCTGAACCAGGCCTGCTGAGAAATGTCCATTCTAGCAGCCCCAAACTCCCCAACAGCAGAGTCAGGGGAAACAAAGCCACATCCCCCTTTTGTAGCCCTAGTCAGTACCTTGAAAGGTATCAGAGCCATTTTGACAGGAGAAGTGGATAGGATGGGTCAGGTCAGGGTGGGGTTCATGGGTGGGTGTTCAGGGGGGTTCAGGTGGAGGGTAATCGAAGGGTGTTAGTTGGTCGAGCGGAGTCCGGTGGGGGTAGTCAAGGGGATAGGCCGGTCGCGAGGGAGTCGGATGAGGGGAGGCTGGGGTGCAGCGGGTAGTCAGAGAGGTAGGGTCATAGTGGGGGGGTGTTAGGTGGTCGGTGGGGGGGGGGGGGAATCAGGTGGGGGATAGTTGGGGGTAGGGGCAGTTGGGTGGTCAGGAGGTTCAGGGGATAGTCGGAGGGGGGGATCGGATAGTTTGAGGGAGTGTTCAGGGGGGTGGGGGGAGTCGGGAGGTTGAGGGGTAGTCGGATGGTCAGGGGGGTCAGTACCACAGTTACCCAGAAGTTAGAAGCATTTTTAATTCTTCTAACTATCCTGTTGAGACAGTCAGAACTATCCAAAGTCTCTGATTTAAAGCGGAGTATCAGATGGTTCCCAGAGCGGGGAGTTTATATTTCCCAGCCAATCCCCGTGCAGTCCTTGCATTCTTTTGGTGCAGGGCACCAGTGCATCTTCTGAGTACCTCCCAGGTAAGGCTTCCCAGGGAAGGGAGGATTTGGGCCATTATCTCAAACTCATGAAACCAATGTATAGTCACTCTCATAACAGCTTCTGAACAGCATTCAAAAAATTATAACATTGCATTAGGAAGCCAAGAGTTCAGCCTCTAAAAAGCTGATGAGACAAAGGCTTTATTGAAAGATTGCGTAGCCTGGTAACGATTTGGAAACCCCAGGAGAAAGGATTGAACTTTGTTTGTTGAAAGAGACTGATTCAAGAATCAGAGCTACAGCAAGTGTTTCATGCCAAGTTTGTCAGTAAACCATTTAGCCATCAGTAAACATGCAGATACAATAGAACAATCCAGAGATAAATAGAGCAAATGAGCAAACTAAAATCGTTTTTAAACTGGGAAGAAACGCTGAAGGTAGCAAGGACACCAAATGTACAATGGGTGGAGGACTTCAATATCTATCACCAAGAGTAGTACCACTACTGATCGAATGGGCCGAGCCCTGAAGGACACATCTGTCACACTGGGCATGCAGTGGCGCTAAAAGAAAAAACGCCAGGGAAAAACCTACTGTCCTCATCCTTGTCGATTTACCTATTACAGATATATCTATAAATGGTAAGAATGATCACCGCACAATCCCCGTAGAGACAAAGTCCCAATTTCATACCAAGGACACCCTCTATTTTGTCGTGTAGCAATACCACTGTTGTGATATGATGACAAATACCTTTAAGGGGGTGTATCTTAAAATATTGTCAGTCAATTGACTCATTGATTGACAGGATATGATGTATTAGTCCCTTGAATTGTAGGCAGTCTGCAAATAGCAGAGTAGAGATTAGATGTACTATACTTATCTTCAAATAAAGAACTCACATTATTGTTTCACCAACCCTTGTGTATGATTGCTATGATTACATCGAACAGAAGCAGAATGCAACATGGTGGCAGGGTTGCAGCATGGTTTTTGAAGATTTGACTGCAAAATATACAAGCCTCAAACCCTTCACATCCAGCAAAAGAGCTGGTGTGAAAGTGAACCAACTATCAAGACGCACCATGTATGGGTTCTGCAGCTTTGTAGCAATTCCACACACCGTACCTTCATTACGGATCATTCCAAGCAGCAGGCATCGGGTCCCAGTAAGATTATTCAAATTTGGGAGAACTTAATTATTAAAAGTCTAACTGGTGCAATAGTTTCTGCTTCTGATTAAGCAAACAGGAGACTACAGGTGGCCTCACATTAAGTAGAGCTCCACAGGTAGATGGACTACTGCTGAAGCTAAGTACCACAGACTGGTATGGGAAGAAGAATATAACCAGTAACAGCTCCTAGCAACCAGAAGAAGCCTGCATAAAAAGCTTTTTTTCACTTTGGAAGTCCTGCAGCCATTACCCCAAGGAAATCATTGTGTCGTGGGCAGAGCTTAGAGCTAAAATCCAGGAAAAGTCAGAAATAGCTCAACAGTCAAGCAATAACCTATGACAGCTAAGGCAATGGTCACTAAAGGTGCTGCAACTCAGCTAAATTAACTCCAAAAGAGCCAAAAGGAAACCTGCATAGCTGTCAAAAGCTCCAGATAGCATTAAAAATCCTGTAAAAGCATTAAAAATGACCACAAAATTTCAAACACTTAATTCAAAGGCAAGAGTCTCCTATCTGAATTTACTTTGTTCCAACATGTCGAGCTGTGATTTCTGAACCAGACAAACAAGCCATAAAAAGTAAAACTGCGAATGGTTGTTACGGCCAAATGAGAAGGGGCAAAAATGACTCCCCATTACACCATTCCAAGTCTGACTGTAGCAGGGTTTTTAATATGGGTTTGCAAAGATGAAGGTACTTACTCGATGTCTGTGTTTAACCATTCATGTGCTGAATGCAAATAAACCAGTCTGACAGGCTTCCTTGAGTTTATAACAAAAAGGGGGTTCATTTTTATTGGCCAGGATTTTTAGCTTGTCAGGCGGGCAGGCCCAGGAGTCATTGCTAAGGTGGGGGAGGGAGGAGGGCGAGGGTAGAGGTTCATACATGCACACGAGTGTGTGCAGTGAAAGCTGCCTCAGGGAGCTGAAGATTTAAAAAATCAGAAACACAAAACTTCACAATGTTAAAAACATGTCCCCTCATGTGACATTAAATCAAAATTTTTAAATTTCATTTATAACGTGTCCCTCCTCATGTGACTCTGTCACATGGATGAGGTTTCCTTGCCAACTGGAATATCCCGCGAGTACACAATGATGTCAGGGCACTCACCCGACTTCATCGCACATCATTTTACGCTTGAGCAGGTCAGACACGTGCCCATCCACTCAGCTCAAATTTCTGCCCATTGCGTTAAAACCCACCCAGGTAAAGATATAAAAACATTTTCAACAGGTAAACCCGTGTCTCAACCTTTGTAACACAAACACCTACACACGCAAACATGCAGAATTACAAGTTATACAAGTTGCTTTTTTAGCCAAATTAACATCAATGCAAAAAGGAAAGAATAGAGAATTCACTGTTTATGATTCCTTCACTGGTATTCATGGCTGAAGCAGAATCTTTCTCCAGTGGTCTTGAAAATTCAGTGGAGTTGAATCCCATGTAAAACTGCAATTGCTGGAGACAGTTTATTTTCCAAATGTAATCCATGTTTTCCAAAAGTTGATGATTTCTGCATCTGAGGTTCCTTTCAATGGGAATTCTCTATCTGTATGCTGGATTTCAAGCTGGAACAGAGACAGAGTCTTAACTGCTTCATTGGCAGCTTTCTTCCAGACCACTGACCAATAGCTTGCAAGCTATATTAAAGGACTTGCAAAAGTGGTTACTCCAGTCACATGACCTCTCTCCCGACAATGATTTCAGAAGGTATTTGCTTAGCTCATGTCTGGACAGACCACGGCTATTATTTCTTGGCCAAGGTGATTAGTTCCCGTAAAGCCCCGGCCATTAAATTCCGAATGATCCATTATCCATTTTGATGAGATAGGAAGAACACCTTTCCCATATAACTATTGTTCTGGTAGATTTTCTGTCTCCACTTGAGAGGTATCCTTATAGAAATGAAAATGTGAGGTCCAGTGCAGTTTCAGTAAATTTTTTGAAGTATTTCTTTACATCAACAGATGTGAAATTCCATAGGAGTATTTTAGGGCATGTCTTAATTTTATTCCACATTGGAACCTTCCAGAAAACTGGTCAACTTGTAATATCAGATGTCAAGTGACTTGTAGTAGCCATCTTAAGTCAGTGTCTTTACTTGTTTTGTAAAAGTCCCTTTTAAGCAGTTCATTATTATGTTTGATTAGCCAATGAAATTAAAGATTAATATCACAAATGCACAAGTCACATCTCATTGTGACAAGACAGCAAAGGCTTCCACACAGTAAACACGTCAGGGCTGTTCGACAATCATCTCAAAAATCCAGATAACATATGGTCAAAACTCAAAGGTCACTTTTGAGTGAAGCTCAATTTCCGAGTGCTCCATCTGGAATTCACGTCTTTCAGGCAATACCCGACAGAGACCATTGATGAATTCATAACCAGATGCAGAGACAAGGAGTGTGATTGTGAATTCATGGCAGCCGAGCTAGCTAATCACACTCATGGTAGCATCTACCCCAATGAAAGCATTCCAAAAAGACATCTTGAACCAACCCAAGGTAGAAGCACCATTACAAAGCAAACACAAGCACAAAGCAGACTAATAGGTACAGCGTCTACAGGCTGTGTGTAATTCATCCATTATTGGCATGATAGGCAATACAGGCAAGTGTAGTAAGCAATGTGGGCAGTACAGCCTCATAAATGCACCTAGAAAATGCTCAGCTTTTAATGTGCAAGGCATGTGGCACCACTGGAAGGACCAATGCAGAGAGCAAAGGTTGAAACAAGTGATTCAACAGCACAAGCAGCTGGAACCAGAGGCCAGACAAGTACAGCCTTCCAAACAACCAAATGTACAAAATAGCATCAAGACAAGATCCACGAAATGTCCAGCCAAACTATACTGTCAGATGATGAAGATGACCAGACCATTGACATATAAAGGGAGCAGACATTCAGCACAGTGAACATCAAAGGATGTAATGGCACATTGGCTGCAACAGAATCCTTTGCCACCAAATCCTTTGTCACCATCAAGATTGTACATCCACAGATGCAGGGTCAGCATAACCTATTTGCCAAACTGGATACCGGACAGGTGCAAACATCCTTCCACTCGGTACACTGAAATGTATGTACTAACGTAAGTAGCAAGTGGTGATTCGAACAACTGCTGCCAAACTCACCACGTACAGTGGATCAGACATTACACCCAGGTGTTGCTACAAAAATGCACCCTGGTCACCCCAGATATTTTATATTATGGAGACAATAGGTCCAGTGATCACAAGCCTGATGATCAGCATGCAAGGACCTGATGAGGACCAGAGACTACAAGGAGCACCTTAGGAAACCCTGTGCTTAGAGCAGGAGAGGATCACCTAACTCTACAGTGCAAATTATCAGCCAACAGGCGACACAACACACTTTGAATCGAATAAGGCTACCTGTTCCAAATTTGCAAACTTCATACTGTGAAACCAACGTGGAGTTACTATTTGACAGACAAGTGCAAACAAACCACCCCAGTTATTACTCGTCAATATTCCCACGAGTACATGTTGCATTACTCAAAAAACAGGAGAAGGTGAAAGATGCCCATGACTGGTATGCCTATTATTATTTTCTGAGATTCCCTCTGGCTTTAGCCACTACAGCTAGGTTGGGCACTCAGGTTTCTGAATATGTGATCATAACTGTTATCATTCATCTACCAATTGACTATTGACCTATGTTCAAAAGTGAGGTTCATCAGTATCATCTGATATATGTTATGTAGTCATCCAGTTATAGTTAGGACCAAGAAAGACCTAGTCAAGCTAGTTAACCTGCATGGTATTGATAGAAGATGGAATTTTTAACAAGGCACCCTTGGCCCATATGAGACAAACCATCATGAGATAAATTGGAAACAATGAACTTACCCAACTTGAACATCAGACAGAAAGTTCCAGTACACACCAAACTGACAAACTGACAGCACCTGGAATCCAGCAGAAATTATTAGCATATGTCCAGAACCAAGATCCTATCAAGTGCAAACACCAAATAACATGACAGTGTGATGAAGCAGATGCCAATTCAAAACAATATCACAACCAGAAACACTGAGCAAACCTATTGCAACCAGAACACACTTTAAGGCACAACACAAAGCACCCCTAACCAACATTTTGAAAGTGTATAACAGCATCCAGCAAAATACACCGTGTCTAAAACTAGACGGATAAGCAAAACACCGGCATGTTTCAGAGACTTGCAAATTTGTTGTTCTGTGTAAAAGTCTATTCAAACATAATGTTATTTTCTTTTGTTGTCATGTAAGTAGTTTGATTCTTTAACCTATTTGTTAGTTAGACAAAGAGGGAATATTATGAAATTATGACATTTGCTTTAAGGGGGCATATCTTAAAATATTGTCAATCAATACTACATCAACAAGATGTGATGTGTTAGTCCCATGACTTGTAGGCAGTCTGTAAGTAGCAGGTTTGACATTAGATGAACAATACTTAATTTCGTAGTTAACTCAATGGGAAGAATTTTCCCCTCATCAGAAGGGGAAGTTCAGGAGCGGGTGCGTGCAGGCACACCACCGATCGGCACCCCCGATTGGGGACGTTCCGCCATTTTACACGGGTGAGCCAATTAAGGCTGGCCCAGCGTGACATCCGCCAGGAAGTGCTATGCGGAGGGGTGGGGGGGTGGGGGGCGGCGGGAGGAGTTGGGGGAGGGGGATTCCCTAAGCCAGCTAAGTGCTGCCTCAGGGAGATCGGCGCCAAATTTAAAATGGGTAAATATAGAGAAATAAAATTTCCCTGACATGTCCCCTCATGTAACACTGTCATATGAGTTGGGACATGTCCATCATTTTTAATTAAACTTTTATTAAATTTTTAAAAACTGACATGAAACCTCATCCCGCCCGTGGATGAGGTTTGATGCTTTTTCTGAAGCCCGCCAGGGCTCCCAGCCTACCCGCTAACCTTATGGTTGGACAGGAAGGTCCATTAACTAGTTCAATTAGTTCTTAAATGGCCTCAATTGGCTGTTGACAGGTCGCCAGGCGCACAGCTGATTCGGCTGCACCCCCACCGACCTGAAAATTGAAATGACGCGGGATGACTTCAGGAGTTCTGCCCGATTCCATCCCACGTCATTTTACATGTCAGCAAGCAGGCCCCGCCCCCTGCTCGCTGACCTCAATATCCAGGCTTATCTGTATATAGTCTTATCTTCAAATAAAGAACCAGCATTACTGTTTCACCAATTCTTCTGTATGATCGGTATGTTTACTTTGAACAGAAGAATGTAACGACCACCATGCTAAATGTGATCGATTTAGAACAGATCTAGTTGCTCAAAGCTGGGCATCCATGAGGTGCAGTGGGTGATCAGCCTAGGATCAACCACCTTCAACTGCTTAATCAATCACCATCCCTCCATTACATCATAAGTAGAGAAATTCGTTAATGATTGAAGAGTGTTCAGTTTGATTTGCAACTCTTCAGATGATGAAGCAGAGTCCCTACATGCATGCACCAAGACCAGGACAATATTCAGGCTTAAGTTGGTGAGTGGTAAGCAACATTTGTGCTACGCATTGTGCCAGGTAATGACAATTTCCAACAATTCCGAATCTAACCATCTGCCCTTGACATTCAAAGGCATTACCATCGCTGAATCTCCCACTATCAAAACCCTGAGGTCACCATTGACCAGAAACTTAACTGGATCAGCTGCATAAATACAGGTTGCTACAGGGACAGCTCAGAGGCTGGGTATCCTGTGTTAAGTAACTCATCTCTGACTCCCCAAAGCCTGTCCACCATCTACAAAGCACAAGTCAGGAGTGTGACAAATACTCCCTACTTACCTGGATGAGTGCAGCTCCAACAACACTCAAGAAGCTTGAGACTGTCCAGGACAAAGCGACCCATTTGATCGGTATTACATCTGCAAATGGTGCAATGGCAGCAGTGTGTACCATATATAAGATGCACTGTAGCAACTTACCAGGACTCCTTCAACAGTGGCTTCCAAACCTTCCAAAGTGACCTCTGTCACATAGAAGAACAAGAGCAGAGGCACATTGGAACAGTTCTCCTCCAAGCCACACACCATCCTAACTTGGAAATTTATCGCCATTCCCCCAAAGCCAATGTGTCTAAAACATGGAACTCCCTTTCTAGTGGCATTGTGGGTGTATCTACATGGCTCACCAGCATCTTCTCAAGGACAAATAGAGATAGGCAATAAATGCTGGTCCCACCAGTGAGCCCTTTAAATTAATGTTTAGAATTGTGATATCACCGAAATTAAAATGGATTGACACATTTGTTAAAATAACAGAAAGAGGAATTTCAGTCAAATGTATTTGTGTTTTAGCAACCTACAACATCATTGTTACAAATGTTGTCTTGTTGACCTTCTCACAATGATTGTGCCTATAATTGGTTAAAACTCTTTTATGTTATTTAAGAATTACATGGAAAGAACTCAACCCATTCAGTATTCTTGCTTACTCCACTGGTAATAAAACAGGAAATGCCATTTGCCTCAAATAGGATTATTAGTTAGGAGTAAGAAAGGTCATCCAGAAGCAGCTTTATATAAACAACTTTTAATTATCACAATTTTTACAGACAGTAAAACAGAAAACCCTGAGCTGAGGTAATGAATATCTACTTTACAGGAGATACATTATGCACTTGCTTAATCCTTTAAGTACTGAATTACCTTTTCTGTATTCTTGTTCATTGGAGTGGAGCCAAGCTAAAAGCAAATCTAAAAAGATCACATCACTTAATTTCTTTTAACCGTGACTATAACTCTGGTACTTTAAGTATGATTACATTATAAAATCACTTCATAAAGCTTAGTGGTACAATTTTCAAGGGGGTGCAAGAACAGAGAGACCAGAGGGTGTTGGTGCATTAATCTTTGAAGATGGCAAACAGGTTAACAAAGCAGTTAATAAAGCATATGGAATCCTGGATGTAATAGAGGCATAGAGGGAAGGGGCATGGGGATTGCAGTGCGTGAATAACCTACATCTGTTCATTCCAATGCAGGCAACTTGCAAACATTGTACAGCTGGCTCATTAATATAATTGCAGCACACAGCCTGTACAATACATACTATTGAGGGGCCACAGGCCTGAGCAGGGACACAAAGTTGTGGGAGGCTATCACGAGTTCAAGCTAGCCTGCACTACTTAAAGCCAGCCTGCCCCTCTTAAAGGGGAGGTGCATTTTGGTAGAGCAGGTGCTGGCATTCATTGCAAAAGTGACTTTGGCCCTGGAAAGACACAGGCATGTCATAAACATGGTGGAGGGAGTGCTCCAAGGATTTGGGCACAGCAACAGAGTCCTTAGTGCAGGGTGTCAACAAGAGAAGCGAGGTCCTTTGTCCAGTGAGCCAGGAGGCCCTCCAGACAAACCCTCAGAGGACAAAGGGAGCAGATAGCTATGCAGGTCAATGCCAGGAGTGTAGCCAGTCCCAAGGATCTGGATACAATGCCACAAGAAGTTTCATAACCTCAAGGCAGTCATGGTTAGTGAATGCATCTTCAAATAATCAGCTTGGACCTATACTCATTGGAATTTAGAAGAATGAGACGTGATCTTATTGAAACATTTAAGATTGTGAGGGGGTTTCACAGGGTGGATGCTGAGAGGATGTTCCCTCTCATGGGAGAATCTTGAACTAGGGGACACAGTTTCAGAATAAGGGGTCACTTATTTAAGATGGGAATGAGGAACAATTTCTTCTTGGAGGGTCATTAATCTTTTGAATTCTCTAACCCAAAGAGCAGTGGAGGCTGGGTCCTCGAGTATATTCAAGGATGAGTCCGACACATTTTTGACCTACAAAGGAACCAAGGGCTATGGGGGACAGGCAAAAAAGTGGAGCTGAGGCCATGATCTTACTGAATGGTGGAGCAAGGGCCTGCTCCTGGTCCTGGTCCTATGTTCTTATGTTCTCTGGTGTGACATGGTGGCTTAAATGCTGATAACAGAATGACTGGCAAAGAATAATGGCACCATGAATGCTGCTAGGTTACCAGGCATTCAATTGTATGTTGTGCTGAGCATGAGTACACACCAACAGCACATTCAGGGAGTGGAAGCCTTCACAGTTGCAGTATATCATTGCATTTCAATGCTGTGCCTGAAAAGCAGCGTGTCTGCAGTCAATGGTACCCTGCACCATGGGGAAGCTTGGTATCCTAGTGAAGCCACGTGCATATTCCACCTGCTGATCCCTAGCCAGAAAGAATGCAATGTATTCCTCCTCCCCTCCTGACATACAGAACATCGCTGGCCTCCCTAATACAGGATTGGATGGCAAACCGCGAGATGTTAGAGATGTTGCCTGCTCCAACCTCAAAGGATTCTGACACCAAGATGATCATGGCTGTGGCCTCCCTCACAGCTGCTGGCAGTGCCATCCTTCCTCCACTCTGTGGCTGTTGGTCTGCCTGCTGCAGATGGCAGATTTCAGTGAGCACCTCCTTCATAAAACAGAAACCTCACATGCACTGTTTCTTGCCGAGGTTGAGGGAAGAGAATTGCTCCCTGAAGCTTCTGGATGAGTATGATTTTATTATTTTATAAAGTGAGACCGTATGCTGTTGGTAAATGAGTTGTTGAAGACTTGGCTTGACTTTGGCCTTGGTACAAAAGGGTCTTTTAGAATAGTTGGTGGGATTCTGCTCTCTCAAAAGTGACCAAATCCACGACAGCAACTGATTTTTACCTTTTGTTTGCTTGGATAGTCTGGGAACTAAGATTAATAATTGAAATTAAGCGCCAGCGGTCACCTGGGTGGCACATGAGTGTTAAAACACTGTCCTTTCACATCTGGAACCTGGATCTGAGTCTAGTCCTGAATGCTGGAATGAGTTTGAACAATTTCAATACAGACATAAGTTCATAGTACAATAATTTATCACTCATTGATACTTAATGACTGAAATATTGGAACAACTTCTCATTCACTATGAACATAACTGTCAAGGATAAGGAAAGGACATTGAATCCACCAAAACTCCTTAAGAGTTGAATACGGGACTCTGAGTGTAGTCTGACCAATGCATTAGAAAGGCTTATCACAACCTCTGTGAACTTGTATTCGGCTACATACCTCAACAATTTTTTAATTTGCTTTCAAAATTGCTTTGCTTTGAATGATGGAGCGAGTTTGAGCCATCTTGATGCCAACATTGAGTTCACAACTGAACAACTTATCACGGGCTGACATTAAATGATTGAAATGTTGGAACAGCTTCCCTGAAAGTGATGTGTGAATGATTGCTCCCACTTGCCTTTCTAAGTTTCCCTTTGTTAATTCTAATCCATTCATTACACACTTATGTCACGTTTGTTTTTGCACAGTAGGTAAGACTTTACATTTGCCAAGGTTAAATTTACACTGCCATAGAATGTGGCCAATTACAGACAGAGCTAAATCCTTCTGCAAATCTTTAAATACATCCTCTGGCTCCACTGTTCTCCATATTTTTGTATCGTTGCAATTCTGACAAGTTTACAGTGAGTTTGAGTGATACCCAAGATATTCACCTGGATTATTTATGTATTCCTTGGTGGCTGAAATCTTTGACACAATATGGACAACTTTGACTTTGTGCAATAGTGTCAAACAGTTGCTAGTGAGTTGGCCATCATTTTGCATATCCCCTGAATAACCCCAAAGGAAATAAAAATCAGGAAAGATGTAAAACTTTATCAGCCCTGTTTAAAAACCTGGGAGTAGCACTTATAGGGGTAAATTTTTCTCAGAGTGGCATTGGGCCATCTGCCCACTAGTGCGTTGAGAGGCCAAGTCTCATTTGTAGCAGCCCAGCAGGCTGTGGCCAGAAACTGACCAGTCTGACACAGCCGAATACTGGAGCGTCCGGACAGCCTCCAAGACAGAGGAAGGTAGGTTTCTGATCTGCAGTGGGACTTGGGGGAGGTGGAATCGCTGCAGTGCTCCTTCCAGCCCAGGTACCAACTGATGTCGGTCAGAGTGTGCATTGCCCAACATGGCAATTGTGGGCCTACTGGTGTCAACTTTTTAAATGGGCCTAACACCTGACTTCAGGGACTGCTCTGACTGCTCAGCAGTAGGCCCCAGTGAACAGTACTGGGCGCACAGTAACAAAAGGACAGGAGGCTGTTACCAATCACTTAACCTTGCTTGGCTTTTATGTCTTGGGTAAATGAGTTTGTTGGCCAACCAAACTCTAACTGTACGCTTTCCTATGTTCTCATCTATTGCTGCTTGCAATCAATAACGGGGAGGGAGAGACTGATGTAAGAATAAAGGGTGATGGTTTATTGAGACATAGGACAAAGCACCAGATCATATGTGCTCACTCAGTAACCTCCAGAACTAGACTTACAGTTCTTAGTTGCCCGCGTTGTGTAGTGATTCGTCAGTGCTGTCACATGATCAGTATATTTGCATTTTCTTAAAGGGACTGGGTACCTTACTTTATCACATCCCTCCCCCTTTTACTTAAAAGTACAGCTAGCAAGCTCAAAGCACATTAACTATTTACACAATAACCATTTACAGGTCAAGTATCTCAGGAGGTTTTCTCGGATATGTTGAGCATCTCAGTTCAACAGCCTCAGCTGGTTTCTCCAAGACCTCCTTTTCATGAGACAGTTGTCCGCTAGGTTCCTCAGCTGAAACTGGCAGGTTTGTCTACCCAATCCCCTCGGGTCCCGGAGACCCCACTGGTACTTCCCAATCATGTGACCTGTCCTCTACATGCGGCACAAACTCAAGTGTAGGTGAAGACTGCGTTTCTTCTTGTGGGACTGGTGTTCTTTTGTGGAGATGATATCCATGTGTTGTCTAATTATTTGGCCATTTACCGATAGGAGATGGGTCCGGTTACTGCAGTCACCCCGCGTAACATCCAATTGGGCCCAGCTCCAAAGTTCCTTGTGAGGACTGCATCTCCCACCATGAAAGTTCTTTCGCGACCATGACCATCGGGCCTGGTCTTCTGCGCCTCTTTGCTTTTCTCCACCCTCCCCTCTAAATTCATCCAGATAAGGGTCAGGCGGGTGTGGAGACATCTCTGCATTAATAGTTCAGCAGGGGCAATGCCGGTCGTTGTGTGTGGCGTGGTCTGGTATGTGAACAAGAACTGGGACAATCTCATGCCAATGGAATCATCTTCCATCTCTTTCATCCCAGATTGAAAGGTTTGGACTGCCCGCTCAGCCATGCCATTCAGTGCTGGGGCTGGGTGGTAGGGTGAGGTTTTGATATGGGTAATGCCGTTAAGGATCGTGAGCCTGCAGAACACCCCACTGGTAAAAGTGGTCACATTGTCGGACTCAAAGACCTCTGGCAACCCATGCACTGCAAAACTCTGCCGCAAACGTGGTAGCCAACGTGGGCAACCGGACTTCATAGATGTCCATTCATTTGGAGTGGGAATCAATCAGTAAAAGTAACATTGTGCCCAAGAAGGGTCCCATGTAATCGACATGGAGACGCACCCATAACCACCCATGAGTGCAATGGAGCTAAGGGGGGGCAGATTTTGCACCTGCTGGTATTGAGGACAGCTTTTGACCAGGGTTTCGATATCCAAGTCCATGCCTGGCCACCACAAATAGCTGTGTGTGAGCATCTTCATTCTGCTAATGCCCAGGTGAGGGCTATGTAGCTCGGCTAATAACAGTCTTTGCCCCCTCGGGGGCATGATAACCCTTGCTCCCCAGAGTAATATACTGTCCTGGCAGGAGAGTTCATATTTGCGATCAGAATAGGGTTTCATCTCCTCAGGTTTAGATCCACCTGATCAACCATTCAAGACCTGCTCCCGGACATTAAACAATAGCAGGTCCCAGCTGGCCCACTCACGGATTTGTCTGGTCTGGATAGGGGAGGAATCCAGAGAATTTATCACTAAGACCAGTTCCTGGGGAATCGGAGCATCCCCATTATTAGCTGGCAGGGGAAGGCAGCTTACTGAGTCAGCCTGTGTGATTGGAGTTCCCAAATGGTGAACAAAAGTGTATCGTAGGCAGCTAATATTAGTGCCCATCTCTGGATGTGAGCCGATGCGATAGGTGGTATCGCTTTATTTTCTCCAAATAATCCCAGTTGGGGCTTGTGGTCGGAAATACAGAAATAGCGACCGTGGAGAGATTGATGAAACTAACGGGCACCAAACACAATAGACAAGCCCTCTTTTTCAATTTAGGAATATCATCCCTCTGCGACACTGAGTGCGCGAGATGTATAACCAATGGGTCGTTCAGAGCCATCCAACATCCGATGTGAAAGGACGGCCTCTATTCCACAAGGTGACGCTTGTTAAAATTAATTCTTTCTTGGGGTCAAAGTGGATCAACAAGGCTGTCGATCCTAACAATCGCTTCACTTTCAGGAAGGCATCCTGGTGCGGGGCTTGCCAACTCCATTTCTCATTCTTCTTAAGCAGGCCATACAATAGGGTCAGCACAGTCAAGAAGTTTGTGAGGAATAGTTTACCATGCCCAAGGAGGCCTTAAGCTCTGTGGTATCTTTCGGGGCAGGTGTCTCATGAATGGCCTGGGCTTTTTCTTCCACAGGATTCAGGCCCTGTGCATCAACCTTGTGGCCCAGTTGTGACCTCCTTGGCTTGGAACAGACACTTCTCTTGTTTGAAACAAACCCCGACTTGTGCAAAGGGTTTGAGCTCCTCTTCTAGATTTGCTAACTGCTCATCATCGGTCAGTCCTGTGACCAATACGTCATCCAAGTAAACGTTAACATGGGGCAATCCTTGGAGAAGTTTTCCATCGTTCTTTGGAAAATAGCACACGCCAAGGAGACCCCAAAGGGTAAATGTGTGTATTGATACAATCCTCAGTGACGAATTCCCTAGAGTCCTTTTCCAACTCTACCTGCTGGTAGGCATGGCTCATGTCTAATTTTGAATATGTGCTGCCCCCTGCTTACTTTGAATATAATTCCTCAATCTTGGGTATCGAGTGTCTATCAAGTTTGGCCACCTTAGTGACAGTTAGCTTGTAGTCATCGCATAAACCAACACTTTGGTCCGGCTTCAGAACCGGTACGACAGGTGCTGCCCACTCAGAAAATGGCATTGGTTGTAGGACGCTGTAGGTTCCAGTCTCAACTTTGTCCCATAGAGCACAAAGGACTGGTCTGGCTCTTATCAATATGGGGATTGCATTTGGGGCTACATGGATCCTGGCCTGTAGCCCTGGAATCCTTCCTAACTTATCATTGAAAATGGAAGCATAATTTTACAACAATTCCTGTAAGCCTTTCATTGCAACTTGAAAAATTTTGGCCCATTTCACAGAATCACACAGTGCAGAAGAGGCCCTTCGGCCCATCGAGTCTGCACCGACACATGAGAAACACCTGACCTACCTACCTAATCCCATTTACCAGCACTTGGCCCATAGCCTTGAATGTTATGATGTGCCAAGTGTTCATCCAGGTACTTTTTAAAGGATGTGAGGCAACCCGCCTCCACCACCCTCCCAGGCAGCGCATTCCAGACCGTCACCACCCTCTGGGTAAAAAGGTTTTTGCTCACATGTCCCCTAAACCTCCTGCCCCTCACCTTGAACTTATGTCCCCTCATGACTGACCCTTCAACTAAGGGGAACAGCTGCTCCCTGTCTACCCTGTCCATGCCCCTCATAATCTTGTACACCTCGATCAGGTCGCCCCTCAGTCTTCTCTGCTCCAACAAAAACAACCCAAGTCTATCCAACCTCTCTTCATAACTTAAATGTTTCATCCCAGGCAACATCCTGGTGAATCTCCTCTGCACCCCCTCCAGTGCAATCACATCCTTCCTATAATGTGGCGACCAGAACTGCACACAGTATTCCAGCTGTGGCCTCACCAAGGTTCCATACAACTTCAACATGACCTCCCTGGTTTTGTAATCTATGCCTCGATTGATAAAGGCAAGTGTCCCATATGCCTTTTTCACCACCCCATTAACATGCCCCTCCACCTTCAGAGATCTATGGACACACACACCAAGGTCCCTTTGTTCCTCAGAACTTCCTAGTGTCATGCTGTTCATTGAATACATCCTTGTCAAATTATTCCTTCCAAAATGTATCACCTCACACTTTTCAGGGTTAAATTCCATCTGCCACTTATCTGCCCATTTGACCATCCCATCTATATCTCCCTGTAGCCCAAGACACTCAGCCTCACTGTTAACCACCCGGCCAATCTTTGTGTCATCCGCAAACTTACTAATCCTCCCCCCCACATAATCATCTATGTCGTTTATATAAATGACGAATAATAGGGGACCGAGCACAGATCTCTGTGGTACACCACTGGACACTGGCTTCCAGTCACTAAAGCATCCTTCTGTCATCACCCTCTGCCTCCTACAACTAAGTTAAATTTCAATGTAATCTTTCCAAGCCAGTTGCAGCCTATTAAGCTGGGGCCCTCTCCAGCTGCCACTAATAAGGGCAATTTTTCAGATTGATCTCCATATGTCGCTGAGACTTGACAGAGCCCTTTCAGTTTTATTTCTTCACCCACGTATGTCCTCAGCTTTGTGTCCGAAACTTCTAAATTCAAAGGATAGATCCCTTTACTCAGGTAGCTAAATGCATGCTCTACAACGACGGACATTGAACCTCCCCAATCAACTTCCATCTTAATGGGTTGTCCATTGATCATTATGGCTACTTGGATTGGCTCGGTTCTACCCACTTTGAGGTTATATAATGAATAGATGTCTGATTCTATTTCTTCTGGCTCTCCCATGAGGCATATTGCACGATTTTTCCTTCTGCCTTTATATAGTGTTGTTTTTGCCTTTCTCTGTAGTGCCGTCTTATGTGGCCATAGCAGTGGCAGAAAAAGCACTCGACTTGTTTAAGTTGTTGTTCGCTCACTGGAGGCCTGGATGTATTTCTCTCGTTCATTTTGTGGGTTTTCACTGCAGTGCCGTTGTTTTTCAATGATCTGGAGCGAGAGAGCGTTTCCCGCCTTTCCACAGAGTCCAAAGTTTTCATGCCTTTTGTTGCCGTATTGTCCTACTCGACCATATGGAAGGCGCCATTTTGTGTCTCTTTGATAACTTGGGAATTTCTAACAGCACTCTCCATTGTGGTAGCTAATTCTAATGCCTTTTTGAAGTCTAGACTAGGTTCGGCTAGCAAACGCCTTTGGATAGTATCATCTCCAATCCCGCATATCAGCCGGTCTCTCAACATATCACTAATAGATATTACAAATTCGCAATGCTCAGTTAATGCCTTTAAAATAGCCACATAGTCAGCTATTGCCCCCCATGGAAGCCTATTCCTTGAATTGAACTTGAAGCGCAGGATAGTAACTGCGGATTTTGGTCTCAGGTAGCTCTGTCCAATTTTTATTAATTTGTCAAAAATCTTCAAGCCTGGAGTGCTAGGTGACATAAGGCTGCAGATCAGACCATACTTTTTGCTCCCATGGGGAGCAAAGAACTTCCCTCTTCTTCTCCAGCCCATCGATGTTGTTAGCAGTAAAAAAGAACACTAGGCGTTCGACATACTGAGACCATCATCTGAAATGGGGTTGAATCATTCGGTGTGCCTGAACTCCAGCATCATGGACGACTGCAAGGAGACTGCACTACCGATAGGCTTTCCAGGTAATGATGAACTTAGGTGTTTGGCTTACCGTGGATTCACGCTCTCTCTGGGGTCTCTCATAATTTTCAGTCCATAGCCATTTTTTATGTATTTACTCTTTTAAATGCATTGCCGCTTTAAGAGCAGTTACCGTTTTTTTAAAACTCTGTCTCTGCAGCCGCCGGCTTTTCTCTGCTGGGTTTCGCGCTCTTTGAGTTTTGGCAGGATCCCTGCAATTATGACTCTGCAGGGCTTTTTATTTTAAACTGCAGCACTGCTTTCTGCTCCGATTGCCAGCTGTCGCCTATTTTATAAGTAAAAGTACAGATGCTCTTTCCAATGCTTTTCTCATCCATCTTGAAATGGTTTTTTTTGTTCTTTATCCTCATCGCTATTTTTATGTCTTGGGTAAAGGCGTTCATTGGCCACCCAAACTCTAACTGCACACCTTCCTATATTCTCATCAATTGCTGCTTGCAATCAATAATGGGGAGAGACTGATGTAAAAATACACAGTGATGGTTTATTGAGACATAGGGCAGAGCACCAGATCATATGTGCTCACTCAGAAACCTCCAAACTAGATTTACAGTTCCCAGTTGCCTGCACTGTCCAATGATTCGTCAGTGCTGTCAGATGATCAGAACACTTGCATTCTCTTAAAGGGACAGGGTACCTCACTTTACAACACTGGCATAGTCAGCAACTTCAGTTTTCTGCAAAGCTGGTTTCAGTCCAGTGATGGGTGTGTGCAGCCTCTTTTGTTTTGCTTTTTTATCTAAGGTGATTGGCAAAGGAAGCAGCAACAACAACAACAACATGACACAAAACGTTTTCTTCCACAGTGAGTGGTCAGAACCTGACAGTGTGGTGGAGGCAGCTTCAATCATGGCTTTCAAAAGGGAGTTGGATCATTATCTGAAGAGAAAAGCTTTGCAGGGAATGGGGAAATGGCTGGGGAATGGGACTAGGTGAGTTGCCCTTAGGCAGTAGAAGCAAAGTCTTTGAATATTTTTAAGGCAGAGGTAGATAGATTCTTGATAAGCAAGGGGGTGAAAGATTATAGGGTGGGGGGGGGGGGGGTGGAACGTGGAGTTGAGGCTACAATCCGATCAACCATGGGCAGGATTTTCCCATCGGCGAGCGAGGGTGGGGGGGGGCGGAGCCCACTCGCTGATGCGTAAAATGATGGGCGGTGACATCGGGTGGAACTCCCAATGATTTTCAGGTAGGAGGGGGGCGCAGCAAAATCAGCTGTGTGCCCGCTGACCTGTCAATGGCCAATTGAGGCTGTTGACAGAGTCACTTAACTAATCAATGGACACGCCCGTCCAACCTTAAAGATGGCAGCCAGGCCTGGAGCCCCAGCGGGAGTTAGAAAAAGTATCAAACCCCATCCACAGGCGGGAGGAGGTTTCATGTCGGGTTTAAAAAAATGTTATTGCAGTTTTTTAAAAAATTATGGACGTGAGCCAAATCATGTGACAGTTTCACATGAGGGGACATGTCAGGAATTTTTTTTTTCTCTATTTTTAATACTTGTGACAGAACAGCCAACCTCCCTGAGTGCGTGAAAGAGCGCACTCTCAGGTTTAGGGGTTTCTCCCCGCCCACACAGGGAGTGCACAGCACTTCCCTGCGGACATCGCGCTGGGTGGGCCTTAATTAGCCCGCCCACGTAAAATGGCGCTGCGCGCCCACAATTCAACTTCACCCCCAACGGGAGATGGGGTGGGGGGGTGGAATCCTGCCCCAAGATCTTATTAACTGGTGGAACTGGTAGGAGGGGCCAAGTGGTCTACTCCTGCTCCTAATTCACATGTTCGTATGTTCTTACAGAGAGCCAGCACAGTCCCAATATGCTAAATGGCCACCTTCTGTGCTGTAACCATTCTGTAATTCTGTGATATTGTGGCCCAGATCTTGTGCGGAGTGGCCATCACTGTCAGATTGCTGCTCCACTCAAAATTTTCCATGGCTCAATGCTTCTCCACATTTCTTGCCGGGTCTTCTGAACCCAGCTTCTCCAGGAATGAGGAGTGCAATGTGCCCCAAAGCGCTCCATCGCAGTGCTGTTGCTTCAGGGGGAGGACAGGACACTCCTGTTTTAATAAACTAGCTGCCATATGGTAAGTTTAAAGGTCCAGTGTGAACGTTAGTGAATGGGTGAGTGGATGAATGTTAGTGAATATTGAATGGGTGAGTGGATAAATGAGTGAACTGGATGGTGTTAGGGAGAGTAGGTGGGTGAGGTTAAGTGGGAACACCAACACCTGCAAGTTCCCCTGCAAGCCATATACCATCCTGACTTGGAAATATATCACCATTCCTTCACTGTCGCTGGTTCAAAATCCTGGAACTCTGTTCCTAACAGTGTTGTGGGTGTACCTACATCACATGAATTTCAGTGGTTCAAGGAGGCAGCTCATCGCCACCTTCTCAAGGGCAATTAGGGATGAGCATTAAGTACTGGCCTAGCCAGCGACGCCAACATCCCATGAAAGAATACATTTATTAAAAGTGGGTAGAGTGGATGAGGTAGGTGAACAGGCTACTAAGTGGGTGAGGTGTCATGTGGGTTGGGTGGCAGGTGGCAAGTTGGTAGGGTGGTGGGTGGATGAGATGGTAGGTGGGTAGGGTAGCATGTGGGTGAAGTGGCAAGCGGGTGAGTGGGTAGGTGGATCGGGTGGGTAGTCAGGACGGTTTGGGGGGGTAGCAAGTGGTTGGGGAGGGTTGAGGTGTAGTTGGGGTCAGGAAGGGTAGTTGGATCAGGGCGGGTTGGGGGGTGGTTGGGGGAAGGGTCAGTGTGAGTGATTGGTGATTCAGTTCTGTTATTATCCAGGAGTTAGACTAGGTTTTAACCTGTCTAACATTTTTTGGGTAACAATCAAGGTAAGTACCATGGAACTGTCTGCGGAGGGTCCCATGAGCAGGGGAATTGCCCATCGAAAATTCAAATCTCTCAGGCAATTCCCATGGAAGTCAGCATGTTGGGCCTTCCACAATGTCCTGACACACATCATAGGCCGTATGTCCAGTGTGCAACGATCTAGAGACCAGAAGATCTGGGTCAGTGTTTCGGACCTGCACGCATCCCAGAGCAATACAAACCAATGGATTTTATGAGCATTATATGTCATTGCAAAGAATAGACTATCTACAATACAAGGTGTGGCTGGGTGCCAGTAATAATGGAGCAATTCCAGTTGTCAGAACATAATTTGTGCCTGAGGCATAGGGTAAATTAACTGATTCTGCACTCCCATAGCAGGGAGTTGAGCTTGAAGGGAGCGTGGGTCATAGAATTGGGGCAACAGTCCAATACCTCATCTCTAATAAGCGCTCCCTTGAGGGTGGAGCCAGGAAGGAGCTTCTATCGCTATTCTTCAATATTTTCATCAAAAGGAAAATATTGCACAGAACACCAGTTGCAAAACTTTACAAGCAACTCCTTCGGGCTGTGGAGCTCTGCCCAGTCAGGGTCAGTACCCAAAATACTTGTTTAAATCTGTGATCTATCACTAGTCCTACGTAAATTTGCCAAGTCTTTGCATGCTCTCCGCAATCAGGTGGATTTCATGAGACCCCTGTATTTGCTGCAGTTGCTTCTGACTAGACCTAGTTGTTAACTTATCTTATCCAGCACAAGAAGAGATAAAAAAACTGGTCAAATTTCCTAAAATTCTTTCAACAAGTTTATTTAGAAAATGGAAATGCTAAATCCCATCCTTATGTACTGCCTTGATGAACTTCTTTAATTGATTAATCAGTGAAGAATTGACTAATGCTCAATGACTGTAGCCAGAATTCACTAATGGCATTTAGTCAACAGATGTTGATTTTGTTGATAGACCGCTGATATCTTTCAGCTCCAAACACAGCTAATTTATTGGTCTAGCTTGTCTCATGCAGCTGAGGTTGAAACTTCATCTGTTAATTCATACGACTGGGAGACTGTGTCACAGTGACCTGTACAGGGATTTCATTCAAATTGATTGCAATGACCATCATAGAGCTGGTCCTTCAGATTCACACAAAACAATGAAATTACAATTTCTATTCATATTGAGGGACAGGAGACTTGGTTCAAGAATATTTTCATAGTTACAAAACACACTGAGGTCGGAATCTTCCAGCAACACCCCCCCTCCCCACCCCACGCACGCACCCCCCGCCCACCCCCCCCCCCACCCCCACAGCGGGTTTACCCACAGTGATGCCAACAAGCCACTGGAATCTCTGTTCACATCAGCCAGACCGGAAGATGCCGCCATCGTGAGGGGCTGGGAAATTCCAGCCTGAGTCACCAAAAGTCCTAAATGTTCGTGTATGACTGAGATTTTAAATATTGTTCTATGCCCGAAATCACAGTCATGTAAACATAAACTCTTCCATACGTATGTGATATTTCTCCTGTCATCCACTCTGGGTTAGAGTGAAACAAAATCCCAACTTTCTGTGTTCAGACCAAATACCATAGCTTTGCTTCCTACTGTATCCCAGCATAACATATGGGCAGCAATTTATTGGCCCATGTCACCATACAAGCATTCTCTATATTGAAAATTGCAAAGGAAATATCACTTTTTCCCTAGTATTACAATAGGACTAAAGCAGGCTTGTAGGGTGTGTGTGTGTGTGTGTGTATGTGTGTGTGTGTGTGTGTGTGTGTGTGTGTGTTTAATTTAATTAAACTGAAGACAGTCAGACTGCATGGTTTAAATAATCAAAGGGGCTAGGTATAAAAACAGGCCTTTTGAAACGGAAATGGATGAACTAACATTTGTATTTGTAGGTAAGTTGAGAGGTTGTTTGAATTTCAAAAGGGAATTAGAAGGTGACAGGGAAAATAGTTGCATCTCGCAGGGGTTCATAGGTAAACAAGCAGTGGGGATATTATGTTTTATTGACCCAAAAGCAAAGACAACAAACATGAAAGATCTTATATTTGGAAGAGTTTGAGTTTTAAAGAAAGTTTAAAACAATGGATTTAAAGAATAAAGGGGAGAAAATATATTTAAGGAAAAATTGAAAGCTGTATGAGGAGTGACCACGTGAGAACCTGAAGAGTGTATTGTGAACAATCAGCTTTTAGCCCCCTCAGAGAAGTGTTTGCTTGTTCCAGAAAGCAAAGTTTAGTTAAAAGCATTGAAATTCCATTGTTGAGTGAGAGGAAGAGAGAAGCTGTGAACTTATAGTGACTGTGGGTACCTTGTGGTAATATTATTGGATGCTTAATAGATTAAGAATCTATTTGGACTGTTGCCTGGAAAATGGTATTTATTTGGGAGTCTAGCTAAGTAGAAATCCTTTATGAAATGTTATAAGACTAAATTTAACTGTGCAATTGTAAGCTTGTGTTCCTAAGTTTTTTTTCTTTTGTTAATAAACGTTTTAATTTAACCTTTAAAATCTTCAAAAGTGGTAGTGGACACTTTACTTCTGACTTCAGTGCACATATATTCTCATAATAAAAATACAAACTGCAAATAGTTATGATAGCTTGGCCAAATTTGCCTTTGAGAATTGGTCAGCCTGGCAATTGCCATCTGCTACATCATAACAAAATGTGCAGAGACAATGTAATTTTAGTGATATTCTTACCTGATTCAATAATATAGCAAACCTCAATCACACCAATGTGGAAGATAAGGACAGACATAATTCCTTTTAAACCTGCATAACTCTCATGGACTGCATGGTTTCCTTTTGGAGTTGAATCCACAGATACATGTATGAACTTCAAAATCAAAATTAGGTGGACTGCATGATTATCTTCCCACTTTAAATATTAAACCACCACTGTTTACTAATATCAAAATGGCATGGACATTTAAATACTTGTTAACAGACTAACTATTTTTTGCTGAGTAAGAGTTGTTTGAGCATGTGAAAGGCTATGGAAAATCTATGGCTTCCTCACACATACCCGAGCACAATTTCTCCAATTCATTCTACAGTTCCAGCATAATCTTCGAGACATCTGGCCTTGTACATTTGTCTGTGGGTGGACCCCATTGTTATGCTATCAAATATACAAGGAAAAATGAATAAAAACATTTTTGTGCAACAAGTCTTCTGGCAGCTCCCACCTACTGTGGTCCTCAATGAATTCACGTAACTGCTGGAAATTTTTCCAAGTGTAACAGCCGAAGCAGCTCAGTTTTGACAAATTCTGATATATCCCATAATAGTCCTGGAAGAAATAGGGTATGGCACCTATCCAAGGATGAAGCAAGGCCCAGCTGAAGAATGATATTCTACAGACATCCCAAACTCTCCTCTACTGACACGAAGGCAAAGATGTCAATTTCTATCATTACGACTTCATTATTGAGTTTTCTTTCACCAGCACTGAGGTGCACAAGAAATGCTGCTAACCTTCTAATAATTTAACACATCTTGCATATCATTTCTGCAAAACTGTCGAATACCTATTTTGTCAGGTATCTCCAGAGGTTTGTTTGAGCATTTCAGGTATTTTCAAAGCAAATTCTGTAAAATTTGTTTGGCACACCCCACTGTCTACTGCAACAGATTCAGGATCAACTGGGTTCTTGTGAATTGGTTTAGTTGTCAGTTTTATGTTCTCTGCAGTGGATGTGCCAAGTTGGTGTAACAGTTCCTGCAGTTCCTGTTGGGAAATATTTCTTTTGATAAAATTTTTATCTTTTTGTTTTGTCTCTCTGGAACCAGATCTATATAATCACAAATGACTAGGAAAGTATTGTTTTTTGCATCTTTACAATCTTTGAAACAATTATTAATGGGGGACGGAGGTGGCATTAGCAGTATTGTCATTAGATTAGTAATCCAGATACCTAGGGTAACACTCTGGGGGCACTGTTTCCAATCCCACCACAGCAGGTGTTGAATTTGAATTCAATAAAAATCTGGAATGAAAAGCCTAATGATGACCATTGTCAATAGTTGTAAAAACCCATCTGATTCACTCATGCCTTTTAGTTTAGGGAAGGAAATCTGCTACCCTTACATGGGCTGCATGTGACTCCAGGTCCACAGCAATGTAGTTGACTCTTAAATGCCCTCTGAAATGCCCTAGCAAGCCACTCAGCTGTGTCAAACCGCTAAAAACAAGTCAATGAGGAATTAAACCAGGCCAACCAGCTGGCATTGACCTAGGTGCTGAAAGTGACAACAGCAAACTCCGCCCTGCCAACCCTGCAAAGTACCCCATGGGGGCTTGTTCACAGACTAGTCAAGCAACAGCCTGACTAGTCATACTCATGGAATCATACCTTACAGATAATGTCCCAGGCACCACTAGCAGGGCTGACCCAGCAGAGATGGCAGTGGTATGCAGTCGTGGGGGGGGGGGGTGGTGAGGGGGGGGGGGGGGGGGGGTGGGGGGGGATTTGCCCTGGGAATCCTCAGCATTGACTCCGGACCCCATGAAGTCTCATGGTATCAGGTCAAACACGGGCAAGGGAACCTCCTGCTTGTTACCACATACTGTCCCACACCACCACCACCACCCGCTCCTCCACGTTGAACATCACTTGGAGGGAGGACTGAGAGTGGAAGGGCACAGAATCTAGTCTGTACCAGGAAAGGCTTGCTAGCACCACTACAGACCGAGCTGGCTGCGTCCTAAAGGACATCGCTGCTAGACTGAATCTGCAGAAGGTGGTGAGCAAACCAGCAAGAGGGAAAAGCATACTTGACCTCATCCTCACCAAACTGCCTGGTGCAGATCCATCTGGCAGATCCATCTGTCTATGACAGTATTGGTATGAGTGACCGCCGTACAATCATTATGGAGACAAAATCCCATCTCCACACTGAGGATAGCCTCCATCATGTTGTGTGGCACTACTACCGCTAAATGGGATCGATTTTGAACAGATCTAGCAACTCAATACTGGGCATCCATGAGGCGCTGTGGGCCATCAGCAGCAGAATTGTACTCAACCACAATCTGTAACCTCGTGGCCTGGCATAGCCCCCACTCTATCATTACTATCAAGCCAGGGAATCCATCCTGGTTCAATTGAAGAATGCAGGAGGGCATGCCAGGAGCAGCACCAGGCTTACTTAGAGATGAGGTGTCAACCTGGTGAAGCTACAACACAAGACTATTTACATGCCAAACTGTGTAAGAAGCAAGTGATAGACAGAGCTAAGCGATTTCACAACCAACGGATCAGATCTAAGCTCTACAGTCCTGCCACATCCAGTCAAGAATGACAGTGGATAATTAAACAACTCACTGGAGGAGGAGGCTCCACAAGTATCCCAATCCTCAATGATGGGGGAGCCCAGCACATCAGTGCAAAAGATGAAGCTGAAACATTTGTAACAATCTTCAGCCAGAAATGCCAAGTGGATGATCCACCTCAGCCTCCTCCAGAGGTCCCCAGCATCACAGGTGCCAGTCTTCAGCCAATTCGATTCACTCCACGTGATATCTAGAAATGGCTGAAGACACTGGATACTGCAAAGGCTATGGGCCCTGACAATATTCTGGCAATAGTACTGAAGACTTGTGCCCCAGAACTTGCCGCGCCCCTAGCCAAGCTGTTCCAGTTCAGCTACAACACAGGCATCTACCCAGCCAATTGCTCAGGTGTGTCAAATCCAACCCAGTCAATTACTGCCCCATCAGTCTACTTTCGATCATCAGTAAAGTGATGGAAGGGAGTCATCAACAGTGCTATCAATCAGCACTTGCTTTGCAATAACCTGCTCACTGGCACTCAGTTTGGGTTCTGCCAGGGTTACTCAGTTCCTGACCTCAATACAACCTTGGTTCAAAAGTGGACAAAAGAGCTGAACTACAGAGGTTAGGTGAAAGAGACTGCCCTTGACAACAAGGCAGCATTTGACCAAGTGTGGCATCAAATACCCTGAGCAAAACTGGAGTCAATGGGAATCAGGGAGAAAGCTCTCCCTGGTTGGAGTTGAGCCTAGCAAAAAGGAAGACAGTTGTGGTTGTTGGAGGTAAATCAGCTCCAGGACATCACTGCAGGAGTTCCTCAGGGTAATGTCCTCGGCCCAACCATCTTCAGCTGCTTCATCAATGGCCTTCCTTCCATCATAACGTCAGAAGTGGGGATGTTCGCTGATGATTGCACAATATTGAGTACCATTCACGACTCCTCAGATACTGAAGCAGCCCATGTCCAATTGCAGCAAGACCTGGACAATATCCAGGCTTGGGCTGACAAGTGGCAAGTAAAATTCGTGCCACACAAGTGTCAGGCAATGACCATCTCCAACAAGAGAGAATCCAACCACCACCTTTTGATATTCAATGGCATTACCATCACTAAATCCCCCACTATCAACATTCTGGGGGTTACCGTTGACCAGAAACTGAACTAGACCAGCCATATAAATACTGTGGCTACAAAATCAGGTCAAAGGCTAAGAATTCTGTAGTGTGCAACTCACCTCCTGACTCCCCAAAGTCTGTCCACCATCTACAAGGCACCAGTCAGGAGTGTGATGGAACACTCACCACTTGCCTGAATGAGTGCAGCTCCCACAACACTCAAGAAGCTCGACACCATCCAGGACAAAGCAGCCCACTTGATTGGCACCACATCCACAAGCATTCACTCCTTCTACCACTGATGCACAGTGGCTGCAGTGTGTACCATCTACAAGACGCACTGCAGAAACTCACCAAGGTTCTTTCGTCATCCCTACCAAGCCCACAACCATTACCATCTGGAAGGACAAGGGCAGCAGATAGATGGGAACACCACCACCTGGAAGTTCCCCTCCAAGTCATTCACCATCCTGACTAGGAAATATATCGCTGTTCCTTCACTGTCGCTGGGTCAAAATCCTGGAACTCCCTCCCTAACAGCGCTGTGGGTGTACCTACACCACATGGACTGCAGCGGTTCAAGAAGGCAGCTCACCACCACCTTCTCAAGGGCAATTAGAGATGGGCAATAAATGCTGGCCTAGCCAGCGACACCCACATACCATGAATGAATGAAAAAAATCAATTAAATTTTGGGGTAACACCTGTTTTCATTGTCTATTTTACCTATGTACTGAGGATCTGTTGCAAGCTGATTGGTTGGTCTTGGAACAATCTGTTATGATGATCTGTATTATTCCAATCTCAATCAGGAGCAGAACATCTTCATTGTAATTTTATCACCCTGGATCCTCTAGTCTTTGAGCATTTAAAGTGTAGGGGAAAGAGTCTTTTGTTTCCACATCTTCAGCCACAGTATGTCTAATTACATGTTTCTTCACAACAGTATATTAAGGGGAATATTAAAATCAGATGCCTACTCCATTGGAACCTATGACCCCCTCAGCAATATCAGTCAGAGGTTTTTCCTCTGATTGGTGCAGATTCATGTAGTATATCCAATCCTAGAATAATTGCATTTATTAAGTTAATTTATCAATGTGGCTCCTCAAAAGGGCTACAATCAGTTAGTTGTGGTAAGTCATAGAAAATCGAATTATAGCAGTTAAAGCAAACTACAGAAAGACAGAAACTTGCTTGAGAGAAAAGTGTCATAGTAACAATTGGAGTTCGGCTATGTGTAATTATCACATTAATTACTACCAAGATAGCCTTAAATATCACAGACAGAAAGATCATTCCACAGTGGCAATTTAGCCTTCTCTATTATGTGACAATCCTAAATATAAAGACCAGTTCCAAATTAAGTGCAAATTAAGTATCCTCATATGCAAGTAAGTTTATTGTGCATAAGAGAAATATCATTACACTGTGTATTTACTGCAGACTCTCCCTCATCAGCTTTTATTAAACTGTGTGTTCAATATTATGTTTGTTCCTAAAACTCAAAACTTATTAACTAATAATTCTGTGGCCATTCCTAGTCTTAAAAGATAACTGGGCATTTTCTCTGTCCCTCTCGAATTATTTTATGTGACAGTAATAAAAGTATTTATTTTTACTTTTTATTTCTATCGTTATCCAATTGTTTATTTATGGATGCTATATATTCTTTTGGTCTTTTCTTATTCTTAGATATCTAAGATTCACTTGTTCAATTTTTTGAGGTATTGTTTTCTTCACACCACTGCCCTGTACCCCCCACCCCCATTTCTTTTCATCCGTTTTAAATTTATCTATTGTAAACAAAGTCCAGAGGATCTGAGTTTGTGCCTGACATCTTCAACCATATCATTGTCTGGTATTCTGAAATCCACCAGTCCAGTGCCTCTCTTTTTGGAAGGACTAGGTCTTGTCACATTGAAGGATCTAACTTCTTTAACTGGCTGATGATCTTCCATTCCCGAGTACAATCTGTAATCTGGGGACTGGTGTTTTCTTGTTCTTTGCAAGCGAACAGAATCATCTCGAGACTTGCTTCCAGACCTGTTATTGTGTGGTACTTCTTCAGTGACTTGATTAGCTGCTGATCTTTCATTTCTTATCCATCTGGAGTCATCGAGACCTTGATTAGCTTTGCTGTAAGATCTGATTGGTGACCTATGTGACTTTCTGCCCACTCTAGATGTTCCATTATCAAGCATTCCAGATAATCCTTCTATTGACCTGGAAGAGCGAGTGCTTATTTTACTAAACACTCTGCTTTCATAGTTCTCCCGTCCGTGATCTTTTTTGTATGGTATTCTAGATAACTCCCCAGGACTTGTTTTTCTATTATCACAAAGGGTATGTTGCATGTCTCCATGAGGAGATCTGTATCCAGGTGTGACCTGTTTCGACGCCATGTTATTAGAATATTTCTTCATATCCAGAGATGCCTTATGCAGTGATGTATAAAAATCAAGGGATATGTCCGAACCTACTGAATCAGGTGAAGAACACTGATTTTCATTGCTGTCTTCAGATGTGGAACAATTTGAGGATTTCAATGAATTTCCAGGTGCTTTTTTCTTTAAAATCTTCCTGCCTGGGTGGAAATCAAATTCAAGCTTGCCAGGTGACTCATCCTCATCTCTAACATCCTTGGGATGTGCAATACCAGTAGAATCCTTTTCTCTAGATAAGTGCGATGCTATTCCATTATGGTAATTTTTATATTTTGTATTGTATTCTCTCACTTTTTGGGAATGAAGAGGAGAGCTCTTTACCTGAATAGAGACCCCATACTTGGCAGCAGCAGGTTTCCACTCAGGAGCATCAGCTGAAGCTGTGTCAAGCTGGTATCTGTCACTTGAATTTTGCTCCAGTGTCGGTGTTGGAGCAGTTTGCTTTTGTAGAAGTTTACCCTTAATTTCTGCCTCTCTCCTTCGCTTTCTTTCGTAATAGTCCTTCCACACAAGAACAGCATAATTAAGATCAAGCTTTTTCTCCAGTATTCTTTTTAACCCATTAAATGCCTCAGCTGATCCACTTTCCAGTTGTGGAGACTTATCTCCTTTACCGATACTGGTTGTAGACCACATTTTCCGGCAATAGTTAAAAGCAGCAGATTTTCTTGCTGGATCATTGGAAAACTCTTTCAGAAACTGCTTTTCACTTGCCAATGAATCTGTTTCATTCTCTGTATCCCTTACGATTCTCTCTTTCACCGATCTAACACTTGATTGAATATGGGGTGCTGGGATCTTGCTTTGCTCTGCAGGATTATTGGACTCCATTTTCTCACCACATGATCCAAATCTTTTGTGAGCTTGCTGGAATATTTCCTTGCCATCACTTTTTATCCTACGACAGCCCCAGCTTGCATCACTGGCTCCAATTTTCTCTCTCGGGATGTGCAATACTTTTACCTCAATCCCTGGTTTTGCCTCATGGTTCACTTGATTTTTCAGACTGCCTTCTGGAGATAGCATCTTAGCAGGTGGCTCAGCTGGCTTTGCTAATTGAGCAGAAATGGTTAATTTTGCTAACTGATTAGAATTTGGTTCACTTGCCTGAGTAACTTTTCTAGCCCCTTCTTTATCTCTCTGATCATTACTATTTCCTAAAAATTGTACTTCAGTAGAAAAACTTTCCTTCTTACTATTCTTTATTACTAAACCTTCCATTCTTAATTCTTCAGCTGCATTATGTTGTTGTTGAGGAACAGGAAATGATGCACAATTCTGTTCCTGCATATTTTCTGTTTCAGCATTGCCAGTACAAGGTGTACAAGTAAGGCTGCTAACCCCCTGGTGATTTAACACATTTTGCACATCGTTTTTGCAAAACTGTTGAATATGTATTTTGTCAAAAGAGGAATCTCCAGACATTTGCCGAAATTGTTCCAGCAATTCAGACCTTTTTAAAGCTAATTCAGTAAAATTTGTCTGACACTCTCCACCGTCTGCTGCTACAGATTCAGGATCTACTAGTTTCTTCTGATTTGTTTCAGCTATCAAATTTATATTCTCCGCAGTGGGTGCAACAAGTTGGTGTAACTGTTCCTGCATGAGAGATAATTCTGGGGAATCTCTAGAATCTTTCTCTGTTGCATAAATATTCCTTCTTTTGATAAAATCCTTACCTTTTTCTTTTGTTTCTCCAGAACGGGCTCTATAAATATAATCACAAATGGATAGGAAGGAATTGTCTTTTGCATCTTTGCCACCTTTGAAAGTATTATCAATCGATTCAGTTTTGGGATAACTTCTGCTTCCATTGTCCAATTCACTTATGTACTTAGAATCTGTTACAAGCTGATTTGCTAATCTAGGAACAGTCTGTTGTGATGATCTGTATGATTCTGTTCCATCTAGTTCAGGAAAAGAAGAACATCTTCCCAGTTCTAATTTCTTCACCCCTTGATCAGCCAGCCCTTGACTATGTAAAGTGTATTGGAAAGCATCTTCTGCTTCCAGGTCATCAGCAGCAGTATCTGCGTTATAATGTGATCCTTCAGCCAGGCTAGTAGATGTGCATTTACAATCATTTTCAGCAGAGGTATACCTGGGATTTTCATACTTCAGCATCTCTATTTGAACCTCTCTCTTGGAAGGAATCTCTTCTTCTGATTTTGTGGAGTAATTAGTTTTGTCATATTTTTGCTTTGAAGCAGGTATTTGTGAAATATGAAACCATTGATACAGATTTGTATCAGAAAATTTCTTTGTTTTTTTCATTTGCTTAATATCAAGAAGTGCTTCAGTTGTCAGCTCTTCATGAAGCATCTCTGCTGGATCAACATTTCTTCGTTCTTCCATGTTGAATTTCACATCAGAAATGGCTTTTGTTCTAACTTCATCCATTCCTCAGCTTTTTCAAATGTTTAGCTTGCAAAGATACAAATTATTCATCATGGAACAAAGGCAATTATTATGACTCAGCTTTTATGATCTGGCACAACATCACAGTATTAATTTTGCATCACTGATGAAATCACAAAGGCACTTTAATGTTCAACCGATTCTGTGTTCAGCGAGGAATTTAGAATATACCACTGGGATTCTTTCTGTTAGCTCGTTGAATTTAGAATTTTCTGGAGCTGTAGTTCTTTGCTTCCTCATCAGACTCGAATGCGGGTTAGTTACTAGGGTAAGTTGTGCCTGTCTAGTGGAGTTAATGGGGCAGATGTCCCTCTGCCCCCTGCACTCAATCATATATGTTGGGTGGAATATTGCCATAATACTGTTCACCCAAATACACCTGAACCCAGCCATGTCTCCCGTCTGGTTTGCGGCCGATTGGTGAGTATTGACCAAGCTCTCACCAGCAGCTCTCTAATCAGGGTGGTAGGATACTTTTGGCTCTGACACAGAGCTGAGCTAGATGTTACAGCATAACAAAGGGTGGAGGACAGTGGAATAATCACGGGATGGGAGTAGCTAGGGACAGAGGTTGTTAGGAAGAGACTTTTATAGCTGGGAGGAACATTAAGATTCATCCTGACCCCACAAAAGTCGTCAAAGAAACAGGAAGTTACTATTTTAGTGAACAGTTTGCAGTGAGACCCCTTTAATGGCTACTGACTAGGCAGCGCTATGTCTAGTACCAATGCTCTTGCCCACTGGTAACTGAGAATTCCATTAAGGCCAGATGTATGTCACGGGATCCTGATTTGCATACCTTAAGGGGATAACCATCCTAATGAGGCAGGTGCTCTGGCCACCCACTACCAGGACCAGGTGAAAATGGCAGTCAGTGGATTGGGAGCAGGAGCTTGGCAACACGTGGGATGTTGCAGCTTTCCAAGCGGCACCAACACATTCCTGCCCAGTGTGGGCAATGAAAGTTGTTCTCACAGAACTTTCTCACAATCGTCACTGATCTAAAAGAGTCTGCCCTATGTCAATGTGCCAGTCACAGCAATTCTGTGTGAGTAATTGAAACCATTGCCAACTCGCTCAAGCTGTTGTAGACTTGAGATCAAACCATGGTTCACAAGTTGGAGCCTTGATTCCTAGGATTTTCTGACATTTAAATCAGCACAATGGCTTGCAAAGGATTTGGTAAAGAAACAACTAGAAATGGGAACACAGCCTTAGTATAAAAGTTCAATCCTCAATGTAGCTAAATTACTGGTTTCGGCCATATTGTTTTGCGGAGAAAAGTCAAAATGAAAAGAATTCCACATTCTCACAACTAGTTTCCAGAGAGTCTCCAGAGACTGGAATAACCAGGGGAATTAAATAAATGAATCATTATTCCTGATAAAAATGAATGTATTAAATAGCCATATCCTTTGCAAGCCATTGTTCCAATTTAAATGTCAGAAAATCCTAGGAATCAAGGCTCCAACTTGTGAACCATGGTTTGATCTCAAGTCTACAACAGCTTGAGCGAGTTGGCAATGGTTTCAATTACTCACACAGAATTGCTGTGACTGGCACATTGACATGGGGCAGACTCTTTTAGATCAGTGACGATTATGAGAAAGTTCTGTGAGAACAACTTTCATTGCCCACACTGGGCAGGAATGCATTGGTGCTGCTTGGAAAGCTGCAATACTCCACTTGTTGCCAAGCTCCTGCTCCCAATCCACTGACTGCCATTTTCACCTGGTCCTGGTAGTGGGTGGCCAGAGCGCCTGCCTCATTAGGATTATAATTATATAATTATATCTGCATTTTATAAAGAGTCTACCTTATGGTGATTTTGTGCCTGGGATCTTGAAATTAATTCACAACTGATGGAGATATTCTGCACTAAATTCTTGCTACTAAGCTGAAAAAACAGCAGCAGATAAGAGACAATTGTTAGTTTGCACAGATCAACAACTAGAATTGATGTGGTTAAAAATCCACAAATATATAGATAAGAAAGTACATTTCATGATACGACTTATTGTGTAATTTTCCAATTTTGTGCGGGCAGGCCACAATGTTCTCACCATTAACCTACTGGTAGAAAAATTGTAATCAGCGTGTGTCCAGGTTTACAATGTGATCTTCACAATATAATATCAGAATGCAATGTCTATTTTTTTCAGTTTAGGATGCCATGATAGAAAATAATAGGAACACCAGCACTTGAGAACCAAATAACATTTGAACACTCTTTATTCCTGCCAGTTCAGATCACAGTCTTTTGACTGATGTTACAAATATGAGGTTTGTAAGATTGGTATGGTTCAGGACTATGTCTTCGATTTAGAATAAAAATGAAGGGGGTCATGTGACCTGTTAGGTCTGCTTGGCAACAGGCAAGGTGACATGGTTGTTAAAAAATAAAGAAATGCTGGAAAGAAGGTGTAAGTTGTTTACATTTGGACACAATGGCAGCAACATCTGTGTTTTCAGTGATTAGACTGCTGGGGTTGAAATCTCAGGTTGGCGAGCGGGGGGGGCGGGGCCTGCTTGACGATGGGTAAAGTGACACGTAGTGAAATCGGGCATGCGTCCCGATTATCAGCTCGGCGGGCATGCAGCCAATTCGGCTGTGCGCCCGCTGAACTGTCAAAGGCCTATTAAGGCCTGTTAAAAACTAATTTAAACAATTAACTGAGCTGCCCGTCCAACCTTAAGGTTGTCGGGGGGGCAGGTGAAGAGCCCAGGCGGCCTTCGCATTTATCACGAAACCTCATCCACGGGCGGGATGAGGTTTCATGAAGTGTTTAGAAATTCAATAAATTTTTTTAATGATGTGTCCCAGCTCATGTGACAGTGTCACATGAGGGGACATGTTTTAAAAGTTTTCAAATACTTTATCTACAAATTTTAAACTTATACAAATCTCCCTGAGATTTCTGTGCTCTTTCGCGTGCATGTGTGAAAGAGCACACTCCTGACTCAGGGAATCCCACGCCCCCACAGGGAGTGCTCAGCGCTTCCGGACGAGCATCACGCTTGGCGGGCCTTAATTGGCCCGCCCACTTAAAATGGCAGCATGTACCCAATCAAGGGCACCGATTGGGTTTGCGCCCGCTCCCACCCATCCCCGTGAAACAAGGCTGGAAGATTTGCTTAGTTTGCATTTGAGGGAGAATCTCCTAGAAAAAGCTTCACCATGAAAGACACTTCTGGGGTTGGAAGTTATCAGGGCTGGGAAGGAAAAGGAACAGAAATAAACACTTTAGAGCTAAGCAACATTTTGGATTGGGTTATGGTTTGTGTGGATGCACTTTAGGATTACCCATGAGACTCATAGAAGATCAAGGTGTTTCACTGGGAGTTTGCTTGTTACTTTTTGTGAACTCCATTCAGCTTTTCAAGGTGCAGCAGGGTTGAAGTCGCACTGTCAAAGGTAATGCACGTGGTTCCAATTTTACCTGGGCGGGCCAATTAAGGCCTGCCCAGCATGATGCTTGTCCAGAAGCGCTGAGCGCTCCCTGTGTGGGCGTGAGGGGTGGGGGGATTCTCTGAGTCAGGAGTGCACTCTTTTGCACATGCTAGTGGTCGAGCACTGTGCACCAGTATGGAACAGGAGTAGTCTGATTGACATCAAGTCCATTTGTTAATGACCAAGTGGACACTGCAATGCCTCAGGTTGGTCCCAACACCCAGGCTGCATGCGCTGTTGCTCATTACTCCCCCCTCCATTCAGTATAATGCGGCAAGACTCCAGGAAGTCCAGGGACTGAAGGAAAACAATAGTCTTCCCATCCACCAGGACCTCAACAACTTTCCTGAACAACAGGCTTGAGCTTCCCTTTCCAGAAACGTTCCTCCATGAAGGTCCGTTCAAGGTGGACTCCATGGGCTGTAAGTCCCTTGGAGTGGCAATCAGAGTCCACTCCACTCCTAGTTTGCTATTTAAATCGCAGTATCAGATGGTTCCCATCGAAAGGCAATTGCCCAACGGAAGTTTGAACTCTGGGTAGTTGCCATGCAATCCTTACACGGGGACCTCTGAGAGAGGGGGCTCCCCAATGCATCTCTGGGGTGCCCCCCAGGTACGACACCCAGGGGAATGGAAGTTATGGGCCCATATTTTTGAAGGTAGCTGCTTGCCATGGCAAGGTCACCAAATATGCAAATTTACATCCCTTCATTTCAGCATGTTGCTGCTGTAGAAATTGAAAAGTGTCGACACAAGTACTGAGTCTTGTGGCAGTCCATTGTTGAGGAGCCTGGGCAAGCTGACTATGTTGCTCAAATTGACACAAAGCTGCCTATTACCTGATATCATCTATAGCAGGTGTAGCGTTTTGAGGTAGGGGATGGTTCTTGTGAGTCACTGATCAAGTACACAAAGGCTGTGCCTATCTTGGATTTCTTCTGGAGCCCAGTCTTGATGTGCACTAAAAAGGCCAAAATTCAATGGCCAAATGACACTTGATCTACGAGGATCACTGACTTGACAAGAGGACTGATTCTCCAGAAGATGATATGTTCCAGGAGTTTATAGGTTGTACAGAGGAATGATGTTGGCCTCTAGCTACCCAAGTCATCAGTCAGCTTGCCCAGTTTGAGAATGGCAATGACTAATGCCTCCCACCATACTTTTGGGATGCAACTGGATTCCATGGTATTGACGCACAGTTTCACCAGCCGTTGTCCCTAATTGCTAAAACAGTTTCAGAGGAGATACCATTTCCACCATCTTCTTCCCTTTCTAAATCATCCTTCATGTCATCATGTTGATGGAATTGGAGTCTCATGGAGGGGTTGCGGTTACTGTCCAGTGTTGTTGATGATGGATCCCACACTCGGTGTTTTTGCTGAGCAGTTCTTTTGTGCTCTCCACCAACTTGGAGGCAATAGAATTGACCCGGACTCGATCTGATGCTCTGTTGAACTAATGGCTCCAAGATTTCGTATTAGGGTCTAGAGCCCAAACCGCAGCGGAAAGAAATTGAGCAAAATGTACAGTGGGAGGTCAATGTGATGATGCACATTTTCCACTCCCTTCATTAATTGAAGGCAGAAGCGAGCTATTTATCTCATCAGTTGGATAAATAGATATTCTGCATTTCCTAATTGTGAATTCTGCTTATTCCATAGTGAAAGTGTGGAACTAAAACAAGTTTCAAATTTGTTCATTACTTGGTACATATATTGAAACATTGAAATTAATCCACCTACTTTATGTCATCAAGAATTTTCCATGACATCATAAATAAAGCGATACATATTTATTTTATACCATGCAATTTCAGATGGTTAACATTACCTGAGTCTTCTGAAAGGTAAAAGCTATGTGAACAACCTGGAATAGGTAACACCTATACAATGCATATTTTCCCACCCAAAATCCCCTTTGTTTTAGTTAGCCGATGGCTGGAATGTCACGGCAGGGATGGAGCCGTAAAATGCCGCAAGCCATCCTAAACTCCGTTAACTTTGGCGGGACTGTAAAACCCTGCTGTCATAAAATTCCGCCCCATGTCTCTCACGTGGACACTGATGGTCACCTGTCACCATGCTTAAGAGTCCCAAAGCTACTGAGAAATGCATGCAGGAAAAATTTCTCCTTGCCCAATATTGAATATACGCACTGAGATCAGAAGAGTCTGAAATCAAGGAGCGATCCTTTGCTCCAGGTCCCGCAGGAATCTTTTGCAAATTCTCTTTTAAAATTACCTTTTGGTAGCTCTTCAGGAATGTCAAGTGGAGCAAGCCCTAGCTCCTGTCCCACTTGGTGATATCCAAGTTGTTACACGAAACCTGAAACATGTGTTAGGCCCCTCATTTAAATATACCAGGGGGTCTAATACCTGCAGCTGCCTGGAACAAATGAAAAGATGGCCTAGTCATCTTGTCCTTTAGGGAAGGAAATCTGCCATTCTTACCCTGTCTGGCTGACATGTGACTCCAGACCCACAGCAATATGGTTGGCTTTTAACTGCCCTTGAAATGGCCCCTAGCAAACCACTCAGCTCAAGGGCAGTTAGGGATGAGCAACAAATGCTGGTCTTGCCACCGATAGCCAGATCCCGTGAAAGAATAAAGAAAAAGAAGTAGGAATGAAGGGATACCAAGCTTGGATTGTAAGAGTATGAAGATTGGAAGAAGCAAAGACCCTCAGCTGAAAAATATTATGTCATGCGTATCCAGCAGATGAGAGCTCGTATTTCATGTTTAGGGTCACATAAGTTCCATTGTCAGATGAGGCAGAGAAATAATGAATATTGTTTGGCTTCAAATGTATAAGTGTCTTTAAAAGCTACCACAGCACAGTTGTTCTCAGAAATTGGTCCTCATTGTGCCTGTTTAACACCTGTAAATTTGGCACAGTGGGGTTCAGTTAGCTAACTACATAGAGCTTAGATGAAGATTGGTAATAGCAAACCCTTGGGGACCCCAAATTTCTATTGAATTTTAGCCAGTTAAAATGATGCAACCTACTTGTAGAGAACACTGGTTAGTTACTTACTGCTGGTGTAGCTAGGGCCACCCTATCTGTGAATGTATGTCCCTGTAGTGTTATCTGGAGCTATGTGGGAAGAGTTACAGTTTACATCAATAACCTAGCTTGATGAGCAACCAACAATGCCTGAAGTGTTGTAAACCCAGTTGGCTCAACTATCAGATATTAAGAATGCTCAGTTTACATTTGTCATTTCTGAATGTCATCTTGGAGCCACAGTATCCCAAAGAGAAGTGTTTCACAAGCCCCTTAACAATCATGCTCCTGCCTCCATCTAATCTAACATACATAGAAAACACAGTCAATGAGGAATGAATTCAAGAAAGATGGCAGCTCATCTTACTTTAAGTACCATGCACATAATGCAATATAACCCTACTGGCTCATAATATATGATCCATAAATAGCTCGACATTCTCACTAAAGGACTGTTATCGCTTTAAAAATTCAACAGATTAACAATACACTACAGAAGAATCTGCAAAGGCTTATAATTAGAAAATACACAATGGAAAATCAATTCATATTGAAATAATATTTCACACAATGTCTTGGGCATTGTTTTGTTAGATCTGTATCTTAGTAAGATTTCTAGCATTTTGCAAATTTTGTTTTTTGTATAGCTTAAAGCAAACTGACATCTTTTTAATAAAATGGTGAGTCAGTGCTACCAACTATGTTAAAAACGAAATATCTGACAGATCTTCAAATACTATAGAAACAAATAAAAAATATTTGAGTGAGAAGGTCTGAAGTCGATCCTTGGTCTCAGTTCAGTTGGCTGACATGGGGCACGATTAGGGAATGTCCATTGGCTGCCTACAGCCCAGTGATTGGAGGGATAAAGAAATGAGTCCAGCTCCTGACCCAGAGATAAAAACAAAAAAACTGCGGATGCTGGAAATCCAAAAACAAAAACAAAAACAGAATTACCTGGAAAAACTCAGCAAGTCTGGCAGCATCGGCGGAGAAGAAAAGAGTTGACGTTTCGAGTCCTCATGACCCTTCGACAGAACTGTCGAAGGGTCATGAGGACTCGAAACGTCAACTCTTTTCTTCTCCGCCGATGCTGCCAGACTTGCTGAGTTTTTCCAGGTAATTCTGTTTTTGTTTTTGTTCCTGACCCAGAGACTCCTGCAGGAAAGGACTTACACGTTTCGCAATCACAGGATATCCCAAAGTGCTTTACAGCCATTGAAGTACATTTGAATTGTAGTCACTGGTGTAATAACGTTGGAAATGTGGCAGCCAATCTGTGCACAGCAGACTGCGTAATATATCAATTCAATGAAGTAACGATCATATGGGTTCTACAGTGGATGGGTGATCTGTTTTTTCAGGATTACTGCTGAGACAGCAAAGTTAGTAATTGCCCCCACTGTCTCCTTAAATTAAAAAATATAAATAATTAAAATCAAGAGCACTCAATCTGAGGCTCGTCTTAAATTAGATGGAAGCTCACCATGTCTATTATTGTGAAGGATTCAGTGGATATTTTTGGAAAAAAGCAATTTCTATTGCAAGCATAGGTAGACACCAAACACATTAATCACACTGCAGGCTATTGCCTCCTCATGGCACAGCTTGCCCAGTTACTGATGGAACAAAATAAAAAAGGCAGCAACAATCCCACAGAAAACTGCATTGATCAGCAAGACAACATGTATTATATATTTTTTTTTATTCAAAGCTTACAATTTTCTGTTGTTTCATTTAAAAGGACAACAAATTATAATTGTAAGCTTTGGTGTAGAACTGAGCAATAGAAACTTGTCCATATTTAAAAGATCAGAGCGCAGTTTATGCAGTGAGGATATGTATAGGTTGTAAAGACAGCTAAGTGAGAACACAGAGAATACAAGCCCCCATCACTACAACTGAATGTATTTGTCCCTTTTATTTAGCTAAAAGCCTTGGTTAAGAGCCGGGTCCTCTGGTGCGGGACACAAACAAAAGAAAGAAGAAAACAAATGAGATAAATAATAAAAGCCCACCTGGTTCACTAATGTCCTTTAGGGAAGGAAATCTGCCATTCTTACCCTGTCTGGCCGACATGTGACTCCAGACCCACAGCAATGTGGTTGGCTTTTAACTGCCCTCTGAAATGGCCTAGCAAGCCACTCAGCTCAAGGGCAATTAGGGATAAGCAACAAATGATGGTCTTGCCACCGATACCCAGATCCCACAAAAGAATAAAGGAAAGAAAAAAATAGGAATGAAGGGATACCAAGCTTGGATTTTAAGAGTAAGAAGATTGGAAGAAACAAAAACCCTCATGTTACATGTATCCAGCAGATGAGAGCTCTTATTTCATGTTTAGGGTCACATAAGTTCCATTGTCAGATGAAGCAGAGAAATAATGAATATTGTTTGGCTTCAAATGTCTAAGTGTCTTTAAAAGTTGCCACAGCACACTAGGTGGACCACTAGGGTGTATCCATGATTTTGGAAAGATCCTGCAGCTTCACTGAGTGCATGCAATGACTTGGGTTAAATATTGAGGTAGCAGTGTCGAGTTCTCTCCTGCCTGCCTCTACCCACCTGATCCTCAAAGCTTCTGGGGATTAATTGGTTTGAAATTTCCCCTGGGACAGATTTGCTGATGGAAGAGGGTGGATTTGGACCACAGTTCACCACCCCAACATCGCCAGGACCCTAACTCATTTTCCACAGTCAAAGAACATCAACTCCCAGCAAGATCCCTGCTGCACAGAAACCCCTGCCACTGAGGGTCAGAAAACACAGGACACCCACTGTAGCACCTGAAGGAGAGGAAAGCAGCTAATGTAGAAGGGCCTCAAAGATTATCAGGCAAGGCCTATAACAGGTCAGTGCTAATGACCTGAGTAAAGCCAGAGGTGTCCACAGCTGAGGCTTCTCCCTCCAAAAGGGCATGATGAAGCCTTTCGCCGATGTCCCAAAGCATGCTCTTGGTCTGGTGTCAATGAGAAACTCTCCACTACATCTATGTAAGGAGCAATGGCAATGAGGTGGCTGGCTGAATTTGCTGCTACAATGGGGAGGGGAGTGAAGATTCATGGTGGGGCTGGCAGGAGCTGGGGTGGAGTATCAGACCTGTCCAATCACCTGATTTCAAATAGTATCAAGTAGGAAATTCTCCAAAACGACAATCCTGCCTCAATCGCCTTTACCGCGGTCTGATCAGGTTCCACTCCAGGAACTCTTGGTCCAGTTACTTGTTAATCTTTTCCAGCTGAATAGAATCAGCTGCTTCAAATTCCATTTGTTTTGGAAAGCCATGGCAAAAGAGGTGGTGGTTTTCCAAACAGTGGGAACTGGAAATGAGTTCATTTAACTGGTTTCAAGGGACAACTCAGCAAGTTAACTGGCAAAGTCCCAGCAGCAGCAAGCCCAACCTGATGGAAAAGAAGTGATCATCACAGGTCCATCCCAAACTGGCTAGCTGGCCAATTTCAATCTTGCAAATTTAGTACAAATTTACCGTGGGAACTTTGGAACAATTTAATGTAAATAACTAGGAAACAGGTTTTGGGAAGGAAGAATAAAGTTTGTTGAATCTGATACAGAGTTTAATGAAGTGGTAACTGGTATCGTAACTATTATTTCTGTGGAACCTGTCGTGGTAAGGTATATAATATTTTAATTTATTATCATGTGATGTATTGCTTCAGTAAATTTACTGTGTTACCGCCACAGGAGAGCTGCTATCATGTTAAGGCTGCAGTGCGAGCATGGTAAAAATAAAAACACTATTCCAGATCTCTACTCATGGACAATAGCACCAGCTACCTGCTAATCAAATAGTGACTGCCCCAGGGATATGTTAGAGGCCCTGTTATTGGCTTGTATAATTAAGCTCTGTTATTTGTGCTCTATTCCTACACCATGTGGTCTGTGATGTTGTTTTATAAATAATCTGAAATGGATTACATGCTAAAAATTGCCAGTTTGCAATCAATCCATTTCCATCAGCATCATAGGGCAAAATCTTTGGGTTAGCGTGTGGGGGATGGGCCCAACACGTCGACCTGTAAAATGACAGGTGATGACATTGGGCGTGCGTCCCAACATCATTGCGCGTCATCGCGATATTTTGTTCGGCGGGCGTGCGCTGGAGATGGTTGCACGCCCGCCAAAATTTTAAGGGGCTATTAAGGCCATGAAGCGGTGAATTTAAGTGTTTGAGGCGAAAAGCCCAAGCAGCCTTCGTGATTTTCAGGAAACCTCATCCACGGGCGGGCTGAGGTTTCCTGAAGCTTTTATAAGATAAACTAATTCATTTTCCTACCTTCACAAACATGTCCCAACTCATGTGACACTGAGCGCTACCGGCCGCGCATTACCCTGGGCGGGTGGTGTGCAGCTGACCGCGGGCAGTGATTGGCTCGGTGCCCGTCCCCGCCCACTCCCGTCCAGCCCACCCGCCACAGGAAAAATCCAGGCTATCGTTCCTTTCAGCTGTCTGCAAGTATAGGTTAAGCGGCTGGCCATACTAGGAGGTATGGTTTCTTGGAGTGCTGAAGGAGCAGCTCTTACAGTTCTGTGATGGGATCTATAAAATGTCCAATAGGTCAGGTTAGGAAAATTAATTAATGCAAGGAAAAATTTCAATTAGCTCTCTTACCAATCGCCGAAAGAAGGTAGGTTCGATTTGCTTCAACCCAAACAGATTTCACAAGCACATTAATGAAATATAGTGAGATTCTACAAGTTTAGAGTTTGAGGATACAACAGCCTTTACGTGTCACTGGCTGGGATTTCCTGGCCCCGACTCTCTTTCCAACATTGTTACATAGTGAAATGGAAGAGGCTAAACTGAATAGCCCCCAAATTCGGGGACGGGGATGATGAGGCACAATCATCCTGCACTGATTGAAACAATACAGGTGGTCTGCAAACTTCAAGCTGAGCTACTTCAAACTGGGCTGCCTGTCTTAAAGGTGAAGTGAGGGGGAGGAGCAGATTTTTGAGAAAGAAACACGGTCGCTTGATCTGACATTAGCACCGACATACACTGTCACTGTACTTACCTTAATATCGACATACACTGGCACTGTACGTACCTTAGAGGGAAGTGCAGAGTTGGAATCTGCCTGTGGTGACCCAGATGAGGACTTTGTTGGGGGTGGCCTGTAGGAGAATGCTAATGGACACATGCACCAAAATGCTTGACTCATTGGCAAACCTGCCAGACAACCTGCCGTCACTGCCAAGGAGCATGGAGAAGTTCAGCTCCAACTTGGCATAGAGCCTGGAGCTCATACTTTCCAATGTGTCAATGTGGCCAACTACATGAGAAGACTTGTGGACTCAGGGGGATGCAACGTCTAATGGCCAATGTTGCAGCTTCCATATTACAGCACAAGCCAGGAGCCCCCCAAAGTCTAAATACTGGAGTGGAAGTTCAGAGGACATGAATTCTCTGCTTGTTACCAGCTCAAATGACTGACAACATGGCTTCAGACACCAGTATTCAAAGGGGCTTGTGGGACCTCAGAGCAGCCCAGTTAATTAGGACCTATGAATCCTAATTAACAGATAATTGGGATTGCTGAGGTGCTATCCAAGGGGAGTGGCAGTGGACCTGTGGTGCACTAACCTGCTATTCTCTCTCAGGACACCAACATCCACCCTCCCACCACTGCTACTCCACCAGTGCACGCTGTTTCCCATCAGCCAGGCAGCTCAGACTGCTGCCACTGAGGACAGACTGAAGCTGGGCCCTCAAGGCTCAGAACTTCTCAAGGGTGTCCTGAGTTGTCACCAGTCATGCTGCACGCATGGAGTTAGCACTGTGTAGGTGCATTAGGCAAAGGCACCAGCAGGACAGGCACTAAGGGAATCCACAACGGCAATTAGTCGAGCATTGTATGGACTATTAGATATGTTGTTGGATGAAGTTTGTGTGGATTGGTTGTGTTGTGCTGTCAGGATCTGTGGCTGTTGTATTTGGTCCATAACAGAAGGATGGTTAGCTGGGAAGTGACGAGTAATGGCAATTCTGGGATTCATTCAGGAGTCTGATGGTATGTCCATGGACTATGGATCCATACCATATCTATGGATGTACCAGCTGCCCTCCTTTCACCCTTCTCCTGAGGTGGTCCCCAAAGCCCTGGTGGCAAAGGCTGACCCTTCAGAATGCCGAGGTTGTGGAGGATGCAGCAGCTCACCGAGCAGAGGGACACCTGCTCCCTGAACTGCCTCAGCAGCCAGCCCATTACTTCAGGAAGCCAATGGATTGCTCTACAACATTCCTTGTTGTAGTATGGCTCACACTGTATGAGCGCTGGCCATGTGTGAAGGGACTGCAAACAGGAGTCATCAGCCACATGCTCAACAGATAGCCTTCATCGCCAAGCAGCCACCCTCTGGTCCAAACTGTTGGCTCAAAGATGGAATTGTGGCCTGGCAGATAGTGAAAGCATCATGACTGTTGCCAGGATAGTGAGCATTCATCAGCAAATTGCACATTGAATGATTGATGCTCTTTGTGGTTTCAGCACATCTTCCAATTCAAATGTGAAGCCACGTGTACACAGTCAATGGCTCCCTTTGCCACAGGGAAGCCCCTTATCCTGGCAAAGCCAAATGCAGACTCTTCCTGCTTCACTCTGTTTAGGGAAAATACAAAGGTTGCCTTCTGCTGGCATCCAGGCCCTCTGTGACCTCCCAGTTGCTGCAGTGGATAGTGAACTGAGATATGATGGCAATGTCACCTGTTGCATCCTGGAAGGATCTGATGGTGGAAGGATTCAGGGCCATGCTCTTGTTGACCAGAACTGGCAATGTCATTCTTTCCCTGCTCTGAGATTGTATGTCCAGTTCCTTGGTGAAGTGCAGCCATCAAACACACTGCTCCTGGCTCAGGTGTAGGCAAAAGAACTCCTTGAAGACACTAGGCGGATAAGGCCTCTTGCTGAGACTCCTCCTCCTCCTTCCTCTACAAGCAGCTTGTCCTCTCTGCTCCCTCTGTTCCATTTCCCTATTGTGCTGCAGTCCATGACTGGGAACAAGTGATATTCCCAGAGCCTTTCAGAAACACACAACTCTTTTCAAATGACCAGTCCCAATCCTTGCTGACTGAACCAAGTTTTCACAACTTCTTCAACAACCCAAGTACTTCCACTAATTTTGCAACAGAAAGTAGGTAGTCAACAGTCAGACTGCAAGTTGAATAGAGATGCTTTTAACTAGTACTTGTGTTGGGTTGGGTGAGAGGAGGGGGCAGGAATTCCTCCATCAGTTTTTATCTCAAACAGCTCCTGTGTTGCCAAAACCACCAGTGCTGCAGAGCTAAATTTTGAGGCAGGAGAATTCCATACATAGAGTAAGTTGGTTTCAACCTACCATTTTGAGTAGACAGCATTTTCTGTAAATCATTTTGAGTGTCGGCAGGTTTAGAGAACAAGCACTTTCTGTAACCTTGGGCGGAATATTGCTGTCGGTGTGTGGGGGTGGGCCTGTCATGCCTACGCATAAAATGACGCGCGGTGCGTTCCAATGTCATTGCGTGTCATTTCGATATTTCGGTCGGTGGGTGCAGACCAGAGGCGGCTACGCGCCCGCCGAACTGTCAATGGCCTTTTAAGGCTGTTAAAAAAGCAATTAAGGTTGTTGACAATGTTGCGCATCCAACCTTAAGGTTGGCAGCAGGCAAAGAGCCCAAGCGGCCTTCATGTTTTTCAGGAAACCTCTTCCACGGGCAGGATGAAGTTTCCTGAGGTTTTAATAAAATAAATAAATAAGTTTTGCTAAATTGACAAACATGTCCCAGCTCGTGTGACACTGTCACATGAGGGGACATGTCGAAATGATTTTTCACTTTATTTATAAAAAAGTTTCATCATGTACTTAATGCACGGAGTTGCCTCAGGGAGATTACTGTACGAAAGAGCGCAGGCCCCGACTCTCCCTCCTCCCCCTGCTGAGCGCTATGGAACGTATGTTACACCTTAATTGGCCCGCCCACATAAAATGGCGGTGTGCAGCCAATCACGGGTAGCAATCAGCTCCCCGCCCGCTCCCGCCCAACATAGGTAAGATTCAGCCCCTTGAAAACCCTTAAGTCATAGTATTTCTGCTTTAAGAAATACTTTTCTCTTCTGACTGATACATTTTCTATTGTAAAACATCACATTGTTTGCAAATTTTGATTTTAATGTTTTGTCATTCAATTAACCTTTTTCATGCTATAATTTGTGACGAAGCATCCAAGTCACCAATGGTATAATTTTTAGCTTAACTTAGCAAAAACTATACCACAACATTTTTACATATGTATCTACAAATTGTTTTGAATTGATCTGTGCTAACCATGGGCTGATATTATGTGATTAGAAGGAATGAAATCAGATTTTGTGAATCACATTCCACAACATTGACCATTAAACTTCAACTGCAAACTGAAATTTTAACAAAGTACATATCCTAGAATAGACCAAGGTCTTAGCCCCTGAATAAGCCAGGGCCTCAACTTAAAGCAAATCCCTTTGGAGTTGTCCCCTGGTTAGGAATACTCAATTTCAAGTTTATTTTTTCAGTCTAGTCATTTGGTACAACCATCAATGAAAATCAATGAATCTCAGATTCATGAACCATTTACTTCATCTAAATATTGAGATTAGTAGTGATTCAATAATGGCACATTACATTGAAAAACTGTGACGGGGAATGCACAGGTATTGTACCCAGGCTTGTAGGAAGAATTCCTACCTTGGTGATCATCCAACTTTCCTATTGTCTCAATCTGTTCCACCAAATCATTCGAGTTCCACGTGCTCATTCCTAGCAGAAGGGCATTTTTACCTTCCACCACCTCCTCTGCAAATACAGATGATAATTGGAATGAAAATTGTTATTCATACTCGGTAAATGTCATTCAGTTCCATCATGGAATTATTGTTCGTAAATGTCATTCAACTGAATAGGTTTGGTTCCCTGTTTAAAACGTTCAAAGATTCATAAGTCAGAAGTCTGGAAGAATGTTCAAAAGATTTCCAGCTGCTCATCACAGATCAATTGATCATAACGGAGCACAGTCTGCAGCACCATGTGCCATTTAATGAAATTATTGGAATTCAAGTTCTTCACAAATTAACGTTTAAAATAAAATAAATATACGATCTAACACAATGTAACTCAATGCATGAAACCTTCAGTTTACTGTAACAAGGCTTTGGCTCAAACACACTAAAAAGACTGTTCATAAAATGTTGACTGCTTGTAGTTTGATATCTACTGACAACTGATATCAGCAGATGGTTGCACAGCACCATTTTATCACTTATTTCATGGGTGCTAATTATACTAAAGCCATAAACTTCTTATCTGTAACACCAACAATGTTACAGCAAAAAATAAGTGATCTGAAAAGAAACCCTAGTCAAATAGCAATATGATAATCATTCATAACTTATTTAAAAAGCTAATGTCCTTTCAAGAAATTTTCGGAGCAGACTCAGCTGATAGGAACAATCTACTTTGAGATCACAAAGGGAAAATACTGCAGGTGCCAGAAATCTGAAAGAAATGAAAAAAATTGGGAAAACTTAGCAGGCCAGGCAGCACGTGCAGGGCAAGTGTAATCAAAGCGTCTGTGGGAGTCTTGTAGTGGATATATAGTGGACAGTTTTCTTAAAGAAAAATTAAAGTTAAATTTCAAAAGAAATATTCAGATAAAGCTTGCATTGACTTTTGTTAAAAAGTGGCTATGCACTTTATAATCAAAGACGCTCTACGTGGGAATGAGGGAGAACAAAAAGGCATTGATCACATACTGTTATTGCTTTAGTTGTTTGTTCTAAAAACTTCAGAAAGTACAATAAGCAGAGAGTGTCTTACAGCATCTTAATTTGAGTACTTTTTTAAAAAAAATGTTCCACTTTGAAGCAATCTACAATTACCATCATTGTTGTTTTACAGAGAAAGTTGATCCTCTACTTAGTGACAACTGTCTCTTAAAGAAGATGAGTCAGAAAAAGGAGGTGGAGAGACCCAAAATTGCTGGGTTCCCCATTCCACAGGAAGGGCTTTATACCTGTCATTATGCCAGAATGCTGCCCTCATTAGAAAATCAGGAACAGCTCATTTCTATAATACTGGTGAGGCAAGAACACAGAGCTCACCAGCAGGGGGACAGATACATCAGGGCCTGCATATTTAAAGCTCTTTATGAATTTAAAGGAATGAGTGGGCTGTAATATGGGGAATGCAGTAGCAGCTACAGAGAGAAGGAAAAAGGTGTGCATCCAACATTTCAGAGGCTGATGTTGAAGTATTGTTGTCAGAAATCAGAAAAGCAATTGTTTGGTTAGCGGAGAAGAAGCCTTCAAATGCAACAGCAAACCTCATATTGGAGGAGCTGGCTGTGGCTGGGGTTGTAAAGAGTCTCATAATCACCAGGTATGCTTGTGTCACATTTACTAAACAAAGGATTGGAACTTTACCCACTGAGTGGTTAGAATGTGGAACTTGCAACCACTTGGTACCTTTTCTCATTCATGGAATACGGGTTTCAACTGACTGGGCCAGCATTTAAAGCCCATTCCTAATTTCCCTTGTGAAAGTGGTGGTGAGCTTCCTTCTTGAATCGCTGCAGTCCATGTGGTGTTGGTACACCCACAGTGCTGTTAGGGAGTTCCAGGATTTTTTTCTCAGCCTGAGTGAAGGGATAGCAATATAGTTCCAAGCCATTTGTGTGTGACCTGGAGAGGAACTTGCAGGTGGTGGTGTTCCCATGTATCTACTGCCCTTAGTCTTCTAAGTGGTGGAGGTCATGGGTTTGGTCTTGTCAAAGGAAACTTGGCAATTGTTGTAATGCGTTTTGTAGATAGTACCATCTATAGCCACAGTGCATCTGTGGTGGAGGACATGAACACTCAAACTGGTGGACGGTGCGGCAATCAAGTGGGCTGCTTTATGCTCGATGATGTCAGGCTTCTTGAGTGATGTTGGAGCTGTACTCATCTGGGCAAATGGAGTGCATTTCATCACACTCTTGACTGGACAGGCTTTGGGGAGTCTGGAGGTGAGTTACTCTCCATTGCATGCGTAGCCTCTGACCTGCTCTTGTAACTAGTATTCATACGGCTGGTCCAGTTAAGTTTCTGGTCAAAGATGATCCCAGGATATTGATAATGAGGGATTTAGCGATCGTGATTGTTAGATTCTCTCTTGCTGAAGACGGTTATCATCTGGCATTCGTGTTACTTGCCACTTATCAGCTTGAATATTGTCCAGGTCTTGCTGCATGCAGACATGGATTGCCTCGATATCTGAGGAGTTACAAATTTAACTGAACACAATGCAATCATCAGTGAACATTTGTGACCTTATAATGAAGGAAGGTTGTTCATTGATGAAACAGCTGAAGGTGGCTGGGTCTAGGACACTGCCCTGAGGAACTCCTGCAGTGATGTCCTGGAACTAAGATGATTGGCCTCCTTTTCATTTGTGTTGGGTGACTCCAACTAGTGAAGAGTTTCTCAGTTATTCTGATTGGCTCCAACTTTATTAAGGCTCCTTAGTGTAGCACTTGGCTAAACGCTGCCTTGATGTCAAGGGAAGTCACCCTCACCTCGCCTCTGGTACTCAGCTCTTTTTCCGTGTTTGGATGAAGGCTGTAATAAATCCTGGAGCCATGTGGCCTAGTGGAATCCAAACCGAGCAGGTTATTAGTGACTCAAGTGTCCCTTGATAATATTGTCAATGACCCCTGCCAACACTTTGCTGAAGGATGAGAGTAAGCTGATGGGGTGTTAATTGACTGGATCGGATTTTTCCATTTTTTGGTACGCTGGACGTACTTTATTGAGTAAATGCTAATGTTATAATTATAGTGGAACAGCTTGGCTTGGGGCACAGCTAGTTCTGGAGCAAAAGTCTTCAGGACTACAGTCAAGACATTGTTGGACCTATAGACTTTTCTGTATCCAGCAATGCTGAGGACTCTCCAAGGTCACTCCCTTCCAATTGTATACAACTGTGCCACAACCTCTGATGAGACTGTCCTGCCAGTGCGGCAAGACATACTCAACAATGGTAGTGGAGGAGTCTGATCAGTAACCACAAGCATGTAAGGTTGTTGCTTGACACATCTGTGGGACAGATGAATGGGAGGAGACCGAGGTAGAGAATAAACATCAGCATTGACCAGTTTGACGGGATAGTCTGTTTCTGTGCTGTAAACTCAAGTTAAGACAAAGGGAGGTTGCAAAGCCTTAATATTCCAATGTTGTGCAATACAGTGCCATCTGTGAAATTGCATACAGATAACATTATGACAACAGTCTTCTTTTTCTTGGCTCTCGCTGCCAGATTATTCTACCGGATTCTTTGCACATCCCATCAGCAGATGCTTCAAATCCTCTGATGCAAAGTTGGCTATGATTTTGAAGTCATTAATCTGGTACCGAGTGACAAGCTGCTATGATGAAACACACAGTTCATTATAGACCAAACCTGGCAGCAGTTTGGCAGTGACAACAAAACCAATTCTTGATCTTGCAGCTATCTAGTCAGCAGAGATTAGTACCTGTTCTTTAAAAGGAGAGAAAATAATTCAAAAAGAAAAGTCATCACTCCAGAAAGCAGTTCAGTAAACACTCTTTAATCTTAGCAACTGAACATTGTAAAACCAATGCAATGGACCACAGATTGGTATTTTTATCTCCACTCACTAATGCCATCAAAAAAGAACAGGTTGCAGTGAAAAGAAAGCAAAGGAACCAGCTTCATCCTCGTACCAGTTTTTCGTTTTGCTAACGTTGGTTAAAAAAAAATACTCCCTTAAGTAGTGAGTGATCATTTGTGCTTTCAATTTCCCCCCATGCTGAACTCCAGAATTCAGCGAGTCTGGTTTATGTGCCAGAGACAAGCAAAATGGATGAACATTTAAAAATTAAAACAGTAAAGAGTATTCAGGGAAAGGGTGGAGAACGAGACTCAGTAAATGACTTTACCTGAGTCAAATATTCTCATTTTATGCTAAAAAAGATACCAGAATTCCGGGAGCTAATTATACTAATTCAGAATGGGGTCTTTGAGACCATTTGAGGTGTGAACATCATGTTTGCTGAATGCTGCTGTTGGTTTTTTCTAATACATAAAAAAATCCACTTAGATTTTACAATTCATGTCAGCCTAAGGTAAGTAACAAAAACTAACAATTTTATTCCCTATTAGAAAAAATTGACATAATTCTACATTCAACAGCATTCATATGCAATCATTTGAGTCCAAAAGCGATCATTTAGTCATCATTTGACATAAAATAGAAATAAAATCAAATGTCATCATTGGTGATCAACTGACATGAAATGAAATTATACAAATCTCAAACAACATTATTTGCAAGCATCATTTAAGTGCTCAGAATACATTAAATTGACATCAACAGTGATCAAGGAGCTTGTTCTTGAGGAAAAACTCTAACTTCTAGCGATCACAGCAAAGTTCAATAAGGTTCAGACATCAGATTTTTCCAAGTCCCAGCTGATGCAGTATAGGCATGTAGTATGAGATTGTTTAGCATAGGGTCAGTGCATAAATCACTAGAGTGATCATTATAGTGAGGGTGCAAGGATTTGGAGGAACAGTGCATTAAACAAACTGGGGCAAATTGTCCAAACACAATTTCAGGTGGCCCTTTAACACTTTTATATGGATCCAAGCCAGCTGGTGAAGTCAAAACTAAGACAGGAAGTCTTTCCTTGCAGAGTTAATTGACTTAGTACAGAGTCAAAGCTCTTTCACTCCCCCAGTGTCCCAGCTATCCCCATGTATCGGTGTACAATTATCCATCAACAATGTAATTGCCATAAATATTGACAAACATATGCACAGAGCCATTCATGATCCATTATATATCTTACCATTATCAGCAGACTTACATCCCCAGTATCTACCCTTCCCTCTCCTGCACCCCCCGAGCTTGATTTTATACTGCCTCTTTTCATGATTGGACATGTTGTCTTAATGAAAATCCATTTGAGGGGCATGTTCATTATCACATTTATTAATTTTTTTGTGTAGAAAATTGTAAGGATTACAAAAGTGACAGTTTCAATTGCACATGTTGGAATGTATATCTGATCTTAATTGACTCTTGAGAATAAACTTGGTATTTATGTGAACTAACAGGCTGGCAATATTCCATAGCATAAAAACAATATAAAGAATATTTCATGATCTCATTCACGGACCTGTCTTTTTATTCAATTATTTATTAAGATTGGATTTACTCCTGTACCCACCAGACATTTTGCAAATTTCTTCAGGGTGAACAGCCTGAACAACCAAATGCACCAACCACCCACGCCCCAGGTTATAGCAACAACCCTCCCCCCACCCCACCCTCACCCCCAGATTGCAGCACATCCCTGCCCCCATACGCCCATCCGGCCCCCTCAGATTGCAGCACCTTCCCCTCTTACCCCCTCCCTTTCCCACTTCCCCCCTCCCCCACGTTCTTCCCCCTCCTTTCGGTCCCCACCATCCCCCAGCGGTGCTTTTCTCCTCCCCCTGCCACAGAGCAGTTTTCTCCCCCCTCTCCTCCAGGCTGGTGAGTCGTTCTGGGGTGGGGCCGCAACCAGAAGTGACGATGCAGCTCTCCAACGCTCCAGCAGCCAGTGCGGGGGCTCCAGCAGCCAGCATGGGGGGCTCCAGCAACCAGCGCGGGGGCTCCAGCAACCAGTGCGGGGGCTCCAGCAGCCAGTGCGGGGGCTCCAGCAACCAGCGCGGGGGCTCCAGCTTCCAGCATGGGGGGCTCCAGCAGCCAGTGTGGGGGGCTCCAGCAGCCAGCGTGGGGGGGCTCCAGCAGCCAGCATGGGGGGCTCCAGCAGCCAGAACGGGGGCTCCAGCAGCCAGCACAGGGGGGCTCCAGCAGCCAGAACAGGGGCTCCAGCATCCAGCGCGGGGGCTCCAGCGTGGGGGCTCCAGCAGCCAGCGTGGGGGCTCCAGCGTGGGGGCTCCAGCAGCCAGCGTGGGGGCTCCAGCAGCCAGCGTGGGGGGCTCCAGCAGCCAGCACAGGGGGGCTCCAGCAGCCAGCATGGGGGGCTCCAGCAGCCAGCATGGGGGGCTCCAGCAGCCAGCACAGGGGGGCTCCAGCAGCCAGCACAGGGGGGCTCCAGCAGCCAGTGCGGGGGCTCCAGCAGCCAGCACAGGGGGCTCCATCAGCCAGTGCGGGGGCTCCAGCAGCCAGCGTGGGGGCTCCAGCAGCCAGCGTGGGGGCTCCAGCAGCCAGTGTGGGGGGCTCCAGCAGCCAGCATGGGGGGCTCCAGCAGCCAGCACAGGGGGGCTCCAGCAGCCAGCACAGGGGGGCTCCAGCAGCCAGCGCTGGGGCTCCAGCAGCCAGCACAGGGGGGGTCCAGCAGCCAGCGCATGGGGGCTCCAGCAGCCAGCGCATGGGGGCTCCAGCAGCCAGCGCATGGGGGCTCCAGCAGCCAGCGCGGGGGCTCCAGCAGCCAGCGCATGGGGGCTCCAGCAGCCAGCGCGGGGGCTCCAGCAGCCAGCGCGGGGGCTCCAGCAGCCAGCACAGGGGGGCTCCAGCAGCCAGCATGGGGGGCTCCAGCAGCCAGCATGGGGGGCTCCAGCAGCCAGCGTGGGGGCTCCAGCAGCCAGCTTGGGGGGCTCCAGCAGCCAGCACAGGGGGGCTCCAGCAGCCAGCATGGGGGGCTCCAGCAGCCAGCATGGGGGGCTCCAGCAGCCAGCACAGGGGGGCTCCAGCAGCCAGCACAGGGGGGCTCCATCAGCCAGTGCGGGGGCTCCATCAGCCAGTGCGGGGGCTCCAGCAGCCAGCACAGGGGGGCTCCATCAGCCAGTGCGGGGGCTCCAGCAGCCAGCGTGGGGGCTCCAGCAGCCAGCGTGGGGGCTCCAGCAGCCAGTGTGGGGGGCTCCAGCAGCCAGCATGGGGGGCTCCAGCAGCCAGCACAGGGGGGCTCCAGCAGCCAGCACAGGGGGGCTCCAGCAGCCAGCGCTGGGGCTCCAGCAGCCAGCACAGGGGGGGTCCAGCAGCCAGCGCATGGGGGCTCCAGCAGCCAGCGCATGGGGGCTCCAGCAGCCAGCGCATGGGGGCTCCAGCAGCCAGCGCGGGGGCTCCAGCAGCCAGCGCATGGGGGCTCCAGCAGCCAGCGCGGGGGCTCCAGCAGCCAGCGCGGGGGCTCCAGCAGCCAGCGCGGGGGCTCCAGCAGCCAGCACAGGGGGGGTCCAGCAGCCAGCGCATGGGGGCTCCAGCAGCCAGCACAGGGGAGCTCCAGCAGCCAGCGCAGGGGGGCTCCAGCAGCCAGCGCGGGGGCTCCAGCAGCCAGCGTGGGGGGGCTCCAGCAGCCAGCGCGGGGGCTCCAGCAGCCAGCACAGAGGGGCTCCAGCAGCCAGCACAGGGGGGCTCCAGCAGCCAGCGCAGGGGGGCTCCAGCAGCCAGCACAGGGGGGCTCCAGCAGCCAGCGCATGGGGGCTCCAGCAGCCAGCACAGGGGGGCTCCAGCAGCCAGCGCATGGGGGCTCTAGCAGCCAGCACAGGGGGGCTCCAGCAGCCAGCACAGGGGGGCTCCAGCAGCCAGCGTGGGGGCTCCAGCAGCCAGCGCGTGGGGGCTCCAGCAGCCAGTGTGGGGGGGCTCCAGCAGCCAGCACAGGGGGATCCAGCAGCCAGCACAGGGGGGCTCCAGCAGCCAGCACAGGGGGGCTCCAGCAGCCAGCGCGGGGGCTCCAGCAGCCAGCGCGGGGGCTCCAGCAGCCAGCGCGTGGGGGCTCCAGCAGCCAGTGTGGGGGGGCTCCAGCAGCCAGCACAGGGGGATCCAGCAGCCAGCGCGTGGGGGCTCCAGCAGCCAGCACAGGGGGGCTCCAGCAGCCAGTGCGGGGGCTCCAGCAGCCAGTGCAGGGGGGCTCCAGCAGCCAGCGTGGGGGCTCCAGCAGCCAGTGTGGGGGGCTCCAGCAGCCAGTGCAGGGGGGCTCCAGCAGCCAGTGTGGGGGGCTCCAGCAGCCAGCACAGGGGGGCTCCAGCAGCCAGCGTGGGGGCTCCAGCAGCCAGCACAGGGGAGCTCCAGCAGCCAGCATGGGGGGCTCCAGCAGCCAGCGCGGGGGCTCCAGCTTCCAGCATGGGGTCTCCAGCAGCCAGCGTGGGGGCTCCAGCAGCCAGCGCGTGGGGGCTCCAGCAGCCAGCACAGGGGGGCTCCAGCAGCCAGCACAGGGGGGCTCCAGCAGCCAGCATGGGGTCTCCAGCAGCCAGCGTGGGGTCTCCAGCAGCCAGCGTGGGGGCTCCAGCAGCCAGCGCGTGGGGGCTCCAGCAGCCAGCACAGGGGGGCTCCAGCAGCCAGCGTGGGGGCTCCAGCAACCAGCGTGGGGGCTCCAGCAACCAGCGCGGGGGCTCCAGCAGCAGCAAGAGGTGGGGGAAACGGGCAGTGTGGAAATCCGGGGAGTCTGGCAGGAGCGGGGAATTCCAATCCTATGAGAGCGCCGGGCCTCCCTCTGGATCGGGGGTGGGGGTAGAATGGGGAAGGGGCTAGCACCATTGGGAGTGGGGAGGGGGGTTGGTGGAGGGAGAAGGGACCAGCACCATTGAGATCGAGAAGGGAGCAGGGCACCATTTGAGGGGGCGGGGGCAGTGGTGGGGAGTGTGGTCCGGTCATGTCACTCATTCCAAATCACACTTTTTGATGTTAAATGATATACTAATCATTTTGAATTAAATTGAATGCAAAATTGATGTCAAATTCTTTCTGGTAGGGTGGCTCTACTGTTTGTGTAAGATATTGCATCAAGGGCACAATGCTGGTCCTTGGTAAGTCCTCCCTGGTGATGCATAAATGGCATCTCCTCTAAACTACCGAGCAGCCTGGTAAAATCGTTGGGGCCCCCCCCACCATTCTTGGGTAACTCTGGGCCTGTGCTAGACGCCTCAGGTGAGGATTTCAGATCATTCATCTGTAAATCCTCTTTGTTCACCATTTCCCTGGAGGCAAGAGGAATTGTCAGCAGAATACCCACCTTACTGGCGCAGGCTGTTTAAACTCACAGTAAAACTCTGTTCAACGGAGGGAAAAATAAGCAACCTGGAAGTTGGAAAGTCCCCTGGCAAACCAGACATAAAAAAAGATCCCCTCCTCTGCTGAGTTGCAATGGAGAGCAGCCCTTCTTTCTATCATATCAGTTGCCTCCACACACAGGAAATTTTATGAGGAGATTCAGGATGAGGGGGAGGTTCTGCAGTTTTGAATTAAATTGGTGTTGGGGTACGGACAATGTCATTGGAGTGTGGCTTCTCCACGTTAATGAGGCCTATGGCAGATATTCCTCCCAGACGTGAGGATTCTGATGTTAAAATGGTGGTGGGCACCCAAAGCGATTTTAACCACCCCATCCACTCCACTCCCACCAGATAGGCAGCATTCAAATGAGGCCTGGGGTTTCTGCCAAGCCTTTGGCAGCGGAATGCGAGAAACACTGAGGAAGATCCTCGTATCGCAACGTTAAGGCCGATTGCTGTGCTTTGCAACAGTGTAAACATGAGAGTAAAGACAACCATAAGACCATAAGACATAGGAGCAGAAATTAGGCCATAGACAACTAAGCTGTCATAGCTGTGAATGGCTGCAATTGAATGAATACTTCTCTATAATCAAAGTGAGTTGTGCCTTCTCTATGCCTGCATTCAATTAATTAATTCTTTCACTTTGATGCTCAGGTACTGACATGTCAGTTTCAGATTTTCCTCTTTTCTGTCATTTTCTTTGTTTCCTTTCTAGCCTTTGAACAAGAGTAACTAATGAACTTTCCTAATCTTCAACAAGTCCCCAGAGTCTTCAGTGGTTAATGAATTCCTGAGGCTGGAGTGATGACAAGACATACCACCAGCCAATTTGAAAAGCATTTGGATCCCACATGGAAGTTAATCTAGGAAGGAGTTACTGAACAAACTGGATGAAAAGCAGACTCCAATTTGAAGGACTCAAACCTGAATGTTTACGCTAAAAGTTTCCAGAGATTCTACCTCTGCAGCACTAGGAAAATTTTATATTCCACTTTCCTCCAAAAAATATTGGTCAGCGACAGGAATAGAACAATGACTAATAACCAAGAAGGAAAGTCTCACGTGTTGCAGTGTCTCCTGAGAGCCAAAGATCAACACTGCTGATGATTATTCTCATAAATTGTTGAGAACTTTTACACAACGTTGTCTATTGGCTTCAGATGTACTAGAATGTTCTAGTGTCCCAAGCTTCTTAATATGAGATGGAAAATTTAGTTACAGCACCCGGAGGAAATATCAGAAAAAGATGAAGAAAATATTTAATTAGAAAGAAGCACAATAGAATAAGGGAAAAGCGCCTTCGACAATTGCCATGGCAACCTCTATTGAAAACGCTATTAAGAAGCATCATTAGGAAACGAATAAAGAGCCAATTTGGAGCAAATTAAAAAAAATAAGTTATAAAATGATACAGTTGATAGAATCTCTTATCTGTAGAGACAGAAATAGTTAGTCTCCATCAGGTTTATGAATTCCATTTTTTTCTTAATAATACATATTTCTTTAATTTCCTATTTAAAATGCTAATTGATATGTAAATTAAACCCCACAACCCATAATTCAAAATTCTGTCAATTTTGCAGGAATCTAAAACTATTAACTGAGCTCAATATAGGGTGGAGGGCTAAATTCAATATACCTTGCAGACGAGACCAGGGATCACAATGCATGATTAACCCTTGCTTATTGTTTACAATGCAGGCAGCAAACCAACTTCATGTAACTGCTCTTTTTGGTGAATTTAGAGACTAGACAGTACCAACTGCACTACTGATTGGCTGGACCCAGCAGTAGGGAGCCATGCTTGAGAGTGAATAGCACCACTTGAAGCTAGCCTGCAACTCAAATGGAAGGTGAGTAGTGGCTAGTGCAACTGCTAGCAGTCATGAAGGGATCACAGAATCACAGAACGGTAACGTGCAGGAGGCCATTCAGCCCATCGTGTCTGCACCGGCTCTCTGAGCATTTTAACTTAGTGCTAATCTCCTGCCTTTTCCCTGTAATCCTGCACATTGTTTCTATTTAAATAATCATCCAATGCCCTCTTGAATGCCTCAATGGAACCCCGCCCCCCCCACAACCACCCCCCCACCCCCCACCACGCTTCCAGGCAGTGCAAACCCTAACCACTCACTGTGTGAAAAAGTTTTTTCTCACCTCGCATTTGCTTCTTTTGCAAAACACTTTAAAACTGTGCCCTCTGGTTCTTGATCTGTTTACAAGCAGGAGCAGTTTCTCCCTTTCTACTCTGTCCTGAACCCTCATGATTTTGAAAACTTCTATCAAGTCTCCTCTTAGCCTTCTCCTCTCCAAGGAAAACAGTCCCAACTTCTCCAATCTTTCTCATAACTGAAGTGTCTCATGCCCGGAACCATTTTTGTAAACCTCTTCTGCACTCTCTCCAATGTGTTCGTATCCTTCCTAAAGTGTGGCACCCAGAACTGTACACAATACTCCAGCTGAGGTCTAACCAGTCTAAAATAAGTTCATCATAATCTCCCTACTCTAGTACTCTATGCCCCTATTAATGAAGCCTAGAATACCATATGCTTTAAAAACAGCTCTCTCTACCTGTCCTGCTACCTTTAATGAAATATGTACATATACATCCAGGTCTCTCTGTTCCTGAACACCCTTTAGAATAGTATCCTTTATTTTATACTGTCTCTCCATGTTCTTTGTACCAAAGTATATCACCTCACACTTCTCCGCATTGAACTCCATTTGCCACCTAACTGCCCACTCCACCAATGTATCCATGTCCTTTTGAAGTTCTACACTGTCCTCCTCACACTTTACAATTCTCCCAAGTTTTGTGTTGTCCGCAAACTTTGAAGTTGTCCCCTGCGCACCAAAATCTAAATCATTTATTTATATCAGGAACAGCAAGGGACCCAATACCGACCCCTGGGGAACTCCACTACAACCCTTCTTCCAACCCAAAAAATACCCATTAACCGTTACTCTCTGTTTCCTATCCCTCAGCCAATTTTGTATCCATGTTGCTACTGTCCCTTTTATTCCATGACCTATAACTTTCCTCACAAGTCTGTTGTGTGGTACTGTATTGAACACTTTTTAGAAGTCCATATACATCATAACAACATTACCCTCATGGACCTTTTATGTGGCCTTTTCAAAGAACTCCAGCAAGTTATTTAGACACAATTTTCCTTTAACAAATTCATGCTGACTCTTCCGAATCAATCCACATTTTTTCATGTGACCATTAATTCTATCCCAAATAATTGTTTCTAGAAGTTTCCCCACCACAGAAGTTAAACTGACTGGTCTGTAATTGCAGGGCAGATCTTTACAACCTGTTTTGAACAAGTAAGTGACTCAGAGCTGAGAAACAAAGAAGAGTCACAATATTGAAGAGGGTGGTCTCCAAGGTTTATGAAAACTGCACTGCAGGCCTTAGTGAAACAGGTAGAAAAGAGCAGAGATGATTTGTAGTCAGAAGGGACAGGAGACTCCTCTATACACATATACAAAAGGCAGCAGGAGCAGATAACCATGGAGGTCAATCCCAAGAGTCAAACATGGAGGATCTGTTTGCAGTATCCAAGTTGTTCAATGATGTTCCAAGTGGTTAGGCTCAGTGAATGCATCTTCAAATGTCACATCCTACAAACTGCACCATCAGCCTTAGACACTGTCCAACCTGGACAATCTATTACACAATGCATCCTGAAGAAGCCTGCAATCTTAGCATAGCTGCATATGGCTTCTGGCTGCTTCTTCCTAGCAAGAGAGAATGAAATTTAGTTAGTGCCCATTGAATAGAGACCCTCAGGTAACAGTAAACGATAAGCTACAAAATGTTGCAAATAACACTAACTCCAGCCTGGAAGGAGTCGGACACCTAAACGTTCATTGCCATGGTCATCTTCACAGCCACTGGAAATACTGTCTGTAAATGATGTGCGCAATGTCTGTGTTTCAGTCAGGATGTCCTCACTGAAATTATCTTCTGCAACCATAACTTCAGACTCAGAGCAGGGCCAGGACTCTGCCAGTGGCTTTGAAGGTCACAGTGGCCCTCAACTTCTATGCCTCTGGCTCTTTCCAGGGGTCAGTGGGGGATCTGTGTGGAGTCTCCCAATCAGCTGTCCACAGTTGTGTCAAGTTGGTGACAATCTGTTCAGGCAGGTACTGACCTTTATTCTTTACCATATGGAGGAGGCCAGCCAGGCTGAGCGAGCCAGAGGCTTTGCAGCGATTGCTGAGTTCCCCCATGTCCAGGGTGCCATTGACTGCACACCCTGGTGAGACAATGGAGATTGGCATCATGGTTCCATCGTCTTTCAATGATCAATGGGGACTCCACTTCACGGCTCACATCAATGAAGAGACTACACTAGAATGGTGGCAAAATCCAAAACTCACCTCTGTGTGCTGCACTCTTCCTTCGCCTGGCATCACCACCTCTCCGCACTCAGTTGCATGGACAGCTCCAGGACATTTTGCTTGAACCTGCTGCATAGCAGGAGGTTGGGCTGCCCTCTCTGCCTGGTTGTGGCTTGTCTTCTCCTGAAAGAACAGAGGAGCATTGCAGCCTGGCCAACCCCAGCTGAGGAGCACCTCCAAGGCACATCTGAGCCGCAAGGCACTCAGTCCAAACTCTGTCTCGCTTTGAATTCAATACTCCATTCTCCAATAGAGATGCAATTGAGTTTACAATGCATCTCCTCACAAAGGCTGAACTCCTTAGCTCCAGAAAATGGCCTGAAGTTGCAGATGGTGCTTCTTCCTTGCACGGATCATTAGCTTAGTTGACCCATCTGTGCCTTTCTTGGCTTAAAAGTTATTTTTAGTGCTAGTTATCTTCAAGTTGAACCTGGTGTGCAATTTCTTATGTTGATGTTGTGAAATTATTATTACTTTCATTCATACCCTGTTAATGATCTTATCTGTAGTACTAGGGTGTTCAGGACTGTGAGGGTTAATGTGGGACTGGGGAAACAGGACCACCCACCTTCTGATGTAGAGAATCACATGGGAGTAGTAGAAAGTAGAAGTGAGACAGCTCGAAGTCGGCATGGAGATAGCACCTAGACCAGACTGTACCCTGTATATATGTATACAGTTATGTCTTATTAATAAACAGCTATTGTTCAACCATACAAGCTTCTGGAGCTCTTTATGAGACAACATACAGCCTTACAACATTATCAACACTGATGCTACAGCTTCTTCAATCCACTCGAGGAATCACAATTGCCTCTGTATGTTGGAATAATAAGCCTGCCATTTGCTTTTAAGGAAATATGTTTTGGTAAATTTTCCTGTGGTCAGTTAAAAATGTTGAGCATGTTTGTTGGAAATAATTCCATGGCTTGAAAATAGTGCCAAGATGAAGCAGGAGGAGCACCATGCCTAAAGTGACATTGGACAACATGTATCATGATTTGTTGGAAATATCAACAAAATACTCAAGTGAATGAATGAAACTGCAGATAGCAACCAACTTCACTTCATATGGAAATGAAGGGCTTACATGGGTGCGAATTATAACTGTTAAAAACTGCCTATTAAAGTCAAGGGAGACAAAAATTCCTTCTGTGCAGCCCATAGTTTTAGTGCTACAGCTGCTGTTTAGCTACCAGAATGGCCTCCTTGTGGTGTACACACGCTTCCTATGGAAGCTATTTTGGGAGAGCTTTAGCATGGGCATTAGGAGTGTGTGCTGGAGGTATGCAGAGGAGGCAGTTTATGAGATCAGCCAGCATGTAACATGGATGCAGCATCAGCCCTGCTATTTTCAACCTTGCCAGTCCAGCTGGTTCCCTCTCATAAACACTCCTAGCTAAATATGTGTTCAGCAGCAGCAAGGAAAGACCCTCCCCACCCCACCTCCATCCACACCCCTACCAACACTTTTCAAAAGGATTATCGACTACATTCGGGTTGGTTACTGATTGATTTCCACTGGCTCTGCCTGGAGACTAAGTGCAGTGGCAGTTGGAAAAGTCAGCCTGCTTCCCATTGGCCGACATGGCAGGTCGTCCGCTTCTCACCTCATTATGTATGCGTAAACAAGCAGCAGGGCAGGCTGGGATTCGTCCACCCCACCATTACCTCATTGGTTCATATTTCCAGGCGCCATATTTAAACATTCATTCTCTGCAGCCCAGGATTTGTTGTGGCGAGTGATGGCCCACAGAAGAGACGAGTGCTGTGCCCTGAAGTTCAGCGACAAGGCACTGACGGCACTCCTCCAGGTTGAGGACCAGAAGGAGGTCCTTTACCCCCGTGATGGGGGCCAGATGCCCACCAGCCTCACCACAAAGGTTTGGGAGAGGCTAACCAGTGCAGCCAGTGCCTGTGCTCCTCAGAAGAGGACAGCCATCCAGTGCAGGAAGAGGATGAATGATCTCATCCGATGCACCAGGGTAAGTCAACCATCTCCTCAATCTCAACATACACTCTCATCAGGCATTTGCAGGGTTACAGTCACAGGGTACAGCATCACTGATTCTCTCACACACACTTTTACATCTTTCATCTCTTGTCACATCCTGCACAAGTTGCATCTTCAGCCCTCACATGGGTCCACTCAGCACACACAGCAGGGAAGCATGCTTATCATATGCCTTGGTATCCGACCTGTTCACAGTTTGTCCATCTGTCTTTGTGCTAGAAAAGATTGTCCACAACAACAGGGAGAGGTAGAACCGTAGAAAAGTTATGGTGCAGAAAGAGCCCATTCAGCCCATTGTATCTGCACCAGCTGCAAAATGAGAAAAAAAGAAACTAGCCGCTCATTTTTAATCCCAGACGGGGGTGGGGGGGGGGGAATGTTGGACCTCAGGCCACTCAGCCCCTTTGAAAAGCAGGTGGCAGAGCTGTCCGGTGAGGACAGGGACCATACCTCCACCTAACGCGAGATCAGCATCTCCCAACAAGCTAGTGAGGTCCCACCCGATAGTCTTTATCCAGCCGCCAAAACTGTGATTGCTCTTTAATGCAGGTGACTATCCAGCCAATCACTAATTATCTATTCTCTCATTACAACCACCAGCAAGAAGAGGGGACACACTGCCAGTCACCCATCAGCCGCCAGACCACCATGGATCCTAAGGACCCACTATATGTCAAGCTGTCACAGTGTTCATCTGCACTTCTCACCAGTGCAGAGACACACACCTCGGTGGGACCTAATCCTGCTCTCACCAAAACATCATCAAACAGACCATTGGGGTTCTCAAGCAATGGTTCTGTTGCCTGGCCTGCTCTGGAGTACTCAGCGGAGTGTGTGCAACGATTCCTCATGATCTACTGTATATTGCACAGCCTCACCATTATGAGGCTGCAGCCCTTGCCACCAGGAATAGGGGGAGCAGCTGGAGAGAAAGCGGAAGAGACGTACAAAGGGAGTAGGCAACCAATACATTCCCTTTCTAACCAGGATCTCCTTGATCACTTCATTCAACCAAGGAACACATCCCCAAATTTCCATTCAACAACAGTCACAAACCTAGCTTCCCTCTGTCACTGACCATCATAGAATCCTCTTGGCCACAACACTGAAATAAAATCCACCACAAAGCAACCATTCCAAACTAAGCCAATTAAACAAATCATCCAATATATAAGACAACTAATCACCATTGTGCATTCCTTTAGTGCCTGTCTTGTGGACTTCTTTGCCTGGCCTAATGCCCCTAGACATTGCTACCCCAGTGTCTGCAGCTTGGCTGGTAGGGTGCTGATGACTTTCAGTGGGGAAGGCTGCAGATAACAGTGCAAGATGACCTCAAGCAGCTCTCATCCTAGAAGTCCTGACTTTGGACTGCAACCCCTTAGGCATGGGGGGGGGCTACAGTCTGGGTTGGCTGGCTGATGGGTAACAGCAAGGGCACTGGCGAGTGGCAGTGGTGGGAGGATGAACGTTGTCATCCTGAGGGTGGACAGCAGGTTCGTGCACCATGGAATTATACTGCCATTACTCCACGGCATGCCTCCACAACCATGTACTGTGTTGGAGGGCAGGAACCTGCCAAGTCTCCACTTCTTCAAGGAGGGAGTTTTCATTGCCATTCCATGATATCAGTAGCCCATCTACTTAGAGCTGAATTCAATACTCCATGGATATGAACAACTTACAACTCACATTTTTTTCACTTCACCCAACCTTCATTGATTTTGTACGTCCGGTAACCTTCCAAACATCACCATCCGTTAGCATTCATGGATAATAGACAGGGTTATCTATATAAGGTACTGAACTACATTAAATTTTTGCCGATGAAACTCATGTTGGAATTTTCTCAAAACTGATATCAGTGCGTCCCAAAATACAATCACTATCATAATTTAGCCTCTCAAATATCTTCAACATTCAAGCGGAATTTCTAACAGGAATTGATAGGAATTATTGAAAACTTGTAAGTTGATTACAAACTCACTCTGAAGCCTTCAAGTTATTGTTTTTGCAGGAGTTGGTGGCGTTCTACTGAAGGGTCGGGCCAAGTATCATATGACAATATCGTTGCTCAGCAACATATCCCTTGGCACGAAGAACAATACAAAATACACTCAGAGTTCTGGTGATTCAAGCTAATTAAGTTAGGAAGCATCCTTTTATAGTAAACTATCCCTTCCAATGTTTGGATAATCTCTGCCTCACCAAATTGTCTGAATATGGTGAGATTTTAGAATATTCAACCCAACTGAAAAATATGCAACAACCTCAACAGCAACGTTAGAAGCATAATTCAGAATATCTTACTTTGTGTACTTCCATCATCTTCCACAGGAGTTAATCTGCTGACAGAGTATACATGGAAAACAGCTAAAAATGGATCATGGAAGGCTCATGTAATGCCAGACCTATGATTCTACATATGACATCACTTCCAATATGTATGTTGTCCTCTACATTTTTAGAAAAGAATTTCTGTGAGCATTACTTTATTATTATAGAGGCAGTTTGATTAATTTTGTACCTCTGGCATCAGACAATCAATGCGTTCTTCTACATAATGTCACGCACCATCATTTTTCCCATTAGTAACAGTCACTTTGTCTATTCAAAGATCTTGTTTATGAAGCACTGATTGCTCACCATAAAAAGAAACAAGGGAAAGGCAATATACAAGCTGACATAAGAACAAAAAACTGCGGATGCTGGAAATCCAAAACAAAAACAGAATTACCTGGAAAAACTCAGCAGGTCTGGCAGCATCGGTGGAGAAGAAAAGAGTTGAAGTTTTGAGTCCTTTGGTTGAAGGGTCATGAGGACTCGAAACGTCAACTCTTTTCTTCTCCGCCGATGCTGCCAGACCTGCTGAGTTTTTCCAGGTAATTCTGTTTTTATACAAGCTGACATGATTGCCTAGGCTCCCACTATGAATACCTGCACAGTTCTAAAGGGGCCGGCCAGATTTGTAGCTCACCATCACATCCATGCATCACACAGCAGATTATTTATTAGCAATGTCAAAGGGGGTCTGATATTTAATGACACTAATAGTGAATCACAGATATTTTGTAAAGATCCTCTGTTTTATTTGGCATGCTCTAATTGTTCTGATACTTTTCTTAAACAACTTGACTATCTATTAAGTTGTTGTTAACGCTACTCTAACCTGGAATGCAGCTGACTGGCACGCTGTGGATTATGACAATTTAACATTTTCCAAAGTAAATCCTTCATTCAGAAGCATACTTTTACAGTTCCGAGAACTAATGATTCACCCTCGTATTAAATCTCAACATCTCAACAAATGTGATATCCTAACCTACAACTTAAGTTCACTTTCCCAACATAATGCAGCTCACTCCATTTAAAATTAATTTGAATATTGGAATATGATTTAATCAGTTAATATTAAAATGTCCCTGTAATTCAGATGATTTGCAAAGTGTCAGCACACTTACCTGAGCAATAGTAGTGTAAAAGGAGAGGGATGGGGTTGTAAACTGACCAACAAGATGAAGGTCTAGATTTGAAACATTTATCATTACAAAATAAACAAAAAAGGTGCTTCTTTTCATAAAATGTACCACTGGTGCTTTAGTGGTGAAAGTACTTCAAAAAGTAGTCAAGCATGTAATAAAAAGCCAATTATATAACCATATTCAAAATATGATTATGCAGCTATTCCTGGCTTGTTTCAATGCTTTAAAGGTAACTCTTAACATTGTGCATAAAAGGCATTTTCCACTAGAGTCAACAACACATTGTCCATTATTTTGCAACAGAGAATAAATTTTGCATTATTCTGCACTACCAGTGCACAATGGACAAGGAAGGGTATAATGCATAGCAGTGTGTTTTCCTCTTCTCTCAAATTTCTGATGCACAGTCCCAGCACACCTTAGTTAGCTCTTGCCATTCCATACAGCACAATGTAATGTATTCAACTGATGACAGCAGCTAAAGCAACAAAGGGATTTATCCTATTGCTTGCATTACTAAATTTTATATTAAATAAAAACAGGTTGGCATGTTGTAGGAGATTGTTTAATATTAGCACCAATTTGTAGAAAACAATGTTAAGCAACTTAAATAAAATTAAGTAAAATCACTTCTAATGATTCACATTTAAACACGACTATCCTCTTGTAGTTACTTAGGGATAAAAGGTCAGGGGACAAACAGGGCACCAAACACCAGAAAACCTCTGTTCACATGGTTGCAAGGGCCTCACATTATTTCTGCACTCTATTCTCATTCAGACCAACAAGGCCCAGGAGAATTGTATTGGCTTTGTGCTGGATCCTTGGTCACTAGTTTAGTTGGACTAATGGATTTGGGTTGCCCTCTTATTTCGGGATGACAGAGTTGGTACCATCGACATAGCAGATCAGCAGACAGTTCTTATGTAGAACACATGCTATTTATTTACAAAGGAACTCAGCAGCAACACTTGTGTACTCACAACTAAAACCCTGTCTCTACATTACAGACTCTTAATCTAGACTACTCACTGCTGACTACAGACTACTAAGGTAGCCCACGCTACTGTCATTGGATAATAAGAGCATGTGATCTTCTATTATAACATTCTTCTTAAAGGTATATTACGCATCAGATTATCACATTCCTCCCCATATACTCAAATATATTTTACAGTTACAATTACAATTTTTCTCAAATTATCAAGTTATTTACACAGACAAGTAATTTACAAATTCAGTCTTTCTGGGGGTTTCCTTATGTGTGGAGAATGTCTCAGCCCTACAACTTCAGATGTTTTGTCAGGAACCTCATTTCCTGGTGTTGTCTGAACATCAGGTTCATCAGTGGGCATCTGCAAATCTGTCTCCTGAACTCCTGCAGGTACAGCCGATCCTTCAGACATATCTGTACTCAGTTGAGTTCTTTGAACAGGAGATGTTGACGCAGTCTTGAACACTGGAGGAATCGTTTTCTGATACTTTGTTTCTCTCCTCCTTATATGATCTATATATCTCCGTATGATTTGGTCTTCTACTTTCACATGGTAAGAAAGAGGTCCAGTAACTACATTTATTTCACCTGATAACCACTTGGGTCCTTCACTGAAATTTTTCATATATACCCTCTCTCCTATGGTAAACTTTGTCGTGACTATACCAATCATGTACAATTTTCTGACTTCCTTGAATCCTTTCCACCTTCCCTCCTAAATTTGGCATTACTAAGTTGAATCTCATTCTGAGACGACGATTCATCAACAATTCTACAGGTGTGACACCTGTTGTCGTATGAGGGGTGGTCCTATAATGGAAAAGAAAACATGCTAACTTGGTTGCTATGGAGTCTGCAATTAATTTCTTCATACTATTTCTGACTGTTTGAACTGCTCGCTCGGCCAGTCCATTTGATGAAGCGTGGTATGGTGAAGGTTTTACATGAACAATAAAGTTGAGGCTGATAAACCATTGAAACTCAGCACTTGTAAATGCCCTGCCGTTGTCGGATATGACCACTTCTGGCAGTCTTTTGATGGTGAAGCTTTGTCTTAGCCTGTCAATTGTAGCAGAAGATGTTGGTGACTTTACCTCATATATGTCCATCCATTTTGAGTGAGCATCAACAATAAGGAGAAACATTGTTCCAATAAAAGGTTCCACACAGTCAATATGTAATCGCACCCATGGCCATCCTGGCCGCTCCCACGGTTGTAATGGAGCTGCTGGAGGTAACTTTTGCACTTGCTGACATTGCGCACGATTTTTCACTAAGCTCTCTGTTTCTCCATCCAATCCAGGACATCATAGATAGCTGCTGCTATGGTCTTCATTTGGGAAATGCCTGGATCTGCACTAGGTAATTCAGTTAACAAAGGCTTTCCTCCTTTTACAGAAACAATCACTCGGGTTCCCCACAATCAGATACCATCTTGGCTGGTTATCACATATCTTCTGTGAAAATACGGTTTCATTTCATCAGAGTCCTGTTCTTGTGACAAACCATAAAGAACCTGTTCTCGTATTTTGGATAAGACTGGGTCTCAACTTGTCCAATCTCTGATCTGTCTGGCACATACTGATAATGAATCTAAGAAGTTCAATAATAAAATGAGTTCTTGAGGAACTGAAACATCCTCATCATTTTCTCTCAAAGACTAACGACTAAGTGCTTCAGCATTTGCAATCTGATTTCCAGGCCTGTAGATGAAAGTATACCCATACCCTGCCAGAATAAACGCCTATCTCTGTATTCTTGCTGAGGCTATGGGTGATATAGCCTTGTCCTCGCTGAACAATTCTGGCAAAGGCTCATGCTCCAAAACAATAGTAAAATGTCGACCGTGTACATACTGCTGAAATTTCTTTGCACCAAAGATGATTGACAGGTCTTCTTTTTCTATCTGTGAATAACCCTTTTCCACGGTCTTGAACATTCTTGATACATATCCAATAGGCCGTTCTGATTCATCGTCCATTCAATGGGAAAGCATTGCTCCCACTCCATAAGGAGATGCATCACATGTCAGAACCAACTCTTTTCTTTGGTCAAAATGTACTAATAGGGTAGATGAGTGTAACAGCTGTTTCACTTTTGTGAAAGCTTCTTTCTGTGGTGTTTGCCAAGGCCAATGTTGGTTTTCCTTGAGTAGGTAATACGGGGGGGGGGGGGGCCAGTTCTGTTGACAAATTAGGCAAAAAGAGTCCATAGTAATTGATCATCCCCAAGAATGGTTTGAGCACGGAGGTGTCCTTTGGTGCTGGTGCCTCTCTAATGGCTCTCAATTTTTCTTCAACCAGGGGCAGGCCCTGTGCATCTACCTGTGACCTAAATTCTCTTTCGCTTGGAACATGCACTTTCCTTTTTTTAAACACACTCCCACCTGTGAAAAATGTTTCAAAACTTCTTCCAAATTGGCCAAATTTTTCTTTTCAGTCAGTCCTGTCACTAGAACATCATCTAAATAAACTACAAAATGAGGCAATCCCTGCAGTAAACTTTCCATTGTCTTCTGGAATATGGCACAAGCTGAGGATACACCAAAAGGCAAACTGGTACAGCCCTTTGTGTGTATTAATTGTGACAAACTTCTGGGAGGCCTTCTCTAACTCGAATTGTCGATAAGCATGACTCATATCATGCTTTATGTAGATGGTTCCACCTGCCAACTTAGCATACAAGTCTTCAATTTTTGGTGTAAGGTGTCTGTCCAACTTAGCTGCGTAATTGGCAGTCAATTTGTAGTCTCCACAAATTCGAACACTTTGGTCAGGCTTAAGTATGGGGACTATTGGTGCTGCCCCTTCCGAGAACTGCACAGGTCGTATCACTCTCCATTTCTCTAATCTATCCAATTCAGTGTCTATCTTTTCCTGCATTGCATAAGGTACTGGTCTTGCCTTCACAAATCAGGGGTAGAGTCTGGATCAACATGAATTTTTGCTTGTAGCCCTTGGATCTTCCTGAGTTCATCTTGGAAAACTGAGGCATATTTTTGTAGTAGGTCAGGTAACCCAGTGGCTCTCAGTTAGAAGATCTTAGAAGATCTCAGTCCAATCCAATTTAATTTTTTTCAGCCAGTTTCGTCTAAGGAGACTTGGCCCCTCCTCTGCTACCACCATCAAGGGTAATTGCACTGATTAACTTCTGTCCTGTACAGTAACCCTGCTTATGCCTTTGATTTTGATGTCTTCTCCCGTGCAAGTTTTCAATTTGGCATCTGTTTCTTTCAAATTTAATTTACATTCCCTTTAACTCAGATATTTAAAATTATGCTCACCTATCACCATATGGGAAGCCCCTGTATCCACCTCCATTCTGTTAGGCCTATTATTCACTCTGACTGTTATAAAGATTGGTTCTGTTCTTCCTACCTTTAAATTATACAATTAATAAATATCTGAATCTGTTATTTCAGGCACTTCTATGTTATGAATCTCACAGGGTTTTTTCTTTTGATTGAAAGTCTGCCTGATTCTATCCCTGCAAAGTTTCATGAGGCGTCCATTTCGATGACAGTAAAAACATTTGATTTTTTTAAACTTTGATTCATTACTAGCTTGTCTGTTTCCACCTCTTGTTACCATTATCCCATGTTTTTGCTGCAAAGTCATTTCTTTTTATTTGTCTATAAGCCGTGGCTGCTTCCCACTTCTCATTGGAGCTGTACATTTTCACACCCTTTTTGGCTGGGGCTCCCCGCCTAATGAGTCGGACGGCCCAATTTTACTCTCCCTGTGTGGCTTTCAAGTCTCTCACTGTGCCTTCCATAGCCAGTGCTATTTGCTGCGCCTTCTGAAAATCTAAATTTGTTTCCGACAGTAATCTCTTCTGAATCGAATCTTCATTTATACCGCACACCAAATGATGTCTAAACATTTCATTTACAGATGTACCAAACTCGCAATACTCTGTTAACTGTTTCAGACTTGCCACATAACAAGCACCTGTCTCCCCTTGGGGTCTATTTCTTGAGTTACATTTGAACCGTTGCATCATTACCGAGGGCTTGGGCTGGTAATGATTCTTCACAAGGCTCTCTAAATTATCAAAGCTTTTCGAATCTGGGGTGCTGGGTGCCATTACACTTTGGATCAATCCATAAGTCTTACTCCCAAAAGTGGATAAGAGAATTGCCTGCCTCTTCTCCTCCCCAACAATGTCATTAGCTTGGTAAAAGCGAGGTGTTCAACATAGTGAGACCAATCATCTACCATTGGGTCCAAAGGATCAACTCTTCCAAACTGCAGCATGCTGCCAGAGGACTGCTTCAAAGATTAGGATGAAAATTCTACTTACAATTACCGTGTGAGGCACGGCCCAATTTTGGTTCACCTGATTTTCTTCCTCCATTTTTTGGCTTTTTTTCTCGCCCTTCCTTGCTTTTTTTTTACCTCAACCCCTGTTTGTTGGATCCTGGTCACTAGTTTAGTCAGAATAGTGACTTCGGGTTGCATACTTGTTTTAGGATGACCGTGTTGGTACCATAGACAGAGCAGATCAGCAAACAGTTCTTATGTAGAACACATTCTATTTATTTATAAAGGAACTCAGCAGCTACACTTGTGTACTCACAACTCAAACCCTGTCTCTACAATACAGACTCTTACTCTAGACTACTCACTATTGATTACAGTCTACTGACTACAGACTACTAAGGTAGCCCACACTACTCTGTCATTGGATAATAAGATCATGGGATCTTCTACTATAATATTCTTCTTAAAGGTATATTACAGATCAGATTACCACACTCTGTATGGAAGGCACCTTTTTTCTAATATCTACTCCATCAGCACCTTTGTTAAGGCTAGACTGCCCTGGCGTACATCAAGATTATTCCTTCACTGTTGCTGGACTGAAATCTTGGAACTCCCTTCCTAACAGCACTGTGGTCGTACTTACACTAGATAGACTGCAGTGAACTTTCAAGAAGGCAGCTCACCACCACCTTCTCAAGGGCAATTAGGGATGAACAATAAATACTGGCCCTGCCAGCAACGTCCACATCCCATGAAAGAATTTTTAAAAAGATCCTGCAAAACTAAAAATTTCCCTCAAGATCCAGAGCTGCTTGAGGTCACCCACCACAGCCATCTGAAGTGTTCTCAATGGAAGCTCTCCATCTCCCAATCGGCAGCTATGAAGATGCACTTCTTGCAATTGCCATGTTAGTTAAATGTAGCGATTGTAGATATAACCTTTCCTACTGCCACTAGGGGTCACATGATTGTACTGACACATGAGCCCTAAGCGTGTGTAATCATAGGGAGGGTGCTTTCTATTCCTGGACCTGTTTCAAACGTGTAGCTTCTAAAAGAGCTCTGTAATAAAGTTATCTGCTTCAAGTAAGAAACCTGTCCAGTACCTCAAGTTCATTACATTTGGCGACGAGGATAAATAGCTCGGACGCTGTGCCTCACCTTGTGAATGTGAATATATCAATTCTTAAGGAAAGAAAGAAAAGTATACTCACCAGTCATGACACCTTTCAGCAGAATCAACCCTCATGACTCATCCATGGAAGTCTGGAGCCAGTACACAGAGCACCTAGGTTTTTAATTTGAGGTGAATGAAATAACAGTGGAGGAGAAGCAGAAAGCAATTCTTTTAAGTATCTCTGGTAGCAAGACATATAACCTCATCCAGTCTGATGGCCCCAAAGACACCCAATTCTAAATCTTTTAATGAATTGGAAGACTTTCAGCTGAAGCCATCAGTAATAATGCAGAGATTTAAGTTTAACTCCAAAGTAAGGGGCGCAGGAGAGTCCTTTGCAACTTATACAATGAAGTTGAAGCAGTTGTGACTGAGCACTGCGAACTTCCGAGATTCACTAAATGACCATGTGGCGGGACCTGTTCGTTTGTGGCGATTATGACAACGCTATTCAGCACCATTTAATTGCAGAAATTAACATTGATTTGAAGCCCATGGAAATAGCGCTAGCGATGGAGAGCACTGATGCAGACTTGCAGACTTTACAGAGTGTGCAACATGGCCCCATTCTTCAGTTGGGACGGAAACCAACCATCAGGCATGGTGCAAAAACCAGAGAGACAGCAGCAAAGTGGGAGATAGTCTCTGCTGCTCGATAAATGAAAAGGCCTCATGGAAGCATCTCAGCAGCGATTCATAAATTAATCACTGATGTAGGGGTAACCGTGTACCGAAAACCTACAGATTCAAGGAGGCAGAATGCCACTACTGCCACAAAAAAGGGGCATGTGATAAAGCAATGCAGGGCGAAATCAAGACAGCCAATCAGACTGCAGACCAAGATGACTGAAATGCACAATGTAACTGAACCAGAAGCTGCTGATGCTGATATCTATTCCCTATACAATGTCAAAGCAATAAAAACTGACACCCTTCAAGTGAATAGGAAGTCTCTTGTCATGGAGGTAGACACAGGACCTTTGACCACAGTGGGTGGAAGAACACACCTTTAAATATCTAAATGAAGGTACCCAGTCACTGAATCTGGAGCAAACCAAGGCTCAGCTGAAGACGTACACTGGAGAGTCAATACAGGTAAAGGGCATCACCACAGTACCTGTGTCCTATAGGCAACAGACAGCCCAGCTTCCAGTGATCATAGCAACAGGTGAAGGACGTCATCTTCTGGGCCATGATTTGATTACAAAAACTAAGCTCAACTGATCAGAAATATTTCAAATGGGAACAGGAGGAATTTCTGAGCTGTTAAGGAAGTAAGACAGTGTATTTCATGACGCATAGGGAAAGATAAAAGGCTTACAAGCAAAAATATATATAAATTTAGAGGTAACACCCCTGTTCTTTCAGGCCAGACCTGTGCCTTATGCCTTAAAGGAGAAGTTGAATGCAGAAGCTAGGCATAATCCATCCAGTCCAATTTTGGAAGGGGCAGTGCCCATAGTCCCCATGATGAAACCAGATCAAACTATTCACATTTGCAGAGGCTACAAATTAACTGTGAACATGGCTGCTAAACTAGATAAATACCCTTTCCCACGGATAGAAGATTTGTACACTAAGCTAGCTGGACTAAAGTACGCTAAGCTATACTAAACTGGACATGAGCCATACATACCACAGATAGAGCTGGACAGCATGTCTAGAGGGTACGTAACCATGAAAACACACAAGGGCCTGTACCAATATATACGCCTACCCTTTGATGTATCATCTGCCTGTGCAATCTTCCAAAGGTCCATGGAAAGCCTATTGCAAGGACTTCCCTGAGTGATGTCCTGATCACAGGATCAACAGAAGCTGAATATTTGGCCAACCTAGAAGAGGTTTTAAAAAGATTTTTGGAAGCTGGTTTATGATTGAAGAAAGAGAAATGTACCTCCCAAGCAACAGATGTCACTTACTTAGGTCATTGATTGGATGCCCAGGAGTTGCATCCAGTAGAGGAGAAAGTCAGGGCAATCGAGGAGGTGCCCTCTCCTACCAGTGTCACTGAACTCAAGTCTGTTTTCGGAATGATAGTTGCTAAACTTGTCAATGATGTCAGCACCTCCACACTTACTATTGACAAAGAACCATCGTTGGTCATGGAATGTGCAACAAGAAGAAGCCCTCGTAAAAGTCAAGACGCTATTACACTCATCATGTCTGCTAGTACATTATGACACATCAAAAGAATTAATATTAATGTGTGATGCATCTGCTTATGGTATGGGAGTGGTGTTGTCACACAGGATTGAAGATCCTTCCAAAGGCCAATAGGTTATGTCTCCAGAATTCTCTCTGTAGCCAAGAAGGGTTATTCACAACTTGAAAAGGAAGCTTTATCAGTAATATTTGGAGTGAAGAAATTCCATCAGTATCTGCTAGGACGACATTTCACCAACATGTCGAACAATAAACCACTAATGGGTTTATTTAGTGATGATAAATCCATTCCTCCAATAGCCTCAGCAAGAATTCAACATTGGGCTTTGATTTTATCGGCTAATGAGTACACCTTTATGCACCGCCCTGGTGTGCATAATGCAAATGCAGACGCATTCAGTCATCTTCCGTTACCAGGTAGCATTGTACATGCTCCGGTGCCACAAGAAGTTATGCATGTGTTGAATTTCTTAGACTCTTCACTGGTCTGTGTGAAGCAAATAAGGAATTTGACAAATAGGGATCCAATTTTGTCAAAAGTCTGAGACCAGGTATTGCTACGGTGGTCAAATTCACCAGTGTCCAAAGAGATAAGAGATTTCATGTTCATAAAACAGAGTTAAATTGTCAAAACTGTTGTGGCCCAGCGGATGGTAAATGCTGAGCTGCTCAAATCCCAGGGAGAAACTTGAAACAGCTGCCACAACTGTTTTGCAATTTGTATTTTATTTCAGGATGCGTGCCTGGAATTCAGTAGTAATAAGTCCACCAAGGCTTAAAGGTTTTTTACAAAACTAAATGAAACATTTATTAATAAATTAAAAGATTTTAAGTGCATGCATAGATCTATAGATTACTACTGTAATAGCTCCTAAATCTCTTAATTATTCTGGCTCCCAGTTACACCTCTATTAAGGCAACAGTAAAAACAAATAGATTTAAACAGACCCAGGCAAAGCACTCAATACCCTGAACAGTGATATTCAAAATGAGTTTTCTTAGCTTCAGTTCCTGTAGGCAGCAACTTGATGCACAGAGACTGGAGGCTTTTCATATTTGTGTTAGATCTTAGAATGCCTTCTCCCTTACACATAACTTCATCTCCTTCATACATGTTTCTCCCTTTTAATGCAAATTTCATTGTTCCCACATGTTCATGCAACTTTACTTTTCTCATAATATAAATCTCTTCATAGTACTAATTTTATCAGTAACATTTGGGAAAAATGTTTGGCTTAGCTTCTTATGGCTAGGTGTAACATCTTACTATCTCTTCGAAATTCAAACTACTCTGGTTTATCTAAAAATGCAAATGTTCCTCACACCTCAATTCCAAAACTTTAGTCTTGTTTGCATATTTAGCATTTCAAACCTAGCGTCCTTTTTGATAACTCAAAGCCTCCAGACCAGCTGTGTCCAATTCAATTAAATCCCCGTGTACACGCATACACACACACACATACATACACACACACATACATACACACACATACATACACAGACACACGTACATACACACACACATACATACACACACATACATACACAGACATACATACATACACACACACACACACATACATATATACACGCATTCACACAGAGAAACTAATCGAAACCCCACTTTTAATCTACCTTCACAATAAATCACAATAATATTTTGAAAATTATATTTTCCTGACAAGATGGCATCATGTTATGGGGATTAAGAGTCATCGTCACTTTGCAAGGAGAGGGGCCATTCTTGACAGAGCTTCACAGTGCGCAACTAGGCATTTTGAAGATGAAGATGCTTGCACAAGTGGCCAGGCATAGACAATGACATTGAAGGCTTGGTCAAGTACTGTCTCCACTATCAGCAACATCAGAAGTTACCCATTTCAGCTCCACTGCATCTGTAAGAGTGGCCTGGTCAACCCTGGTTTAGACTGTATATATAGACTATGTAAGTCCATTTTTAGGTTCCATGTTTTTATTGATCATCGGTGCGCATTCTAAGTGGATGGATGTGCATGAAGTTGGGTCACCGACATCGTGTGCAACTTTTGAAAAGCTGTGTCAATGTTTTAGTGTACATGGCCTACCAGAAGTTATTGTTTTGGATAACGGTACTGTCTTCACTGGTATGGAATTTCAGAGATTCATGAGCTTAAATGGAATTAAACATATTAAAACAGCAGCATATCACCCCTCATCCAATGGGTTAGCTGAAAGAGCAGTGCAAACTTTCAAATCAGGAATAAAGAAGTTATCCGAAGATAGTTTAGAAACACGAATTTCTTGTTTGCTCCTCAATTATCATACAACTCCTCATGCAACCATGGGTTCAACACTGTCTGAATTGCTGATTGTATAAGGTTAAATCTGGTGTTTCCAAACTTAGAGGGGAAGGTAGAGAAGAGCCAGAGCAGCAGAAATTGAATCACGATATTCATAGCAAAGCTCAAAGATTTATTCCGGGAGATACAGGTTTTGTGTGGAATTTTGGAAATGGACCTTGTTGGGTTCCTCAGAAACTGGACCCTTGTCATTCCAAGTGGAAGTGGAAGGTTGGATTGTATGAAAACATTGGGATGAGCTAAGGAGTAGAGAGAGACATTCCAACAACCAGCTATCCCAACTGTAATTGATGTCGAACCTTTAACAAATCGACCTGGAATAGATATACCTGAGGTCTCTGTTGAATTACCTAATCCTGAACTGCCACTGTCTAAGGATCTGATGCTGCAGTTCCTGATCATGTCGATACACTGGGAGAATCTCAAATGGTAGAGCTACTAACTGAATTAGCAAACCACCTCAGAGGCATAATCTTTAATCACATGACTTGTGTATATATGTATATGTTGTGGATTAATATATTCTTTGTAAATAGGAAATGTAAAAAAATACTAATGGGGGAGTAAACATAGTGATTGTAGGTATAACCTTTCCTACTGCTTTTAGGGGGTCACATGACTGTACTGACAAATAAGCGCTAAGCACAGGTAATATTAAGGGAAGGTATTTCTAGTCATGGGCCTGGTTCAAGCATGTAACTTCTAAAAGAGTCTGTAATAAAGTTATCTGTTTCAGGTAAGAAAACTTTCAGGTACATCAAGTTCATTACAGTAAACAAGTACACAAGACAGCACTAACGAGTTTTTAAAGGGTGGTTTATAACTTAGCAAATTAACAGCTATTCAAATATAAATTGAGTCCTTGTAAAAAGCTTATTTCATTATTTGATATTGATGCTAATATTTTTAACCAAATGATAGCAAGATCCAAATGGCTGGACTGTACGAAAGCAATCAGGTAGTGATCGTGAGAGCTGTGATCATAAGGATGGTGGGGCTATGGGTATTTTGGGAGGTGAGGGATTGTTCAGGTGAAATGTTCTTGTAGTAGTTATTCTGACAGCTGGGAGTACTGGGAGCACTTGTGGTCAATGCTCTCCTCTTTGTGCTACTCCCTCCCCCTCCCAGCACAAAAGATAAACCTAACAGTGAAGGAAAATGTTTCCAAGGCAAACCAGCAGCCTGCCACCAGCACAACGTTGGTCCCAGAACTCACAAAGTTGATCATGGAAGAGAAAATAGCCCAAAGGGGACCCAAAGGTTGATCCCCCCACCCCGGCACCCTGACAGCCTGCTTCTGATGACAGGTCATCAACCTGAAATGTTAACTCTGTTTCTCTCTCTACAGTCACTGCCAGACCTGCTGAGTATTTACATAATTTTCTGTTATTATCCCAGAAGTTGACTAGCATCATAAAAGCACAAACCAGCAATGAACCTATCGGAAGAAGGTGAGCCTTTTAAATAGAGCTCCTGCAGGTGGGCAAAGATCTGGCAAATGGGGTATAATGTGGGAAAATGTGAAATTGTCCATTTTGGCAGGAAGAATAAAAAATAAGCATCTTATTGAAATGGTGAGAGATTGCCGAGCTCTGAGATGCAGATGGATTTGGGTGTCCTAGTGCATGTATCACAAAAGGTTAGTATGCAGGTGTAGCAAATAATTAGCAAAGTTAATAGAATGTTATTGCTTATTGTGAGGGGGATTGAAAACAAAAGTAGGGAGGTTATGCTTCAATTATACAGGGCACTGGTGTGACCACATTTGGAAAACTGTGTACAGTATCGGTCTCCTTATTTAAGGAAGGATGTAAATGTGTTGGAAGCAGTTGAGAGAAGATTGACTAGACTAATACCTGGAATGGGTGGGTTGTCTTATGGGGAAACAGTGAACAGACTTGGCTTGTATCCGCTGGAGTTTAGAAGAGTAAGAGGCAACTTGATTGAAACATATAAGATCCTGAGGGGTCTTGACAGGGTGGATGTGGACAGGGTGTTTCCTCCTGTGAGAGAATCTAGGACTAGAGTTCACAGTTTAAAAATGAGGGGTCACCCATTTAAGACAGAGGTGAGGAGAATTTTTTTCTTGCAGAGGGTAGTGAGCCTTTGGAACTCCCCTCCACTAAAGGTGGTGGAAGCAGAGTCTTTGATTACTTTTAAGGCAGAGGTAGATTCTTGATAAGCAAGGGGTGAAAGGTTATCAGGGGTAGGTGGAAATGTGGAGCTGAGGTTACAATCTGATCAGCCATGATCTTATTGCTGTAGGCAGGGCCTACTCCTGCTTCTAATACACTTGTTTATATGGTTAATGCCATGCTTTGTTGTGTGAGTCATGAACTTAGGCAGAACAGTTTTACAAACCAGTGTAGGACCATTATCTTAATATATTTTAATTAGGTTTTTGCATCCTATTGGTATGCTCCCAATGTTGCGATCAGTGGACTTTTGGCCGGACAAGCGCACATCCACCACTTGCTATACTGGACCCTAAAGTGTCCACTTCACACCTAAAACATCCATTTATAAGCCCTGGACTCTTAACTAGAAATTACTAGTTCAAGTCTTGATTGATAATGCTCACTTAATCCGGCTTTCCTTGAAAAAACAAGGATTGTCCACATGAGCCAGATTGTGGTCCAAAGAGCAGAGGGAGCTGGGCATGGTGCTGGCTGCATCTCATCCTGTGCCATTCGAGCATATTGTCTGCCTGGTGTGACAAATAAAGATTTGCATGTGAAATTTTACACTGGTTGTTTATTTTGTAATCTGTTCTGATTAGTAGGAGTTCCTTCATTTTTTTTTTGCTGTGGATCTGATGGAGAACATAAAAAAAGATAAAGAACAGTAATTTAAAGAAGGGAAATTCTAGAACACCTGTGCCATTTAAATAAAGGGAGATGTTTTAGAATTTTAAAAATGATATATTTGAATGTTTCTTTGATTTGTCCATAAGATCTGGGCATTGCTTGCACGCAGTTAGCATTTATCGCCTATCCTTAATAGCCCTCGCAAAGATGGTGGTGAGCCTCCTTCCTGAACCACTGCAGTCTGCCTGATGTAGGTTGTGAGTTCCAGGATTTTGACCCAGCCACATTGAAGGAATGACAATATAGTTCCAAGTCAGACTGGTGAGGCTTGGAGGGGAACTTGGGGGGTGGTGATGTTCTCATGCACCTACTGCCTTTGCTTTTCTAGGCACTGGGTATCGCAGGTTTGGGAGGTACTGTCAGAGTAGCCTTGGTAAGTTGCTGCAGTGCATATTGTAATTGGTACACACAATAGCCATGGTGTGCTGGTGATGGGCGGAGTTAATGTTTAAGTTGGTGGATGGGGTGCTGTTCAAATGATTGCTCTGACCTGGCTGGTGCCCTTTTGTTCTTTAAGGAAGAACTTTTGTTAAATCAATAAGAATTATTCTATAGATTTTGGTAAAGTGGAAAAGATACAAATTAATAGTGTTCCTTACTTTTTGTGCTTTTGGCCCTCACATTGGAATTTGTTACAATTGTTAGTCAGAGCATTATACTTTCTACCTCTAGGCGTTTAGAATGGGTAAAGCTGTAAGATTCTTTAAATCTGTGACTTTTGGTTCACTGAAAGAATGTCCCTGTTCTGTCTGCTTATTTAGCATGGTGGTGTTGGCCTAGCCTTGATAAAAGCATTTCTGTGGCAAAATAAGTTATTTTTAACTACGCTTGGCTGAAGATTGAAACTGGAAAAAAAGATGGGGAATAGAGGGTAGGAAAGGCCATAGGAGACAAACCCATGTATTAAAAAGGATAATAACAGCTTCAGTAGCGATGCTGAATATTCCCTGCAAACAATCTTTTCATAGCGGAAAGTGGAAAAGCCTGCGACACAGATCAATGAAGCGGTGGTATTAAGGGTATCAGAGAGAGCTCAACCATCCAACCCTAGCCTAGTGACAGGATCGAGGCATGGGGCAGGGAGACGGACTAAAGTACAGAAAACTTAATCTTAAAGAATAAAATACAATCCTTCCATTTCAAGTTTTAATTCCATTTTAATGTCTCCAAAAATGAACTGGGTTTTGTTGAAATGTCCTTGAACACAGGAAATGGGGGGGTGGTTCAAACAGTGAAGTGGACTTGGTTACTGCTCCAAAGAGCTTTGACAAATGTGTATTTTAATGTAACGATTTATAATGAGCTGTTCCAACTCAGGTAGATCTTTGTATCAGTTAGCCTACTTAATCAATATCTTCATAATTTAATACATTCTGTGCAAAGGTTGAATGTTGTGATACTTTTTTGCTTCCCTTCTGGTGCTTTTCAATCCAATACAAAAATGCTCCTATTCATTATTATGCTAGGATATAGTTCATGGGAAGTGCTAGCAACACTGACCTGAATTTTGCCACAGATGTCAAGACTCCAATATCACAGTGAAAAGTGGATCCCAAGCCTTTGCTTGCTGGCAGTGGGATCAGATTAGCGATTTTACTGCAGTAAGCCTCCCAATTAACTGCCTGTGGGCCTATCATCTAAATAAGGAGGGCAGGAGGGCTACTGGTGCTGGCGACCCAATCAGAGAGCAAGCAGACCTGGCTGGAAGCCTTACCAGTGCCGCCTGGAGGGGCAGTCGTTGGAGCATGCAGGAGAGCTTGGGAACTATGTAGGTAATTAAAATTTTCTTTCAAAATTCATAGAGCCCTGTGTCTTTCTGGGAGAATCACTAAGGCCACAGGGGTGCCTTCCCTGCATCTGGCTCCCTCTTTGTGCTATGGAAGCTGGTCCCCTAGTACTGCCACAGGGAGGTCACCTCCCACTAGCTAACGGTTGGCCTACCATCAGCAAGGTGATGGTGACACTGTAAAATGGCCCCCAAATTGGGCCTTTAATTATGGCAATTAGCTGTCAGCTCACCTGGAGCGGGCAGCCTCTCTGCTTAAGGTCCCACCGCTGGGAAAATGCCCCGACAGCTGGATTGCATCAAGGAACTGATCTAGCACAATTCCCCACAATTTTACAGGCACTCTCCTGTCTCCCAAGGCTGGTAAAATCCTCACCATTAATTCTTCGTAACCAGTGAACAAATTGCATCCCACTTCTGCCCCTTGCAAGTACAGCTGCTGCTGGAAGTGCAGGCTAGCGGAATTAACACTAATAGGTGTCTCCTCCGTGTAATATAAGCCAATTTGCAGAGAAATGTTAGTATTTTCGCTGGATGTATTAATTCTTCCTGATAATTTTAATTGAATGTTTCCTTTGTTTTTTGCTCCAGTATAATCTTACGTGATGATACAATTCATGCTTGTGTGAAGATACTTGAAAAATCAGCTTGTCTCAGTTGGCAGCATGTTCACACTAGATCATAAAGTATGTCACACCTCTGGACTTGAGCCAAGTGGTCAGATTAACATTTTAGCGGCAGCACTGAGGATGAGACGTGAAACCTGAAACCCTGTCTGCTTGCTCAGGTGACTGCGAATGATAAACGAAGAGATGTTGGAGTTGGTTGTGGAAACATGAGAACAATTACGTAAACAAACTTCTTCATCTAAGCTGTCTAATTTGAAAATTGCCAAGATAATCCTGGCTCCATGAAACAATCTGGTGCCAGGCCAAGTCCATTAGAGGACAAGTTAGCCAGCTGGGGGGGATTGGGAATGGACCACAGGAGGGGGCCTGCTTGAGGTGGTTTTGGGTCACAGTATTTTTTGTGGAGACTGGAGGAGTATTTCTACAAAAATAATTCCCTACGAACCTGCTCAGGCCACTTCTGCTTTATAACCTTTTTTGTTATTCATTCTTGGCGATGTGGATGTCGCTGGCTGGGCCCAGCATTTATTGCCCATCCCAAGTTGCACTTGAGAAGGTGGTGGTGAGCTGCCTTCTTGAACTGCTGCAGTCCAACTGGTGTAGGTACACATATAGAGCCGTTAAGAAGGGAGTTCCAGGGTTTTGAATCAGCGACAGTGAAGGAACAGTGACATATTTCCAAGTCAGGATGGGGAGTGACTTGGAGGGAAATTTCCAGATGATGTTCCCATCTATCTGCTGTCTTTGTCTTTCTAGGTGGTAGTGGTCATGGGTTTGGAAGGTGCTGTCGAAGGAGCCTTGGTGAATTCCTGCAGTGCATCTTGTAGATGGTACACACTGCTGCTATTGCACATCACTGGTGAAGTGAGTGAATGTTTGTGGATGCGATGCCAATCAAACCAGCTGCTTTGTCCTGGACAGTGTCAAGCTTCTTGAGTGTTGTTGGAGCTACACTCATCCAGACAAGTGGGGAATATCCCATCACACTCTTGACTTCTGCCTTGTAGATGGTAGACAGGCTTTGGGAGTCAGAAGGTGAATTACTCGTCACATGATTCCTAGCCTCTGACCTGCTCTTGTAGCCACAGTATTTATATGGCTAGTCCAGTTCAGTTTCTGGTCAATGGTAACCCACAGAGTGTTGATAGTGGGGGACTCAGTGATGGTAATGCCATTGAACATCAAGGGGCGATGGTTAGATTCTCTCTTGTTGGAGATGGTCATTGCCTGGCACTTGTGTGGCGTGAATGTTACTTGCCACTTGACAGCGCAAGCCTGGATATTGTCCAGGTCTTGCTGCAATTGGTCATGGGCTGCTTCAGTATCTGAGGAGCCGCGAATGGTGCTGAACATTGTGGAATAATCAGCGAACATCCCCACTTCTGATGTTATGACGGAAGGAAGGTCATTGATGAAGCAGCTGAAGATGGTTGGGCCGAGGACATTACCCTGAGGAACTCCTGCAGTGATGTCCTGGAGCTGAGATGACTGACCTCCAATAACCACAACCATCTTCCTTTGTGCTAGGTATGATTCCAACCAGCAAAGAGTTTTCCCCCTGATTCACATTGATTCCAGTTTTGCTGGGGCTCCCTGATGCCACACTCAGTCAAATGCAGCCTTGATGTCAAAGGCAGTCACTCTCACCTCACCTCAGGAGTTCAGCTCTTTTGTCCATGTTAGAACCAAGGCTGTAATGAGCTCAGGAGCTGAGTGCGCTGACAGAACCCAAACTGGGCAACAGTGAGCAGGTTATTGCTAAGCATATGTCACTTGATAGCACTATTGATGACCCCTTTCATTACTTTACTGACGATGGAGAGTGGACTGATGGGGCGGCAATTGGCCAAGTTGGATTTGTACTACTTTTTGTGGACAGGACATACCTGGGCAATTTTCCATATGGCAGGGTGGATGCCAGTGTTGTAGCTGTACTGGAGCAGCTTGGCTAGGGGCATGGCAAGTCTTCAGTACTATTGCTGGAACATTATCAGGGCCCATAGCCTTTGCTGTATCCAGTGCCTTCAGCCGTTTCTTGATATCATGTGAAGTGAATCGAATTGGTTGAGGACTGGCACCTGTGATGCTGGGGACCTCTGGAGGAGGTCACTTGGCATTTCTTACTGAAGATTGTTGCAAATGCTTCAGCCTTATCTTTTGCACTGATGTGTTGGACTCCTCCATCATTGAAGATGGGGATATTTGTGGACCCTCCTCCTACAGTGAGTTGTTTATTTGTCCACCACCATTCAAGCCTGATGTGGTAAGACTGCAGAGCTTGGATCTGGTTTGTTGGTTGTGGGATTGCTTAGCCCTGTCTATGACTTGCTGCTTATGTTGTTTGGGATGCAAGTAGTCCTGTGTTATAGCTTCTCCAGATTGATACCTCATTTTTAGGTATGCCTGGTGCTGCTCCTGACATGTCCTCCTGCACTCTTCATCGAACCAGGGTTGATCTCCTGGCTTGATGGTAATGGTAGAGTGGGGGATATGCCGGGCCATGAGGTTACAGATTGTGTTTGAGTACAATTCTGCTGCTGCTGATGGCCCACAGCAACTCATGGGTGCCCAGTCTTGAGTTGCTAGACCTGTTTGAAATCTATCCCATTTAACACAGTGGTAGTGCCACACAACACGATGGATGGTATCCTGAATGTGAAGGTGGAACTTCGTCTCCACAATGACTGTGCGGTGGTCACTCCTACTGATACTGTCATGGACTGTCAATTTTGCCAGCTATTATCATCCACTTGGTATGGGCTAATTTTGAAGAGTAATATTGGTAATTATTCATATGAATATTTATTAAATTTTCCAGATTTGGAAAAGCTCCATCTTCTGAGTGAATTGTAAGTTTTTTGTTACATTATTTTAAACCTCTTAATGAATATAAAAAGTTCCTTGTCCTCTACAGAACTGCTGATCTAATATTTCACAGTAACAATGCTTGGCACTTAGTTTATCATCAGATACTTTTGTAAATTTTGGCTTAGACTTTCTGGTCTGCCAAGTGGAGGGAAAATTAAATCCTCAGCAGATCCGCTGACGTTTTAGTTCTCAAGGCTACAGCCTAACAACAGTGAGTTAACATAACAGAGGAACGAGCTGATGCGTGATGCTGACCAGGGTTGAGTGTAGTGACCAGCAGCACCCCCACCACACCCTCCCCCACCTCCCCCAACAATCAGCAAAAACACCAATAAGGATGATTGGAAATAAAGCCTCATTATACAAAACCAAGAGTTAACTGTAGATGGAATGTCAAATGGTAGAATTAAAGTAGATGGGTAATCTAACAAAGTTCATAGAGGAATGTCGTACAAATATGTTAAGCATTCATCCATTCAAGTGACCAACAGCAATTTCTAGGTGCAATCTCATAGCTTACTTTATTACAATGGTTCTGAATAGTATAGGACAAGGCATTATTAGCAGCAGTGAGGTTTTTTTTATGCAGATGTGGCCGGTGCTGGCTAAGCCAGCGTTTATTGCCCATCCCTAGTGAACTGGCATAATGAAGACAGACCAGAAGATGAATGTTGAGAACAAGTTTAATAATGTGCAATTACTATCTGCCTCCTACACCTTGATGTGCCTCGCTGTGCGAGTATCTTCGATTGTTTTGCTTTCCCGGTTATAAATTTTGAAGAAAATTGAAATAAAACATTAGCATTCATTTACAACCAATAGGATCTTGGGATATTTTTGTTAACTTATACAACACCGGTTGCTTTATCAGATACAATAATTAATGGTCATGGGCCTAAATACACGATGAAACGGTGGGGAGGGGGTGGGGGCAAAGATCTGAATAAACCATTAAGCAGTAGCAACACACATTAATCAACTCAGGTTTACTAAATCACCATGAATCTGCATTAGCTGCACAGAATAGCCAATTGTGCGTCAAGTTAGAATGTGCATAGCAGGATTTTGAAAATTATTTGCAAACAGGAAATAACTCTCATTAATCAGATCACTCCAATTTCATTAACTGTCTGTTTATATATATATATATATATTATATATATATATAGGCTGTTAAAATGCTTGATGTGAATGTGGTTGCATTTTATATCATTAAACGCTACACAAGAAAAATGGACATCATTAAATTCAGACCCTATCTTGGTTTCCTGGTGCTGAAGACAGCTCAACAAGTCTTCCCATTTGTTCCTTCCGCACTCTCCAGAAAAAAAAACTGACAATAGTGGTTATTGATTTCTTCAGAACAAATAACACTTCCACAAACCTCGTGCATCGAAGAATTCATCCTCTGAGCTGTCGGCAGAGTCAAGCACGTTATTCTGCATCCGCCACTGTGAGTTACGGTGTCGGCAAGAGGCAGCTACAATAGGAACAGAAAAATCAGTCAGAGGAAACTAGCCCTTTTAGTAGCTAGAACTAACCCTCAGTTGTGTCTGTGAAGTTCATGATTTCCCACTACAGAACACCACATTAAAAAAGAGCACTAAGTAATGGAAAACCATGTTAGTGTATGGAAAGTAGCCTTGAAAAGGTTCCTCAGTCAACAACAGCCTTTGTATAATGTAGATTTGTTGTGACTGCTTCCATTACAGAGCTCACACAAAGCAGCTTACCCTACTTTCCTAGTTTACATTTTCTGCAGCCCAAATTATACGAAAGGTCTTTAAGTGTTACATAGAATAAGGTGATCGGCTCGCTCAGTTACGCAGTTTGTTGCTCAATGATTAACTGAGTGGTACAGATCAGGTTCAGTCTGCAGTTTGTGCCAATGCAACTGATATCAGCCGGTGTTAGAGGTGTGGCATTAGGTCTCACCAATCTTAGTGTGAAGTGAAGAAAATAAAAGAGCATTTCCCATTCCAGATTTGTATTCACTGGCCCTTATTGGGAGTGGATGGCATGTGGACAGTATCAGGCTAGGCTGTATAAATCTCTCATTTCAATAGCCCGCCACAACACTCAGTAACATTGGAAGAATGATCATATCAGATATAGCTAGCTTACAGGTGAGTAAGTTCGATTTATTGAGGAGGAAAGAAAAATACACATGAGAAATGTTAAAACAATTGATGGGCAACTGCAGCCCATTGGAATCTTTCAATCGTATTGAATATATTTAAAGAGTTCAATGTTATTTACATGCATTGTCATTATTGTGCAGTACAGCTTTGCTATTGCTCTCAGTGGTGTACTTCTGATCCCATGGATTGTGGTTACTGAGAGGGACCGTACTCTGTTTTAAAGTTACTCTCTCATCTCTCCATTCATCAGTGTTAACCTTAGCATGATGCCCCATACTTTTTGGGACAAATAATGGAACTGCACAGATGATTAAAGGGGGTTGCTGGTGAGCTGCTTTTACGCCAGAAACTGGTTCACCTTTGGCAGAGAAGTAGTTATCCACTTGTTGGGCCAGCTACAGATGGTTCTGCTTCCCTACTCCCCCATCCACCCATGAAAGCACACTCGTTGCTGCTTATTGGGTCGAATCTTTGGAGGAGTGCCAATCGCGGCCAGATTGCCACTCTGCTTCTATTTTCTTACCCAATGCTGGAGCTACATATTTCTCGTCTGGACTTTCGAACAGGTCCTCTTCAGAAGTGCAGTGTGTACCTGCCCTGGGAGTCATTTCTCAGAGTGCAGGATCGTTGAGGGAAGCAAAGCCACACCCACTTTCTATGGCACCAGCTGCCATATTCTGATAAGTCTTCACTCACTGACACACTGAAAAGCTTTGGGTCATTTAAATAGTTTTACAGGGCATTAGTGAATGAGTGTGAGCTGAATTATATATACTGACTTGCCATTTAATGTTCATAAATCGATTCACTTTGATTAAAAATACAAGTTCAATACAATGAATAAATCTGAGAGATGGACTACAGCGCTACTCTGTCTCAAGCTGTGGAGGCATCACATTGGAAAATATGAAATGCTTAGGACTTCAGCTCAGAGAATAAGGTCATGGGCAAGGAAGAATATAATTTTTTGATTTCCCCTTTTGCCTTGTCCATGTGCAGGATGGTGTTCTGTGAATGTTTTATCAATTATAGTCACAATGCACATATTCACGTTTTCCTCAGTTTTCTTTAAATGCCAGAGAATGAGGAGAGTGCGCAGGTGTCATTTTATTTCACTCCACAGGTACATCTGATAATAGATGAGTGCTAGCAGTTCAGGCTGTGAAATATTGCACTTTTCATTTTGAATGACACCAGCGCAGTGAGGGCAGGCAATCCCTCCACACCAGCAGCTGCTTTGCCGCAGTGCCAGGACTGCTGAGGTTTGCACTGCTGCTGTTGAATGTTCCATTTTTTTTTAAACAAAGCATTCACAAAAAAAAATTGTCTTTTTTTTTAAAAGGAAATATCTATTTTAAAAAAGGATTTTGTCATCAACCAGGTGATTTGGTGAATACACCAGAGTCTCGCACTCCCTCACAGCCAAGAAAGGAAGTCATGGTGGGCTACTCTCCCACACCTCCTAGTGGCTGGTTACAGGATAACTTTGACAATATTAGCACAGACTCAGAATTGTTACAGCGCAGCAGGAGGCCATTCGGCCCATCACATCTGCACCAGCTCTCTGAATGAGCGTTTCACTTAGTCTTATTTTCTTGACTTCTCCTCATAAACCTGCAGATTGTTCCTTTTCAAATAACCATCTAATTCCCTCCTGAATGCTTCAATAGAACCTGCCTCCACCACACTCTCAGGCACTGCATTCCAGACCCTGATCACGCACTGTGTGAAAAAATATTTTCTCATATTGCTTTTGCTTCTTTTGCCAATTACTTTAAATCTGTGCCCTCGTTCTTGATCCTTTCATGAGTGGGGCAAGTTTTTCCCCATTTACTCTACCCAGACTCCTCAAGATTTTGAATCAAATCTCCTTTCAGCCCTCTTTTCTCCAAGAAAAAGAGTCCCAACTTCTCCAATCTTACTTCATAACTGAAATTCCTCATCAATGAAACTATTTTTGCAAGCCTCTTCTGCACTCTCTCCAATGCTACACATCCTTCCTAAAATGCCTTCCTAAAGTGCCTTCCTAAAATGCACTACTCCAGCTGAGGTCTAACTAGTGTCTTACACAAGTTCAACATAACCTCCTTGCTCTTGTACTCTATGCCCCTAGTAATAAAGCCTAGGATACTGTATGCTTTATTAACTGCTCTCTCAACCTGTCCCTCCACCTTTAATGACTTATGTACATATGCATCCAGGTCCCTCTCCTCCTGCACCCCTTCTATCAATTTAGGGAGGAGAGGTTGAGGTTTGTTGTCATGAGATCTAAAGAGAAAGAATAAGTTAAGTAAAAGGAAAAAGCTTTGAAAATGTAATCTAGATTCTCCTTCCTAAAATAGGGATGCCAAACTCAATCATAATGTCCTACCATTCCCAAGGCTGAGATTAGTTAACTTAGAACAGACCATAGATCAAAGCTAAGACTTTCTTTGTCCATATGTGGCTCCTCTCCTCAGTGGATAAATTTGCAGAGCACCCTTATTTTTCAATGCAACAAATTATATTGAAAAATCTCTAAAATATCAATATTTGGATTCGGTTTATATCCAACATTTCTGTAGAACTAAATTATAGTCATAACTAGGTCACTTATAGATTATGACATCTCTAACTGAATGCATTAGATGAATATCATGTTGTATCTGAATGGGTGGAATCCTCTACCTGATGAATTTGAAGATATCGAAGCAATTACAGAAACAATTAAAATGTCACAACAGCCTTCTTAACACATCTTAAAGGAGCCTAACCACCTTCATTAACAGTTTATTTTATATTTATTTACGATGTAACCTAAGTTATCAGTGGAGCAGAAAGCAAAATGTCTCAGAACATGGACACAATGTGAAGTTCAAAAGTCGCACATCATGTGGAGCATGCGAGTAAAATAACGTGCAATGGTAGACGATGTCAGGGTATGGAAGCAAGATGAACCCCAGGGTGCAGAAACTCATAGATTTTGGGAGCAGCATGAAGTACAATGGTAGCATATCGAATGAGGTATGGCAATAGGATAAAGTCCAGTAAGTGTCATGTGACATATGATGTACAAGAAGTCTGTACATTAGATTGATTTCAAGTATAATCCACTGAAGAACAGATAACAGAAACAAAATGTTATTTCCTCCGATTGTACTATCAGTAAACACATTTGGTCAAATACTTTCTAAGTCTTCCTTTACAACCCCATAAGCTCAGGAGTGAGGCTTCAACCCATAGCCTTCCAACTCTGAGGCAAGAGTGCCACCACTGAGCTAACAACAAACAATTCCAACTATATTGTTAATAGTGCAGCCAGGCAAAAATTCCACATGCCAGCGTTACCGAAATGTGACCCCCATCCCAAATCCCAGGATGGGGCCATATAAATATTAGTGCCACAGACCCAGGGGCTTATAGAACGGCACTTAATCACAAAGGGATTGGTGTATAAGGGCTGGATTTTCATGACTTTTTAATCGCGCAAGATAAGGGTGCAGGTAGCAAGCCTGCATGCAGCACTCCTGATCTTGCCAGCTCCATTGTGGAAATGGGCATTTCAGAACCCCCCCAGAGTTCGGATGGAGTTGGGCCAGCTTCTAAAGGAGACATGGTTCACGCACCTCAGAGGAGTCATAAACCATGGGGGATCCCTAGTTTGGAGTTGGGAATCTTTTGATAGGTGAGTTCAAAAGTTGTTGACAACTTCACATTTCACAATATATTGCTGTATGATATGTTTTTAATGCAGTGATTAATGATAGGGATTTGTTCTTATAAGGTAAGCATTAATTTGATCGGCATTGTAAAAGTGGAAAAGTGTTCAGATGCATTTGAGTACATTATCCATTGCTAAGGTGCTCATAGTTATTGAACAGTATTGATATTCAGATTTGAATGTGTCAGTAGTCCCCTCTTATTTAATCTTTTCGTTGATTGACAGTGCTGACATCTGTTCCCCTGCTTCAAAGGTTGAACAGATGACTGAGCTCTTGCAGGGGTTGCTGAAACAGGCATTCAATAGCATCTCATCATGCATGCTTGGCTGAACTCTAAACCCTGATAATGGATTCAACTCAGCAGGGGTTGTTAACACAGCTGTCAAGGGGACTGTGAGTTTATTTATCTTGACAGTATTATGACCATAAAAAAGGATAAATTTTTTGAAGTGGTTTTTGAAAGACTTTATTTATTTTGACAGTTTCACAAGCATCTCAAAGACTTCCCAATGTTACCATAGGACTCGAGATTTGTACATACTTGATACTGGGTGATTGGGGATGGAGAAGACACGAGGGAATGGCAGCATGGAGAGTTAGAGAGGCATGGGAATGAGGGGAGTAGGGAAGGGTGAGGGTTAGGAGGCCTCCACTCATCTACTGAACTGGACCGATGTCTCAGGAAATCAAGGTGAGCCTCTTAACCACGCTGCCTCAGCATCCAAACACCTCTGTTTCCACCTCAGGCCTGCATCGAGAGGTGCTGGCCCCAAATCCAGCCCACTCCCACTGCCCCACAATGAAAACAGTGTGGGCGGGCAGTGCCCAGCAGGGAAATGGCCCAACTTATGATTCTCGCCTCAAAGGTGAAAATCCAGGCCTATGACGTGAAGAATTCTAAATGCAATTGCACAGGGCATTAGTGAAACCATGCCTGGAGTACTGTGTACAGTTCTGGTCTCCTTACCAAAAGAAGGATATTTTTGCCTTAGAGAATGCAAAGTAGGTTCATTAGACTGATTTCTTGGATGAGGGGAATGCCCTATGAGGAGAGATTGAGTTGATTAGGCCTATGTTCCCTAGAGTTTAGAAGAATGAGAAGTGGTCTAATTGACATATATAAAATTCTTAAGGGGCTGGGAAAGGTAGACAATGACAGGATGTTTCCCCTGGTTAGGAGTCTAGAACTAGGGGCTAGACAAAAAGGGATCAGCCATTTAGGACTGAGGCGAGGAGGAATTTCTTCACTCATGGGGGTTGTGAATCTTCGGAATCTCCTTCTCCAGGTATGTAGGAATGCTCAGTCACTGAGTACATTAAAGAAAGAGATGGATAGATTTTCAGATACTAAGGCCGTAAAGGGATATGGCAATAGTGTGGGAAGGTGGAGTTAATGTAGAAAATCATAAATGATTTTACTGACTGGCAGAGCAAGCTCAAAGGGCCAAATAGCTTATTACTGCTCCTATTCCTAATGGCACCTTGCTTCCCTGTTTTGAGGAAATGAGTTGGTTTGATCAAACATTACACTGGCCTCCTATCCCTCACTTACAGTTCCCATATTTAAACATCAAATTGATTATTCTACTTACTGCTGGCCATATTAATTGGTAAAATTTCCACGAGTCATGGAGCAGAAGGCAGTAAAAGCCACTGCTCCTCATCAGAAATCCTGGGTCAGTGATTGAGGGATAAAAATCCAACAGAAATCCAATTTCATCCCAATTTCCTGCTCTTATAATCCCAGTCCAGCAGATTTTGTTCCAGTGAGGAGTGAAATTTCTAGGCTTTGCTGCATAAACTGAAGCTCCAATGGTTGCGGTTGAAGGGTTTTTGTGGGTAAAATGGGCAAAAGATATTCCAGTTTAGCAGTGAAATGGCCAACACCCAATCTGCACAAGCATGGGTCCCACAGCGAAATCCTGGAGTGGTATTTTGTGCATTCCAGCTGCCTTCCTAATACAAGCATTAGCCCTCTTGCATGGGCAAATGAGAAAACCTAACACCTGTCGTGGACTCCTTTTAGACATTTGACTCCAATGAGCAAGAAAGACACCGTGGATTATCCTGCTCAGGAAACTTTAGAAGCCCTCAGTGGCTACCAGCCCAAAGTAGGTTTTGGACAAAAAAGTGCGTAATTTAAAAAATAACATTTGTGCCCATCCAGAAGAGCAACGGCACCAAATTTCCCCAATACCATCTTTGTTAGAGCTATCCAAAAGTAATCCCACTGCCCTCTACACTCGCCCCATGGCTTTACACTTCTGGCTGCTTCAAATGATTACCCAGTTTTCTCTTAGAAATGCCATAGTCTGCCTCAATTATTCCCTGTGGCAGGATATTTCATGCTCCAACATATTGCTGAATAAAAGAAAATGATTCTACCAACTTTCCTTACTCTCAGTGCCCATATGAATTTGATGACCCCTTGTAACTTCTGCCTAATCAGAGCAAATAATTTTTCCTGATTCATCCTGCCAAAACCCTGCATATTTTTAAAAACCTTTACTAAGTCTTGCCTTAACTTTCTCTGCTCCAGGAGAAATAATCCCGCAATATAAAACCTCACCTCATAACTATAAGTTCTTATCACCTGCATCATCCTGTTGAATCAAAGCTGTGTTGCTTTGATGGCCTTTCTACAACATGGCACCGAAAACTGCACTAAATACTCTATGGCATAACCATTGCCTTGTACATATGTTTCATTAAGCCTTCACTTTTCTATTCTATCCCCCTTACAAAATTCAAAATGTGCTTGAACCCCTAACTCAGATTAACCCCTTATCAAATGCCCTTGACATTTCCCATATCACTGATCTTTATGGTATCTGCAAGGAAGATTTTCTCTTTACTGCCATATTATGTGTCATTTATAGACTATGGCCTTACACCCCCAGGAATATAAATTATTCCTAAACTGAGTTAGCATCTCAGTGATGAAAGGATAGTGTCAGTTCACCAAATTTCCCCCTGTACCTGACTTTGATCAGTGAAAGTCTATACTAGTACAGTAATAACAGACTACAGTATATTAATGTTATTGTTTCACATGTCTGGAACTGTCAGAGGCAGCCCCTGCTTTCCATCATATGCTGTCCTAAGAACTATATGATGTCGTCAGTCAATGTAAACTGGAAAAAAAGATTCCATTTCCTAGCTTTGCCATCCATCATTTTCTCAAGCGAACACAAAACAAAAATAACATTGAGGTGATTCAGTCTGCAAAGGTTCCATGGAACACAAGTAGTTAAATTCTCAGATGGAATAAATCTTCAGGTCTTCTTTGTCAATGAACCAAGAATAAGTGCGTCACTTATGAGAAATCTCTTATTTAAATAATATATTGTTTACAGATATTCAGGACAAGGGTTTAAAATTTTCTGTGAATGTTAACAGATTTTTTTAATGTTATTCTTATTTGTCTTATTAAAATTAAATTCTGTAATAAGACAACAGAGGGTTTATTTTGGCTAAAGCACTGTATGTTATGCATAATTACACACTACAAAATTATCAATGAAATTTAAACTGTTGAAATAAATAGTTCTACACTGAGCTTTGTGTTAATAACAACCAGACCAATAACATTTTTGCTTTGTATCTTAGCAAACAAACATTGAATTTGAGCACAGCCCTTAGTGAAACAGTTAAGATTGCAGAGACCTTAACTGGCTGATCAAATACTACATTAGGAAAATATTATCCAGTTAGCAACTGGATTGCAGTAGACATAAAACAGGATGAAGACCTTAGTCATAGGTAACTGATACTCTGGATGAAACTTTCCTTTACCAGACAAGAAATTGAGGCGGTGATATATAAAACTGTGAATGTCATAAAAACCAGACAGGAACTTTATTTTTTTTTTTACAGTTAATAAATGGTCAACCTATAGCAAAGACCCTGCTGTCTCCATGGAAATCAAAGACACAGGTAGGGGCAATCTAAAAGAAAGCCTTGAAGATCCTTAGTTATCAGAAAACAAATAACTTGTTCAACTTATTTCTATCTCTCTTGCTTGTAATTGAATTGATGTTAGAAGTACAGAGATGCAGAATAGAGCCTCACAACTGACTAAATGGTTAAAATTTCAAACCAGACCTCTCTTGCACACTTTAATAACAGACATAACATCTTTGACATAGGAACGACTATGCAATATATCTGGATTTAATCTGATGCATGTTTGCCTTTCAGGTTAAAATAATTGGCAGTTATTTTGATGTGTGTGTGCAGTGCAGTTTTACAAATGAAAATAAATAATAATTGAATATGGTTACTTACAGAACTGCACAGCATAGTTATTTTCATCAGTCAAAGCTGCACATTAAATTCAGCAGACATTCCTACAAAGGCTCCATCACTACAAGATGTTACACAGTCAAGCAATACTGCTTAGCATTTACCATATCTTTTATAATCTTTTCTATAAAACCTACCTTTCAGTAACAAATTAAAATCTTTTGTCTTCTTGTATCCAAATATTTAGACAATCGTGTGCATGAGCACAGAATACAAACAGAATACAAATATCAGCTCAGTGTTTGAGGTTGGACGAATAGAATGAAAAGAAGGGAGGCATAGAAAGAGTAAGGCTCACCCTATCTCTGTGCGCACTGCCTTAATTGTTAACACAAAAAAAAACCGGCAACTAGATTCATCAATATTGCTGGCATACAGCAACCATCAGTATCCCTACTGCAAACCAAGGACAGGGGGAGCAAAGAAGCAGAGGTAGAGAATAAAGCCCCTGGGCTCTCAGACTACTCTCTCAGCGAGACAACAGCCAATCAGCTTAACAGCAGTTACACACTGGATTGCTTACAGAGGCATCAAGCTATAAGGGTAGGTAACTACTCAGCCCGCCGACTGTGTGGGTCTATTTTGTTCCAAGGTAATGAGAGCAGGACCAGTTTCACAATTCCATAAAGGCTTTACACTGTCTCAAAAGGTCAGTCTGTCAAACTAAATGAGCAAGTCTCCGTTTTCTTTCCAAGTCCTGTGATGTAAACACCAGCTTCAGAAAAAAACACTTCTGCAGCGAAGACCAACAATTCTTGGCAAAACAAAAAGCCTCCCTGGGACACAGCTAGTGATTAATTCATGCTACAAACAATAAATATTATAATAATGGCTATTGTTATTTTCAAGGTCACTGCAATGTGGTAGCGTGGGATAACAAAGTTTTTTTTCAGGATGTAGGAAAGGAGGGAAAATTGGGTTGCTGTACCACACTTGGAAAACATGAGATCTGCACCACACACCCAATCACCGCAAAACAATTAACACATTGCTCTTCTAATTTGCCTTATTCGTCTGCTTTTCTCTCACTCATTCACCATTCCCTCACTGTGTATGGGAATGTTTACATTTCCTCGCCCAATCACTTTTATACAAACGTGATGTGTGTATTAAATAGGTTCGGAGCAATTATTAAATGATGCAGTAATGAGTGATCATTGCTCTCCTTCAGTGAAGTGAAGGCGCGCCTCTCTGCCTGCACACAAGGTTGGAAATTGGGTCTTATGCAGCGACAGTTTGCATATTCTCAGTGCATTTTAGCAAGAAACTCAGTTCTTGCCTGAATCTGCACAAGACGCGAAAGACAGAGAGAACATGTAAGGGACCAACTGATTGGCGTGACAGCGGCTCCTTAGTTTATACTACGAAAGAATTTATTGAGTCATTAGCTCAGATGCTGTCTCAACACAAACAGAAAACTGAAATAAAAAACAGTAAATGCTGGAAAAACTCGGCCGGTCTGGCAGCGCCTGTGGAGAGGGAAACAGAATTAAAGCTTCGAGTCCATGTGACTTCTTCAATACAGACTCGAAACGTTAACTGTGTTTCTCTCTCCACAGACGCTGCCAGACCTGCTGAGTTTTATCAGCATTTTCTGTTTTTATTTCAGATTTCCAGCATCCGCAGTATTTTGCTTTAACACAAACAGAAAACTATTGATCCCAGGCAGACCGTTTGGCATCACCTGGAAAATGCACGGTTTAAGGTGACAAAGTGCTGTAGATCTCAACCATGTAAATAGTGCACACAGTCAAGCACAGAGGTGAGAATTCCGTCGAAAACTAGCTTGTTATCAGATATAAACGCAGCTGCCCTATCATACATTGGCTACCAGTCCAGCAAAACTTTGATTTTAAAATTCTCGTCCCTCCCCGGCCTTGGCCCTCCTTATCTCCGAAGCTCCTCCAGCCCTACAACCGCCCCCGAGAACTCTGCGCCCCTCCCAGGTTTTGGAATCTTGCGGCGCATCCCCCATTTTCCTGGCTTCTCCTCGGGCCGCAATGCCTTTCGCTGTCTGGTTTCTCAGCTTTGAAATCCCCCCCTGCCTGAACCTCTCCGCCTCTCGCTGATCCTTTAAGACACTCATTGGAACCTCCGTGACCAAGCGCCGATCCCAATATTTCCTTGTGCAGCTCGATGTCAAAGTTGTTTTGAGGACACGGCTGTGAAGCACCTTGGGATGCTTAACCAGGTTAAAGGCATCATGTCAATGCAAGTTGTTGTTGTACAGTGCACCATCGCTGTTTACCGTTACTTTTTATGCTACGACCAAAATCCATACCCCTTAATGCAGGACCCCCTCTCGCAAATAAATGGCAAGGTGCATTTTATCTATCGTGGTAGAGCATCAGTGAGTTTGAGCAGTAACATGAGTGGTAATCGGACGGCAAACTTCGATTAAAACTAGACAGGCAACTCCCAGGAGACGGGTGTGATGGAGTGCAACTTACTTCTATATTTATACCTTCAGTCTCAAGTGACACCTCAGGCTTATTGCGGCTGACCAGTGCCCTGGAAGTCTCATACCTAGGACTTCCCAATTATTGGCAACTCTGCTACTGACTGAAAGGATTTGGCAAAAAAATGGAAATCAGCTTTGACGCAGTCAGCTGCAAAATATTTCCTCTGCTCGCCGAGATTGTTCAAGAGATGTTTTTTTTTCTTCTTTTATTTATCAGTCCATCACAACTCGCACAATTTCACCGCACATCCAACAACTTTACTACCAAAAGCCTGAAGTTGGAAACGGAGTGATTGAAAACACAAGTTACCTCCCCCCACCCTCCCCACCAAGTCAGACGAGGGTGACTGCGGGCTGATTATTACATCCAACCTGACTCGGACCGATCCGCTTCCAGCGGGAACGTCTCCTCTGGATGGTCTCGCTCCCGGCGGCGCTAATCTCAATGGGGTTTCTTTTTTTAGTCTGATTTCATACTTCAGCAGCATGGGAACTTCTCTGGCGCTCAATCCCCCTGAGCCACTCGATTGGCGGGCTCGGCTGGTCTCTGGAGTGCGTGCTAACATGTTCTGAGAATTGTCAGCTCGTTTCCGAAGCAAATTTAAACACATCTTATAACATATACTTACTAGTCTCCCTCGAGGTGCCTCTGTGATTCATTTAAAAAGCACCTTCTCAGTTACTGATACCGTTCATCGCCTCTCTTGATGAAACCGCATATTAATATCTCGATACACCCGAGTCATTCATCTTTCCACCTTCTCTATGTCTTTTGTTTCTTCAACCGCCTCCCCAGATCGATCAGTGGGTCTATCACTGTCACCAACTGCACCAGCAGCAGGGGTATGAGAAACGATCCCCACCCAAGGATGAACATCGACCTTCAAATCCCAATTACAAATTTTAGACCAGGAGGTTCAGAATTCGGATTGTTAACACGGCCCCTGGTTAAGTCTGCGTGTTGCTAAAGTTGATCACAGTCTTTAGTGGACAGATCAATATCACCGCGAGATGCAGTCAGGCAATACTCGGAGAGAGTTCAAAACCAAATTTGGCAACATTTTTGTACAAATCAGCCTTCACGTTATCCATTACGTTCCAACTGTAAGCACGATCATGTTGGTGGATATTGGTTAATTCATGAACACCAACTTGAATAGATTTAAGTGGAATAAAACAAAAGATACTAGACTGGGCAGATCATATCCCTATAAGGGTATTGTTTCTCATGGTTATGCAATATTTCCCTGCACCTCCACACGCAGGTCGGATATGCACACAGCCTTTTTCCCCCACAGTACAGGTAATAACATGCTCCATCATGCTAAATCCATATCAAGAGCTATCGCATTCCATGGGGGACAGATAAAAGTCCGTCCATGCCTTTTACAACCACGGAGCTCGGTTCCCATCAGTCTACCACCAAGGTTTGCAAGGTAAGTGTGGTGTTGACTCCCGGTGCATGCATGTTCCCTTTGTTACTACTCCGATGTTCTCTAAATAGTATAGCAGGGTGGGGACCACGGGAAAGTACAAGATCACGCCCAACATGGTCAAGTTAGAAGCTGACTTACACTCCTGTTTCCTGAACCCGCGTGTAGAAATGTTACTGAGATATCTCACGGTGGCATTCAGAGGCGATTCGCTATCCGCGAGGGAACTTTCCTCTCCTCAATCAATCCTCACTTTTCATGTGCTTGCTCTACCACCCAGTATCCCGACAACATGCACACGTCATTTAGAGCTGTCTCAGTGGAGGCCCTCCGGTCTTCCCTAATTGGGACATTAATTGTTGCTGCATGGTCCGATTAAGGGACACTCTTGTAAATGTATGGTCATTACTTGATGCTCACTAATTTCCTGATCCTGGTTGCTAGTCATATCCTGTAATATCCCTTTAAATTATGACCTTGTGTCTTCCATTTTCTTATTCACTGCTGCTGAATCCATGGGACGTCCGATATTAACACCGTGACCGCGTCATTGATCAGCCCACGCCTTTTACGCCAGGACTTATCTCCCTTTGAGTACACCGGAGCCTCAGTATGGGCCCCGTAACTATCACCATTCCAGGCCCAAAATTGATCCACCGCTCCCCTTCCATCAGCTGCTGAGTTTCCCTTTTGCACATCTGTGGCAGGCACAGATCAGGGCGGTTCAATGGGGCAGGGACTATCTCATGATGGACATTCGTAATACAGCACCAGGCCAAGGGGGACAGTGGCCAAGCTAGTCACTGGTCCTCCAGTTAAGTTGGGACATGATTGAAACTTCGGACCTGCTTCCCTGGGAAGTGGTTGTTGGGATTGGGTTCAGATATTTAATCCTGCCGGGTTAACAATCACACTAGGTCCATCTGCAGAAATCTTCTCACATAGACCCTTTGGACCTCAGCACAGAAATTCCCCCCCGAAGAACGCTTGTCCGTTTTCCCTCAACAGGTTGATCCTGTTGTGTTGTAAGTTTTGGGCTGGTTGGTTACTTGTGTCTTTCTGCATCCAAGCTTCATTTGCCCCAAACCTGGTGCCCCTTGGACATTGCTAGACCCAATGCATGTAATGATCCATTGAAGCCTGGGTCATAGGCCGGTGTGGTGTCATTATTCTCTCTACCAGAGGCCCATAAGGTGCCTATTCTCCATCCACCATCTTCATTGACAATGGGATTTTTCTCGAGGGTTCCCTTTCTTCCACCCTTTTGAGAAATATCACTTGGTCCAATACCAGAACCATAACCATCACTTTCCATCACTGTCATGGCTCCACCATGGATCAGGAGTCCTGGTGCCCATGGCCATCCTTCCACTCCATCAGGAGGTTCTGTAAGACATTACATAAAACTGGCTCTGTGCCAGTTTTGAATTATCTCCAGCTTGTATTTTTCCCACTTTTCTTCACCAAGGCAAGAAAAAGTGGGGAGGGGGTGCACAAAGTTACGTCCAATACCATTGGCAAGTGTTTGTCTGAGGGGTGGACTTGGTGAACACACGTGTCACCTGTTTCAGGGCCTCCCCTGATGCCTGACCAGAGAGATACATACAGAGGTTCTTGCTGCTCATGAAATATGGAAGGGCCTCAGTGGTCTCGTCCTCTGATTCTTTCTCCCTCATCATCATCCCAATATACAGGCTGATACACTAGTGACAGGATGGTTTCCTGTCCTTTAGCGGAGTAGCCTACATGATCTGCCCAGTGAAGTGGGGCCCCTGGTCATGATCCACTTCCTTCAGCAGTCCCCCTTCTGGTGACTACTTCCTTCACCAGCATCTCTCCTGTGACCAAGGCAGTGATATGATTTCAAAGGGAAAGCCTCTATACACTTAGAAAAAACATCAACCAGCACCAGGCAATACTTTTTTACCCTGCTGGTCATGGGCAATGGTCCAATGAAATCAGTTTGGACACACCGCCATGATCCTTCCCTCCCGCCACCTGGTTTGACCCATGGTGGCTTTCTATTTATGAAGATCAGGATTGTTGGCAGTACATACCAACCAGTTTGTGAAATAGTCAATCACGTCCTCTCTCAAATGAGGCCACCAGCCAACTTTCCTTCCATTAGCATCACCCTGGATGCCCAGTCCTTGGATCCCCCTGTGCCAATTGCATGAATTCCTTTCTACATCTTTCTGGCACTATCCATATATCCCCTTTAAACAACATTCCCTCTTTCACTGTCACATCAGCTATTCCAAAGGGACCCTGAATTGAAGTTCCTTCTTGTTTAGCTTTCGGGACTGATTGCAACACTCGGTCTTTGGCCTGTACTTCCTTAACATCAGGTGGTAAGGGAACCCCTCTTGTCAGTTCCCTTTTCTGATCAGCCACCACCCTCATTCCTGACTGGAAATGATCCCAAAGGATGCGTTCTACCACTCCCAATTTGGCTAATTAATCGGCCCTCTTGTTACCTTCCCAGCGAGGCTCTGTTTTGGAGCAGGCTTTTGCTTTGTGTATATAGCACTGATTCTGTTTTCACCTTGTAGCTTCAAGGATTGCATTTAGCAATGACATTGTGGTCAAGGGTCATCCATCTGCTGACTTAAACCACTTACGCTCCCAAATTGCCAAATACTCAGTATATGAACTGCAGGTAAATACAGAACTGGAGCATATAAGGTGGAGGGAACTTGATGGCATGAATCACCACATACACTATTGCTACCAGTTCAGCCTGTTAGGCACTCAAGGAAATTTCAAAGCCAACTCCACCCCTGCCTTGGGATCATAGATTCCACTCTGTCTGCCTTTTTCTCTCAACCACCAAACTGGAGCCATCCACGTATATGTTCCTCCTGTCTGGGGGACATCTGCTCTTTGGTCCCATATCTGTTTCCCAAGCTTCCTCAACTGAATATCCATGGGCTTCCCTTGGTAGGAGCTCCCCTCACCATACTGACTGTCAATTGAGGCTCCTCCCACCTCTGTACCCTGATATGCTCGCTGTCAAGGAGGAGAGTCCACAAAGATTCTTTGGCTGCAAACTATGCCATTCTTTAACTGCCCATCTATTAGCAGGCTAATGAGAGCATCATGGATCAACAAAGTCACATTCCCCACCCCACCCCACCCCGCACCGCACCCACCCACCCACCCCCCCCCCCCCACCCCCCCGCCCCCACCTCACCCCAATGCAAGTCGCCGTGAACACATAGAAATACTTTACTGCTGAAAGATTGCCATGAGATGTCGCTCACATGCAGAGTACCCATTTCCACATCTGTGAGGACCCTGGGCTATTCACATCCTGCAATAATACTGCACTTGGGTTTTCATCCATACCTGCTTGCCGTTTCCAAGTAAAATTTCTTCACAGCATCTACAGTTCGCAGAATCACAGGATCTTTCGGCCCATCCAGTCTGCACCAACATGTGAGAAATACCTGACCTACCTACCTAATCCCATTTACCAACACTTGGCCCATAGCCTTGAATGTTATGATGTGCCAAGTGCTCATCCAGGTACTTTTTAAAGGATGTGAGGCAACCCGCCTCCACCACCCTCCCAGGCAGCGCATTCCAGACCGTCACCACCCTCTGGGTAAAAAGGTTTTTCCTCACATCCCCCCTAAACCTCCTGCCCCTCACCTTGAACTTATGCCCCCTTGTGACTGACCCTTCAACTAAGGGGAACAGTTGCTCCCTATCCACCCTGTCCATGCCCCTCATAATCTTATACACCTCGATCAGGTCACCCCTCAGTCTTCTCTGCTCCAATGAAAACAACCCAAGTCTATCCAACCTCACTTCATAACTTAAATGTTTCATCCCAGGCAACATCCTGGTGAATCTCCTCTGCACCCCCTCCAGTGCAATCACATCCTTCCTATAATGTGGCAACCAGAACTGCACACAGTACTCCAGCTGTGGTCTCACCAAAGTTCTATACGACTCCAACATGACCTCCCTACTTTTGTAATCTATGCCTCGATTGATAAAGACAAGTGTCCCATATGCCATTTTCACCACCCCACTAACATGCCCCTCTGCCTTCAGAGATCTATGGACACAAACACCAAGGTCCTTTTGTTCCTCACAACTTCCGAGTGCCATGCCGTTCATTGAATACTAGCTTGTCAAAATTACTCCTTCCAAAGTGTACCACCTCACACTTTTCAGGGTTAAATTCCATCTGCCACTTATCTGCCCATTTGACCATCCCGTCTATATCTTCCTGTAGCCCAAGACACTCAACCTCTCTGTTAACCACCCGGCCAATCTTTGTGTCATCTGCAAACTTACTAATCCTACCCCCCACATAGTCACCTATGTAATTTATATAAATGACGAATAATAGGGGACCCAGCACAGATCCCTGTGGTACGCCACTGGACACTGGCTTCCAGTCACTAAAGCATCCTTCTGTCATCACCCTCTGCCTCCTACAACGAAGCCAATTTTGAATCCACTTTATCAAATTACCCTGTATCCCATGTGCATTTGCCTTTTTTATAAGTTTCCCATGTTGGACCTTGTCAAAGGCTTTGCTGAAATCCATATAAACTGCATCAACTGCACTACCCACATCTACACACCTGGTCACCTCAAAAAATTCAATCAAATTTGTTAGGCATGACCTCCCTCTGACAAAGCCATGCTGACTATCCCTGATCAAACCTTGCCTCTCCAAGTAGAGATAAATACTCTCCTTCAGAAATTTATCCAATAGTTTCCCTACCACTGGCGTGAGACTCACTGGTCTGTAGTTCCCTGGCTTATCTCTACAACCCTTCTTAAATAGCGGAACCACACTAGCTGTTCTCCAGCCCTCTGGCACCTCCCCCATAGCCAGAGAGGAATTAAAAATTTGGGTCAGAGCCTCTGTGATTTCCTCCCTTAGCAGTCTGGGACACAAATCATCTGGACCTGGAAATTTGGCCACTTTTAAGCTTGCCAACACCTCCAATACCTTATTACTCCCTATATCAGTTTGCTTAAGAACCTCGCAGTCTCTCTCCCCAAGTTCAATACCTTCATCCTTATTCTCTGGCTCCACCCATAGATTGCCCCCTTGGTCCATCATGGGCCCTACTCTTTCCCTGGTTATCCTCTTCCCATTGATATACTTATAGAATATCTTGGGATTTTCCCTACTTTTACCAGCCAGAGCTTTCTCATATCCTCTCTTTGCTCTGCTAATTGCTTACTTAAGCTCCACCCTGCACTGTCTGTACTCCACTAATGCCTCTGCTGATTTGCTTCCCTTGTACCTGATAAAAGCCTCTCTTTTCCTTCTCATTGTATCCTGAATATCTCTGGTTATCCATGGTTCTCTGGGCTTGTTACTCCTTCCTATCGCCCTAGAGGGAACATGTTGAGCCTGTACCCTCCCCATATCCTTTTTGAACGCACCCCACTGCTCCTCTGTAGATTTCCCCACAAGTAACTGTTCCCAGTCTACCTTGGCCAGATCCTGCCTTATTTTACTAAAATCCACTCTCCCCCAATCCAAAACATTTTTTTGCAACTTGTCTATTTCTTTGTCCATAACAAGCTTAAACTGTACCACGTTGTGGTCACTATCACTAAAATGCTCCCCCAGCACCACCTCAGCCACCTGTCCAGCTTCATTCCCCAGAATTAGGTCCAGCAATGCACCGTCCCTTGTTGGACCCTCTACATATTGACCTAAAAAGTTGTCCTGTACACAGTTCAAGAAATCCACTCCATCCAAGTCCTTAACACTATGTCTATCCCAATTAATGTTGGGAAAGTTGAAATCACCTAATATAATAACCCTATTGTTATTGTTTTTACACACCTCCACAAATTGTGCACATATTTGCTCCTCAATTTCCCGCTGACTATCTGGGGGTCTATAATAAACACCTAATAATGTGGCTGCCCCTTTTTTATTCCTAAGCTCTACCCACAAAACTTCATTCAATGCCCCCTCCAAGATATCATCTCTCCTTTACTGCAGTAACTGACTCCTTAACTAATAATGCAACACCTCCTCCTCTTTTACCCCCCTCCCCTGTCTCACCTGAAGATTCTATATTCCGGAATGTTGAGCTGCCAATCCTGCCCTTCCCTTAACCACGTCTCAGTGATGGCTACTATATCACAATTCCACGTGTCAATCCTCACCCTTAACTCATCTGTTTTACCTGTAATACTCCTGGCATTGAAGTAGAGGCCATCCAGCCTTGCCTTACTCCCTTGAAACTTAATGCAGCTGTACTCCCTCTGACTTGATTGTTTTACAGTATTATGATTTGTCCCTATTCTGCTAACATTCTGTGTCCCCTCCCCCTGCCGAATTAGTTTAAACTCCTCCCAACAGCACTAGCAAACCCGCCTGCAAGGATGTTAGTCCCACTCTGGTTAAGATATAGGCCGTCCCAAAATGGGTGCAGTCTGGAGATCTCTTTCAGTTTAACAAAGGCTCCTTCACACTCCCATCCCAGTTCCAATTTTCCCATTTCCAGGAAACAGAGAAGAGGAGTTGCTAAAGCAGCAGGGTCCTCTATAAATTCCCTACAGTACCCAGTCAGACCCAAAAATGAGCATAAAGAGGATAGGGAGTTAGGACACAGTAATTCCTGGACTGCTTTGTGTTTTGCTTCATTTATCAATCTCTTCCCAGGTCTGATTACCAAGCCCAGAAATTACACCTCCTCTGTCCCATTTGGGCCTTTCCTGGATTTGTTTAGTCCAGCCCCCTTCAACAACCGTAACAATTCATGCGAAAGATCACAGTGCCGGCCTCTGGTTTCTGTCAACGGCAATAAGTCATCTGCATATTGGATGAGCTAATCAGATTGGCATTGATGACAAATGGAGGGGTTGTTAAGAAAGCTCTGGAGAAAATGCATCCACAGACACTGCTATTCCTTAAAGATAAATGTGAACTGACATTGGTCCTCCCTCTGAACTGGTATGGACCAGAACCTGTTTGCAAAATCCAGCACCATGAAAAAATGTGATCAAATGTACCACTGCTGTGACAGCGGGTGCACAGGCAAGAGTATTTCTATTCAATATGCTGCAGTTAATGGTCATTTTCTATAAGCCATCTGGTTTGTTCACTGGCCGGATAGGAGAAGTCACTTGAGTCGCTATGGGTCGCAAGAATGCACCAGGAATGTTACCACCCTCTCTAGATCCCTCTCAGCTTCCTATAGGTACATGTACATGTTAGGAAATAGAGAGAGTTTAAGTAAGTTATTTTTGTATGCATGTTAGAAATGAGTTTTAGCTTTAAAGTTTAAGTGTGATTTGTATTTCTGTATCTGCATGTTAAGAAAGGTGAAACAGAGTTTTAGGTTCACTTTAAAAAGGTGCTTGCACTTCTAATGAGGAGTTTTATGACCCCTAAAGAGAAGGTAAACATAAAAGTTAGAAGGATTGGGCTGTTATCTATCAACAAGGGCCCAAAGAGGCAGGACCCTCCCACGAAGACACAACAGACGAAGAGAAATATGAGTTGTTTTGGAAGCCGAGTGTAGCTGGTTTGAAAGCTGCTGCCAGAAGAGGCTGGAGCAAAGGGGACAGATAGTCACTCCCAAGCTAAAGAAAAACCCCAAAAATCCAGGGGAGTGGAAAACAGGAAAGTCCAACGAAGGCCTTCTAGACAAAGGAAGGACAGGAGCCTGGGAAAAGGTCCTGTTAAGTGAAGTTAAGAGTGAGGGGCAGAGGGAAAGGCTCCATGCCTCAGATTTAAAGAGACAAAAGCTGCAGAAAGCAGATTTAAAGCAAGAACAGCTCGCAAGAGGCAAGAAGGTCCAAAGAGACAACTGAAGGTCTGTAACTCTTTGCTATGGGCATGTGAAGCAGTGGTGTGCTGTTGACAGCTGAGTCAGGGAGACAGAGTGTGCGGAAGACAGCTTGAATGCATGTGGTGACCCAGGGAAGAGGAACATCAGAAGGAGAGTTTGAAACCCTGGTGGTGAACCCTTGCAGAAGACGTCTGAGAGAAAGCGATGATTTGGGAGAAGATTCCAAGGTGAGGTCTTAGAGAGTGGAGATTGGAAACCCTCATGGGAAGGACTGAATTCAATGAGACTGGTTGGTTCATGGTGAGAAAAGCATCTGGGGGGAGTTGAGGAGAGATCCATGGCATCTGGTTGTCTGGTTGAGGTGGCATCTGTCACTTGATTTCAGAGTGTGGTGTGTCTGACCATAGGGTGCCATAGGTTTACATGGGCTGTATATTTATTGTGGGCATTAGAGTATAAGATAGCTTTTGTAACTGGTGTTAGCCTTACAATCTATATACATCTGTAAAGTTACAGTTGAGGGTGAAGGAGCATTGTAATATAGTTCATCTTTTCTTGTTGACTAAATGTCTTATTCTTTTGTTAAAAGTTCATCAGCTGACCACTGTGCCTCTGTTCAGTACTCTCCACATATCTAAACAAACAAATAAAAGTTAAGATCTATCCAGCTGGGTTCCACTCTGGGATCAGGCTTATCCAGGGCTAACATCAGCTGGGGTCATCACAAAGCGGGGGCTTTATCCCGATTTGAAATGCATACAGCGGGTGATTGAATGCGGAATAATAATTGGTCTGGGACTGGAAATCCTTGACATTAGTGGGATTTGTGAATCCTTTTAACAAGTACGTGGAGGTAAAGAGGTACTGGACATAGGAATTGGAGTTGCTGTGAGGTATATTATACAGGTTGGAATTTAAAATAGCATTGAAGGTTGCTAAGATTTATTTTACAGATGGAAACTGTAACTCTGACTGCTTTACAGAAATTAACCAAGAGTAAGCCAATGGAATTGACAGATAAGTTGGAGTTAAAATTACTCAAAGGGGATGAGGGAAGCAGACCTAGTTGAGAAAATAGCACAGCATTTAAAACTGGGAGGGATATTAAGAGACCACACTTTCCAGGGAGTGAGTTGCAGCTGGAAGTAGTGAGACTTGAGTTACAAATGAAGAAGCTTGAACTTGAACAAACAATGAAACTGAAAAACATTGGATTAGAGGCAAAGGAAAAAGAAAGGGAAAGAGGACATTTCAAAATGAGCAAGCAGAAAGGCAGGAGAATGAAATGATGCTGGAACTGGAATTCCAGGCAAGAGAGAGGATAAAGAAAGAGAGGCAAGGGAAAGAGAGAAAGGGAATACCAGCTTAAAAGGCTGGAAGTCAAAAAAGAGATCTCAGATTCTGCGGAAAGTTCCGATGAGGAAAAACCCTTCAACCTAAAACCTCGTGGGGAGGCGTTTAAGTTTGTGTAAGCTCTCTCAAAGTTTGAGGAAAGAGATGTCGAGGCCTTCTTTATTTCATTTGAAAAGGTAGCCAGGCAAATGTTGTGGCAAAAAGAAATCTGGACATTACTTTTACAGAGTAGGTTGGTAGGTAGAGCTCGTGAGGTTTATGCTTCACTTTCAGAAGAGGTACTGGTGGATTATGATGCAGTAAAAAAACGTTATTCTGAGTGCATATGAGTTAGTCCCTGAGGCATACAGACAGAAATTTCAGGATATAAGGAAACAGCCTGGGCAGACCTATACTGAATTTGAATGGGTAAAGCAAAGTAATTTTGACCATTGGATAAGGGCATTAAAGGTAGAGACAACATATGAAGCTTTTAGGGAAATAGTTCTCTTGGAAGAATTTAAAGATACACTTCCTCTTGCAGCCAGAACCCATGTTGAAGACCAGGAGGTTAAGACAGCAGAGATGGCTGACGATTATGAACTAGTCCATAGATCTAAACCCTTTTCCATCATCCCCATAAACCCGAGAAAGAAGGTGAAAGGAAGGCAAGTAGTCAGGGAAGAGAAGGGACAGTTGGGAATTCTCAGGAAATTTCTCCTCAGATCAGAAAGGAAGGTGCTGAGGGTGGAAGTGACATTCAAAAGCCTAAGTGTTTTCATTGTAACAAGGTAGGACATGTTAGGGCAGATTGCTGGAAATTAAATGATAGACCTATTGCAGTAATAGGAACACCTAAGGGATCCTCAGGAAAGATTGTGTCAGAAAAGGAAATGGTTGTTAAAACTGTAGCAGTGGTACAGGTGAAACTTGTTCCCTCAGGGCATACAGGAAAGGGGAATATGGTTCAGGATAGTACAGAGAGTTCTTTTTTGATTACCGATGAAGGAGGTCAGGCTAACAGAGGGCCTGGATGCTTTGTGTCAAAGGGAGAAGTGTTCCCTTACTCCTCCAACAAAATAATTAAGCAGATTAAAATTTTGAGAGATACAGGGGAAGATCAATCATTGATGGTGGCTGATGATACAATTTGTGCTTTGGGTAGTTTTATGAAATAAAAAATATTAATAAGGGATATTAATGGAATTTATAAAGCTGTTTCTTTGTGTGAAGTTAACTTACAAAGTCACTTGTAAATGGAACTGCTACGGTGGGAATTATCCCCAGATCACCTATTGTAGAGTGGATTTTATTCTGGGTAATGATTTAGCTGGTGGAGACAGTAATGTGGTAACAACTGTATTGCAGCAGGCAGTTGATCATGTTGAACTTAACAAACTTCAAGAAGCTACTGCGGCCAAAAATGAAATACTTATCCCAGATAACAAGCAATTGAAGGAAAACCTGATTAATGTGGAAAACCAACTGTCATGTTTAAAAGAGGAATTTGCTAATGAAAGAAGAAAATTGGTGAGATCAATTTAGAATCAGTCACGGAAAGTAGAACACTTGACTGAGGACTTGAAATGTCTAAATGTTAAACTTGTAGAAGCAAATTTAACAAAGGTCAAATCTTCAGTTAAAGCTTGGTGAACTTCAAACATCAATAGTTGCTATGAAATATCAGGGAAAATTCCTTGAACAAGAAAAGGATAATTGGTAAATCAGAATAATTGGTTGAATGCAGAATTAAAAACCAAAACTAACAAACTGTTAGAACTTTGTCGGGAAAGGAGCAATGAGATTCTCGAATGTCGAAGCAAACTGGACAAAAGGGAAAAGATGTGTGATATGGTGTCCCAAGCTTCCAAAGTTGCTCCTGTGAATAAAAACTCTTTGCCAAATTGCAGTCCAGTTGAGCAGAGAACTGGCGTAAAATTACTGATGTGTCAACCTCAGTAATGGGCAACATGAAAACAACTAAAGTGCCTGTAAAATCAGAAATCAAGAATTGCCAACAAAAAGGACTGAAATCAAAAATGGTCTGGAAAAGTCAATGACCATAGACACAGATTTACAAGTGCTTGCTGGTGCTAATATACAAAATACAGCAGTTGGAATCCAGGTAAGTGGACGTTTGCAAACCTGGAATGGAGTGGAATGATATAGTTCACGGGTTATGTAAAAGAATTGAAGGGTTGGAATGAAGTATGAAGCTCCACAGGAAGAATATAATTGGCACTGCTTCAAAAAGAAGGATAAGGTCTGTTTGAAATTGGATCTGGAAAAACAATAAAAAAAAATTAAAGATCGAACCAAGCAGGAATATGAAACTCTTTTGTATTAACATAAGAAACATCTCAATAACATCCTTGAAATGGCAAAAAGAGATTTTGACCATAGAAGAATTGAGATGTTAATGCACAAAAATGCCATTTTGACTTTGCTAAATTGAAATGAGAACTTATTACATTTGGGTTCAGAAAATGAGCTTGAGGGTGAAATTACACCTACAACGAATGAAAAGGACAATTGGGCTGTAGACTTAAATGAAATATTTTTTTGCTGAGTTAAAGACTGGGAAAACGAGGAAAAAGAAACATAAAAATTGAGTTATGATAATGCAATGTTGTACAAATCCTGCACATCTTATTACATTTATTGCCTTTGTTTGATTACGTTTTTGTGATTGTACAATATAACGTGTGATAGTGAAACAAAATGGAAAATGTATTTGTATAATAGATAATAAGCTATTGCTAGAGGTTTATGATGTTAAGTTTGTGTGAGGAGGATGGAAGTCCATTGTAAAGAAACCTTCACTGTGTAAGCTTTCTTTCCTCCAAAGGGAGAGATATTAGGGAATAGAGATAGTTTAAGTAAGTCATATTTGTATTTGTGGATGTTAGGAATGAGTTTTAGCTTTAAAGTTTGGTTTGTATTTCTGTACCTATGTGTTAAGAAAGGTCAAATAGAGTTTTAGTTTCACCTTAAAGAGGTGCTTGCATTTCTAATGAGGAGTTTTACAATCCCCAAAGAAAAGGTAAACATTCAAGGGTGGAATGATTGGACTGTTGCCTAGCAACAGGTGCCCTGAGAGGCAGGTACCTCCCACAGAGATACACAGAGAAGACAAACAGTAGTTGTTTTGGAAGCTGTTTGAGTACATTTGGTTCTGAAAGTTGCTGCCAGGAGAGGCTGGAGAAAAGGGGTCAGATAGCCAGTCCAAACTAAAGAAAAACTCCAAAAATCCAGGGGACTGGAAGAGGGGAAAGTCCAAAGAAGACCTTCCAGTCAAAGGAAGGACAGGAATCTGGGATAAGGTCCTGTTAAGTGAAGTTAAGAGTGAGGGGCAGAGGGAAAGGCTCCATGCCTCAGATTTAAAGAGACAAAAGCTGCAGAAAGCAGATTTAAAGCAAGAACAGCTCGCAAGAGGCAAGAAGGTCCAAAGAGACAACTGAAGGTCTGTAACTCTTTGCCATGGGCATGTGAAGCAGTGGTGTGCTGTTGACAGCTGAGTCGGGGAGACAGTGTGTGTGCAAGACAGCTTGAATTCATGTGGTGACCCAGGGAAGAGGAACATCAGAAGGAGAGTTTGAAACCCTGGTGGTGAACCCTTGTAGAAGGTGTCTGAGAGAAAGCGTCGGTTTGGGAGAAGATTCCAAGGTGAGGTCTTGGAGAGTGGAAATTGGAAACCCTCATGTGAAGGACTGGATTCAGTGAGACTGGTCGGTTCACGGTGAGAAAAGCGTCTGGGGGGAGTTGAGGAGAGATCCATAGCATCTGGTTGAGGTGGCATCTGTCACTTGGTTTCAGAGTGTGGTGTGTCTGACTATAGGGTGCTATAGGTTTAAATGGACTGTGTACTTACTGTGCACATTAGAGTATAAGACACGTTTTGTAACTTGAATTATCCTTACACATCTATATACATCTGTAAAGTATAGATGTGTGTGAAGGAGTATTGTAATATAGTTTATCTTGTCTTGTTCAATAAATGTCTTATTCTTTTGCTAAAAGTTCATCAGCTAGCCCCTGTGCCTCTGTTCAGTCACCCCTCTCCATGTATCTAAACAAACAAATAAAAGTTAGGATCTATCAAGCTGGGTTCCACTCTGGGATCAGGCTTGTTCAGGGGTAACCTCAGCTAGGATCATAACGTAGTGCTTCCGTTGTCATATCTTAGGCTCCCCTTCTACCTCCACTTCCGGGGTGGTCATCCTCCTGCAGTGTTTGTGGAGGTGAACGCACCCTTATTGTGATAAAGTACGTCCAGTAGCATTTTATCCAATAATTCCTCTGGATCATACCCATGAACTGTGTGCACGGAGCAGACCATTTCATCTTTCTTTCCCAATATCACCCAGACACTCTCCTCGTTTACTTCCTCTGCAGTGCACCACAAGCAATCATTACCGATGTGTAATATTATTTTGTGCGCCATCATCCAGTCAGATGCCAATGCATCTATGTCAGGTTGATCCCATTTTCTTTTAATTCATTCACGGGATGTTGGCTTTGCTGGCTGGGCCAGCATTTATTCCCCATCCCTAGTTGCCCTTGAGAAGATGGTGTTGAGCTGCCTTCTTGAATCGCTGCAGTCTATGTGGTGTAGGTACACCCACAGTGCTGTTAGGAAGGGAGTTCCAGGATTTTGACCCAGCGACAGTGAAGGAACGGTGATATATTTCCAAGTCAGGATGGTGAGTGACTTGGGGGGGAACTTCCAGGTGGTGGTGTTTCCATCTATCTGCTGCCCTTGTCCTTCTAGATGGTAGTGGTCGCAAGTTTAGAAGGTGCTGTCAAAGGAGCCTTGGTGAATTCCTGCAGTGCATCTTGTAGCTGGTACACACCCTGCTGCTACTGTGCATCGGTGGTAGAGGGAGTGAATGTTTGTGGATGTGGTGCCAATCAAGAGAGCTGCTTTGTCCTGGACAGTGTCCAGCTTCTTGAGTATAGTGGGAGCTGCACTCATCCAGGAAAGTGGGGAGTATTACATCACACTCCTGACTTGTGCCTTGCAGATGGTGGACAGGCTTTGGGGAGTCAGGAGGTTAGTTACTCATTGCACGATTCCTAGCCTCTGACCTGATCTTCTAAGGAATATGCATTTTCATTCAGTGTTCAAGTTCCCCATCTGAAAATCTAAAGGTTTAGATACTGCCCCAGTCTGTTCGTGTCCAATAAATCTCTTCAATATGAAAGGGGTCCCACTCGACCAAGGTGGGTGCACAGGGTCCAGGGTATCTACCACCATTTGAAAAGTCCCATATTCACATGGTAGAATTCCTTATTTCCCCCCTCCCTAGCACAGACACAGGTCAGCCCCATTCATCATACATAGACGGCCAAGAACACTGAAGCTGTATGCAACCCCCTCATTGGCAGTTCTGGATCTTTTCCTGCTCCCCTCCCCCAGTAGCCATATGTACGGCCCCCCATACTGCCACCTTCTGCCTTCACCAAGGTCTCCATCATCTTATCCTCAAAGGATTGCTCAGGCTGGGACTTTCCCTGCACTTCCTTCTTTGGTTTTTTACACACTGACAAACTGTCTGACTCCCTTACAATTGTAAGGCTCATTACCTCATTGAGACCCCAAGGCTCTTTCCTTGTCTGTTTCTATCGTTTACCCTAGGAGGCTTCCCCATGGGGCCTTTTGACTTTGTACAATTTGCCTTTTGTCTTCCTGGCTCCCCCAGCCTCTTTTTTTTCACTTCGGATGGACCTTTTGCCTGTAAGGGTCATATCCTCCTTAACACTTCCTGCTCATGATTACTCCCCAGTCTGGTTGCACCAGGCACTGAAGTGGGTCTTGATGAACAGAAGGCATTTTGATATCAACATTCACAGCCAGTGTCTGTGAGGCTCCCCATTAAGCTTACCTCTATCCAAGACGGCATTTTGACTCCATTCATAAATGGGCCATGAACCGTCCATAAATGCTTCTGGGGTTCCCCTGGATTCTGCTTCATATTGCTCACTTGTTCATATCAGTCCCTGTCATTTTGCCCAACAACCTGCAAAATTGCATTCCTTATGGCCTCCAAAGTCCCTTCCCCTCGTCAAATTGTGCTAATATACCATTATATATCTCTGGTGTCAGGGCTGTCAACAACACTTTTACATGATTTCTGTCACTACACATGTTTAACCCACCACCTGTCTATTTTTTTTAGTATGGGGACCTCATATGTACTTTGTAAGACACTGGTTCTGTTGGTCAACCAAGTACTTCTCCTGTTTGATAGAGGCCATCATTGCTGAGGAGACAACACCTGGAGGATCTAGGGCCTGGGCCAGGGGTTGACTATTGCCAAAGTGAGACAGGTCATCCTGGTCCCATTAAACAAAAGGTGACCCTTGTCATACTCAGCTCTTTTTATTTATACTTTCATGGGAAATGGGTATCACTGGCTAGGCCAGTATTTTTATTGCCCATCCCTAATTGCCCTTGAGAAGATGCTAATGAGCCCCCTTCTTGAACCACTGCAGTCCATGTGGTGCAGGAACACCCCCAGTACTGTCAGGGAGGCAGTTCCAGGATTTTGACCCAGGAACGTGAAGGAACGGTGACGTGGTTCCAAGTCAGGGTGGTGTGTGGTTTGTCCTCCTCAGTAAGGATGGCCCCTATGAAACAGGAGAAGTATTCAGTTGACCAACAGAATTGTGCATTTTACAAAGTACATATGAGGTCCCCAACACCCCAGTGGGACTTCTCCTGTTGATGGTCTCACTCCCAACGGCGCTGTCTTGGTGAGTGTGTTAAGCCAAATTTTGTACTTTATCTGCATGGGCAACTGTTCTTGTGCTCAACCCCTCTGAACCACTCGCTTGGCAGCTTCGGATTACTTTCTGGAGTGTGGGGTAACACCTTCCGAGAATTATCGACTAATTTCCACGGCAAATTTAAGCAGATCTTAAAACATCTGGTCTTAATTATGGATGAAGCTAACCTGAGACCAAGACTATTTTCATTTCAGTCCATAACAGATTCATATCCGTGAGTTGTTCGTGCTGAACGAGCGGCGATAGGTAGGTCATTGGTCGGGGTGGTGTGAAGTCTGACAGGTCCTCCAAGGAGTGCCATCAGACATTGGTCCTTAAAGAGGATGCTCCTGTCATTGTGAAGGGCCATTGGAGGCATCAACATTGAGCAGGAAGGTCACTGGCAAAACTGGTCAGGAACATTTAGAGAAATAATCGGCAGCTATTCAACCCCTCGGTGCTCAGTTGCACTCCGCCCAGTGGAAGGTCACAATTTAAATCGATATAGGCATTGAAGCCCAATTTAAATATTTTAACATGTTCCCTCCCTATTTCAGGCAGGATTGAAGGCAGCCTACTTATAGTCAGTTCAAAAATTGGGTAGTGAGGGTGTTTGGCCGAAAGTGAGTAAATTTCAGCTGCTGACCGCGCAAGACACACTGAAAAACTTGCTAACTTTCCAGACCCGACAGACATACAAGGGTGTCATTCGAAATTCAAACAATGTCAGAAGCAAAGCTTGGGTGATTTATAAAGACCCTGTGAAATCCAAGGTTGTGTGGCAAACTTGTAATTCACCCCTCGATTGTTTGCTATTTATATAATATTCTCCACTGTCACTGATTTTTTTTTTAAGAAAATATATTTAAAATGGGTCACCAGCTGTGGGTTGACAGCTCTCTGGTGTGCTGGCTGCTGGCCATTGCAGAGATGGCATGACTCACTGTTGGAGATCTAGTTTATATGCCTCAGTGACATCATTACTAAATTTTACAGCATCATGCGATTAGCACAGGATATTACAGCTCGTAACCTTTTGTAATGTCATGACTGAAAATTATAATGTCACATAATTAACAAAAGGGCTATCATGAGATTTTATTCAGCACATGCATATTCATGTTTAGATTCTGCTCCCATGTCTGAGAGAATCCTTTTGTAAAAGGACATGGAGCCAATGCATGTGGATGGAGTTCAGATACAGATGAGCTATTTTCTCAGTGAATGGCAGAGCAACTTGACAGACTAAATAGTCTACTACTGTTCCTATGTTCCTAACTGATGGTTAAGACCCCTCTTTCTCACTTGCCACAAACATTTCTACCTATTATTATCTTTATTGCCTCTCATTTGATATATTTTATTGATACTTATTACGAGCTTATGGGCTGAATCATCCACTCCTGTTGGCGGAGAGCATCATGTTGGGCGGGATGGGACATTTTGGCATGGCGGGGGGGCGGGGGAGAAATAGGTTTCACGGCAGTGGAATGCAAAGTAAGGCCTGACTGGAATCGTCCCTCCAAGCCTGATTTACCATTACACCGCCAGGAAAACATGCTGGCCGAGAACACTTCTGGATAAATGTGATATGCAGAAGTCAGGACTCGCCTCTAGGACCTTTCCCAGTTCGCAGACATCTGAGGAGAAGAAGATGCTGGAGACCTACAGCTACTGGACCCTGGAGGAACACACGCATCACATGCTGGGTGGATCCTCCTCGACATGGCTGCACTGTGAAGCAGCTCTCGGAAGGTGGGAGGTCCCCATTGATGCCTCGGGTCTACTTCAAAACATCACGGTCTTGGCCATGGGCTGCCACAGGGGATCGGTAAAGTTGGGAGAGAGAAAGGACCAGCTGTGAGTGGGAGAGGAAAGTGTGCCAGGGGCAGGGGGTGAGAGTGGGAGGGGGTGAACGAAGGTGTTGGTGGGTAGTGAGGTTGGGGACGGGGTGACAAAGGTGTCAGGTGGAGTCAGGTTGGGAGGAGGGAGTATTGGTGGAGGAAGGAATAAGGGGCTGGTGGTTCAATGTCCAGGTGAACGTGCGAGGGAAGGGCATGTGGAGTCAATGACTTCCTCCTGGGGAACAAACTGAGGATGGGTGTGGTAGCAGGGAATGGTGGAGTGTGACAGGGGCAGAGGGAGCCAGTAGGTTGGGAGGGCAAAGGTGCATTGGTATCAGTAGAAGGGACAGCGAGGGTGGTTGGTGGGGACTCGGAGGCAGACATGGACCCTGGGGGTGGGAAGGAGGAGGTCGGAGAGGTTAATGTGGATGGGGGTGGGATTCTCAGGAAGGTAGGAAATGTGCAAATTCACCTGGACACCCTGGGAAGGCAAGGGTTTGGGCTGGTAGATGACAGTGTTGAGGCGGAAGGTAATGCCAGGGGGTTGACAGTGATGGGGGACAGGACATGGATGGCTGGAGGAGAGGAAAGGATGAGAGAGCAGATCAAAAACATCACTACAACCATGGCTGTTGACAGTGAAAGTGAGCAGAGCCTCGGGCTGGACAGGCAGAGGTGCAGCACGGGAGTGTGACCAGTGGGTGGGTGAGGATACAGGTCAGCTCAGATGCACAACTGAAAGAGAATCCCAGCAGGCAGCATTGAAAATGCTCAGGACAATGAGATGAGTGTGAGGGATAAAGATTCCGTGTGCGTGGGAGAGTGCTTGCCCTAGGCTCTGAAAGGCCCTGCCCCACACACACACACACACACACACACACACACACTTTTCCCTCCAGAATCACTTGTGATCCAGCCGTGAGCAGCTGAACTGCCAATGGGGTGAGAATGGAGTGGGAGGATTCACGAATCCTGTCAATGAAGCTGAAAGACAACATTACACATTATTCAGTGACAGCGAATATACTTTCAGATTATCCAGTGACAAAATGTCTTCACCTGTGCAGCCACTTGTGATCAGAATTTCTTAAATTTTCTAGGTCTACCACTTCCTCTAGGTGCTGCCCTGACATCCGCAGTAGGGGTGGAGTCAGCCTGTGCAATGGTTGGCCCTGTTGCCTCTGATGGCTTCAGTTTGAGCCCTCTGAAGAGCCAAGGGCTTGAGGGGGCCCGGCCTGCTTTGGCTGTCTTCCTGTGGGCCAGCTGCTCCCTCTGCAGTGACAGAGGGTGAGGTTGTGGGGCAGTTACAGACAAAGGGGACTCAGAGGGAGTGGACAGCCCCTCAGATTCCTGGGTGGATGACCCAGGGGTGTCCAGCTGCCACTCTGCCTCCCTTTGGGTGCCTGAGGGCCCTGCCTTGACTCCTTGAGGGGAAGGAGCACCTGGAGGGATGTTGAGGTGCCCCCGTTTCCCTCTCTCATTGCCACTGTAGGAACTCACCCATGGCTACCACAATGGAGTACACGTCTGTGCACATCTCCGTGTTCTGCGGACCAGGATTTCCATGGAACCCGCCATCCTCCCCATGGAGACCTCCATATGAACATGTGGGCACCACTTCATCAGAGAGCAGGAGAATGCACTCCCCCAACTCATGTGCCACTCTGTTGAGTGTTTCCAAAAGCTCTGCGTGATGTTCCCCCGTCTTCTGTTGACTCTCCACAATGAGTTGGAAGGCCAAATCCAGAGGCTCATCACCTGACTCAGGTCTCACAGATGCTTCTTCCCCAGTGGTCCTCTGAGTGCTGGGGAGCTCAGCTGAACCTTTCTCCTCCTGCTGCGGGCAGGTGTCCGTGCAGTGACCATCAGATTATGAACCTGAGCCTGCTCTAGATCCAGGTCGTAACAAGGTGTGTGTCTCTGCGCTGGTGGAGGGTGTGGGTAAGCGCTGTGATGGGTCTTCCAGGCTGCTTATTTCCAGCTCTTCACTGGAGGAGGTGTTCTCTTTATTTGTTGCACATTATATATTATTCCTCATTCAAGCATCATCACTAGGCTGAAACTAAGACATTTTGGAATCTCCTACAAAATTATTCATTCCAAGCATCTTAGAATTGTGGAACTCATAATCTCTGTCCTACAATCTACAAACTATTAAAACAAATCTTGATTTAGCATGCACCACAATGTACATCATTACTGTTGAATGCTGCAAGTGCCCCATTCTATGGTTCTCAATCTGTTGTTTAGATCTTACAATGATATTTATATCTTATTAAAAGTTTTATGTTCATGTGGACTTTCCTCCTGCACAACTTGACTTCCCGTTGCCATATTTTTATGTCAATCTTTCCTTTATTATTAATTCCTAAGTTGACATTTATAATGGGTTTTGCCAGTGCAAACTCCTCACACTCTGATGTACAACAGGTAGCATTAATCATTCCATATGTGGATTTAAAAGTAGAGCATTGGGGTCCTTGCACATGTTTAAACACAGTGCTCAGGAACAGCATTAAATAGGAAGATAGGAGAATTACAGGACCAAATTGCCCTATGTCCATAAAGTCCCATGGCAGGTTTAGTTTATGGCATATGAGATATGCATCCAAAGACAATTTTTTCATGGTTCAAAAGTCTTAAGCATTCAATGGAAGGGTTCCCTTCAGCATTTTTGTGAGACCAAGCTACAAGGTAGACTTAAGGTAAAAAGCAGAAGCAGTTTCAGGGAGGGAAGGCTTTGCCCACAGTGACAGATCCCTGACTATCCTGGAGGGGGTGTCACAAGGAACATGGCCTCTTTGCTAAACTCCCTCACATGAGGACCTCACTTGAAGGCATCCCAGTTTACAAGCCACAGTTTTCTGCTGCTTCAGATACTGCTGTTCCCCTATGTGTTTTGTACCATGGAAAAACAATTAGTCACACCACAGGTTACAAACATTCTAGAAATTCTAGCCAGTTGGCACTTTTACAGTGCACTAAACTCAGCTACTCTGGAGATTACTTAATCTACGTAGAACAAAATCTATCAAGTGTGTTTCTAGTATCAGACTATAAAGTGGTGATCAATCAGATATGCATAAAGCTTTGCAAAGCCTTCACCTTGTATCTTGGAGCTATCACCCATTTTGCAACGCAAATTTCAAGATACCTGTCAAACCAGATCATAAGGGAAAAGGGGTTTTTAACCAGACTGCTTCTAATAGTTATATTAAATTCTATCCATAATGGGACAAATATAGATAGTTGTAAAATTTCTCAGTTAGAAGATACAACAGTTGCAAGGCATTGTTTAACCGTGCCAACTAAGAACTTCGTATTTCCTGATCAAGTGAAGGTGTGATGGATGCCACCACTTTTCACTCACCAGAATTTTTCTCAAACACTTAAGGCAACCACACAAAGCCCAACCTTTCTTGTGTAGCTCAGGTAACTGAGGCCACCTCAATTGTCCAGTTTTCTTTTGTCACCAATATGCAAGCAAGCAAGCATATAAAAGAGAAAAGAAAAGGCAGAACCCCTTGCTGCCTCCTTGCCTCATACAATTCTGATTCTTTCATTAACATTTTAAATTACAGAATAAAACACAAATTTATTTATTTTTCATAGAAAATATTGGGAGGCTAGCAGCACTCACCATTGAAAGAGAGAAAATTGGATAGCAACCTTTGTCATCCACACAATTGCATTTAAATGTGGAAATTCAGACGTTGCTGTCAACAATACCCAACTGCTCAACAGATACATTATAACAGGCCTCACTGATAGACTCCAGAATGAAATACATGCAATAGCAATAACTTGGGGTACTTGCCAACGCGTTCCGTGTTAAAGTGCCATAAAAAATTAGGGATGGTGCATTCAAGAATAAGTAAATTTTTAACCGTTAATAATTACTGACAAACATCTCTGGCACTGCAAATATAATTTTATAAGTGTGGAGTTTCATTCCTTCAAAAGTGAGCTAACATTGGAGATTAAAAAAACAAATAATTTTTTTCCATATCTTTTGTTTTCTCTCTCCCTCTCCTCGTTTAATCTGTATTTCATTCTGGTTTCTGTACAGGATTTAAATCTAATTTCTACTTGGTGGTTCAGGCTTTGTGGGCAGGATTTTTAGCTCGGTAGGTGGGCATGTGCCCGACCTGCTCCAGCATAAAATGACACGCAATGAGTCGCACAATATTTCAGTCGGGGGGCACACATAGGAGTCAGCAACGCACCCACCGACAATTAACAGGCCTATTAACGCCATTAAAGCAATAATTAAATGCAATTTTTTGCTGCCTGTCCAACCTTATGGTTGGTGGCCAGGGGGGGGTGACCGGGGGGGTGACCGGGGGGGGGGGTGACCGGGGGGGTGACCGGGGGGGTGACCAGGCGGATTGGCCGGGGGGGGGTGGCCAGGGGGGTGACCAGGGGGGTGACCAGGGGGGGTGGCCAGGGGGGGGTGGCCCGGGGGGGGGTGACCAGGGGGGGGTGACCAGGGGGGGGTGACCAGGGGGATTGACCAGGGGGATTGGCCAGGGGGGGGTGGCCAGGGGGGTGACCAGGGGGGGGTGACCAGGGGATTGGCCGGGGGGGGGTGACCAGGGGGGTGACCAGGGGGATTGACCGGCGGATTGGCCGGGGGGGGGTGGCCAGGGGGGTGACCAGGGGGGGGTGACCAGGGGGGTGGCCAGGGGGGTGACCGGGGGGGGTGACCAGGGGAGGGTGGCCAGGGGGGGTGACCAGGGGGATTGACCAGGGGGATTGGCCAGGGGGGGTGACCAGGGGGTGGCCAGGGTGGTGGCCAGGGGGATTGGCCGGGGGGGGTGACCAGGGGGGTGACCAGGGGGATTGACCGGGGGATTGGCCAGGGGGGTGGGTGACCAGGGGGATTGACCAGGGGGATTGGCCAGGGGGGGTGACCAGGGGGTGGCCAGGGTGGTGGCCAGGGGGATTGGCCGGGGGGGGTGACCAGGGGGGTGACCAGGGGGATTGACCGGGGGATTGGCCAGGGGGGGGTGACCAGGGGGATTGGCCAGGGGGATTGGCCCGGGGGTTGACCAGGCGGGTTGGCCAGGTGGGTTGGCCAGAGGGGTTGACCAGGCGGGTTGGCCAGGGGGATTGGCCAAGCGGATTGGCCAGAGGGGTTGTCCAGGCAGATTGGCCAGGTGGGTTGGCCAGAGGGGGTGACCAGGGGGATTGGCCAGGGGGATTGGCCAGGGGGTTGACCAGGCGGATTGTCCAGGTGGGTTGGCCAGGGGGGTTGACCAGGGGGATTGGCCAGGGGGGTTGTCCAGGCAGATTGGCCAAGCGGATTGGCCAGGGGGGTTGACCAGGGGGGTTGGCCAGGGGGATTGGCCAAGCGGATTGGCCAGGGGGGTTGTCCAGGCAGATTGGCCAGGCGGGTTGGCCAGGGGGGTTGACCAGGGGGATTGGCCAGGGGGGTTGACCAGGTGGATTGGCCGGGGGGGGGTGACCAGGGGGATTGGCCAGGGGGGGTGACCAGGGGGATTGGCCAGGGGGGGTGACCAGGGGGATTGGCCAGGGGGGTGACCAGGGGGATTGGCCAGGGGGATTGGCCAAGCGGATTGGCCCGGGGGTTGACCAGGTGGATTGGCCAGGGGGATTGGCCAAGCGGATTGGCCCGGGGGTTGACCAGGCAGATTGGCCAGGTGGGTTGGCCAGAGGGGTTGACCAGGCGGGTTGGCCAGGGGGATTGGCCAAGCGGATTGGCCCGGGGGTTGACCAGGCAGATTGGCCAGGTGGGTTGGCCAGAGGGGTTGACCAGGCGGGTTGGCCAGGGGGATTGGCCAGAGGGGTTGACCAGGCGGGTTGGCCAGGGGGATTGGCCAAGCGGATTGGCCAGAGGGGTTGTCCAGGCAGATTGGCCAGAGGGGTTGTCCAGGCGGATTGTCCAGGCGGGTTGGCCAGGGGGGTTGTCCAGGGGGGTTGTCCAGGCGGGTTGACCACACGGGTTGGCCAGGGGAGTTGGCTGGGGGGGTTAGCCAGGCGGCCTTTGGATTTTTTATGAAACCTCATCCACTGGTGGGATGAGGTTTCCAACAGAACTTAAAACTAAAATAAAGATGTGTGAGCCTCCTTTACAACATGTGACAGAGTCACATGAGAGGACATGTTTTTAACATTTTTCAATGCTTTATTTGTGCTTTTAAAAAATCTCCAGCTCCCTGAGGCAGCTCTGTGCTCCCTTCAGGGAGGTTTCAGTGCCCACAATTGCGCGCATGTGCCAACTTCCAGACTCACACTCCTCCTGCCCTCACTTTGGCAGCACCTAGCATTGCAGTGTGTGATTCACACTGGCTGGCCATTCACTGGACAGTTAATTGATGAGGGCTCGATCGCGAGCGCTCCCATGCCTGCCCACCACGCCTACCCAATGAGGTAAAATTCCTGCCCTACATGTCACGGTCAACCTTCTTTAATCTGATTGGTCAAAGAGCTTCACTCTTTATTACCTGGCTCACAAATACGAACGATCTTTTGTAAAGGGTGTCACATTGGATCAGATTCTGGATTAGAACAAGTCCATGTGTTCTTAGTGGGCAGCTGTCAATGAGATGAGTGACAAGTGCCATTGCTTGCAAAATACAAGCCCTTCATTCCTACATTCTTATCCCTTAGTTCAGGGTAATACTGTCAACATGGTGTAAGGAAAGTAGAGGCTAAAAGTGTCTTGAGTTTTTAAAGAAACAGGAAAGTGAGTTTCAAATAAAAAGTAACTTTTGAAAAAGAAAATAACTAAAGCACAACTTTTTGCAATTTGTAATTAAATTTCATCAATATATACCATACCTTTAGATACATTTCTGCTAATTTACTTGCAATCTGTTAATTGAATTTAATTAAATCCATTAACTCAGTTTAAAAGCACTTGGTTTTAAATCCTACGACCCTATCGTACACAATTATATTAAATTACCTTTTATTTGTGAAAGCTGTAAAGGTCAACTTCATTCAATACAACACCTCCGGCTGGAAGGTTTAATAAGAGAGATTCTTTCAAGACAGTTCTAATCGCGGCGGCTATGAAGAGGACAAGGACAGATTACACATGAAACTCAATGAATGGCAGAAGTGGCTCGAGGGGCAAAATTGCAGAAAAGACTGGGAGGAGCAAATTAGCCTCCTCCTGCTTCTATGATTAAATCAAGAGAAAGAGACATAGGTCTTGATTTTAACCCCAGCCACTACCTTGCCTCTTCCCTCAACCAACCAATGCCGCATAAACCAGGCAGGGAACAGTCAAACTGCAGTGGGGGCTTATATACACCCTTCATGGCCAATGTAGCCAATTGCTATTTTAAATTGTAGGCAGCAGTAACATGCACTCTAAGTCAGCAGGGTCCTATTTAAATAGATAGGTCAGACTCCAATGAGGTCTGCAATTTAAACTTGAACGGGGAAACAGTGGTGGATTCCCCACCGAGCAATACCTGCAAGGAACAGCAGCGAGGAAGATAAGTATTATTAATAATCCCTTACCCTGGGTTTCCCACTTGTTCCCTGTCACCTTACCCTCCAACCCCTAACCCCATCCCGAATCATAATCGATGTAGTTTCAATTCGTATAATCCTAGAGTTACAACTATAATCAAGGCAGAAATTCTAAGATTGTACTTAAATTATGCATGGCGTGGTTTAAATCAAAACAGGAAACAGAGGCATATCCTTAAATCAATTAATTTGAAGCAAATAATTACAAAAGATAGATGGTAACATTTTGGGAGGTGACATTAAAACCAGAAGGAGTTTAAATGTAGATTGAAGACATTGTTATACTAAGTTACACCAGATGACAGCTGCAATCCCACCTAAATTCAGAGCAGAGGAAAGTGATACAAACGCCTGTATTATTGCCGACCGTCGATTAATATGCGTGTGTCAGATTTTTGTGTTTGTTACTTTGTTTTCTTTGACTGGAAAGAGTGTCGTGGCACAGACTAAAAAGACCCCTGAGATCAACTGACATGACTTGACAATTGGTGACGATGAACATGATTTCACAGGCTGTAATATTATATTTTACAGATGCTGCTGGAACAAGTCACTGTTTTGTAGACTTAGAAAGAAAATCCTTCAGTGTTTAACAGTTTGTCACCCGCTGTAAAATGTTATAGCTTATAGAACAAAATGTAAAGTACAAAACATCAATTATTCTGTTCTCCAAGATAAAATGCAGTGGGAGGCTTATATGTACCTTTCATGCCCAACGTAGCCTATTGCAATTTTAAATTGCAGACAACAAAAACATGCACTCCAAGTCAGCAGGATCCTATTTAAATAGGCAGCCTGTTTATGTCAAACATCCTAACTTTTAGCCTCTTGTATAAATGTTATTCTTAGAAGTTAGACAAGAAATGAAGTTATAAAGAGACATAGTCATATATGGATTCTCTTTTATTGTGAAGATTATACACAATATCCATTTTAACCAAGCCCAAGTTGAAGAGAATGTTTAAACAGGCTCAAATCTGAACATTTTTTGTATCTATACATCAAAATACAATTCAAAACTCACCTCCTACGTTTGGTTGATTCTGCGAATATTCTTCCTTCCATATTGGTTTTACCACATTTTTAAGTTGCTTTCCATACAGTCAAGTCAATGAAAATATTTTTTTGTTGTTGGTCTCCCAGGATCTCTAGGGGGATCTGCTGTTGGAGGAAAAGATTATATAGTCCACTGGAATGTCCCAGTAGACACTACGGTGCCTCAAGACATTGGTCAGTGCTGCAGTACTCTCAATACTCACATTAAATAAGTTTATGACCTTCAAAATTAACCACCCAAATACGCTACTAAAAGAAAAGACTAACAAACAGACATGGTTCAATACATTGGGAGCAGACGCGAAACCATGTTGATCATACGAGTGGATGGAAACTCCATCAATTTCCTAATATGTATAATGCCAAACTGTGCAGATGTGATGTTTAAACTGCCCCAAAGAACATTACTATTAATAAGAGAACATATGTGAGGCAGACCGAGAGAGAGAGATAGATAGGGAGAGAAAGCCAGAGAGAGAAAGAGAGAGAAAGGTAACAGAAAAAATGGAAGTCAAACAGAACTGAGAAAACCAAATAAAAAGTATTGCAAAAAGATGTTAACAGGGTCCAAGCCAGTTGGTGAAGCAGAAACCAAGACACAGAGCTTTTCTTTATTGAGAGAGAGTTCATTGACTTGTTCAGTGTCACAGCTCTCCTTCCACACAATCCAGTGTCCCAGCTATCCCCTATTTATATACGTTCACCTGTTTCTTTTAACCTTAACAATGTAATTAATATTAACAAACCTTAACAATGTATTTGCTAAGACACTGACAAAGGAGTACATTATTTTCATTTTTGTCCATCACATGAGAGAACAATTTGTATTTTGAAGCATTCAAATGAGAAGTAGCCAGGTCATCAATAAAAAATAAATTCCCTGTAGGCCTGATTTTATTCAGTAGTGTATTTTCTCCCAGAAATCCTATGCCATTACCTATCCCTATTTATCCACCTAAATCTTAATACACAATTTGTTTACTTCAGTCTATTTATTCTTTCTTGATTTAACTAAATTCATACCAGCAATTGTGTTGCAGCAGGAAGCTACTCAGAATCAGCAATTGTGAAGAATAATCTACATTGTTAAGTTTTTACAAACTACCATTCAAATTGTATCAACTTCAGCTCCACCCCCACTGCTACAGCTTTCTCAATCAATCTAACTGAAGGGTGTGTGGCCATTCACATTCATTGTAGTTAAAAAGATAATTATAGCCATTGATTCTGTTTCCCCTAATGAAAGCAGATTTCCAAATCCTGTTTCTGAGCATTTCTTGATTTGAAGTTCTGGAACTTAAAATCTTGCTCTAATATCATTCTCAATGTTTTGCAGGAATTCTGACAGTATAAATAGGCATGACCTACTGAAATATGGTTAGATGGTGATGTGGTAGGTTCATTTGCCAACAATAGTATAATCAATGAATTAAAAGAATGAAGCTGTACTGTAGTTCCTCAGATTATGCTTTGCATCGGTGAACACCAATACACACAGCAACAACTATGCAAAATCCACAATGTATTATATGTGTGTGATCTTAAACTCAGCAGAGCTGGAAGGAAGTTGTGATAGGAAATAAGAATTTATCTTCGATCCTTCAGCCCAGTAACAGCATAACACTGTCAGTTAGGTACACCATCCACCCAGTGCATGCACTAAACATTCTCAAACCAGTTATGGTATTTGTCAGATACTATCAAGAGCTTTTCCTTTCAAGGTATACCAAACTTCAACTGAAATAGTCAGTTCTGCTTCACAACTGGAGAATGTATATGTCATATTCTTACCCATCATCTGATTTTCCCAGATAGGAACAGTCATTTTGTAGAATTTGCCAAGAGCTCAAATTTCAATTGAAACAAAAAGTGTACCCAAGTGTGCACACTGACTTATCAATTTATATGAAATGTATACAGCCCATGGTCAAATATTAAGGAAGCATGAATAACATTGAAACCTCTGCACTATTAGCTTTAATATAAAGGCTGCACTTAGCAAGTACTAAGAAAATCAAAGTATTACAATCAGGTGAAGGGAGGTGAAAGGGCTCCCCACTTTTCCCTCTCCACCTTTGACCACAACAGGTTATTTTTCTAAATAAATGGGGGTATACTTACCAATTCCGTGAGTGTTTAACTGTTTATGGGCTGTGAGCATAAAGACACAATGAGGGTAGTTTTTATTACACTTAACCCAGTCAAAGTAAGATAATTAGATTAGAGAGTGGGGAAGATAGATTAAGTAATTTAGAGTTGAGAAAAATTAAAGGAGCATATGGTGTTGAAGGTTGGTGACTTGGCTGGTTTCAGGCTGAGCACAGTGATCCTGTTGCTTCCACTTGGTGGTTCCACTGTTAGCAGCCTTCTCCTTTCAAGGATAATTGTTCTACGATTCAGACAAACAGTTGGTAAAATGTGTTCCATTGGTCTTTATTATCTGACATACCTAAGGTCACTTCTAGTGGACGTAACTAAGTGCAGGTTAGGTAATTTATCTTTTTATATAATCCCAGAGTATCAGCTGGCTATTTTTAAAACATTGGATTGTAACATTACCTCTTATCTATGCAGGATGAATTCCCATGCTGGAATTTCTGGGACTGTCCTGTAATTCAGTCCCAGGTTAGGCCTTTCTGGGATGTGTTTTGCCCTGGACTGCTTCTGTCTCAGAAGGGTTTATTTCTGCACATGTGCCAGCCACGGTGAGTTGGTGGTTCAAATTCAAGACCACCCAATGGGTAGCCCAGCTCCTCCCCACCACCCCCTCCACCACCTCCCAAATGTGGATCTGCGGGTGTAATTGGGGATGGGGAGGGCAGTTGGAGGAGTAGGGATATGTATCGGGGGGGTGCGGAGGGGAGTCAGGGGGTGCCATGGTGGTTCAGGGTGTTGGGGTGTACTTGGAGGGTTTAGTCGGGGGTCATGGGGGGAATCCCATGACCTGTGGGGGTCAGGGGGAGGCCCGTGGAGGGTCTGGGTGGGTCAGTGCCTTAGTTACACAGAAGCTAGAAGTGGCTTTAATTCTTCTAATCTTTTTTGGTTAACTATTACTGTAACACAGTCGGCGCTATCCAGAGTTTGTGATTAAAATCGGTTTATTAAATGGTTCCCAGTGGAGTGTAATTACCCATCAAAAATTGAACTTCCCAAGCATTTGATGTGCAATCCTTACTTGGGAACTGCGGTGGGATGGGCAGCATCTTTGGGGAACCCCCCCGCCCCCCCCAACCCTGGGTACCCCCCCTCCCCCCACCCCCCCGGATACCCCCATCCCCACCCCGGGTACCCCCCAACCCTGGGTATCCCCCCACCCCCACCCCGGGTACCATCCCACCTAGGTACCATCCCACCCCGGGTACCCCCCACCCCGGGTACCATCTCACCCTGGGTACCATCCCACCCTGGGTACCCCCCCCCCACATCCCAGATACACTGCCCCAGGAACTGAATTTTGCCGTCGGTGAGCAAGGGGCGGGGCCTGCTTGCCGACGTGTAAAATGACGCGGGATGACATCAGGCGGAACCCCCAGCGTCACCGCGCCCCATTTAAATTTTCAGGAAGTTGGGGGCGCAGCAAAATCAGCTGTGGGCCCGCCAACCTGTCAGTGGCCAATTGAGGCCATTGACAGGATCATTGAAACAATTAAAGGACCTGCCCGTCTGACCTTAAGGCTGGCGGGTCGGTCAGGAGCTCCAGCGGGAACTACAGAAAATATGAAACCACATCCAGCGGCGGAATGAGGTTTCATGCAGGGTTTAAAAAAGTTTAATAAAGTTTTACTGTAGTTTATGAACATGTCCCATCTCGTGTCACATTGTCACAAGAGGGAGACATGTTAAGGATTTTTTTTCTATTTTTCATATTTTTCAAAGTGTCAGCGATCTCCCTGAGGCAGCACTTAGCCTCAGGGAGATGTGCACATGCGTGAAAAAGCGCACTCTCACTTTTGGCGAATCCCCCCCCACCTGCACAGGGAGTGCATAGTGCTTCCCGCCAGACATCACACTGGGGGGGGGCCTTAATTGGCCGCCCACGTAAAGTGGTGGCGGGGCCCACTTCTCCGGCGGGGATCAGCTCCCCACCCACCGGAGATTGGGTCAGGCCCACCCACCTGACAGGCAGAAAATTCAGCCCCAGAGGTTACAGGCCAATATCAGATAATTCACACAGTCTGACAAAAAGTTTTATTCTACTTAGGATTCTAGATATTCAAGAGTTTAATGTTTCGGGTAAGCTTCAAATTCATTGCCAGGAAAGATCACGAGCATGCTCACACTCCCTGAGCAGAATTTAATGCCTTCCATTTGGCAAATTTGATGGTGGGGTGGTATTTAATCAGGCAGGAGGGTCATGGGCAGGAACCCTGCTGCCTTCCCACCTCCACCCTGATTAAGCCCAAGGCAGAAAGGTCCATGGACAGCCTTCTTGCCCCTCTGCCAACTGAGGCCCTTAAGTTGGGCAATTAATGCTCACTTAACAGTTTCATGCCACAGCCACTGATATTAACCCAGTGCTGTGTTGGGAGGGGGGGAGCTCACTATGCGCTGGACCATGTCAAGTAAATCCTCGCATGTTTGCTTGCAGGCTGTCAGGGAGGGGTCCCTGATCCAAAGGCACTCAGAGGACCCGGCATTGGGCCGGGGAGCTCACTGTGAGACGCCTCCCTGCCCTTTGCTGCCAATCCCCCTCACTCCACCTCCCACACGACCCCCTTCCAGCCATCACTCACCTGGGGCCTGGAATCTAGCAATGATCCTGGGCTTTGGATGGGTGTCATACCAGCAGCAGCCACCACTTCCCCAGTGTTGCTGCCTCTGATTGGCAGCTCTCAGTGGGCAGGAATTCTGCCCACCAACCCCCCCCGCCCCGGAGTCCTTAATCCCAGGAAAGGCCCACTGCTGTCCAGTTAAGTGCCTGAGTGGCATTTAATATGGTGGACCTTCCCTAAAAGAGGTGATGCAGGGCTCTCACTAACTCTTCAGTCAGCAAGTGAGACCTCTGTCGCCTCCATTAATTACTGCCTTCTGACACAATGAATCTCTGTTAAAAGAGACAAAAACAAAAACAGAAATACTTGGAAAAACTCAACAGGTCTGGCAGCATCGGCGGAGGAGAGCACAGTTGACGTTTCGAGTCCTCGTGACCCTTCAACAGAGTTCTGTTTTTGTTTTGGATTTCCAGCATCCACAGTTTTTTTGTTTTTATCTCTGTTAAAAAAGAGTTCATTGTGGAAAACTAAATGGATTTTCTTTGAAAAATAGAGATCAGCTCAAAATAGTGGAAACGTGAAATGGGAGCATGGAAATGCATGAAGATACGTTCAGTTCACTGTGGAAGAATATAATATAGCTTTCCTCCAAGTCAATTTTCTACTACATTATAGATCATTTTCCTTGTAACATTAAAAAGCGTAGAAATTTGGATGAATAAATATTCTTTTGAAATATTCTGTACACAGACTGTTGACTAGACTTTAAAACTGACAGACAGATGTAGCCACAAGGCAGCCATTTTGTGTGACAATGTGAAAACCTGTTGGTAACATCATGAACCTCGAGTCTTCTTTTCTTGTTCAGGAGGCTTCTGAGAAAGAACTAGATATGGTTACTAGAGGGAGATATTCCAGACACTTGCTTCCTAATCACAACTAAATTATTCAATAGGTTTAGGTTTTTACACTCCCTCCCCCCCAGCCCTCCATTACTTTTACTTGTATTTTGTTATGTTTTTAACCTAAATTATTGAAGCAATTCAGTAGGTTGTTAATAATTGCCAACATGGTACATGGGATAATCACCGCTCTACAGATCAGCTGATGGTTCTATCAAATTTCTAACCTGACATAATTTTGAATAATGAAAAGTAATATAACCTTACACTGCACAAATATTTAACTGTATACGAAACATACGCATTAGGAGCAGGACTAGACCACTCGGCCCCTCGAGCCTGCTCCGCCATTCAATAAGATCATGGCTGATCTGAATGTAACCTCAACCCCACATTCCTGCCTACCCACGATAACCGTTCACCCCTTGTTAATAACGGAACTATCTAGCTCTGCCTTAAAAATATTCCAACTCTCTGCTTCCACCACCTTTTGAGGAAAAGAGTTCCAAAGACTCACAACCCTCTGAGAGAACAAATTTCTGCTCATCTCTGTCTTAAATGAGCGACCTCTTATTTTTAAGCAGTGACCCAGTACAGTAGTACAGTCAACAGTAATATCAGTGCTATCTGCAGCTGTACCATCAGCATCTCAACCAAATTTGTCTCCTCTATTCTTTGAGAAGGAGTTCGTAATCTCAATAATTTTAGTCTTTGTAAAGCAGGATATTAGCAATATTGATATGCAGATTGCATAACGACATGAAAGGTGAGCATGTTTGGTACATTTGATAAGAAAGACAACATAAATTAAAACAGACGCTAACTCCGGATTTTAAATAATTTACCTGTAATAAACCTGCCTGATGAGCTGTAGCTGCACTGAAAATGCATCTTTAAACTAAGTAGTGACATTATCGTTTCGAAGACTAATTGGCAATTAAGCGAGACTTAAGATTTTCAGTAAAGCTTCCAATGGCACGATGGGGAGGAGGGAGTTTGAAGACAATGACACAATATAAAGACCTTATATGACATCATGGGCCAAAATAGCACCCTTGAAGCCACCTATTTATTTTACAGGCACTCTGAGAGTCCATTACTGCTTTTAGACTCTCTCCCATGGCTCTTAAAAAATATGCCATCCAGTGAACATTTATAGTAATTTACACAATATGGAAATTTTACTGCAACGTTTTACTCTGGAGAGGATTGCAGATTGTAACATAAGGAAAAGCAGTTTTATTAAGTATGTGACGTTGTGAAGGATGTTGGAAGGTCACTATTATTATTTTACAGTGAGTGCCAGTGAATTCTGGCTAACTTGTTATTTTTTGTTTCTCCACAGAGTCTGCTGTTTATTATTATAACCTTTTCATGTAATATTGGTTAAATCGCCTGCGGAGATCTCAGAAAGCTGCTTCTGATTAATCACTGAGCTCAACAAAGAACCAGTGCATTTCCTGCCAAAAAGGATGCTGTGGTATCAGCCCATTGTGTAGCGGTCTTTGAGCTTATGTGAAACAAGTAAATGAACTCGACCAATTAATTCCAAATGATGATCTAAGGTAGCAGCAAAAGCCTGGTATTACACGATCCACATCCCACACAAACTTGTAGGGAGCAAGATGGCTTTTAGATTATTGCTTGATTTTTTTTTTAAAACATCCATTTAAAGGTAAAATTTATGCTTGTGTACATGTGAGCTGTCCCTCCCATTTAAAGCATAGCAGCTGATGCTTTATGCAACATTCAGAACTAGTAATCTTTCTGTCAGAGTACATATTGGTCCCAGTGCCTGGGTTCTACTCATTACGATGCAAAGGAATTTTAAGGGTCAATTTAAAAACTCCTATTATCACCTTATAAAGTCCAAGCCCCTACACTGTTGTGCTAAATAATTTTGACCTGAAACTAGCTAAGCACATAACACAACACCTCCCACCCTGCAATTCCACCATGCCCCCACCCCCCACCCCACAACCTCCCCCACCAAAGGCAACCTTACCGAGTCTTTATGGATGGGGGGGTATCGTAACAATGAAGGTGTGTAGAAGGAAGACAATCCTGCTAGATAGTTAATTGATTCGTCTACCATTCTACGTTCTCCACATACGATATATAATTTAAAGGTGGAAGCACCATGCTGAGGAGCAATAGCCAAATTCACCAAATATCCCAACATGCTGCATTGAATTTACACAGTTATGTTGAATAAACAGGTGTTGATTGCCCCAGTTACCAGCTTTCCACATGCCATCACTTAGATCCTGTTCAAGAGGTGCCCAGGAAACAGACATGGAGCAAATGAAGTTACTTCTCCATGACAAAGGTTTTTGAAGGAACCGATTGAATCAACAATGAGAACACAATCGATATGTATACAGCTTTTCAGAAGATGTAAATAAGTTTGCCTCATAAGAGGCTCGTTACAAAAATGCAGGTGTACAATGACAATGGAAAAATAGTTTCATGAAAATAAATTTGATGCATGAGAAGCAAAGAATCAGGGTAAATGAGTCTTGTTCAGATTGGAGATGAATTGAAAATACTGGACACCAGCATGACCACTTCCATTCCCCTCATAGGCATATAGACTTATGTAGAGGAAACAGAATCTTTAAATTTGCTAACAATAGAAAAATAAGGAGCTTGGCAAACAGCCAGGTGGACTGTACAAGTTCAAAGATAGACAGGTGAATGGACTGGGCAGACAGGTGGTAGATGCAATTGAATACAGATAAATGTGAAACTTTTTTGAGAGGGGGGAGTGCTGTATACATTTATTGGAAAAACAGATGCAAATTTTGTTTGATAATATTTCCATGAATTGCCTTGGAATGTTTTATTACACTAAAGATGTTATGTAAATGCAAATTGTTGTTGTTGTTGAAAAAGCACTGAAGAAAATGGGTGAACAAAGTCACTGAATTTCAAATAGATAACTCACTGATTACAAGTGCAGGTAGATGTAACCAAAATATTCAACAACATTTTGGATTATAAAAATAAGGGCATAGGATATAAGAGTAAATAATTTGTGATAAATCTGACTCAAGTATTAGTTTGAGTATTATTACAGCAGTGTGTACAGCTTTTGGCTAACCATTTTCAGGTGCCCGCACAAAAGATATAATAACAGAGTAGAAATGATCTTATCATTTAAGTTTGTACTGCGGGAAATAAAATAATGGAACATCAATGCTTTCACCTAAATGAAACTGAGAAGTAGACTTGGGTAACAGCTACGGACTATTCTGAAAAAAATTCCAAATCAGTTGCCAAAACCCGACAATAAAGCTTTGCAATTTGAGTAGCTATGAGTCAAAGCTAATACCAACAACAGGATAGCTTTTCATGGAAGAAATTTAAATTCACCTGTTCAAAGATTCATTAATTTGTGAAGAGTTCAATGAAGATCTCTACGAGGAATCACTGAGGGCAGAATTGTCCCAGAATTGCACTAAGTGTGGCAGTGGGCGTGAAAAACCTGCGGGCTGCAATGGTGGGTTTTCACACCATATCAAAACATATCATCGTGCCTCATTAATTATGCAGCCAAAGGAAACACGTTGTCTCACTGGTGGGCGGAATCTGAATCACCCACCACACCGTTACCTCACTCCAGGTGCCTTATCTAAACAGCAGCCGTGCACACACAGTCCTCAATGCTCACAGCCCAGGACTGTTCCAGTGAAGACATGGCCTTGAAAGCCAAGACGAGTTCAGTGTCCCATCACTGGAATGCCTTTTGGAGGCTGCCATGATGTCCTCTGGCCACAGGAGGTCCAGCAATCTTAACACTCCGGCTTGGGAGGCAGTGGCAGTGGTGGTCAGCTTTCCATATGCCCTCAATTAGAGCCTGTTCAAGAGGTGCCCAGGAAACAGACATGTTTTGAGAGAGGTTGGCCATCCAGTGCAGATAGAGGATGAACGATCTCATCCGTGCAGCCAGGGTAAGGCAACCATCTCATCACTCTGATCTCACACACTCACAAGCCCATCACACATTCACTGGCATCTCACTCACTGCCAGCTCAAGGGACATCACCACTCACTCTCTCACACACACACCCTCACATCTCCATCTGGCTTCATCTCCTCTGGAGGCTGCCTCCTCAGCCCTGACCATCTTGAGGCCACTTGCACAGATCAACATGTGTCCCCGCACACACACCCTGGGATACCCCCATTCCCCAGTCCAGCCCTCACCCTGCAGCCTCTTCCCTTATCTGAGGCCACTTCTCCCCTCTTCCCCAAGCAAGCCCCAGCCCTGCAGCCATTGAAAAGCCTCCCCCGCCGTATGGCTGGTCTGGTAGGTAGAGACCTGTCTGTGAGCGCCACTGAAAGTGATGTAATGGCTGCGAATCCTGGCGCCGCTGATGACCACGAGAGCTGCCCGAACTAAAGTAGGCAAACAAACCTCGAAGTCCAGAGCGAGATGCAGCTCACCAGGTGCACATTGCTTATGTATAGTTGTGAAACGCGTCAGTGTGCAATCATGCCAACATCCCGGAATGATCCAGCTTGGGGGGAGTTGGGGGGGGTGGTGATTCCAGCGAGCAGGGTTTATAATGAGATGCTAAAACATTGAAATTAGGTTCTTGATGTGTGGCACCATTGATGGGTGCAGTGGACAATCGGAAACTGGTTTCACGACAGCATAGAACCGATTTTTGGCCTTCTTGCCATATTGTCCACTCATGCCACCAATCACTCCCGCCGGCAAAGGGAGCAGAAAATTCCAGTCTAAGGGTTTAACTGGGCAGAGTTTTCAGCTTGTTTTAAATGGAATGCCAATAGATGATCCCTAACAATCTGCAAACAAATGAAAAAATCAAATGCATTGCAACATGAACTTTAATGGAACTAAGTTTTAAACTAAACTAGCACTAGCTGATCGAAAATATTTGGGACATCTCACAGCTTAGAGCTTAGTGATTTGGTAAAATACTGTTGCAGAGCTACAACCTGTAGTTCTCTAGGTGGACATGGTTTATTGCATGCGCATCACAACATGCAATAAAAACACTGCCTGAAGATAGAAATCTGAAACAATACATTCAAGGCTATCTTGTTTGGAATAACAGTTGAAAGATTGCTTCATAAACATGTTTCAGTTTGATACCAATTTGATTTGTTTGCCACATACTTTGAGAAAGTCTACACTAAGGATGATTGGTAGATGGCAACAAATGCCAGCAAGTCTAGCTACATACTTAGATGGAATTTCCATTTGAATAGGTTCTTGACAAAAATGGACATTTGGATCAGATTCCATAACATTTCTTGTGGAATTAATGATTTACATTCATTTTCTGCCATACTCAATACGCTTTTATTGTCCTTACAAAAATTTGCTGCGGGTACAATTGCTGATGGATAACCAAAAGAAAAAATGAGAGAATTAAATCAGCCGTACCATGCCCCTTGTCACTACAGTCAGCATCACAGTTGAGAAAAAGAATAAAGAGAGAGATGGAAAATAGAGAAATAGTCTTAGGTTTTCATGTGCCTTCCCCAGCACAGATACAACCAATGGATACGTAATGTGGCTATATCCTCCAAGACATCTCCTGTGCCAGGCTTTGGTGCTGTATTGAAGGGAAAGGAGATGAGGCAACATGTAGCGTTTTGGAAAGCTCTCCAATCCCAGATGGACACAGGCCACTGGCAGACACTCGGCCAACCTTGACATCCTGCCATTCTTCTGTTCTGGAAAGCTCCGAGAGGAGGCTGTCTGCTTTTGCTGGTGCAGTGCACCCTGTTGAGTGGCAATAGTTCCAACACAGCAACACTCATCTCCCAGGCCATGCTGATACAGCCAAGCTGAACTGGACACTCCAGTTCCAGAGGATTCAGCTCCCTGTCCACTGCTTTCAAACTGCCGCCATCTTGCAAATGAATATATATATAGTGCGGTAATCTATTGTCACTGGACTGGTAATCCAGGGACCTAGGGTAATGCTCTCGGAACCCGGGTTCAAATCCCACTGGATCATTTCGTGGAATTTGAATTCAATAAAAATCTGGAGTTAAAATTCTAATCATGACCATGAAACCATTGTCGATTGTTGTAAAAACCCATCTGGTTCACTGATGTCCTTTAGGGAAGGAAATCTGCTCTCCTTACCTGGTCTGGCCTACATGTGACTCCAGACCCACAGCAATGTGGTTGACTCTGAAATGCCCTCTGAAATGGCCAGGCAAGTTACTCAGGTGGATCAAACCATGACAAAGTCTAAAAGGACTGAATCCGGATGGGCCATCTGGCATCAGCTTAGGCACCGGATACGACAACAGCAATCTCAGCCCTGTTGAACCTGCGTAGTCCCCCTTACTAACATCTGGGGGCTAATGCCAAAATTGGGAGAGCTGTCTCACAGACTAGTCAAGCAACAGCCTGTCATTGTCATCCTCAGTGACTCATACCTTCCACCTTCCAAGGCACCATCATCACCAACCTTGGTTATGTCCTATTCCACCAGCAGGACAGATCCAGTAGAGGTGGCAACAAAGTCGGGAGGGAAGGTGTTGCCCTGGGAGTCCTCAACATTGACTCCAGACCCCATGAAGTCTCATGGCATCAGGTCAAACATGGGCAAGGAAACTTCCTGCTGATTACCACGTACCAACCCTCCCACAACTCAGCTGATGAATCATTGCTCCTCCATGTTGAACACCACTTGGAGGAAACATTGAGGGTGGCAAAGGCACAAAAATGTAACCTGGGTGGGGGACTTCAATGTTCATCACCAAGAGTGGCTCGGTAGCACCACCACAGACCGAGCTGACCGAGTCCTTAAGGACAAAGCTGCTAGACTGGGTCTGCAACAGGTGGTGAGGGAACCAACAAGAAGGAAAAACCTACTTGACCTCATCCTCACCAACTGGCCTGCTGCAGATGGATCTGTCCATGACAGTATTGGTAGGAGTGACGACCGCACAGTCATTGTGGAGATGAAGTCCCCCCTTCACATTGAGGATTCCTCCATCATGTTGTGTGGCACTACCACCATGCTAAATGGGATAGATTTTGAACAGATCTACCAACTCAAGACTGGGCATCAATGAGATGCTGTGGGCCATTAGCAGCAGCAGAATTGTACTAGAATATAATCTGTAACCTCATAGCCTGGCAAACCCCCAATCTACCATTACCAACCCTGGTTCAATGAAGAGTGCAGGAGGACATGTCAGGAGCAGCACCAGGAATACCTAAAAACGAGGTGTCAACCTGATGAAGCTACAACACAGGACTACTTGCATGCCAAACAGCATAAGCAGCAAGTGATTAGTAGAGCTAAACGATTCCATAACCAATGGATCAGATCTAAGCTCTACAGACCTCCCACATCCAGTCTTGAATGGTGGTGGACAATTAAACAACTCACTGGAGGAGGCACAAATATCCCCATCCTCAATGATGGGGGAGCCCAGCACATCAGCGCAAAAGACAAGGCTGAAACATTTGCAGCAATCTTCAACCAGAAGTGCTGAGTGGATGATCCACCTTGGCCTCCTCTGGATGTCCCCAGCATCACAAATGTCAGTCTCCAGCCAATTCACTCCACATGATATCAAGAAACAGCTGAAGACACTGGATACTGCAAAGGCTATGGGCCCTGACAATATTCCGGCAATAGTACTGAAGACTTGTGCCCCAGAAGTTGTCACACCCCTAGCCAAGCTGTTCCAGTACAGCTACAACACTGACATCTACCCGGCTATGTGGAAAATTGCCCAGGTATGTCCTGTGCACAAAAAGCAGGACAAATCCAACCCGGCCAATTGCCGCCCCATCAGTTTACCCTTGAGCATGAGTAAAGCGATGGAAAGGGTCATCAACAGTTCTATCAAGTGGCACTTGCTAGCAAAAACCTACTCACTGATACCCAGTTTGGATCCTGCCAGGGCAACTCAGCTCCTGACCTCATTACAGCCTTGGTTCAAACATGGATAAAAGAGCGGAACTCCAGAGGTGAGGTGAGAGTGACTGCCCTTGACATCAAGGCAGCATTTGAACTAGTGTGGCTTCAGGGAACCCTAGCAAAATTAGAGTCAATGGGAATCAGGGGGAGAAATCTCTTCTGGTTGGAGTCATACCTGGCACAAAGGAAGATGGTTGTGGTTGTTGGAGGTAAATTATAAGACCATAAGACATAAGAGCAGAAATTAGGCCATTCGGTCCATCGAGTCTGCTCTGCCATCCAATCATGGCTGATAAGTTTCTCAACCCCATTCTCCCACCTTCTCCCCGTAACCTTTGATCCCCTTACCAATCAAGAACCTATCTATCTTGGTCTTAAATATACTCAATGACCTGGCCTCCACAGCTTTCTGTGGCAATGAATTCCATACATTCACCACTCTCTGGCTAAAGAAGTTTCTCCTTATCTCTGTTCTAAAAGGCTGTGCCCTTGGGTCCTAGTATCTCCTACTAATGGAAATATCTTCCCCATGTTCACTCTGTCCAGGCCTTTCAGTATTCTGTAAATTTCAATCGGATACCCCCCCTCATCCTTCTAAACTCCATTGAGTATAGACCCAGAGTCCTCAAATGTTCCTCATATGTTAAGCCTTTCATTCCTGGGATCATTCTCATGAACCTCCTCTGGACCCTCTCCAGGGCCAGCACATCCTTCCTGAGATATGGGGCCCAAAATTGCTCACAATATTCTAAATGTGGTCTGACCAGAGCCTTATAAAGCCTCAGAGCACATCCCTGCTTTTATATTCTAGTCCTCTCGAAATAAATGCCAACATTGCATTTGCCTTCCTAACTACCGACTCAACCTGCAAGTTAACCTTAAAAAAATCCTGGACTAGGACTCCCAAATTATCTCAGTTCCAGGACATCACTGCAAGAGTTCACCAGGGTAGAGTCCTAGGCCCAGCCATCTTCAGCTGCTTCACAATGACTTTCTTTCTATCATAAGGTCAGAAGTGGGGATGTTCGCTGATGATTGCACAATATTCAGCACCATTCATGGCTCCTCAGATACTGAAACAGTCCATTTCCAAATGCAGAAAGACCTGGACAATATCCAGGCTTGGGCTGACAAGTGGCAAGTAACATTTCCGCCACACAAGTGCCAGGCAATGACCATCTCCAACAAGAGAGAATCTAAGCATTGCCCATTGGCATTTAATGGTATTACCATTGCTGAATCCCTCATTATCAACATTATTCTTATTATCAACATTCTGGGAGTTATCAATGACCGGAAACTGAACTGGACTAGCCATATAAATACTGTGGCTACAAGAGCAGGTCAGAGGCTAGGAATCCTGCGGCTATTAACTCACCTCCTGATTCCACAAAATCTGTCTACCATCTAGGTAGATGGTACAAGTCAGGAGTGTGATGGAATACTCTCCACTTGCCTGAATGAGTGCAGCTCCCACAACACTCAAGAAGCTTGACACCATCCAGGACAAAGCAGCCTGCTTGATTGACACCCATGCACAAACATTCACTCCTTCCAGCATCGACACACTGTGGGAGCGATGTGTACCATCGACAAGGTGCCAGCAGGCTCCTTAGACCACACCTTCCAAATCCATGACTGCTACCATCTAGAAGGACAAGGGCAGCAGAGAGATGGGAACACCACCACTTGCAAGATCCTCTCCAAGCCACACACCATCCTGACTTGGAAATATATCGCCGTTCCTTCATTGTTGCTGGGTCAAAATCCTGGAACTCCCTTCCTAACAGCACTGTGGGTGTACCTACACCATATGGACTCCAGTGGTTCAAGAAGGCAGCTCACCGCCACCTTCTCAAGGGCAAGGGATGGACAATAAATGCTGGCCTAGCCAGTGAGGTCCATAAATTAATTTTTTAAAATCCGTGTACGCTGACCTCTGCAATCAATCACTCTTTATATATATATATATATATATATATATATTTGTGTATATGCACACACATACATGAATTCATGTAGAGTTGTTTGGCATTTATTTCTAAAAATATTTAAATATATCATTAAGTGAAAGGCAGAATCATTGCCCACTTGCAATTACATGTATTACACTTGGCCAAGATATACATATTATAATTAACCCAGTCCTACATCATCACGGTTGATTCTTAACTGCAATTCTTATGTACCCTAGCAAGCCATTCAGTTGTATCAAACCACTCACACCCATTGAAGACCCACCACCGCCTGGGGCAGTTAACAAATGGCCCCCACATCCCAAGAATTCATTTTTATCAAGTTTTCTCTTTCCTTCTGAAAGACTCAGAGGTGAAAGGAAAATCCCCTAATTAACCATATGCCTACCTTATTACTAAGGTAACAAAAAGGCAGCAATAATGTTCATGAAAGTTAACCCCAATTCTTTATCCTGGTTTGATCGCTTAAAAGGTTTGCCAACGTTGCTCTCAGCTAAATGAGTTCACTGATTTGTATCAATGGGTTCGTCACATGCCAAAATGCTGTTGACTTTGGGATAGTCCCACTCTATATGCCAGTAACAGCACAAGCTCAAAAAATGTGGCTTTTGTACATTTAATTTTAGGAATCGACAAATCCTGTTAACATTGACTTGTTTTTGCCAGAGTTCCTCCAACTAATGAGCCATGCACAGTCAAATCAAGTATTTCACAAAATCCATTTTGTAACACTCTCCCAGGAAAGATGAAACACTAAAGAAACATGAAACTGTAGAAGGCTGCTTGTCTCATTAACATATTAAATGTATGATAGCTACAGGAGGCTCTCTGAAGATATTCCCTCTATAGCAGTATTGTTTTCCCTGTACTGTTATGCTTTTACGCAGTGTTCTATTAGATTGGCCAACTGTACTGCTACATTTTCGCAATTCTGAAGTAAAAGTTCACTGTTGCAGTTAAATAAGATGATGTCGATTTTTATTTTAAAGAATGTGTCCACACCTGCCATCAACAGTGCTTCAGTTTGTCTCTCACCTTCTAGCTGGCTAATTTTACCATTTGTCCACTTGGAGTTTCACCAACTGGTAACTGACATCAGTAATTCATCCATGGCTTTCCCATCATTTTCCCTTCTTCTTATCTTCTGCTCTTTCTGTCCACCTGTAGGTCTTTCTCTTCACTTGATGCATACTTGCTCCTGTTATTGGCTAATCACTTTTCCATTTCTCTCTAATTTTAACCTCACACTTTCTGTGAGTGTCTCCTTTCTTCCAGCTGCTCCTTATTCTCAATGGGCAGAATATTCCGGTTGGCGGGGGTGGGTCCTGCACGCACATGTGTAAAATGATGCGTGGTGACGTTGGGCGAGCGTCCCGAGGTCACCACGCGCCATCGCGATATTTTGTTGGGAGGGCACACGATGCTGTCTGATCCACATCAGCCATTAATTAACGGGCCACTTAAGGCCCTTGACCCTCCAATCAACCGTGATTTTTCAGCGCTCGTGCAATCTCCGCATGGGCGCAACGGGCAGGCGGGTAGGACACGTTTGTATAAACCTCACCAACGGGCGGGGTAAGAGGGCTCAGAGGGGTTGCGAGTGTGCTCTGTCAGATATTGATGTTTCAAAGTTACTGATACTTGCCTGTGTGATCTGCAATACTTCAAAACACATTCCAGCTGCTTGGTCTGGACTCACAACCTTCAGGTCAGCTCTCTGCAGTGAGGAATCTTTTCTGGACCTGCAGGTTTCAGGAAGCCTTCGCTTAGCCTGGGAATAGGAGCTGAACTCTCCACTGGAGGCACTACCTATGAGGAGGGAGGGCTAGAATGGGGAGGAGGTCAGGAGTGCACATTCAGCCTCCAGGGGAGCCATCTCTGGGAGGTCAGGTACAGGCCCAAAAGGAGCAGGGTCAAGAGGTTGTCCAAGGTGGAAGGGGCCACAGAAGATGCCACTATCCTGCTGCCAGGGTTTACAGGCAGCAAAGCAGCTACCTCAATATGTCTGAGGTGCAGTGCCGAAGGAGGCTCCGTCTGTCAAGGGAGACAGTCAACTATATCTGTCAGATGATTGGGCCTGAGATTTCTACTCCCACGACGCCTACATCCTCAGACACTCCCAGGTGCCGGGGCTCTTCAGTGCTCCAGCCCGGCTGGATGGATGGCTGCTGGGTGACAAGGACTATCCCCTCAGAAGGTGGCCCATGATGCCTCTCCGCCATCCAAGAACAGAAGCTGAGCAGCGGTACAATAGGAGCCACGGTACCACAAGGGCTGTGGTGGAGAGAGCCATTGGTCTTCTCAAGATGTGCTTCTGATGCCTGGATCGCTCAGGGGGTGCACTCCAGTACCCCCCAAATCGTGTCTTGGTGATAGTGGTTACATGCTGCACTCTCCACAATCTTGTGCTGGAAAGGGGGGACACAGTGGATGATGAAGACATCGACACAGTGGCTGCAGCTGCACACGATGAGTCCAGCAGTGAGTCCGAGGATGAGCACACACAGGGAAATGCTGAGGGGGTAGATGCTGACCCGGGCATAGTCCAGGGAGGCAGGGACACCTGGGAGGCTTTAATCCAATGAATCTTCAGCTCGGACACCACAGATGGACCTCCAGGACAAGCCTGGGCTGTGGGCTCCATACTCAAGACCTAAGTGCAAAATCTGCCTGGTTAGGAACAGTAACTAAGGGCCTTGTTAATAAAGCTGAATGTCCCACAAAACACTCAGAACATTTTTGGAAACTATCCACCTGCAGAAGAAAAGAGGCACCTTCAGCCATGGTGATGTCTGAATTTAATATAACAACCAAAGAAACTTAATGAAACAAAATGAAATATGTTAAAAATCACACCAACTCATAAAGACCTCACCTCAGGCAAACACAAAAGCCCCAGTGAGAAACCCATGCTGTGTCTAAGGTACCTTATGTTTATGTTTCCGGGTGCTGTGTCTTGGTGCTGCCCCCTCGCTGGGAGTGGTATCTGAGACAGCTGATGACTCTGCTGTCCTGTTGGCCTCGATGACCTTGGCGGACGTCCTCTGACCCGTGGAGCCTGTGCTGGCCCCGCCTGGGAGGGAGCTGCCAGTTCCACAGCTGGCACCTCCCCACTCATCACAGCCTCACCGGATGCTGTGGTCACTGGGAGAGGGGAGGAGGAGCTGCTGCCCTCATCTGGAGCGCCCTGAGAGGTGCCCACAGAGACGTCAGGGCAGCTGCTGTGCCGACATGAGGTCGCTCCAGACCTCCCTGCTCACCATGGATGGATGGGCACCAAGCTGGGAAAGTTGGTGCCCAGACCATCTCCCACACTGGCACTGACCAGCTGAGGTCAATGCCGATGTGAGGGCTTGCTGGTCAGAGAGCATCCCCAGGAAGACCTGACTGGTCTCCTGAAGGAGCCTCTCCACGAGAGTCGCCACACTCTCCATGGAGGACGCATGACGCTCGGACATGAGGCTCATTGCTTCGGTGATTGTCCGCATAGACTCCTCCACCACGGAGACCAAGCCAAGCACAGCCTCATGTATCTCCCCCAGATGCTCCCACACATCCGGCCGCATTTCCTGCACCTGCTGCATCGCGGACGACTCCAGAGGGACGTCATCAGGTACCGACTGAGCATGTGCCTGGTCCCCTGCAGCCCTCCGACTGCTGGCACCATGGGCACTCTCTGTCTGCCAGCTCCTCCAGTGACTGTGAAGTGCCCTCACCGCTGTGCCCAGGACACTAGCCGATGTTCTAATTCCCACCGAGGTGCTAGAATCTGCGCTGGTGCCTGCCTGACAGAGATGATGTGACGCTGGTGAGACTTCAGGGCCCTCAGGTGTGAGAGGGGGCCTCTGCTGCTCCTCCTCCCAGTCCTGCTCCACTGATGGTGAAAGGAAGAACAAGGACATTGGATCAGTTAACGTGGAGACAATGTCAATGTGTATCCCTGTCCCCCGGATCATTATGGGCTCATCCTTCCATAAGCAATGGCCAAGCTATGTTGCAAACTTCAATCACTGAACATTCAGCACTGCCATGGCTGTTGGGAGAACAATGGTGACCTCACTGCTGGGCAAACATACCTGCCCCATGGTACCCCAGCCTCACCGACACCAGTGGACCTGGGCACATGGAGCCTCTCCAGATCCAGGGCCTCCTGCTCGAAGCGGCTGAGAATTGTTAACTATGCCGGCCCTCCGCCAGTCCTCACCCGCTTGACTGCATCATGTACATTCATCTCCTGAAAAGGAGAGAAGAGCATTGATTGGTGCTACTTGTACCTGGATTCTCTTCACGGAAGGCCCACCCCAACCAGAGTGGGACATATCAGGCTCCAGTGTCTCCTCACCCCGCTGCTGCCGAACACTCACACAAAGATGCTGGGCCTGTCCCTACCCCCACCCTCATCCACCCCCTTGGCCACATGCTGCCTACATCACATTAGGCACCACACGGTCTAACTTTCCATAACAAGGAGGCACAAGTACGTGGAGTGCAGAGGGTAGCAGATCGATCGGTGCCAACGTCACATTGAAGCTCCCCTCCCAGCATCTCATCACCCTGACTTGGACATGTCCTGGAGTTCCAGCTCTGCGCCTGGGTACAGCTCCTCCAGGTTGCCCCTGAAACAGTCATGTGGGTCTCAGTGTACCACATGCTGCGGGGGCAGAACCCATCTCTTCACCACCCTCTCAGGGTGACCTCAGCATGGGCAATATCTGCTGGCCCACCCAGCGAAGGACACATGTTGTCAATGATTCAATGCAGTCACTACACTCAGACTCTGGGGGTGGGGGCACCGGGTGGGGGGAAAGTCTACCTGTTGGGTTAAGTGACCAACGCCAACATGGTATTCACCCTTCCCGAGCTCCAGAGGTTGTTGAAGCGCTTGTGACACTGGATCCAGGTGCCCCACACCACATCGCAGGAGCTCACCACCTCCTCCACCTCCTCCCAGGCACGTTCGGTCATGTGGGTGGGGGGGCCTCCTCCTCCTGTCCTGGGGTATGAGGACCCCCCCCCGTGCTGCCACCTCCTCGAGGAGGGCAACAAGGAAATAATCTGAGAAACGAGGGGCACATTGGCCCCCGTGTCCTACCCTCCTGCCCGGCCTGTTCACCAGCAGCGCCCTGGGGAGACCTTCCACTGGCCGGGACTCACAGCCTTGGAAAGGCTGCAGCAGCTTTTCAAACAGGCCCCCGGGTCATTGCAGACCAGCCGCTGCCCACCCACTCCCACTGTCCTCAGGAGCTGCCATTCACGCTGGGCAGGCGTAAAATGGTGGCACAGACCCAATGCGGGCAGCAATCGGGTCTACGCCTGCTCCCACTCCGACCCCCTTGCCAGCCAGAAAATTCAGCTCAATGTCTCTTGTGGTTTTGTTTCTGGGCCTCCTGATATTAACATAGGTGAGTGCATGGGTTTGCGAGCTGATAGGAGATAAAATCCATGGAACATGTGAGTGAGCTAGCTCCAACCTGCCAACTCCCACAGTTAACTTTAGCACGTTAGGCTGCAGGCAACCCTCCCCACCCCCAGGATGTCAGTTTCACTCATGTTTACCCCGCAGAGCAATATTAACATGAAACTGGCTCCATGGGTCTCCCAGCCTTCCCTAGAGTTCATCAATCACACGGGCTCCATTCCATCCATGTGCAGCTAGTGTGCAACCATAAATAGATCTTCATGTAGGTGTCTGAAAGGTTCCTGGACAGCTGCCTTGATGCTTTTCATCCTGTACCAGTCCACGCTGCTTAATCTCTTTTTCAGTCCGCACTCCTTGATCTCTTTGGATCGTGAAGTTTAGTTGCTGACTGGCTGCTCAAGGACCAGGGAAGCCCATTGAAAACATGGCTGATAATATCTCTCAGAACCCCAGGGAACTGAGGCCCGGGAGCCGTTGAAGAGCCTTCAGTATACTGAAGGTGCACTTCGGGTGTCTTGACAGATCTGGTGGCATCCTTTAGTAAGCACCAGCCAGGGTCTCTAAGCGGTGGTGGTGTGCTGCATTCTGTGCAACATTGCACAGCGGTGAGCTATGGGCTCACAAGAGGAACAAGATGCTGAGCACAGAGCCTCTCAGACAATTTTAAGGAGGAAGAGAAGGATCGGGGGGATTTGGAAGGAGAAGGAGAGGGAGGAGGAAGGTTACATTGGTAATGTACCACCAGCAGTATATATTGCTACTCAGGATGCTTTCATTATTGCGAGCTTCACTCAGGTGGGTACACTGGTGGAATCTAACAACCACATGTAAAAATCACTTTTGCATCCAACCACCAACCAAATACCGCTAACACAAACAAATCTTTCAAGTAACCAAGCCTCCCTTTCATAGATCTCCATTACTAAGCATCAATTCATGTCTTCCCCTTCATCATCACACAACTGGAAAAGCCACTTAATAGCCAGCAACCATGAATCGGTAAAAGGGAAAGTGGTGCAGGAGGATATTATTTATGTGTCTCGCATATGAAGCTTAACATTCTATCAATATGAACACACCCTCAGTCATACTCTTGTGAAACCACAAATCCTTACTTTAGTTTAATTGTTTTGATTCAAAAGAGCTACAAATCCTTACTCTTTCTCACTGCAGTACTTCTTCATGGTGCAAGGCCTGTGGTTTCAGCAGGGGGATAAGCAGGCTGCTGAGATCCCTGCTCTGGCTGCTGAGATGCTCTTGGCTGATATCCTGTGGTTTTTGGAACCCATGTGGACTCTGCCCCTGACAGCTCCACTTCCATCCATGCAGGGCAGAAGCGATTCTCAGAAGATGAGGCAGTGTGTGGTAGATGACTGTGGGTGGGGGCTGGGAGAGCAACAGGTGACGAGTGGAAGCGTTTGAAGTCGAGGCCCCACTTCCGTGTTGTTTTTTACTATCAGCTCTCCTGTGGCCCAGCAACACTCTGCTAGCAATGAGATGGAGAAACTTTGCTGCATATCAGTGAGGTAATGAAAGACTGAGGCTAGGGTATCATTCATCCAGTTTAAGGTGGCATTCAGTGTTTGAAAGACTGCTTGCACTCAAGTGATCGCTGCATTTAACAGTCCATGCAGTTTACCACTCTTTCTGTGGATGAAAGCTTCACTGCAAAGGCTGGGAACATCATGTCACTTATGCCTGAGAGAGACTCCTCCAATCTCTCTCCAAGTGAATACAGTGTTGCTGGAACACTTGCCAGTATATCACACATTCACTGCTGTTGCTCCAGAAGTATCCCCTTAGTCCATGGCAAGCATTGGCCGAATGGATGAAGCACATTTGTTGAGGATGGCTACGAGGAGAGGCATGACACTGCATTAGGATGAGGCTGAATGCCATTGGTGGATAGACAGATGGGGACGTGAGGAAGGTCTAACCAAAGAGGGATGGGTGTACCTGCAAGGTCAGTTGATATGAGATATGGTGTGTAGAACTAGGTTTGAGAAAGCAGATTGAAGGAGTTGGGTTGATGTGCACATCAAGATTTAGGTGAATACGCCATTGCTCTCATCTGCTTAGGTGATTAAACTGCCCCATAAGCGTGTCATCACGCTCCTGCTGGTAACTTCCTATGCTACCTCCAACCATGCTTTCTTAGTGTCCTCCTGTCACTTAGTGAACAGTATATCCATCTGGGTGCTCCCAGTCCCCAGCAGCATACCCAGGGCAGTATTGTGGAATCAGGGTGCAGCTTTTGACTATCTGAATCCCATTCTGGCACTTCCTTCTCTTTGTCTTCCAGCTCCACACCTACAAGTTTAATACTCAGAGTGTTCCTTTAAAAACTGAAGTTAAAATTGGGTCATGCAGGTTACCATCACACCTGCTGACCCTAACTAGTAGGCTAAACCAGAAATCATTTGGTAATGCAGTGGTTGGGTTAAAAAGGCCCCAACAGACAGACGTGCCACAGTGACTTCCTGTGCTTTCCAGCACCACCAGAACCCCACTCACTCCCAGTGCATTGTAAACTTAAAATCCTGCCCATAATGCTGGATAGATTCATTCAACCAGCACACGTGGTAAGCTGGCTTCAACATGTATCGGCTTGATGATGGGCACTGGCGTCAATTGTGCAGAGAAATGCAGGAGCTGCTTTACCTGACTTGGACAAATACCAAGAGTTGGAAAAGTAAGATGCTCAGACTGAAGAGAGCATGGAAATGAGGACTGGGGCTAAGACAGAACATGGGGTGAGAGGGTGCTACTGAGAACGTTGCTAGGCATCCTGTGGAGAGAGAAACACAGTTAATGTTTTGAATCCAATATAGCTCTACACTGGAACGGAAGAAATAAGATCGGTGGGACAGGAACAGGTTAAAATGATGTGTCTGCCAGGAACAGGCTAAAACAATACATCTATCAGGAGCAATAGTTCCAATGAATTTCCGAACTGAGTTCTGATGAAGTGGGTGATTCAGTGATAGTACTGCAATTGAATGGCAAGAGGAGATGGTTTGATTCTCTCTTGTTGGAGATAGTCATTGCCTGGCACATGTGTGGCAGGAACCCTACTTGCCTCTTATCAGCCCAAGCCTGAATGTTGTCCAGGTCTTGCTGCATGTGGGCACAGACAGCTTCAATGTCTGAGGAGTCGCGAATGGTGCTGAACATTGTGCAATCATCAGCGAACATCCCCACTTCTGACATTATGATGGGGGGAAGGTCATTGATGAAGCAGCTGAAGATAGTTGGATCTAGTACACTACCCTGAGAAACTTCTGCAGTGATGTCCTGGAGCTGAGATGACTGACCTCCAACAATCACAGCCATCTTCCTTTGTGCTAGGTATGACTCCAACCAGTGGAGAGCTTTCCCCAATTTCCATTGACTTAAGTTTTGCCACACTCATCAAATGCTGCATTAATGTCAAGAGCAGTCACTCTCACCTCTCATCTGGGGTTCAGCTCTTTTGACCATGTTTGGACTAAGACTGTACAGGAGGTCAGGAGCTGGGTGGCCCTGGCAGAATCCAAACTGAGCGTCAGTGAGCAGGTTATTGCTGAGTGAGGTGATCGAGAGTAAACTGATGTGGCAGTAATTGGTTGGGTTGGATTTGTCCTGCTTTTTGTGTACAGGACATACCTGGGCAATTTTCCACATTGCCGGGTAGATGCCAGTGTTGTAACTGTACTGGAACACCTTGGCTAGGGGCGCGGCAAGCTCTGATGTATTACGATGCAGCCAATGGTAAAGGCTGAATTGTTCAAATCCCAGAGGGAAACTTGAAACAACTGTCATAACCCATTTTTGCAAATTGTATGTTTCAAGATGCAGGCTACGAATTCAGTAGTAATAAGGCCACCAAGTCTCAAGAGCTTTTTTAATAAAACTAAATTAAACATTTATTAATATAAGAAAGATCGTAAACACATACATAGAGCTACAAAATTACTACTATAATAATTACAAAAATCCCCAATTCATCTGACTCTCAGTTACACCCCTGTTAAGGCAACAGTAAATCTCATAGATTTAAAGAGACACCTGGCAAAGCAAATCCTGGACAGTCACATTCAAAATTAGTTTCTTTTAGCTCTGGATCCTTGCAGACAGTAGTTTGAGGCTTACAGGCTGGAGGCTTCTCACACTTTTTGGATCTTAAAATACCTCTACCTTACACTCAATCTTCTTTCTCCTTTATACATATCTTACTCTTTGAATGTAAATTTTCCACTGTATCATTAGGCTTTTAACTTTACCTCTTCATCCTTTCATCCCAGCAATTTTATTAGTAAGCTGAAACAAAATAAACACATTGCTTGGAGCCTTCTAGCTAGGTGTAAGATTTCACTCGAAGTCTTTTAACAAATGCAAATTTACACTTTACCTTCTACCCTCCTTACGTTTACCTAATTAACATCTCAGAACTACTATACATCAAAGCACCCAGACTATCTGGCTTTAATCCAATTAAGACACATACAGACACACACATAGGCCAGGGGTTTCTGGCCACATCATGGACAGGTCTTGCCACAGACGAGGTGGCAACCCATCCAGAAGTCCATTGACTGGCAGCGGGACTGGAAGATCATGGCAGTGGGCGGATGCAGAAAATTCTGCTCATAGACATAGACCCCAGTAGAACTCTATTTTAAAATAATTTCCATTAACACGATTATATATGCTTGACAGAAACGCAAGTCTTCAGTACTATTGCCGGAATGTTGTCAGGCCCCATCTTTGCAGTATCCAGTGCCTTCAGCTGTTTCTTGATATCATGTGGAGTAAATTGAATTGGCTGAAAACTGGCCTCTGTGATGCTGGGGACCTCCAAAGGAGGCCGAGATGGATCATCAACTCGGTACTTCTGGCTGAAGGTTGTAGCAAATGCTTCAGCCTTATCTTTTGCACTGACATGCTGGGCTCCTCCATCATTGAGGATGGGGATATTTGTGGAGCCTCCGCCTCCAGTGAGTTGTTTAATTGTCCACCACCATTCACAACTGGATGTGGCAGGACTGCAAAGCTTAGGTCTGATCTAAAATAAAAGCAAAATACTGTGGATTCTGGAAATCTGAAATAAAAACAAAAAATGCTGGAAAATCTTAGCAGGTCTGACCATATCTGTAGAGAGAGAAACAGAGTTAATGTTTTGAATCCATAAGGCTCTTCCTCAGAGCTAAAAAGATCTGATCTGTTGGTTCTGGGATTACTTAGCTCGATCACTCGCATGCTGCTTTTGCTTTTTTGGCACACAAGCTGTCCTGTGTTGCAGCTTCATCAAACTGACACCTCATTTTACAGAGGTAAGCACCTTCAGGCATCTCCTGGTTCACTGAATCAGGGGTGATCCCTGGTTTGATGGTAATGGTAGAGTGGGGGATATGCCAGGCCATGAGGTTACAGATTGTATTCGAGTACAATTCTGCTGCTGCTGATGGCCCACAGCACTTCATGGGTGCCCAGTCTTGAGTTGCTAGATCTGTTTGAAATCTATCCCATTTAGCATGGTGGTAGTGCCACACAACACGATGGAGGCTATCCTCAGTGTAAAAATGGGACTTCAGCTCCACAAGGACTGTGTTGTGGTTACTCCTACCAATGCTGCCATGGACAGGTGCATTGGTGACAGGTGGATTGGTGAGGATGAGGTAAAGTAAGTTTTTCCCTCTCAATGGTTCCCTCACCACCTGCCATAGACCTGGTCTAGCAGCTATGTCCTTTAGGACTTGGCCATCTCAGTCTGTGGTGGTGCTACCGAGCCACTCTTGGTGATGGACATTGAAGTCCCCCACCCAGAGTGCATTCTGTGCCTTTGCCACCATACCCTTGCCCTCAGTGGTTCTGCCTTGTGGTGTTCAACATGGAGGAGCACCGATTCATCAGCTGAGGGAGAGTGGTAGGTGGTAATCAGCACAGGGTTTCCTTGCTGATGTTTAATCTGATGCCATGAGACTTCATGGGGTCCAGAGTCAATGTTGAGAACTTCCATGGGAAGCTTCCTCCAGACTGTCTACCAGTGTGCTGCCACCTCTGGTGGGTCCGTACTGTCCCATGACAGGGATGGTGATGGTGATGGTGATGTCTGGGACATTGTCTGCATGATTCCGTGAGGATGACTATGTCAGGCTGTTGCTTGACTAGTCTGTGGGACAGCTCGCACCAATTTTGGCACTAGCCCCCAGATGTTAATGAGGAGGATTTTGCAGGGTTGACAGGGCTGGGTTTGCCTTTATTGTTTCTGGTGCCTAGGTCAATGCCAGGTGGATAGGTTTCATTCCTTCTTGAAGGCCTTGTAGCATTTTGATATAACCGAGCGGTTTGCTAGGCCATTTCAGAGGGCAGTTAAGACTCAACCACATTGCTCATGTCTGAAGTCACATGGAGGCCAGTCTAGCTAAGGACTGCAGATTTCTTTCCATAAAGGGCATTAATGATGGGTTTTTATGACAATCGACAATGGTTTCATGGTCACTATTACCAAGACTAACTTTTTAATTCCAGATTTATTAACTGAATTTGAATTCCACCAGCTGCCAGGTTAGGAATTGAACCCATGACCCCAGGGCATTAGCCTGGGCTACTGGATACTAATCCGTTGATGTTACTGCTACCCCACTGCCTGCCCAGTATACCTTGTCCTTTGGCAATATCATATTGTCCAATATCCAAACCTGAACAAACTGCAAACTTCAGCCACTGCCTTCATCCACTCTGCCTCAAATTCCACACCTTTGCTATCAATTCCACCCCCCTCTATTGATACCAGACTGTTCAGTGTCTTATTTGACCTTGAGCAAGGCTTTCAACCCTATACCCTCTCCAGGACAAACACCAGCCTACTTGCCATCTCTGTAACATGCCCCATCATCACCCCTGCCGTCACTCATCTGCTTCTGGCACCTCATCCATGGCTTTTTTTCCCCTCCAGGCTCTCCTGACTCCCAGGGTCCAACACCAGCAGGCAGGGGAAGTGAACTGCTCATTCGAAGAGCCAGTGCAGACATGATGGGCCAAATGGCCTCCTTCTATGCTGTAACAATTCTGTGATTCTCTGACCTCAAATTCAAAATTCTCATCTTCATGTTTAAATCTTTTTATTGTTTTTCCCCCACCCCCATCCCCCTGCCCCCAAATCTCTGTAATCATCTCCAACCCTATAGCCCTCTGAGAATTCTGCATTCCTCAACATCTGGCCTTTTGTGCATCACCCATTCTCTTTGTCTCACCATTGGAAGCCATACATTTAGCCAATTAGAGTTAGACCCTAAGATGTGGAATTCCCTTCCTAAACCTCTCCATCTCTCTCCTTCTTTAAGATGTTCCTTAAGACCCACCTCTTTGACCAAACTTGTAAAATCACATCCCCGATATCTCCTTCTTTGACCTAGCATTAATTTTTGTTAGATTATGCTTCTGTGAAGGTGCTATATAAAGACAAGCTTTTGTTGCTGTTGAATTTGCCAGAGCTGCTAAAACATTACAGAATGGATGGTGGAATCACCAAAACAATGTGGGCAATGGGAGGGATCTGGGCAGGGCCAAATTTCCTCTTGTGTTCTGAATATTATAATATTTGAACATCAAACTCAGTAAAAGTTCAGTAAGTGCTTCCAAGAACTCAAAGCTTCAGATGGGTTGAAGACAGTGTCACTTAGCTGAGGCATAAATCACCAACTGAGACAACCAGATCTGGAATGAGTCATATGGGAAGAATGAGTCAGGGGTAGATATAAAACATAAGATTAGAAATAGCAACCTTAAGTAATAGTAAAACATTACAGGCCAGGTGTGACAGGGAAAGCGTGATAGAAGTGTTACTGATAACAGAGAAAGTGCAAGAAAAAAAATGCTAGAAATAGGCTGATTGGAAAAACATGGCAGACAGGGACAGGACAAGTATAATGTAAAAGAATTATAGATAGCTGCAAGAGGAAAATTGTTACAGAAAAGTGGTACAGGTAGTAAGAGTTACATTTGCAGCAAGTGTTAACCATATGCAAGATTTTTTAATGAGTGTGTGTATAATATATAGGTAATAAAAACACTCCATATAAAATGACAATGGCTATGTGTTTTTTTTTAAGCAGACAACTTTCACAGTCAATTATCAAGCCCAGGCTATAGTAAACATACTTGAGCAGGGCCAGCTCATCGAGTGGAGTTGAAGCCATTCTTTCTGCAGTAACTAGCCAGCCCCATTTCCACCATTCAACATTCAAAAATCATGATAATAAACCTTTGGGGATGCGCCATATAAAAATGTGAATATTTTGACAGCAAAATATGGCTTCTATTTTTGGAAGATGGTCTAATCAATTCATCAGCTATTTACTTGTGAGATTCAAGTCAAGATCACCATAAAATAATAGTTTTTAGTTTTTATCATCACAATATGTGACATGTTAGAAATGGGATCCATCATGCTTAACTCTCATTTCCTTCAGATTTTTCATTCAGCGTTAACCAAGATTATGGAACAAATAGACTTGAGTGACAGTTGTGTGTTATTTTTCATTATCAGACCTGCTCTGTGTCAGGCAGGAATTTCTGCTTCAGGGAGAAAAGCAATTCCAATTTTTAGCAGAACAACAATAGAGAAACTGATGATGTTAAGGCAGCTGGATTTTGGTGACCAAAAACAACTTGATCCTTACATTATCCATGGTTCCAAAGCTACTGAAGTGAAATTTATTGAGTAAAGGAAGAGTATTTTTAATGCTCTGCTGATTAGGTGTCAGTACTGCACAGGTCACTCAACTCAGAAAACCTGAAGGTCATGATGGTACTTGTGACATTGCATGTGATAGATCAGTCATCAGCTCTGATTTTTGGCTATAACTATGCTTGGAGCCCCTAGAGCCATGTAAGCACTCAATAATCTAATTTCAATTATTATTTATGTATATGTGTGTGTCTATATATACATATATATATATAGAGAGAGAGAGAGAGGACAGAATGGAGCTGAGCATCTGTGGCCTTTGAACCTGACATAAGTGACAGGATTGGCTTGCTGCAATGTGCTGATCCAGAGACGATCACTTGTATCAGTGAGGAATGAGTGGACATTGTACCAGTAAGAAAGGACAAAAAAGGAAGACTTGTTGCACAGTATGGTGCCTTTCAGGAACTCTGGATTTCCCAGTGTATAACAGCCCATTTAACTGCTTTTGAAGTGTCATCACTGGCAGTGAAATGTAGTAACCAATCTGCACACAGGAAGTTCCAAAAAAAAGAAAAGCAATGGGCAGAAATTCCTGCCTGTTGGGCGGGCGGAGCAGGAGTTGGCATAGACCGCACCCCGCAAACGGGTCCGCGCCACCATTTTGTACAGGTGGGCCAATTAAGGCCCGTCCAACATGAATGGCGGCTCCTGAGGACAGCGGGAGTGGGCGGGACTGCTATGACCGTTGGGTCCAATGGTGTCCAGGGACATGTTTAAAAAGCTGCTGCAGCCTTTCCAAGGCTGTGAATCCCGGCCAGTGGAAGGTCTCCCCAGGGCGCTGCTGGTGAACAGGCCGGGCAGGAGGGTAGGACACGGGGGCCAATGTGCCCCTCGTTTTTCAGATTATTGCCCTGTTGCCCTCCTCGAGGAGGTGGCAGCACGGGGGGGCGAGGTCCTCATACCCCAGGACAGGAGGAGGAGGCCCCCCCCACCCACATGACCGAACGTGCCTGGGAGGAGGTGGTGGAGGTGGTGAGCTCCTGCGATGTGGTGTGGGGCACCTGGATCCAGTGTCACAAGCGCTTCAACAACCTGTTGCAATCAGGAAGGGTGAGGACCATGTTGGCATTGGTCACTTAACCCAACAGGTAGACCTTCCCCCCACCTGGTGCCCCCACCCCCAGAGTCTGAGTGTGGTGACGACATGAATCATTGACAACATGTGTCCTTCGCTGGGTGGGCCAGCAGATATTGCCCATGCTGAGGTCACCCTGAGAGGGTGGTGAAGAGATGGGTTCTGCCCCCGCAGCATGTGGTACACTGAGACCCACATGACTGTTTTGGGGGTAACCTGGAGGAGCTGTACCCAGGCGCAGAGCTGGAACTCCAGGACATGTCAAAGTCAGGGTGATGAGATGCTGGGAGGGGAGCTTCAAGGTGGCGTTGGCACCGATCGATCTGCTACCCTCTGCACTCCACGTACTTGTGCCTCCTTGTTATGGAAGGTTAGACCGTGTGGTGCCTAATGTGATGTAGGCAGCATGTGGCCAAGGGGGTGGGTGGGGGTGGGGGTAGGGACAGGCCCAGCATCTTTGTGTGAGTGTTCGGCAGCAGCGGGGTGAGGAGGCACTGGAGCCTGATATGTCCCACTCTGGTTGGGGTGGGCCGTGTGCGAAGAGAGTCCAGGTACAAGTAGCACCAATCAATGCTCTTCTCTCCTTTTCAGGAGATGAATGTACATGATGCAGCCGAGCGGGTGAGGACTGGCGGAGGGCCGGCATAGTTAACAATTCTCAGCCGCTTCGAGCAGGAGGCCCTGGATCTGGAGAGGTGCCATGTGCCCAGGTCCACTGGTGTCGGTGAGGCTGGGGTGCCATGGGGCAGGTATGTTTGCCCAGCAGTGAGGTCACCATTGTTCTCCCAACAGCCATGGCAGTGCTGAATGTTCAGTGATTAAAGTTTGCAACATGGCTTGACCATTGCTTATGGAAGGATGAGCCCATAATGATCCGGGGGACAGGGATACACATTGACATTGTCTCCACGTTAACTGATCCAATGTCCTTGTTCTTCCTTTCAGCATCAGTGGAGCAGGGCTGGGAGGAGGAGCAGCAGAGGCCCCCTCTCACACCTGAGGGCCCTGAAGTCTCACCAGCGTCACACCATCCCTGCCAGGCAGGCACCAGCGCAGATTCCAGCACCTCGATGGGAATTAGAACATCGGCTAGTGTCCCGGGGCACAGCGGTGAGGGCATTTCACACTCGCTGGAGGAGCTGGCAGAGACAGAGAGTGCCCATGGTGCCAGCAGTCGGAGGACTGTAGGGGACCAGGCACATGCTCAGTCGGTGCCTGATGATGTCCCTCTGGAGTCGTCCGCGATGCAGCAGGTGCAGGAAATGCAGCCGGATGTGTGGGAGCATCTGGGGGAGATACATAAGGCTGTGCTTGGCTTGGTCTCCGTGGTGGAGGAGTCCACGTGGACAATCACCGAGGCAATGAGCCTCATGTCCGAGCGTCATGCGTCCTCCATGGAGAGAGTGGCGACTCTCGTGGAGAGGCTCCTCCAGGAGACCAGTCAGGTCTTCCTGGGGATGCTCTCTGACCAGCAAGCCCTCACATCAGCATTGACCTCAGCTGGTCAGTGCCAGTGTGGGAGATGGTCTGGGCACCAACTTTCCCAGCTCGGTGCCCATTCATCAACAGTGAGCAGGGAGGTCTGAAGTGACCTCACTTCGGCACAGCAGCTGCCCTGGCATCTCTGTGGGCACCTCTCAGGGCGCTCCGGATGAGGGCAGCAGCTCCTCCCCTCCTCTCCCAGTGACCACAGCATCCAGTGAGGCTGCGGTGACTGGGGAGGTGCCAGCTGTGGAACTGGCAGCTCCCTCCCAGGTGGGACCAGCACAGGCTCCACGGGCCAGAGGACGTCCGCCAAGGTCATCGAGGCCAACAGGACAGCAGAGTCAGCAGCTGTATCAGATACCACTCCCAGCGAGGGGGCAGCACCAAGACACAGCACCCGGAAACATAAACATAAGGTACCTTAGACACAGCACGGGTTTCTCACTGGTGCTTTTGTGTTGTCGCACAGTGAGGTCTTTATGAGTTGGTGTGATTTTTAACATGTTTCATTTTGTTTCATTAAGTTTCTTTGGTTGTTATATTAAGTTCAGACATGTCACCATGGCTTTTCTTCTGCAGGTGGATGGTTTCCAATAATGTTCTGAGTGTTTTGTGGGACATTCAGCTTTATTAACAAGGCCCTTAGTTACTGTTCCTAACCAGGCAGATTTTGTACTTAGGTATCGAGTGTAGAGCCCACAGCCCAGGCTTGTCCTGGAGGTCCATCTGTGGTGTTGTAGCTGAAGGTTTGTTGGATTAAAGCCTCCCGGGTGTCCCTGCCTCCCTGGAGTATGCCCGGGTCAGCGTCTACCCCCTCAGCATTTCCCTGTGTGTGCTCATCCTCGGACTCACTGCTGGACTCATCGTGTGCAGCTGCAGCCACTGTGTCGACATCTTCATCGTCGACTGTGTCCCCCCCCTTTCCAGCACAAGATTGTGGAGAGTGCAGCATGCAACCACTATCACCGAAACACGATCTGGGGGCTACTGGAGTGAGTGGTCCAGGCATCGAAAGCGCATCTTGAGAAGACCGATGGCTCTCTCCACCACAGCCCTTGTGGTGCTGTGGCTCCTATTGTACCGCTGCTCAGCTTCTGCTCTTGGATGGTGGAGAGGCATCATGAGCCACCTTCTGAGGGGATAGCCCTTGTCACCCAGCAGCCATCCATCTAGCTGGGCTGGAGCACTGAAGAGCCCCAGCACCTGGGAGCGTCTGAGGATGTAGGTGTCGTGGGAGCTGCCTGGGTACCTTGCACAGACTTGTAGAATCAGCATCCTGTGGTCACACACTATCTGCACGTTCATGGAGTGGAAGCCCTTCCTGTTGACGAAGGCACCAGGCTCACCTGCTGGTGCCTTGATGGCCACATGTGTACAGTCTATAGCACCCTGGACACGAGGGAAGCCAGCAATGGCCGTGAAGCCTCTGGCTCACTGTGTCTGACTTGCCTGGTCGCAGCGGAAGTGGATGAAGGTCAATGCCCGTCTGAACAGAGCGTCTGTAACCTGCTTGACACAAGTGTGGACAGCTGATTGGGAGACACCACAAAGATCACCCACCGACCCCTGGAAGGAGCCAGAGGTATAGAAGTGGAGGGCAGCTGTGACCTTCAGAGCCGCTGGCATGGGGTGTCCACCCACACAGTTAGGGGAGATCTCAGGGCCAATCATCTGACAGATATTGTTGACTGTCTCCCTTGAGAGTCAGAGCCTCCTTTGGTACTGCACCTCAGTCATATTGAGGTAGCTGCGTCGCCGCCTGTAAACCCTGGCAGCAGGATAGTGGCGTCCACCTTGGACTTCCTCTTGGCCCTGCGCCCCTTGTGCCTGTGCCTTTCCTCCCAAAGGTGGCTCCCCTGGAGGCTGATTGCAGATTCCTGGCCTCCTCCCCCTTCCATCCCTCCCTTCCTCCTCAGAGGAGGTGCCTCCAGTGGAGAGTTCAGCTCCCATTCCCAGGCTAAGGGAAGTCTCCCTGAAACATGCAGGTCCAGAAAAGATTCCTCACTGCAGAGAGCTGACCTGAAGGTTGTGAGTCCAGACCAAGCAGCTGGGATGTGTTTTGAAGTGTTGCAGATCACACAAGCAGGTATCAGTAACTTTGAAACATCAATATCTGACAGAGCACACTCGCAACCCCACTGAGCCCTCTTACCCTGCCCGTTGGTGAGGTTTATACAAACGTGTCCTACCCGCCTGCCCATTGGTGAGGTTTACACAAACGTGTCCTACCCGCCTGCCCGTTGGTGAGGTTTACACAAACGTGTCCTACCCGCCTGCCCGTTGGTGAGGTTTATCCAAACGTGTCCTACCCGCCTGCCCGTTGGTGAGGTTTACACAAACGTGTCCTACCCGCCTGCCCATTAGTGAGGTTTACAGAAACGTGTCCTACCCGCCTGCCCGTGGATGAGGTTTACAGAAACGTGTCCTACCCGCCTGCCCGTTGGTGAGGTTTACACAAACGTGTCCTACCCGCCTGCCCGTTGGTGAGGTTTACACAAACGTGTCCTACCCGCCTGCCCGTTGGTGAGGTTTACACAAACGTGTCCTACCCGCCTGCCCGTTGGTGAGGTTTACATAAACGTGTCCTACCCGCCTGCCCGTTGCGCCTGTGAGCCGACCAAAAATCACACGGGTGCCGAAAAATTGCCATCGATTGGTGCCTCGAGGGCCTTAAGTGGCCCGTTAATCAATGGCGGGTGTGCATCGGAAATCAACGTGCGCCCACCCAATGCAATATCACGATGGCACACGGTGACATGGGGCCGCTCGCCCGACATCACCGCACGACATTTTATGCCTGGCTTGTGGGGCCTGCCCTCCGCCAACAGGAAAATTCTGCCCAATGATTAACGGATAATCTAGCTCTAGTGACGTAGGTTAAGGGATAAATACTGGCCAGCAGACGTGGGATAACTCCCCTGGCCTTCTTCATCATAATGTCATGGGATTTTTTTACATCCATCCAGCAGACAGGGCCTCAGTTTGGTGCCTCATCCATTGTCTAAATCTATCTGAGGTGCTATTCCTGCTCCTTGAGCTCTGCTGTACCCTCGGGATTGGGAGTGTGGGTGAGTGGGTGTCAGGGAGATCACGCACAACCTCACAAGCCTGGCCTCCCTCCATTGCTTCTCCTTATTTGCATGGAGGGGAATCCCAACGGGAAATCAGTGCCCAACAAAGATGGCCAGGCAGTAAGGAAGGAAATCGAGTGGCTGGACAGGAGCAAAAAAAAATAGCAACAGGTTAAGAACTTAAAATATCAGTGGCAAACAAAGGGTTCTACAAATCTTTTAATTGTCCCTGTTTACCTCTTTCAATTTATTTGTCACTTATCAAGCTGAGCAACCCAAATACCGGTTTCACACAGACATGATCACTGCTGAATGGTAATGAAGCAAAAATTATGAAAATTCAGGTAGTTTATGTTCCAATGTTATTAGCAGCTTATTAGCTCTCTCTCTCTCTCTCTGCCAGTAGTAATGGCAGAAAACTAGGGGGGCTGAAAGTGGATGGAAATCCCTTAATGGATTCTTTGCTTATCTGCCACTACCTGTCCAAATATTGAGCAGTAGTCATAGGAAACTTTAGACTAATGCATCAAAAAATATAACTTTCTTTCTTCAAACCTGTAATCTTTTTAGTTTTACAATTAACCTGGTTTCCTGCAGCCCGGAGACGACTGGCCACATTTCAAGCGGTCTAGTTTCTAGTTTCTCAGGTGATGCCACAAGTTTGCCCTCAGGCCAATTGGCAAATCATTCATAAGTCAACAACAACTTGTATTTATACAGTGCCTTTAACATATTGAAATATCCCAAGGCCCTACATAGGAGCCCTTATCAAACAAAATTTGACACCAAGCTACATAAGGAGGCATTAGGTCAGATGACTAAAGGCTTGGTCAAAGAGTTTGGTGTTAAATAGTGTCTTAAAGGAGGAAGGAAGGGTGGAGAGATGGAGAAGTTTACAGATGGAGTTCCTAGGTCCTTGGTAGTTTCAGACACGGCCAATGGTAGAGCAGGTAAAATGGGGGATGTTCAAGAGGTCAAAAAGAGAGAAACACAGCTATCTGAGGGTTGTTGTGCTGAAGGATTGAGGCCATCTAGGGATTTGAAAACAAAAACTTTAAAATAGGCGCGTTGCTTAACTGTCACTGTTATGCACTGGGAGCGCTGCACAGTTCAAATTGAACTGGAACAAGACTCAGTTCGAATCAAATACTGCCTTGGACCTGCACAGCTACTTGCTAACATTCAGTGTGTTAGCATATTTGGATTTTTCCAGAAAGTCTGGAGTTATCCATTCAAATCCATCAATCTTCCTTAGTCAAATGCCAATTCATGCCTCCTAGACAATATTGAGTCTATGACAAATGAAATGCACAAAAGCCAGAGGCTGGCTTAATGTTATTATCTGTTAACATCTTCTCATTCTATTGGTCTGCCAATGCTGTTTTTTGTCAGTGACCTGCAGTAAAGGTTTAAGGCATTAGCAGCTGTTCCCCTATGTTGATATCATGTATAATCATATTAAACCATCCCTGTTTGTCAGAAAACAGAGTAGGGAATTCATGTAGGAGTTTCAGCAAATTATTTTACTCTGACACATTGTAATTAGTTCAAGCTGTACAAGAATACAAGAAAATAGAAAACAGAACATATCACACAAGGTTCAGGGCTAGATTCCCCCCCGCACCCCTTCATAGCTGATGGCAGGAAATCTAGCCCTATGTTCATTCCATTCCATTGGTCTCATTGTAACAGTTTTTCATCTTCTAATGAGCTCAAATCAGCATTTTTCTAGCCTACAAAACCAACAGTCAATGTGATTCTTTTTGAATGCTTAACTGTGTCGGTGTCCCTGGCAAAACTTCACCCAATCTTCTCATCATATTAAAATTCAATCAGAAGAAGATTATTGAGGCTGCTTAATGGGTACACAGGATATCAAAGCTATAGCATTTTCTTCTCACCTCCCCAAGCTTTGCCTGCAATCTGAAATCTATAAAGCTTTTAAAACAAAGCTGGGGAGCACCCCTTCACTACCTCAATTATCTGACTTTTTTTTCAAATCTGTTACTTTGGGCATTTGGCCTCCACATAACTCCATGAGTGGAAAGAATATCTTAATGAAGTAAACTGACTGACACACAAGTAACAAAGTTAGGAGGAAATTATTTAAGTTTGCAACACAAATACAAAAAAAATGATGACTAGCTCCAAGTTCAATTAAGATTGGTCTCTGGACAAAGTTTATACAACTATTTGAAAAGACAAAAATAGGTTAATACTTGAATAGATATATATTTTCTTGGGCTAAATCAACCTCATGGTAGTGAATTGTGCAACAGATATGAGGCCTAGATTTTGGTTTGTAAGTCACTCAGGTTCATCTGACAATAGGCTAAGAGGCTAAGAAAGGAGTTAAAACCAAAATTGTGTCCACTAGGAACAGAAATATTAGCAGTTTCACCATGAGAACTTCATGTCAGTTTTCTAAGTTACACCTCCGTGAAATTTAACATCAGTAACCTATTTTACATCACCTCCTTTTTCAGTACCGGTGTGGGACTATGCTCAGTCCCCTTTCATTCCATTCCCTCTAGCTCTAACAAGAAAATGATTTACATTGTAAAACATCAACATTAAGACATTTTATTCTTGAGTTTTTTCATAATAAATGTGACAATGTTAGGTACTTTGTGGAACTATGTTCTCAGGTTAGATGTTCAAGTCTGCCTGTCTCCCTGTGCCCTAAATCCAGCAGATCTTCACATGTTGGTGGGCTGCCGGCGATCGTTTTGTTTAAATTGAACAAACTCCTTTTCTGGTAATGCTAACTGAAAAAAAGAGAAATGTGGGAAAACTCCCTCTTCTGATCATTGTGTCCATTTTAACAAGAAGGTTGCCATGATGTCAAATCAAAGATTAAAACAACTTGAATGGCACTTGGGGAGAGAGAGAGAGAGAGTAAATGAAGACTTCTATAGAACCTGGGAACATGTGAGAGACAAGCTTTTATCGTATAGGAAGAACAGCAAAGTAAGTGTAGCCATCTTTGCATTAATTTTACTCTTGCAGCATAGTTTACAAGGCACAGCTTTATGCACCCAATGCCGTTGGTCGTCTTCCTCCTCTTTGGCCCCCCTTGGTGCATTTTATACACTTCAAAAGGAAACATTTCAGGGTTATGGGGAAAGAGCAGGGGTGTGGGACTGATTGGCAGATCTTTCAAAGATCCGGCACTGGTGTAATGGGCTAAATGCCTCATTCTGTGCTGTAAGATTCTGTGCCCTGACGCTGTGCAGCAATGCAACTGTGCAAAGCCTTTGCAGACTGAGGAAAAGTAGGGAGGGCACTGAAGACAGTGTGGCATATAGTTTTCTACACTGAGAAATCATATTTGGAAGAAAGGAGAAGGATCTTTGCCTCATCATCTCTCCCCTTTGAGGATGGTGTTTTTACTGAAAGGGTCCGTGTGGTCATTAGAAAAGATCACCAAACTCTTATCAAACTAAATGAGGCAGATCTGGACTATAATGGTGGCCACCACTAGCCTGGAGACTCATTCCAGATTCTTCTGCAAATGCAGGCATCTAAAGCATGCCTTCAGTATTCTGGACAACCAACTGAGAAATGTTAGAAATAGCTCCTGAAGTAGCCCGATATGAGGCTGTAGCAAAAAAATAGTTCAGTGCAGTGGTAACCTTTACAGCCATTGGCAGGGCAGTGGATAAACTCCAAACATTCTGCAGCTCAGCCTGTAACATGTGCCACAACAGACGGTTAGCTTCCTGAGAAGCAGAGCTTCATTATGCACTGCTCCTGCGTAAGGTCAGAAGAGGAGAGTCTGTTCATTCTGGTGGATGGGTACTGCCAGGTGGGTACCAGATCTTTACTGTGGCACCTGACCAATCTGCTTTGGCAGTTTGAACATTTTTGTGTAAACTATGGCAGTGATCTTTTGACTTTGCACTCCTGACAGGGAACCTCGCCGACTGGAAGCATATAGTAGAAATGTAGGCATCTGCTGCCCACAATCTTCAATTCATTCAATTTAAATAATCAGGAAATCACTTGTAGAATTTCTGAAAAGCATTTCCTCTGCCAGAAATGCAGAAATCAGAAAAGTCCTCCGTATATATTTCTTATTCAATATTCTTCTTGGTTAGATTGAAGCATTGCATGAATGATTAAATGCTATAAAGGTTTATCAATGGACTCTTGACTTGAATTTGAGTTGCTGTTAAATGCAGCCAATCTTGATATGAGTGAAATGTTTCACCACAAACTGATTATATTCATCAAGATTCAGCTGTAAATTCTAAATTACCTCTTGTGGGTTTAACAGTCAATCGTTGAAATCTTATTTGAAAAGTTATTGATTGATAAAGAATGTGGAGTTACACAAATAGTTGTACAGCTATCACTCAGCAGTGCTTTAAGCCGACCTAGGACCGTGTTCAAAATGATGCACTGGAAATTCATCCATCATTCTACAGTGGTCATTAATCATAGTGAAAGAGGGGGAAAGCACACACTCTATTATACTCTAATCATTCAGTTGCCATGTTCCAGGTCTGGGCTGAACACAGGTGTGCTCTCCATCTGTTCAATGCCTTTCAAACAAAAGGACAGGTATCTTTTGGTGCTACAATGGGTGTTAAGTATTTCATTCACGCTTTGTATTTAAAAATATCACAACTAGATGCGAAAACTGGCAATGTCACAGGCAATGGACATAATCTATTCTTCATATAAAACCATCTGGAGATCAGTAACTGGCATTGCCTGGTTAGGCTGCATTAAACCTGCAGTTTGAGACGCTAAAGGAAGATGTTTTGACATGTACATCACTCCTATCATTGGGTTTTAACCCCATTACACAGTGCTCATTGTGGAGCTTGGTGCTGGCAATTCCCATTGTTTACTTTAACATTGCCATGGGGAATAGCTAAAACTGACAACATGGCTTTGTTTAAGGGAAGAGTAAAAAAACATTTGAAGCAGACGGTGATGCAGGGCTGTGGGGAGAGAACTGGGCAATGGGATTAGTTTTGAATTACTCTAATACAGAGCCAGCAGGCATGATAGACTGAGCGGACTCCTTCTGTGCTGTAAATGTCTCTGGGTCTGTAGTTTTGTTGCTTCCAGAATTTTACTTGGTGTTTTCATAAGGAACAGAGACAGAGAGGAAATTGAAGAAAACAGGTGACGTTCAGGAAAAGTGCAACTGTGATATGGGGGCAATATAATTTGCATTGAATCAACTGAAATTATTTATAGTAATCATTCACCTTGAAATTCAGAATCGAGAGAAAGAAAACAGCTTAGGTCTCGAAGGTTCATAACTATGATTAACCATTATGAAGAATGGCAATGCAGGAAGAGTGAGGTAGAGATTGAAAAGAATAATTTTCGACATTGAAAAACCATATTTGGAAGTTAAGGAGACAAGAATCTCTGTTACATCATCTCCCCACTTTGAAGATGGAGTTTTCTTCTCTGAAAGGGACAGTGCAAACCAACAGATTTCTCCCACAGTCATTGGAAAGGATCACCCAAATTGTTATCAGGCTAATGAGGAAGATATGGGCTCCATATAAATAACCCAATAACAGTACATACTTTGACAGATACAATCATCGAATGGACAGAAATAGGGTTTGAAAGAGCGGAGCAGATGGGAGAGGGTAAATGGTACTGAGAGTAATGGATCTTTTGAACAGCTTCAGGGAAGTAGTTGATTTCTCTCAATAATCAAACCAGGAAAGAAGACAATTGAAGTATTAAACCTGAAGCTAATCACAAACTCAGTTTCAAATAGCCACCTCAACTATCACTGTCACCTAACTGTTTAATTTAGCAGTGTGTTCCAATTGCTTGCACATTTTCAGCCAACCATCTTTAACAGCAGTGGCCATGGACACGATAGCAGATGTTTGTTAGATCCATCCTATTGCAATTACAAACCTGTAGGTTCAGAGAGTATTTCTGCTTTCACAAGACAGCTTTCAATGCATCTTATCACAACACAAAGCCCCATGAAATATAAATGCACAGGAGTGAGAAAGCTGTGCACTCCTCAAAATGCCTGCTGCAAGTTTTGGAGTAATCAGTCGCTAAACTCTGCTTTGGTATAGTATTAGGCTTGTTAACATTGCAACATCAAAAAATCACTTGCGCTGGTATGCTGCCGCAAACATTGTACCTAAAAGCATCAGCCCCATGTGCACCCAGTATTCATCCTCAGACCTTATTTAAATGATATTGATAAGCTGCAAACTCCTTGCAGGCATTTCGCTGGTGAAGAGTGCTGGTCCTCAGTTAGGTTGTTATAGGGGTCTGCAACATGATTGGGGGGAGAACAAGATATTGGAACAGTGTACCCAGGTCGCATCTGTAGTGAGATGATGTATATTGTGAGGGAATCAATTGGGATTTTTTTGTCTGTGTTTTTGTTAGATAGCAGCTATGGAGAGTGACCTTTGGTTGACTGGAGATTATAACATTTAAGGTACAGAATGCACTTAGCTTGGATAAATTTAGAATCTGTCTAAGAATAGGGGTGGAACCCTGTTGGGAGATGTTAACAAGGACAGATCAGTCCAAGCAGCAATTGTTGTTAGTGAGTCAGCAGCAGGTGAAGTGGACGGTGGTTCCATGCAGCTGAAGTGCAGCCATTAGCTGTGCTGCTGAGGGTGTTGCAGCTCAGTGAAGCCACCGGAGCCATTGGTAGCTCCATGCTGCTAAAGGTTGGGGCTCAGGGAAGCCCAGGTGCAGTGTTATCAGCAGCATGGCTGAGAAGCCAGGGCCATGCCTGTGTTTAGATGCCAGAGACTGTAGCCTGCCAACACAGGGACGCAGTCTTGGGAGGAGGTCAGGGCACCGATCTTTCCCCCAAGCACATCACCCCAGCAGAAACTCCAATCAGAGCAACCCAATTTCGCAAAAGGGGCCTCAAACAGATGTGAGGCACCTTATTTGCATATGAAAAGTGTATTAAATGTCTGTTTCAGGAATGGACCCTGGATACCTAATTTATTGCCCATTTCAGTGTAGCAACGGGCTCAGAACAGCCAATAACTTCCGTGCTCCCCCGTGTTGGATTTGGGGGGGGTATCCCAAAGATGCGCTGGGGAATCCCTCTGGCAAGTTCCCAGGTAAGGATTTGCACATCAATTGCCCAGAAGTGCACACTTCCTCTGGACAACTGCGCTGTGCTGGGAACCATCTGAAAATGCGATTTAAATCACAAACCTCGATGGTCTCACTGGGGTTATACTGATAGTTACCCAGGAACAGTTAGAATTAAAACCTCTTCTAGTTTCTGGGTAACTACTGTAAACCCAGAATAGCCCCTCGGGACTCCCCCCATTCCCTCCAACAGCCCCACCTCACCCCCACCCCAACATCGGTTCTCTGCTCCTGACCTCAGACTCACCCCCGACATCCAGGCCCACGTCCCCGACTCTCCCCTGGTCTCTGGACTCCAGACTGCCCCCCACCCCCCCCCCGCCCCGTGAACCCAGAAACCCTTCCCCCCAACCCGAACAGCCCCAAAGCCCCCAACCCGAACACGCCCAACCCGAACATCCCCAAACCCCTCCACCCGAACACCCCCAACCCCCCAACCCGAACAGCCCCAAAGCCCCCAACCCGAACATCCCCAAACCCCCAACCCAAACACCCCCAACCCCCCACACCTGAACACCCCCAACCCTTCCACCCGAACACCCCAAACCCCCTAACCCTAACATTCCCAAACCCCTCCACCCGGACACCCCCAACCCCCCCAACCCAAACACCCCCAACCCGAACACCCTCAAACCCCACCAACCTGAACACCCCCAACAGCCCCCAACCCAAACACCCCCAAACCCCCAACCCGAACACCCCCAACCCCCCAACTCGAACACCCCCAAACCCCTCCAACCTGAACTCCCCCAAACCCCCCCACCCAAACCCCCCCAACCCGAACACCCCCAACCTGAACACCCCCAAACCCCACCAACCCGAACACCCCCAACACCCCCACCCGAACACGCCCAACCCCCCAACCCGAACACCCCCAAACCCCCCCAACCTGAACACCCCCAAACACCCCCCCCACCCAAACACCCCCAAACCCCCCAACCTGAACACCCCCAAACCCCCCCACCCAAACACCCCCAAACCCCCCCAACCTGAACACCCCCAAACCCCCTAACCCGAACATTCCCAAACCCCTCCACCTGAACACCCCCAACCCCCCCCAACCCAAACATCCCCAACCCGAACACCCTCAAACCCCACCAACCTGAACACCCCCAACAGCCCCCAACCCGAACACCCCCAACCCCCCAACCCGAACACCCCCAAACCCCCCCCCACCCAAACACCCCCAAACCCCCCCAACCTGAACACCCCCAAACCCCCCCACCCAAACACCCCCAAACCCCCCCAACCTGAACACCCCCAAACCCCCTAACCCGAACATTCACAAACCCCTCCACCTGAACACCCCCAACCCCCCCCAACCCAAACATCCCCAACCCGAACACCCCCAAACCCCACCAACCCGAACACCCCCAACACCCCCACCCGAACACTCCCAACCCCCCAACCCGAACACCCCCAAACCCCCCCAACCTGAACACCCCCAAACCCCCCCCCACCCAAACACCCCCAAACCCCCCCAACCTGAACACCCCCAACCCCCCCCAACCCAAACATCCCCAACCCGAACACCCTCAAACCCCACCAACCTGAACACCCCCAACAGCCCCCAACCCGAACACCCCCAACCCCCCAACCCGAACACCCCCAACCCGAACACCCCCAAACTCCTCCACCCTGAACCCCCCCAAACCCCCCCACCCAAACCCCCCCAACCCGAACACCCCCAACCTGAACACCCCCAAACCCCCCCACCCAAACCCCCCCAACCCGAACACCCCCAACCTGAACACCCCCAAACCCCACCACCCCGAACACCCCCAACACCCCCACCCGAACACCCCCAACCCCCCAACCCGAACACCCCCAAACCCCCCAACCTGAACACCCCCAAACCCCCCCCACCCAAACACCCCCAAACACCCCCAACCTGAACACCCCCAAACCCCCTAACCCGAACATTCCCAAACCCCTCCCCTGAACACCCCCAACTTCCCCACCCGAACAGTCCCAAACCCCTCCACCCGAACACCCCCAACCCCCTAACCCCCCCACCTGAACACCCCCAACCCAAACACCCCCAACCCGAACACCCCCAACCTCCACCACCCGAACATCCCCAAACCCCCACCCGAACACCCCCAACCCCCCCACCTGAACACCCCCAACCCCCTCCACCCGAACACCCCCAAACCCCCAACCCGAATACCCCCAACCCCCCCAACCCAAACATCCCCAAACCCCCAACCCGAACACCCCAAAACCCCTCCACCCGAACACCCCCAAAACCCCAACCCAAACACCCCCAAACCCCTCCACCCGAACACCCCCAAATCCCTCCACCCAAACATCCCCAAACCCCCCAACCCCAACACCCCAACCCGAACACCCCCAAAGCCCCCAACCCGAACACCCCCAAACACTCAAGCCCTCAACCCCCCCAACCCAAACACCCCCAAAGCCCCCCACCCGAACATCCCCAACCCCCCCAACCCTCAACCCCCAAACCCCTCCACCCAAACACCCTCAACCCCCCCACCCGAACACCCCCAACCCCCCAACCCAAACACCCCCAACCCCCCCAGCCGAACACCCCCAAACCCCTCCACCCGAACAACCCAAACCTCTCCACCTGAACACCCCCAAACCCCTCCACCCGAATACCCCCAAACCTCTCCACCCGAGCACCCCCAACCCCCCCACCTGAACACCGCCAACCCCAAATCCTATCTACTTACCTTGGACACTAACCTTCCCCTGGCCTGTCAATTCCCCTGGCCCTTTAAATTTACCTGCTTTACTGCAGCGAGTGTCATTAAAAAAGGGGGAGTGTCCTCCTTGACTACGCTGGACCTACACTTCACTGGGGCCTGAGGGGATTCTTTCGATGCAGGACCCCAAGCAGCGCTAGCGAACCGAGGGGCCACGCAATTTTCAAGACCAGGTAGGGGTACATTTATATCTTCTCATTTCTGTGGACCAGCACTTTTCGACACTAGTCGGAAGTTACAGCCCAATAGGTACACATTTCCTGCCTACATGGACTGCAGCGGTTCAAGAAGGCAGCTCACCACCACCTTCTCAAGGGCAATTAGGGATGGGCAATAAATGCTGGCCTAAACCGTTCACATCCCATGAATGAATGAATGAATAAAAAAAAATATTGGAGAGCGAAGCTTTTGCTAAGTCCCTGAAAACATGCACAGTTCCATTGAATTTCTAGGCTTCAGTTTTTAAAATTCCTTGACTACTTTTGATTTTAAAAAGAACAAACATCTTTTAAGCAAGATTGAAAACTCAAACCCCAAGCAAACTATTGAAAGGTCACAGCAAAGGTCACAGCTGAAGGAAGCGATAAGCTTCAATATAAAAGAATTAAACAGTCAAGAGAGAACAGTCTGTCTGGCACATGTGTTAACACACTAGATGCTGAAATCCTTTCACGTAGCACAGTTTGTGAAATGCATCTGGAGGAATAAATAGAGAACCATAAAGCACAAATCTCACCTCAGTGATTTTGAATGTTCATAAATTGTAAAATATAAGACATAATTTCAATATAAATAGCAACTTGGTCCACATCTTTGCAACTTCCAAAACACATACCAGGCTGTTTTGTTGTGTGTTCGGGATCTAGATGGGATTCTTTGGGACTTGTCTATTCCCCAAAATAAGCTGTTTGAGAATGTAGTTTGTTAAAATTATTACTCTTTATTTACAGCTACTATGTTGGAACTTCTCCTCCCTCCGGATCTCCGTTACTCAGTCACATGATTATCATTACATCAGCATCATGTGCTTCTACTTTATATCTGCATTTCCCCCAGAGTCATTATCCCAATTATAGACATCCTCCCACATCTCCCCACAAAGTCTCAGACTCCACAGGTTTAGTCTCCGAGGTGCCTTGACCAATCTCCCTGATCTCCTTTTGATCTCTCTCTGAGATCGAGGATATTCCGTTCTCTTCATTCTGTTGGTGTGTGTCCCTCTCCTAGGTGGGCGTAGGGCTTTGTCTTCTTTATTCTTCATTCTCTCCAGGATTTGAGTAGTAAGCCCAAGTTTCTATTAGTTTTCTTTCCAAGGATATTAAGGTGCTGCGGTGTCTCTTTTGGTATCCTGATGTCCTTCAGTCTTGTGTGATCTCGGTTGTGGAGTTCTTTCAGTGATTGTGCCTTCTCTCTGTTGATCTCATACCCATACTCTCTCCCAGGGCTTCAGCTCATGTGCTCTATGCCTGTGGTTAAAGTAATGAGCCTGTTTTCCCTTTGTTCTTCCTCCTGCTGTTTTAGCCTCCTGTGGCTGGTTGTAGCGACATTAGGTTTAAGTGTCTGTGTCAGAGATAGAAATAGAGTTGTCAATCTCCTTCCCATCAATAGCTCAGTTGGTTAGAAATTATTTTGTAGTAGTGAAGAGCTAGATGAAGGTCTTCATTCTTCTTCAGCAAATGTTTGACGGTTTGTACACCTCTCTCAGCTTCTCCATTTGCTGAAGGTAACGAGGTGGACGGGTTACGTTAATAAATCCATATTCCTTTGCAAGGGTTTAGAATAACTCATTACAAATTGTGCCCATTTTCTGACACTACAATGTCCACAATGCCATGTGTTGCATAAATTCTCTTCAGTGATTGAATGACCTGCTTCTGCAATGCAATCTATTTACTTCAATCCACTTTCAGTAGTAATCCATGGCAATAAGAAACGTTTTCCCCTTAAGGTCAATTAAATCATTCCCAGATGCTTCCACAGCCTTGATGGAAAATTAAAAGGTGATAGTGGTTCTTTTTTCTCTTGGTTGTCTACTGCATACATAAGCCAATTAGAACTCATTTTGTCCAAAGATCAGGTAAAACCTGGCCACCAGTCTTATTGATGGACTCTCACAAGACATTTTGCAATCCTTAAGTGACTTCGGTGAAGTCTTTGAAGAATATCAAGCCAAAGTGCTCTGGATATCTCTATAATCTTAATGAAGACTTGTAAATCTTCAATGACTGTGAGGTGCTTGCATGGTTCAAAGTGTTGGTGTAGTACTGGATTACTGGGAATATAGTCTGGCCATCCTTCCAGACAATATTTTCCTATCTAGAGGCATTCATCATCTTGCTGCTGTGTTTGTTGTATTCCCTTCAACTTTTTTGCAGTAGCTGATAATGTTGAATAATTAGGAATGTATATGCCTACTCCTCCTTGATAAAGTGTAAATCCTCCTGTTTGCTTCATTGTGATGGTATCCACAACAGTGTGTCTGCTGTCAATTGCTACTTCCCTTGAACATACTCTGTTATGGAGTCATATCTCATTCAGCTTACTTGGCATCTTTGCAATTTCTTTCATGTTCAGAAGAGTGACTATTGGCTTAAGGTCTGTTTCAACTTTGAATTGCAATCCCAAAACACAATCTGAGAATTTCTTGCACACCCACATTGCTGCCAACGCTTCTTTTTCAACTGTGGTGTATCTTTGTTCTGTTTCTGACAATGACCTTGAGGCATTGTAAACTAGTCTACACTTGCCATCTCCCTGCACTTGAAATAATACTGCCCCCAAACATGTTGGCAATGCATTTGCTGCTATTATGGTCTGTAGTTCTAGGTTATAATGTACCAAAATTTCAGAGGAGACTAAAAGTTGTCTAATCTTTTCAAAAGCATTTTGCTGGTTCATGTTCTGGCACCACTGTTGACCAACTCAACGGTTGTCTCAAAGGCTCATCGACCTTTGCTAAATTTGATAGGAGCTTGCCTACTTAGTTGACTATCCCAAAGAATCCACTGAGGCCACCAGGTGTATTTAACTTTCAATTAAGTTATTTAGTTGCGTTAAATCCACGCAGGTTCTTATGGAGCCATTTGGCTTTGGGACCATGACCATTCCTGAACACCATATTTTGGCATGGTGACTGATGAGATAACTCCTTGCTATTGCATCTTCTCAATTTCACCTTTGACTTCATCCAAGGGTGGGTGACAGACTTTCCTTGGTGTGAAGAGGCAAATTGCTTTAGCATCAGCTTACAGGGTGATAGGGTATTTGGTCTTTAGTTTCCCTAGGCCTGTACATAATCTTGGAGTTTCGTTCTTGAATGTACTGCTGTAATGCTCATCAGCAACTTTGTCCACTTCATACATTAGCTTCAATTTTAAGCACGCCTTTCTGCTTAGCAGAGAGCATTCTTGATTTTAAATTACAGAGAGAGGTTTGAAGATTTTTCTATCTTAATACTTCAACTTTGCCATAAGTTGTCTTTTGATTTTCAATGTACCCCCACCAGGACCTAATATTTTTATAGGTGAGGGTTGTAATGTAATCTACGTGAGCCATTTTACTTCATCTGATAAAATAGAAACTCCTGCTCCTATGTCTAATTTAAACTCTGCGTGGTGTCCATCCATTTCAAGTTTAATACTCCAGTATTAATTTTCTCTTTCATTTACTTCCTCTAGGAAAGTTATTTCATTTTTCTGTGGCTCTTTCATTTCGTGTACGTGGCTCTGCTTTAATATTTTCTCCCTCTTTTTACAGGTTGTCAATGTTTTCGAGCAACAGACAGTTTTGAGGTGGTCTTGTCTGGATGAATACAGCTCCAATAACACTCAAGAAGCTCAACGCCATCTAGGACAAAGCAGCCCACTTGATCAGCACCCCATCCACCACCTTCTACGTTCACTTCCTTCATCATCGACACGCAGTAGCAGCAGCATGTACCATCTACAAGATGCACTGCAGGAACTCACCAAACATACTACAATAGCTCTTTCCAAACCTGCGACCTCTATGACCTAGAAGGTCAAGGGCAGCAGACACATGGGAAACCACCACCTGGAAATTTCCCTCCAAACTCACACACCAGCCTGACTGGGGAATATATCACCGTTCCTTAGATTTCACTGGCCTAAAATCGTGGAACTCCTTTCCCAGCATCAATGTTTGTTTTTCTGTGCTGGATAGACCGTGCCACAGAATCACAGAATCAGAATCAGAGTGCAGAAGAGGCCCTTCGGCCCATCGAGTCTGCACTGACACGTGAGAAACACCTGACCTACCTACCTAATCTCATTTACCAGCATTTGGCCCATAGCCTTGAATGTTATGATGTGCCAAGTGCTCATCCAGGTACTTTTTAAAGGATGTGAGGCAACTCACCTCAACCACCCTCCCAGGCAGTGCATTCCAGACCGTCACCACCCTCTGGGTAAAAAGGTTTTTCCTCACATCCCCCCTAAACCTCCTGCCCCTCACCTTGAACTTATGTCCCCTTGTGACTGACCCTTCAACTAAGGGGAACAGCTGCTCCCTATTCACCATATCCATGCCCCTCATAATCTTGTACACCTCGATCAGGTCGCCCCTCAGTCTTCTCTGCTCCAACGAAAACAACCCAAGTCTATCCAACCTCTCTTCAAAACTCATATGTATCATCCCAGGCAACATCCTGGTGAATCTCCTCTGCACCCCCTCCAGTGCAATCACATCCTTCCTATAATGTGACGACCAGAACTGCACACAGTACTCCAGCTGTGGCCTCACCAAGGTTCCATACAACTTCAACATGACCTCCCTGGTTTTGTAATCTATGCCTCAATTGATAAAGGCAAGTGTCCCTTATGCCTTTTTCACCACCCCACTAACATGCCCCTCCGCCTTCAGGGATCTATGGACACACACACCAAGATCCCTTTGTTCCTCAGAACTTCCTAGTGCCATGCTGTTCATTGAATACTTCCTTGTCAAATTCCTCCTTCCAAAGTGTATCACCTCACACTTTTCAGGGTTAAATTCCATCTGCCACATATCTGCTCAATTCACCATCCCATCTATATCTTCCTGTAGCCCAAAACACTCAACCTCATTGTTAACCACCCAGCCAAACTTTGTGTCATCCTCAAACTTACTAATCCTACCCCCCACATAGTCATCTATGTCATTTATATAAATGACAAATAATAGGGGACCCAGCACAGATCCCTGTGGTACGCCACTGGACACTGGCTTCCAGTCACCAAAGCATCCTTCTGTCATCACCCTCTGTCTCCTACAACTAAGCCAATTTTGAATCCACCTTATCAAATTGCCCTGTATCCCATGTGCATTTGCCTTCTTTATAAGTCTCCCATGTGGGAACTTGTCAAAGGCTTTGCTGAAATCCATATAAACTACATCAACTGCACTACCCTCATCTACACACCTTGTCACCTCCTCAAAACATTCAATCACATTTGTTAGGCATGACCTCCCTCTGACAAAGCCATGCTGACTATCCCTGATCAAACCTTGCCTCTCCAAGTGGAGATAGATTCTCTCCTTCAGAATTTTCTTCAATAGTTTCCCTACCAATGACGTGAGACTCACTGGCCTATAGTTCCCTGGCTTCTCTCTACAACCCTTCTTAAATAGCAGAACCACATTAGCTGTTCTCCAGTACTCTGGCACCTCCCCCATGGCCAGAGAGCAATTAAAAAATTGGGTCAGAGCCCCAGCGATCTCCTCCCTTGCTTCCCTCAGCAGTCTGGGACACAAATCATCTGGACCTGGAGATTTGTCCACTTTTAAGCCTGCCAACACCTCCAATACCTTGTCACTCCCTATATCAATTTGCTTAAGAACCTCACAGTCTCTCTCCCCGAGTACCATATCTTCATCCTCATTCTCTTGGGTGAAGACGGATGTGAAATATTCATTCAACACTCTATCAATGTCCTCTGGCTCCACCCATAGATTTCCCCCTTGGTCCATCATGGGCCCAACTCTTTCCCTGGTTATCCTCTTCCCATTGATATACTTATAGAATATCTTGGGATTTTTCTTACTTTTACCAGCCAGAACTTTCTCATATCCCCTCTTTGCTCTCCTGATTGCTTTCTTAAGCTCCACCCTGCACTGTCTGTACTCCACTAATGCCTCTGCTGATTTGCTTCCCTTGTACCTGCTAAAAGCCTCTCTTTTCCTTCTCATCGTAACCTGGATATCTCTGGTCATCTATGGATCTCTGGGCTTGTTACTCCTTCCTATCACCCTAGAGGGAACATGTTGAGCCTTTCCCCACCCCCACCCCCAATTTCCTGTTTTTATGTCCCCCCCACTGCTTCTCTGTAGATTTCCCCATAAATAGCTGTTCCCAGTCTACCTTGGCCAGACCCTGCCTTATTTTACTAAAATCCACTCTTCCCCAATCAAAAACATTTTTTTGCAACTTGTCTATTTCTTTATCCATAACAAACTTAAATTGTACCATGTTGTGGTCACTATCACTAAAATGCTCCCCCACCACCATCTCAGCCACCTGTCCGGCTTCATTCCCCAGAATTAGGTCCAGCATTGCACCGTCCCTTGTTGGACCCTCTACATATTGACCTAAAAAGTTCTTCTGTACACATTTCAAGAAATCCACTCCATCCAAGCCCTTAACACTATGTCTATCCCAATTAATGTTGGGAAAGTTGAAATCACCTAATATAATTACCCTATTGTTATTGTTTATACACACCACCACAAATTGAGCACATATTTGCTCCTCAATTTCCCGTTGACTATCTGGGGGTCTATAATAAACATCTAACAATGTGGCTGCCCCTTTTTTATTCCTAAACTCAACCCACAAAGCTTCATGCAATGCCTCCTCCAAGAAATCATCTCTCCTTACTGCAGTAACTGACTCCTTAACTAATAATGCAACACCTCCTCCTCTTTTGCCCCCTCCCCTATCTCGCCTGAAGATTCTATATCCCGGAATGATAAGCTGCCAATCCTGCCCCTCCCTCAACTAGGTCTCAGTGTCGGCTCAAGACGGTGGCTCCCACCATCTTCTCAAGGTCAATTAGAGATGAGCAATAAATGCTGGCCTAGCCAGTGACATTCACATCTCATGAAACAAAAATAAGATTTGATTTCACACAATTGCAGCCATCAGCTCGCATACTGACATTGCATGTAATTTAAAGGTTAGCATAGAGGCAGAGCCTACATGTGATGGGATACAGGGGTGGCCTGCAGCCAAGGCTGGGGCCAAGGATAATGCAGGGTGAGGGCACACATGAGCTCTGCTAAAGAGGAGTCAGATGTAGCCATCTACAGAAGAACATTGGTGGGTATGCAGAACGAAATGCCTTCTGCATTGGGGAGCATGCCAGAAAGCCTACACTCAATGGAAAGGATCATGGGGGACTCTCACACCAGCGTGGGCTTTATGAAGAATTCGCAGCCAATCTTTTCCAGCATTCCTGCTTGCAGCAACCTCACACTTACACCAAATGCAGCATCCGGCTGCTGGCATTGCAGACCCATCACAGCCCAAACAGCAGCCAACCTCAGGGAACTGAAGTGGAAGATCACACCACTGGCATTGTAGCTGTGGATAACAGTGTTCAAAGACGCTAGCATCACAGCATCGCAGCAGTCTCGTGGTTCTCCAGCTGATTACTCTGATTATTTGGCCATAATGCAAAAATAAAAGTCACTACAAAATGAACATTCCAAACCATATTTATAAATTAAATCATACAAAGGTCAATAATCACCTTCCTGTATCTCATTAGCACCTTTCTGCTTCCCCTTAGTGCCTGTCTTCCATGTGCCCTAACCCAGCCCAGTGCTCCAGTGCAGTGCTAAGCCAGGCGCTAACTTTGTGCCAAAGACCTTGAGCAGCTTTAGGTCGGGAAGGCCCAGCTGTTGACTGCAAAATCTCGGCATGGACAACAGCGGACTGGCGCGGTTGGCTGACAGGTGAACGAATGCTGCCATGTTCAGAGAGGACAGCAGGTTTATTCTCATGGAGGATAAAACAGAAACTCCTGCACCTGGAGCCAAGAGTCAACAAAAACTCCCTCAGCACCTGCCACGCCACTTTGCAACTTCAAAAAACTATGGAAGGCTCCAAACACACTGGGGCCGAATTTTCAGTTTGGCGTGCGGGTGTGCACCCGACACGCACGAGCATGAAATAGCGCGTGACAATATCGCACGAGCGTGAAATAGCGCGCAATGGCATCGCACGAGTGTCCCGACATCATTGCGCACTCACGCGATATTTCAGTTGGCGGGCACACATTGGGAGTCGGCTGCGCGCCCACTGAAAATTGAGAGGGTTATTAAGACCATTAGTTCATTAATTAAATTGAATTTTTCCCTGATTTTTGAGGAAACCTTGTCCACGGACAGGATGCGGTTTCCGATGTTAATTAAAAATAAAATAAAAATGTTAAAATCTCATTTCTACCCTGTCCCTGCTCATGTGACAGAGTCATATGAGGGGACATGTTATCCTTAACTTTACCATCTTTATTTGTGAAGTTAAAAATTTTCAGCCCCCTGAGGCCGCTCTGTGCCTTCAGGGATCTTTCGGTGAGCAAACCCGCACACATGCACTGACCTCCCCGCTCGCCCTCCTCCTCCCCCTCCCCCCACCCCCCCCCCACCCCACCCCCATACCCACGCAGCACTGAGCGCCTGCCCAACAAGGGGAAATTCCTCACCTTGTAGAACCAAAGCAACAGAAGCCAGAAGAAATCAGCCAGCAGCTAGCGTGTAAACAGTCGATGGTCCCTTTAAATAGGACTGATGGTGGGTCCCTCCGCCTGCTGAGTGAGGTCAAGAGAAGGCACTAGCTGTAGAATGGCAACATTTTCATCGATTCAGCTTTGCACTGATTGATATTATGGGGCAGAATTCTCTGGCTGGCAGGAGGGCAGAGCGATCGGGTCTGCGCCGCCATTTTACGCAGGCGCCAGTTAAAGCCCTGCCCAGCGTGAATGGCAGCTCCTGAGGACAGTGGGAGTGGGTGGGACAGCAATGACCCCGCTGGGTCCAATGGTGACCCAGGGGCCTGTTTGAAAAATGCTGCAGCCTTTCCAAGGCTGTGAGTCCCGGCCAGTGGAAGGTCTCCCCAGGGCGCTGCTGGTGAACAGGCCGGGCAGGAGGGTAGGACAGGGGGGGCCAATGTGCCCCTCGTTTCTCAGATTATTGCCCTGTTGCCCTCCTCGAGGAGGTGGCAGCACGGGGGGGGGTCCTCATACCCCAGGACAGGAGGAGGAGGCCCCCCCCGCCCACATGACCGAACGTGCCTGGGAGGAGGTGGAGGAGGTGGTGAGCTCCTGCGATGTGGTGTGGGGCACCTGGATCCAGTGTCACAAGCGCTTCAACAACCTGTTGCACTCAGGAAGGGTGAGGACCATGTTGGCACTGGTCACTTAACCCAACAGGTAGACTTTCCACCCCCCACCTGGTGCCCCCACCACACCCCCAGAGTCTGAGTGTGGTGACTACATGAATCATTGACAACATGTGTCCTTCGCTGGGTGGGCCAGCAGATATTGCCCATGCTGAGGTCACCCTGAGAGGGTGGTGAAGAGATGGGTTCTGCCCCCGCAGCATGTGGTACACTGAGACCCACATGACTGTTTTGGGGGTAACCTGGAGGAGCTGTACCCAGGCGCAGAGCTGGAACTCCAGGACATGTCCAAGTCAGGGTGATGAGATGCTGGGAGGGGAGCTTCAAGGTGGCGTTGGCACCGATCGATCTGTTACCCTCTGTGCTCCACGTACTTGTGCCTCCTTGTTATGGAAGGTTAGACCGTGTGGTGCCTAATGTGATGTAGGCAGCATGTGGCCAAGGGGGTGGGTGGGGGTGGGGGTAGGGACAGGCCCAGCATCTTTGTGTGAGTGTTCAGCAGCAGCGGGGTGAGGAGACACTGGAGCCTGATATGTCCCACTCTGGTTGAGGTGGGCCGTCCGTGAAGAGAGTCCAGGTACAAGTAGCACCAATCAATGCTCTTCTCTCCTTTTCAGGAGATGAATGTACATGATGCAGTCGAGCGGGTGAGGACTGGCGGAGGGCCGGCATAGTTAGTGATTCTCAGCCGCTTCGAGCAGGAGGCCCTAGATTTGGGGAGGCGCCATGTGCCCAGGTCCACTGGTGTCGGTGAGGCTGGGGTGCCATGGGGCAGGTATGTTTGCCCAGCAGTGAGGTCACCATTGTTCTCCCAACAGCCATGGCAGTGCTGAATGTTCAGTGATTGAAGTTTGCAACGTGGCTTGACCATTGCTTATGGAAGGATGAGCCCATAATGATCCGGGGGACAGGGATACACATTGACATTGTCTCCACGTTAACTGATCCAATGTCCTTGTTCTTCCTTTCAGCATCATTGGAGCAGGGCTGGGAGGAGGAGCAGCAGAGGCCCCCTCTCACACCTGAGGGCCCTGAAGTCTCACCAGCGTCACACCATCTCTGCCAGGCAGGCACCAGCACAGATTCTAGCACCTCGGTGGGAATTAGAACATCGGCTAGTGTCCCTGGGCACAGCGGTGAGGGCACTTCACAGTCACCGGAGGAGCTGGCGGAGACAGAGAGTGCCCATGGTGCCAGCAGTCGGAGGGCCGCAGGGGTCAAGCATATGCTCAAGCGGTGCCTGATGATGTCCCTCTGGAGTCGTCCGCGATGCAGCAAACGCAGATTGTGAAGAGTGCAGCATGCAACCACTATCAGTGACACTTGATCTGGGGGGTACTGGAGTGCGCCCCCTGAACGGTCCAGGCATCGGAAGCGCATCTTGAGAAGACTGATTGGTCTCTCCACCACAGCCTTTGTGGTGCCATGGCTCCTATTGTACCGCTGCTCAGCTTCTGTTCTTGGATGGTGGAGAGGGGTCATGAGCCACCTTCTAAGGGGATAGCCCTTGTCACCCAGCAGCCATCCATCCAGCCGGTCTGGAGCACTGAAGAGCCCCGGCACCTGGGAGTGTCAGAGGATGTAGGTGTGGTGGGAGCTGCCTGGGTACCTTGCACAGACTTGTAGAATCAGCATCCTGTGATCACACACTATCTGCACGTTCATGGAGTGGAAGCCCTTCCTGTTGACGAAGGCACCGGGCTCACCTGCTGGGGCCTTGATGGCCACATGTGTACAGTCTATAGCACCCTGGACATGGGGGAAGCCAGCAATGGCTGCGAAGCCTCTGGCTCGCTGTGTCTGACTTGCCTGGTCGCAGCGGAAGTGGATGAAGGTCAATGCCCGTCTGAACAGAGCGTCAGTAACCTGCTTGACACAAGAGTGGACAGCTGATTGGGAGACTCCGCAAAGATCACGCACCGACCCCTGGAAGGAGCCAGAGACATAGAAGTTGAGGGCAGCTGTGACCTTCAGAGCCGCTGGCATGGGGTGTCCACCCACACAGTTAGGGGAGATCTCAGGGCCAATCACCTGACAGATATAGTTGACTGTCTCCCTTGACAGACGGAGCCTCCTTCGGCACTGCACCTGTCATACTGAGGTAGCTGCTTCGCCGCCTGTAAACCCTGGCAGCAGGATAGTGGCGTCTTCTGCAGACCCTTCCACCTTGGCCCTGCCCCCCTTGTGCCTGTACCTGACCTCCCAAAGGTGGCTCACCTGGAGGCTGGTTGTGCACTCCTGACCTCCTCCCCCTTCCATCCCTCCCTCCCTCCTCAGAGGAGCTGCCTCCAGTGGAGAGTTCAGCTCCCATTCCCAGGCTAAGGGGAGCCTTCCTGAAACCTGCAGGCCCAGAAAGGATTCCTCACTGCAGAGAGCTGACCTGAAGGTTGTGAGTCCAGACCAAGCAGCTGGGATGTGTTTTGAAAATAAAGACAGAATTCATGACATTAAAATTGTGCTTAAATTACATTGGCACATCCTGGTTCCATTCTCTCTAACTCTCTGTCTCTGCTTTACTGGGAGACTGTCCTTGGCTGTGATTCCTTGAATGTAATACTCGAAAGGAAAGGTGAATAAGTGTTTTTATAATTCGAGACAATGTGATATTATTTGAACAGATAGAGAAAAAAAATCCTCAAGACTTGTGCCATCAGCGCTACTTCTGTACAGTTCCAGATGGAGATATCTGATGATCTCACAGATTCCTGTGCAATGTAATTTGAAATGCTCTGCATTAATAGATTGCAGCACCTTCTCGTTCCACATCTATAACTTCCAGGTCCAGTAAATTCCCTTTTCTCCTCATAATTGTTCAGTTTCTCTGTATTACTTTGATCCTCATGGGCTGAATTTTACATTTGGAGTGTGGGCACACGCCCGACACGCTGGAATGTGATGTGACCCACGATGATGTCGGGCGTGCGTCCTTTTGCCATCTAGCAGTCTCACGATATTTCATCCAACGGGCACACGCCGATAATTGAAGGGCCTATTAACGCCATTTAATGAACTAATTAGCTTCAAATTTACACTGACCATCCAAGCTAACGGTCGGCGGGGTAGGCGAAAAGACCAAGCAGCCTTTTTGTTTTTATCGGAAACCTCATCCAAGAGCGGGGTGAGGTTTTCTAAAGCTAATACTGATGAAATAAAAACGTTATTTTGAAAATAAGAACATGCCCCTTCCCATGTGACACAGTCACACGAGGGAACATGTTTGATTAAATTCCTACTGCCTCAGGGAGATTGTAGCGCTCTTTCACACACGCATGTGCGAAAGAGCACAGGGCCCGACTCTCCCTCCTCCCCTCCCTCCTCCCCTCCCCCCGCCTACACAGGTTGCGCTCAGCGCTACCGCTCGCGATCCACGCAGGGTGCGCCTTAATTGGCCTGCCCGTGTGAAATCGCGGTGCCGAGCCAATCGTGGGCAGCAGTCGGCTCTCTGACTGCCCCGCCCATTCCCGCTGAGCCTATCGGACAAATGGAAAATCCTGGCCCATGTTTATCTACCAGATTTGAATGACTGTTCTTTTTCTCTTTTATTTGACTGCAACTTGTCACTAGTCACTGTTTACCCACAAATTACAAAAGATAGTGGGGGTGGGGAAAAAGCTTTACAATACAGCAGTGGTTGAAGGTGGTCTAACACACCCTTTCGAAGGGTATCTAGGGATAAACATCAGTCTTGCCTGCAAAATCCCAAGCCCAAAAATGATTTATTTATCTATTGGATGTGCTCTTTTAAAACACCATGTTCAGTGCAACAAAACTAGGAAACATGGATTAGACAGGATAGTATTAAAAATGGAAAGGTAGTACTAACTTTACTTACAAGGTATTCCAAAACTTGGCTATGAATATAAGATAATCACTAGTGAATCCAGTAATGAATTCAGAAAAAACTGCTTTACTTAAGGGTGCTGAGACTGAAACTTGTTGCCACATGGAGTGTTTGAGACAAAAGCAACAATGCATTTAAGGGAAAGCTAGATAAGTACATGAGGGAGAAAGTAATAGAAGGTTATAGTGATAGGCTGAGATGGGAGGAAACTCATGTGCAGCATAAACATTGGTATAAACCCCCAGAGCAAGGTGCCCTATTTTAATGCTTGAAATTCTATGTAATTCTGTGTCAGTTTTATCCCCAGCCTGCTAAAGAACAGCAGATTAAGTTGTCTTTATTACTTTCATAGACACCTAGGGCTCTGTTGGAGACTTAGAGTAATGTGATATGGTGTTCCCCTCACCCAATTTGATTCAGGATATTGGATTCACTGTAATACCTTAATGGTTGAAGCATTTGTCTAACCTGCACAAACACTTTAACTAATATCCACTCATGAGATACTGAAAGCCACATTAATATCAAAAGAAGGAGATAGAAATAGAAAAGTGAGAAGTTAAAGGCAATTGGAAAGGCAAGATTCCTGGAAGTAAAGGCCACTATAAACCAGAGAGTGAAAACAACTGTATTTAATATTGAACTTCTTTTTGCAATATATAAACAGAAACTGTAACAGGAATTGAAAGGTTTGGAGGGGATCTTGTTACTGCCCCATTTGTGCTAACAAAGAGGATGGTAGTGAGGCCAAAATTGTGCATTCAACAAGAAACCCACAAGTTATCACCTACGCCTTGGTCCGAGTGGCAGCCTCATAAATCGGGGTCAAGTTTTCTATTTATGATACCCAACATCATTTTTGCTTCTGCCTACCACCAGTTCCTCCTCAAGCCCGTCAAATATGGGTGATCCAAGTCGAGAATCCATTCAAGGACTTCTCAGCTGTAGTCAGGGAAAGTTGCTTACATTTTTAACATATACTTTTATTACAACAACTTGTAGGTTTTGAGTCTCAAAGACTTCCAAATGTAATCTCTTTGCTGTTTTAGGTTCTGCAGCCATGTTTGCTACTGCTTTAAATATATCCTTCCTTCCATTCCTAAGACAGGAATGTAGTTGCAGTAGTGGACAGTATTGTTAAGGGGATAATATTTTCTCTGTAGCCAAGAGTATGGGTCCTAAAGGTTGGTGCCGGGGTTTAGGAATCTCCTCAGGGCTGGAAAGGAACTTGTAGTGGGAGAGGAAGGATCACAGGGATCAAAGGAAGAAAGAGATTCTACTGAAGGAATACAAGTAGCTAGGCAATGAATTATAAAGCAGAATCACAAAGGTAATACTCTCTAGAAGACTACCCGAACCACAAGCAAACCAGCATAAGGTAAATAAGAGTACAGAGTTGAATGTTTGCTCAAAGATTGGTGTGGGAGAAATGGATTTTTATTCATTGGACACTGGCACCAGGACTGGGGGAAGAGGGAGCTATACCATAGGGAGTCTTCACCCAAACCACACCAGGACCAGTGAACTGGCAAATTGTATAACTTCAGCCATAGAGAGGGTTTTAAACTAAATAATGTGGAGCTGGAGGTGGGGAAGGGATCCCATGAGGGGGGAATTTGGTAAGTTAAAGAGAAAGGACAAGGAAATAGAGCAGGGTAGTGATAAGGATAATGAGTGTGACAGGAAGGGACAGTCTGTCAATCCTTTCAGATGCTAATAAACCTGCTGTGTATTATTATAAAAACAAAAAACTGCAGATGCTGGAAATCCAAAACAAAAACAGAAATACCTGGAAAAAGTCAGCAGGTCTGGCAGCATCGGTGGAGAAGAAAAGAGTTGACGTTTTTTGAGTCCTCATGACCCTTCCACAGATGTGGAAGGGTCATGAGGACTCGAAACGTCAACTCTTTTCTTCTCCGCCGATGCTGCCAGACCTGCTGAGTTTTGCCAGGTAATTCTGTTTTTGCTGTGTATTATTGCCACTGTGAAGGAATAGGGGCCAGTTAAATAGAATGAATGCAGGAATATTAGGTTAAAAGTTACTTTGGGTAAACTCACAGTAAAACATATTTTAACAGGAGTTAAAACAAGTTTGCAACAACAGCAAGGTTGGCTCCCTTCACAATGTGAGATCACCGAATAGAAATACACACGCCTAAAAAACAGTATTCTATGGTTCTTGTCACTACCTTAACACGCACGTATACAACACTACTCCTGATAATTAAAACCACAATCAGATAAAAGAATGCTAGACCTCAAGTCTTATTAACTTGCTGGACACTGTGCCTTAGCTTAGCAACATTGAATAACATGACTGTTAATGTAAAGCCCAGATTTCAGGAATAAATTCAAAATAACATTTCCTAAAAATTTAACCAGCACCCTCATTATAATAGGCAGTGCTTTCACTAGATATAGGATACTAATCAGGGGTGGTTCATGATTGATCAAATGAACATCCTTCATGTAACCATGAATTATACAACCCCAAAATTCATTATAAATATCTCAACCCAAACTCGAATTTTCAGATTCATTAGATTCTCGTAGGTTAACTTCAGACCTGTTCTGAACCTAGCAAATCTCACATACCCAGGGATTAAGGTAATAATAATTGAATATTTGATGGATACTCCTACTTTTTTTTTGACATGCTATGTCAGTAACAAGTAAAGTTTAAACCTAGGATTCTCTTATAGAAATAAGAACTAGCTATCTTTTCTTTTCAGGATTTAGCTAGCTTGCAATTTATACCTTTTGAATAACCACCACAGTTGCATGTTTTCTTATTATAATAAATTTGTGTGTGCTTGAAACTTTAATCATCTCATTTAGACTTCTATATGTGTCAAAGACTCACGAACCCTCACTCCAGTTCTTTTGTGGTCAGAGAACAAACATACTGAGGGGTTTCACCTGGACCCTTATAATATCCAGGAAATTACAATCTATTTAAGAAATAGTTGTTAAAAGGTCTGTCAAGGAGAAGGTTGATTTCAACCCTTCATTCAGAGGTCCGGCAGGGCTCAATACCCAGTTATGTGTCCTTGAGTCTAGCTCCCTCTGGGTGAAGTTGAGGGGAATTAAACAGAAGGTACATCGGACATTGAGTAAACTTCAAATATTACTAAAGGTTGCAATACACCACAGCACTTTCATACTTTAATTAATATTTTCACCTATTTTCTAATTATTCTGCTTTTCAACCTACTCAATTACGCAAGATGACTGATTTTGAATTAAGGGACAGGATGTAGCTAAGAGGGAGATTGATTATTGAAGGCTCATTACATCTCAATGCTAAAAGCTGCAACAGCAAAATACTGAGCTCATTAATGGCCATGACTCATAGATTCAGCGCAAATGACGATTCCTCATTTATGTTACACAGTTGGGAGTTCAAGCAGTTACTTATGACCTACTGTGAAACACTGTACCAGAGTACTTGAGCAAGGTTGTTGGGCTGTGTCATGTGATGACATTGTACCCACAAGTGTCAAGTAGTTGTTAGCTGTTACATAAGGAAAGAAAGATTTGCATTTATATGGCACCCAACCAGAGCATTTTACAGTCAATGCAGTACTTTTCAATCATAGTTACCAATGTAAGAACATAAGATATAGAGTCTGCTCCACCATTCAATACAATCATGGCTGATCTTCTACTTCAACTCGACTTTCCCACCCACTCCCCATTTCCCTTCATTCCCCAAGTGATTGAAAATCTATTAACCTCTGTCTTGAATATATTCCACGATGGAGCATCTACAACCCTCTGGGATAGACAATGCCAAAGATTCCCAAAGATTGAGTGAAGAAACTTCTCCTCATCTCAGCCTTAATGATTAACTCCTTATCCTGGGACTGTGGCCCCATGTTCTGGATTCTGCAGCCAGGGAAGGAGCTTATCAGTATCTACCTTGACCGCACCTCCAACAATGTAGCTTAAGCCCCTTCAGAATATTGTATGTTTCAATGAGGTTACATTTCATTCTTCTAAACTCCTGAGGATATAGGCTCAATTTACTCAGCCTCTCATCATAGGGAAACCCTCTCCTCCCAAGAGCCAAACTAGTAGATCTTTGTTGTACCACCTCCAAGCAAGTAAAGCCTTTGTTAAATATGGGGGCCAAAACTGTGGACAGTACTCCAGTTGTGATCTCACCAAAGCCCTATACAACTGTAGCAAGACTTCCCTCATGCTTGTACTCCAATCCCTTTGCAATAAAGGCTAACATGCCTTTATAATGTAACACAGCAAACAATATGGCCTCAAACAGCCATGGCATAATGACTGGATAATCTGTTCTACTGACGTTCATTAAGCAACAAATTTCGGCCAGAACAGCAGAAACAAACCCCCCTGAACTTGTTCAAACAGTGACGCGGGAGTTTTTAGGTCCACCCCAGCAGGCAAATGAGACCTCAATTTAACGCCTCATCTGAAACTCAAACAATGTAGCACTCCCCTCAGCGTTGCAGTGAGAGTGAATGTCAGCCCAGCTTATATGCTGAGGACACTGGAATTACCTGGCATTTAACCCTACAGCCCTCCGACTCAAAGGCAACCAATTGAGCCAAGGCTGGCACAACATAAACAGCGATATGGTCATCCTGCCCTTCTCCCTTGGGGATTAGCAAGAAGTGAAGTAGTGTCGGACAGATCAGGAAGGAAAAAGATTTAGGGTGGGATTTTCCAAACCCGCGATGCCTGCCAGGAGTCAATGGGACCAACTGCTGGTCCATCACCTTTTCCATCCCACCCGCTATGATTCCTGCGGTGGGTGGGACGGGAAAATCCCGCCCTTAATCTTCGGCCTCTGCTGAATTAGCTGATCTGAGCTGAGGCAGCTGTAGGTGTTTTACAATTGGCCTTAGCACCCCTAAGAGAGGTGCTAAGAGAGAGGAAAGAGGACCATTATCTGTAGCTTGCAAAGTGCTTTCTTTAAATGTTTAAACTTCAGACAGAAATGTAATCCTTTGCAGGTTTCAACTTGCTTTGGGAAGCACAAACATTAAATAAATACCATGATTAAATGGATTTGAGCATTGACAACAGGACCAGTTGTGGAGCAGGGGGATTAAAAATATAAATCCAAGCTAACATTCCCGTCAATTATCCAGTAATGTATATTGGAAGGAGCATGTGTGAAGAAGTCAAGTACAAATGTCAACAGGCTTTGTTGAGATGCCCCGACTGTGGAAGAATTTTCCAGAATTCATATCTAGGGTAAAGTGTGCATGGAGTTGACTCCAGGAATTGAATCTAAGATCATCCTGGTCTATATGACTCAGTTGCATACCAAGCACCGCATTTTTTCACTAGACCACCAAACAATTTTATTTATATCCTACTCGGGCCCCCTCCCACAACTCTTTCTCCGGTCCATCACTGACACTTCCCTTCCCTTCCTTGACCTCTCTGTCTCAATCTCTGGTGATAGACTGTCCACCAATATCCATTACAAGCCTACCGACTCCCACAGCTACCTCGACTACAGCTTCTCATACCCTGCTTCCTGTAAGGACTCCATCCCATTCTCTCAGTTCCTTCGCCTCCATCGCATCTGTTCTGATGATGCTACTTTCAAAAACAGTTCCTCTGACATGTCCTCCTTCTTCCTTAACTGAGGTTTCCCACCCACGGTGGTTGACAGGGCCCTCAACCGTGTCTGGCCCATCTCCCGAGCATCCACCCTCTCACCTTCCTCTCCCTCCCAGAAACATGATAGGGTCCCCCTTGTCCTCACTTATCACCCCACCAGCCTCCGTATTCAAAGGATCATCCTCCGCCATTTCCGCCAACTCCAGCATGATGCCACCACCAAACACATCTTCCCTTCACTCCCCCGGCGGCATTCCACGGGGATCGTTCCCTCTGGGACACCGTGGTCCACTCCTCCATCACCCCCTACACCTCAACCCCCTCCCGCGGCACCTTCCCATGCAACCACAGAAGGTGCAACACCTGCCCCTTTACTTCCCCTCTCCTCACCGTCCAAGGGCCCAAACACTCCTTTCAAGTGAAGCAGCATTTCACTTGCACTTCCCTCAATTTAGTCTACTGTATTCGCTGCTCCTGATGCAGTTTCCTCTACATTGGAGAGACCAAACGCAGACAGGGTGACCGCTTTGCGGAACACCTTCGGTCTGTCTGCAAGCATGACCCAGACCTCCCTGTCGCTTGCCATTTCAACACTCCACCCTGCTCTCATACCCGCATGTCCATCCTTGGCTTGCTGCATTGTTCCAGTGAAGCTCAACGCAAACTGGAGGAACAGCACCTCATCTTCCGACTAGGCACTTTACAGCCATCCGGACTGAATATTGAGTTCAACAATTTCAGGTCCTGAATTCTCTCCTCCATCCCCACCCTCTTTCCGATTCCCCCTTTTTCCAATAATTTATAATTTTTTTTTAAATATATATATATATTTTTACCAACTATTTTTAAATTTATTTTGATCTATTGTTTTATCTCCACCATTTAACCCATTTCGATCCCTTCTCCCCACCCCACCCCCACTAGGGCCATCTGCCACTAGCTTGTCCTGCTTGCTACCCTTAATGTCCCCGTTAGCACATTCCTTAGATAATATCATCACCATCAACACCTCTTTGCCCCTTTGTTCATGACATCTTTGGCAACCTCTTATTTGCCTCTACCTATCACTGGCCCCCTATCCAGCTCTATCTATCCCACCCCCCTCTACCAGCTTATATTTCACCTCACATCAACTGTGTTCCTTTCCGCAGATGCTGAGTTTTTCCAGGTATTTTTGTTTTTGTTTCAGATTTCCAGCATATGCTGTATTTTGCTTTTATATAATTGTATTTATATTGTGCCTTGAATGTAATGAACTGTCCCAAAGTGCCTCACAGAAACATTTTAAAGCAAAATTTAACACCAAGTCACATAAGATGTTAAGGCAAATGACCAAAAGCCTGGTCAAAGAGATATGTTGAAATTGGAGTCTTAAAGGAGGGAAGAGAGGTAGAAAAGCAGAGGGGATTAGGAAGGGATTTTCACAACATAGGGCTTAGGCTTCTGAAGGCACAACCACAAACGGTGGAGAAACTCAAATTGGGGATGCTTAATAGACCAGGACTAGATGAATGAAGAGACCTTGAACGGTAATGGGGCGAGAAAAGATTACAGAGATGAGCAAAGGATGGGGCGATAGACGGATTTGAAGGATGAAAATTTTAAAATAGAGGTTTGCTTGACCAGGAGTCGATGTAGGGGGACTCGATGGGAGTGAGGACACAGGCAGCAGAATTTCGGATGACTTCAAGTTTAGAGGGTAGAATCTGGGAGATGGTGCAGCCATGTGCTAGAATAATCAAATCATTCCTGCAAGTATAACATCCCCTACATATTATAGCCCAACAGCCCTTTACAGCTTTACACATTTGTTCCAAAGGCAATCAGACAGTGTTCTGCAATAGATATAAACCATAAGCTGCTTCAACTCCCACTTATGTAATATAAATTGAGGGATGGACCATTTACAGTGCTATGTACATCAAGCTCTTTGATAACCAGTATTTTGTCACTGCGGCTTTCAGAAAATGTAATCATCTTCGATTACATGAATTATTAAAGGACTGCTGGCTCTGGAGCTCTCCGTGAATCAACATTTCCGGAGCCCAGGGAAAAAAGTCTGACTCTATCTTACAAGATTCTTCAACTGGCCCTGTTCATTCATTTAGGATGACTTCAAGTAAATTGGAGGTAAAGAGCTATAGTTTTCATCCTAGGCTGGACTAAGCTTAATTATTACTTTCAACCTCATTCTTGTAGGTGCTTTCATATCTGAAAACCCAAAATGGTGAATTTGTAGCAAATCATTAATTAGATCTCTCTAAGAATCTCTTAGCATCTCTCAAGAAGAGCTCAATTAAGTATACTTTCTTCACGTTAGGTTTTTCCTATTGCTTTGGAGAATAGAGGGAAGAGTTTCTTCTTTCCAACTAACACCCGCTTTAGTTGATACAGTACAGTAGTTTTGGTGGGGTTCTCATGTACACATTTACTCTGTGAGAGGAACATTTTCATCAATCTTTGGTGTCACTCGAGGCTTGGTAATTTCGCAGCCATATCTTGCAGCCTCCTGGCCACAGTTTAATCTAAATAACCTGCTCTTAAGAGGACCCATGGCTTTTAGCATTTTAAAGACATGCATTATCTTCTGACTGAGCTTCATCTCCAGTATTTTGCACACCAGAAGCATTTTATTCAATTATTGCTTTGTACCTTGCTGCTAACCATAAATATATGTACTTGCAAGGACTCCTCCACAGCATAAAATCAAGCCTTACAATTCCAAATTCTAGTTAAATATTTCTGGCTTTAAAAAAACAGACAATAAACTGGTCTAGCACAGAACTGCTTTCAATGGATCAATCATTTCTGCAACCTTCAACATAATTAATCACACCAACCTCCTTCAATACCTCTCCTCAGCTCAGCATTATTTTCCTCACTTGGTTCAAATCGCCTATCTGATCATTGCCAGATGTTCTCTAGCAATGGCTTCTCTTCCCACTCTAGTACCATTACCTCCACACTCCCCCAGGGATTTATCTTTATTACCTTCCACTTCATTCAAATGCTGCAGCGGTTCAAGAAGGTGGCTCGTCACCAACTTCTCCACAGCAATTAGGGATGAGCAACAAATGCTGGCCTTGCCAGTGATGCTAACATCCAATGAGAGGATAAAAAAATAAAGCTCAGACTGCACCCTCTCTCTTAACTTCTTCCATCTCTACAATCCTCTTCGCTAAATGCTCAGGACTTTTGGCTTTTGCTTCGTACATATTCCCCTCCCTTCACAATTGTACTTTCAGTCACCTAGGCCCTCCTCTCTCTCAATCCTTTCCTAAACCCCTCTCAATTTTCACCTCCCTTAAGGCCCACCTTTTTTGAGCAAGTTTTTTTGATTACCCTCAGCTCTTTGGCTCAGCACTTATTTTCTTGATTACACTTCAGTGATTATGCCTGCTCTAAAGGCTTTATGTAAATGGAAACTGTTTCCGTCAGTGCTGTGAGGACAATAATTTCCGTGTATTTTTCCCATTAACATCAGTTTCTATACTCAGAGAATCTCATCCATCAGTGAAATGTATGCTATGCATTATATAAAGGCTAGAGGGAACGAAGTGATAGAAATGGAGCAGAAAGAGATGGAAAAGCCAAAAGTGTGAAAATTGAATAAAGAAGTGATTGACAATGGTTGACAGGAAGAAATGGAAAAGCAACGAGCAAAGAAAACAGAGTGATTGAGAAAGAGGCAAGAACCAAACTGATTGCAAAGAAAGAGTGAAAGAAACCCAATACCTTGGGCGGAATTGTCCCACGTTTGCAGTAACTGTGTTAGTGGGTGGGACAAAGGGCGTTTTACCCACTGACCACAACGACAGTTTTTGCTCCCTATTCTCCCAATCCCACCTCGTTAATCATGCATTCCAGGGAAACATGCTGTTTGACTGGCGGGCGACCTCCCATTCACCCATCACACCATCACCACGTTGCTTCCCCACGACGGGTGCCATATTTAAAGTGCAGACCTCTCAGTGCTTCCAGCCCAGGACTGCGGCACAGAAGACATGACCCCGAAAGGCAAGAAGACTGCAGCCCCCTGATTCAGTGATGCATCCCTGGGACACCTTCAGATACCGTTGGAGACCATCGCAATGTCCTCTGCCCCCACTCTGGCCGCAGGAGGTCCAGTAGTGTCGCCACTCCAGCTTGGGAGGTGATGGCAGTGGTGGTCAGTGCCAATGCCGCACAGAAGAGGTTGGCCATCCAGTGCAGAGAGAGGATGAATGATCTCATCCATGCTGCCAGGGTAAGGCAACCATCTCATCACTCTAAACCCACCCATTCACAAGCCCATCACACATTCACTGGCATCTCACTCACTGCCAGCTCAAGAGACATCACCACCCACTCTCTCACACACACCCTCACATCTCCATCTGGCCTCATCTCCTCTGGAGATGCCTCCTCAGCCCTCACCATCTTGAGGCCACTTGCACAGATCAACATGTGTCACCACACACACCCTGGGATACCTCCCTTCCCCAGTAATGCCCTAGCCCTGCAGCCTCTTCCCTTAACTGAGGCAACTTCTCCCCCTTCCCCAAGCAAGCCACGTCCCAGCAACCATTGAAAAGCCACCACCGTCTTACGGCTGGTCCCTCAAGTGGAGACTGCCCATGAGACCCCTGACGGTGATGTGGTGCTGCCTGTGAAGCCTGAAGCTGATGATTGCGAGTGCTGCCTGAAGCAAGGTAGGTAAACAAACCTTAAAGTCCCGAGCGAAGTGCAACTCACCAGTTGCACATTGCTTATGTACAGTTGTAAAATGTGTCGGCGTGCAATCACAGCAACATGTCCAGCTGATCCAGCATGGGGTGGGGGTGGGGGTGGGGGAGGTGGTGTAATTCTGGTGAGCAGGGCTTATAACGATATGCAGATGTGTTACAATGAAGTTCCCAATGTGGAGCGGCGTGCCACTGACAGGCGGAGCAGACGATTGGGAAACCGATTTTTGGCCTTCCCACCATATTGTTCACTCATGCCCGCCATGACACCCGATGCCAGCGGGCATGGAAAATTTCGCCCATTGTCAATATTGTAATATTATTGTGGGCCAAAATTTTCCATGTGAGAACAAATCAAGTAAAATGCAAAGACCATTTTGAGTAGCTTTGTGCATCAAAGAGGGAAAATAAAAAGAATAAAGTTTGCCGTTTGCAGGAAAGTTTGCTCAAGGAACCGCATGGAAAATATTATATTTTCCACAGATATTTCAATTAGTAGCTGTTGTCACCCACTTGATCATTAAATGTAATTAAAGAATGCATTGCACTCAATTACTCTCTCCATTAACAAATCTGTTCAGCAAAATACATGTCGCATCCAATAAATTAAATTATTGGCTCCTATTTCACATCTCCTGCAATTTTTCATGAGATCTGGGTTGGTTCGGTCTGGGAATTTGCCCTGGAATGAACGTTGCAACATTCCCAGCTCCGTCCCTTTCCATTTCCTGGTTCACCTGGTTTGAATGTTAGGAATTAGGCCCAAGCATCCAGAATCCCCAGTTCAGTACAGAGATCCAGGCTGAAATGTTGTGTGCATTTCCATGTTGTGGCAGGCATGTTCTGCCCCAAGATTGACACAACTCCTTGGTCTCTGGTGGGGAGCCCCTCAGAATGTTAGTGGCCCCGATCCAGGCCAGCCAGGCTCAGAGCCACATTTCCGTGGTGAACATAATGTTCTCTCCCTCCCTTTCCAGATATTGGTGTCCCCAACCAAAGGAAGGCACAATACCCCGGTTATTCTGTCGACATGTAAGATATCGTTAACAACAAATGCCAACTAAAATAACTCATTCTGCAGGTCGCTGATATTGTTCGATCAAGTCATCCTTGTTTACAAAGGCGATAATGTAAATTTGAGTAAAATTCATATGACAAGCTCACAACCTAGATGATTAGCATACAATAACTCTGTGCTTAAGTGGCAATTGTAACATCTAGTTTAAGAATACAGCCTTCATATTATAGAGCCCTGGTTTTCAAAATTTTCTATATGGGGTGGAAACGGCCACAAAAATTAAGATTTCCAAGAACTCTTGCGTATAACAGAAAAATGATTGTGTCAGCTACCCAAATGCAACAGTGCTTTAACTATAGAAAGCCTTTTATGTACAGTAACAGAAATAACACATTAATAGGCCCACAAATACACAAATCTGATGACTCTCAAGATTCTCTTAAAAGTTCCTCCATGTCTTGGTGCCCCAGTTTGAAATCTTAAGCTATGAATTCCTTCAGGAAAATTATTGAAGCAGTTGTTCAACTTTTATTTTTAAGTTTGCTTCAGGTTCTGGAAAGTAAAATTAACCTAACCACCACTACCTTTTAATAATGCTGCGTTAGATGTGACAACCAAGTAAATGGATTGAGTACAGTAACAAATGTGTGCATGTGGTGTCCAAACAGCAACAGTAACACTCAATATCGTGATAAAAACAAAAAAACTGCGGATGCTGGAAATCCAAAACAAAAACAGAATTACCTGGAAAAACTCAGCAGGTCTGGCAGCATCAGCGGAGAAGAAAAGAGTTGACGTTTCGAGTCCTCATGACCCTTCGACAGAACTTGAGTTTGAGTCCAAGAAAGAGTTGAAATATAAGCTGGTTTAAGGTGTGTGTGTGGGGGGGCGGAGAGATAGAGAGACAGAGAGAGGTGGGGGTGTGGTTGTAGGGACAAACAAGCAGTGATAGAAGCAGATCATCAAAAGATGTCAACGACAATAGTATAATAGAACACATAGGTGTTAAAGTTAAAGTTGGTGATATTATCTAAACGAATGTGCTAATTAAGAATGGATGGTAGGGCACTCAAGGTATAGCTCTAGTGGGTTTTTTTTTTATATAATGGAAATAGGTGGGAAAAGGAAAATCTTTATAATTTATTGGAAAAAAAAAGGAAGGGGTAAACAGAAAGGGGGTGGGGATGGGGGAGGGAGCTCACGACCTAAAGTTGTTGAATTCAATATTCAGTCCAGAAGGCTGTAAAGTCCCTAGTCGGAAGATGAGGTGTTGTTCCTCCAGTTTACGTTGGGCTTCACTGGAACAATGCAGCAAGCCAAAGACAGACATGTGGGCAAGAGAGCAGGGTGGAGTGTTAAAATGGCAAGCGACAAGGAGGTTTGGGTCATTCTTGCGGACAGACCGCAGGTGTTCTGCAAAGCGGTCGCCCAGTTTAAGTTTGGTCTCTCCAATATCGTGATCAGTTAAAACTAAGTCATGGGTCTTTCTCGACAGCAGTTACAAGCTTCTTGTGCTTGTAAATAGAGTATAAATGAGTAATCTCACCAAAGAACTTGTCACACTCACTTATTGCCCACAGTGAAAATACAGACTCAATTCTGCTTTATTTTTAGAGATTCTCTATAGATGGAATGCTTGAAGACTTCACAAATGCAACATGCTGTATAAAGAAGAGAACAAAATGGATTGAGTGCTAAAGTTAATGACACTCATGCTGATGTACTTGATGTATCTTCCTCATGTAGACAACATTGGTATAAAATAGAAGTAGCTAAGGACACTAAGACACGAGTGTAGTGGAGGAGCAATGAAGGGCCATCAAGATAATCTCAAGATAAGATAGGTGGAGGACAGAATGGGACAAGGTGCCACAGTAAAGGGATGGGAAAGATTAAACGCAAAGAAAGAGATTGATTATCTCTACATCTTATCTAAATCCTTCCCCCACTCCCCGCCACCTCACCTCCCTATCCTAGCATCTTTTCCTGCTTGTTCCATCTCCCTTATTCAGCCCTAGGGTTCTCCTCTCAATCTTCCATCTGTGCTTGTTCTCTTCGCCGCTCACTGCTTCAGTACCAGCATTTCATATATTGGAAATATCACTTGTATGAAGATAAATTGCATTCACATTAACAGCACTGTTGTATTTGTGTGACCCCCAAGAAATCATCCCCACATTATATTTTTCTTTATCTATCACTTGGTTTATCCAACATTCTGTGTTTGATATATAATTGATTGCAAATAAACCTTCTGTCAGCTTTTAACTCTTAAAAGTCAATTCACAACCAAACACCCCAACTGAGATAATGGACCAATCCATAACCAAAGACTCCCATAGAGACAATGGACCAATCTGGTCAGGAGTGGGAAATACTCTGCGCAAGGTGACCATCATGCTCCTTTAACCTATACACAGTGTCTACTGTTCTTTCCTATGCTTCAGGTAAGATGATATATTTCTATTGTTGTACAGAACAACCAAGCAACAAAAGATGCTTACTCGTGATATGTTTATCTTATGCTGAAGATGTTCTGGACATTATGATTTACATTGACTTTACTTAGAAAAGCTGGTTCTATGCATACAGTTTGATTATTTCCAATGCCTAGGAAAGCCATAAAATACATAATAAAGATTGAGTTCAATACTGGAATGCATTTTTAATGCTTTGTTTATTATGGTTTAATCCTAATGATCAGTTGGATATAGTCTTAAAGTTGAATAAGCCATGAATATAACTGTTTTGGTATCAACAGAAGTGTATATGTTATGTAAAGCTTATTTGGTTTGTTAGAGGGACATATAAAATGATAACAATGCAATGAGTTTGGACTATTGCATCTGACTAGTTGTTCAATGTGCTTGTACTTAATGAATGGTTACGCTGTTGTGCATTAAATCAACAGTCACTCCCTTCTGCTACTTCACTTTATACACAGCGTCTCCTGTTCCTTATTCTGTTTCAGGCAAATACAACACATCATCACTCAGTCCCACACCCACTCCCCCCACTCTCCACCCATCCCCCCACCCCCCAACACCTCCCACCCATCCCCCACTCCCTGCCCACCCCCCATCCCATTCCCTGCCCATTCACCCACAGCCCCATCCCCTCCCACCCCTCCCCAACTCCCCCACCCCCATCCCACTACCCACCCAGCCCACTCCCACTTCACCCCAACTCCACTCCCTCTTCCCACTCACCTCACCCTCCCTCTTCCCACTCCCCACCACCCCCTTTCCCTCCGCCCCACTCCACCCATTCCCAAACCATCACCCCACCTCCCCCTCCCTCTCCCCCTCCTTCTCCCCCTGCTCCCCCACCCCTCTCCTCCCACTCCCCCCTCACACTGCACCCCTCCCACTCCTCCCTCTCTCCACCCCACCTGCTCCCACCCACCTCTCTCCCACTCCGCTTGCCCTACTCCCCTCTCACTGCCCTTCCCTTACTCCCCCAACACCAGCCATCCCCCAATCCCACCAATAGCCACCCCACCACCCCCCGTCACTCCCCCATGGCTCCCCGCCCATCCCCCCATCCCCTCCCACCCCTCCCCCACTCCGCCCCACACTCTCCCACTCCAGCCCCCACACACCCTTCTCGCACTCACCCCAGCACACCCCTTCCCCGCTGCCCCCCACTTCTCTCCCACTCCCCCCACTCCCATTCCACCACCCCCCTCCCCGTCCCCTCCCCTCCGACTCCCCCAACCCCTCCTACTCCCACTCCCCCATCCCCCAACCCCTCCGACTCCTACTCCCACCCACCTTCCCCCACTCCCCCCACACCTGCACTTAACCCAGTCCCACCATCCCCCGCACCATTCTCCCAATCCCCCACCCACATCACTCTCCCCCCTCCCACACCTGCACTCCCCCCACTCCCCTCCCACTCATCCCCCCTACTTTCCAATGCCCTCTCCCAATTACACCCTCCCACTCCCCCTAACTCCCCTCACACGGCCCCCACTCCTCCCCATCACCCCCTACCCCCAACCTACTCCCACTCCCCCATTCCCATCCCCCCCCAACCCCCTCCCACTCCACCCCCACTTCTTCCACTCTCCCCACCATTGCCACTCCCACTGCCCTGCCCCCCACCCACTCCCATTCCCTGCCACCCTCCCTCCCACTTCCACCCCACCCTCCCCCCAACTCCAACCCCGTCCCCGCCTCCTCCCACTCCCCCCACACCCTTCCATTCTCTCCTCCCACTCTCCCCCCACATCTCCCTCCTACTACTACCCCCCACCCTCTTCACACACTCCCCCCTCCCACTCCCCCAACCCCCAATCCCACCCACTAACTCCCCCACCCACTTTCCTCTCGCCTCCCATTGCCAAACCCCCATCCACCGCCCCCCCCTCCTCTGTCTCACTCCCCCACTCCCTTCCCACTCCACTTCCCCCACACCCTCTCCCCCTCCCTCCCACTCCTTCCCCCAACCCACCTCCTACTCCCATCACCCCCTCCCAAATCCACCCACCCCCCTCCCACTCCACCCCATCCCATAGCCCTCGTACACACACCCGCCTTCCCAGCTTCCCTTTATACTCCCACCAACTCCCTTTCCTCTCCCCCAACATTCCCACTGCCCCTCCCCACCCCCACCACTCCCACCCTCACGCTCCCTCCCGGACCTCCCCCCCTCACACTCCACCAACCATCCCACAACCCTCCCACATCCCCCGCCCCCCCTTCCCACGCCCTTCTATCCCCTTCCCTCTCCCTCCACTCCCCCTTCCCACTCTTGCCACTAACCTCCCGTGCTTCCCCCACCCACTCCCCTCTCTCACACTCCCCCCCCCCCCCCCACCCGACACTATTCCTCCCCCCCTTCCCTCCCCCCACCCCAGCACTCTTCCTCCCCCCAGCAGTCTTTCCATCCCTCCACTACTCCCCCCCCCTAGCACTCTTCAACACCCCCCCCCCAACCACCACCCCACCACCCCCCCGCCGGTACTCTTTTTCCCCCTCAACCACCTACCCCCCGGTACTCTCTTTCTCCCCCCCACCCCGCCTCCCCAACACTTTCTTTCTGCCCCCCCCCCCCGACCCGTCACTCCCCCCTTGCACTCACTCCTTACACGCACCCCCATCACACGCCCTACCCTCCACCTCCAACCCCCCTCCCATTCCCCTCCAACCCCTCCCCCACTCCAGGCAGGTGCAACATCTTCTGTGATTCCTTATCCAAACATCCTGTCTGTGATATAATTAACATATTAGTAAAGAATGCTGTTATGGAGTTTGAGAATTTAACATCTTTTACACACTCCGTCCACTAGAGTACCAATGTACACAATATACAATAGTATTGGCTCCAATTCCCCAATTCCCCTGAGCTCCAGGTTTCAAATGGCCCAGGATGCAATGTTATGAGAGGAGTCAAACCCTAACCTGATGGGGGAGAGAGGGGGGCAATAGGAGAAAGCAGATCAGGGCTGGCTCTATCGTTTGTCTCCTAGAGCCCACTAACATTAGCCACTGATGAAGCATTAACCAAGGAATAAGTTGCTTTTCCACCTATTGGGTACTGATGATGGATAGCTTTGGAAGAATTACAGAGATTCACATTAACACATTGAAAAAGACTTGCATTTATACAACGCCCCCAGATCTCACAAAGTGCTTCACAGCCAATGATGTACTTTTTGAAGTATAGGCACTGTTGCATAGTAGGAAATTCAGCAGCCAATTGGCACACAGTGCAATCCCACAAACAGCAATATGATAATGACCAGATCATTTATTTTTTGACATATGACTGTTCAGAAGTGAAGTGCAGATTGCAATCTGGTGTTACTGATGTTGGAAATTAGCATCTGCATCTGTCTTCAACCCTTCACACAAACAGTAACATTTTGGGGCCTGGTAAATTTGTCAACATTTACTAACTGAAAGCTCACCCTTTGCCTTCAATGCTTCTTTGTTCTCGTTTATGCTCCACTTCATTCTTGTCAAAGTCCTCACCACAATCCTACTCTATCCTATCCAAGTTCAGCTGCCAATACACCAGGCTGGGGCCTTTGTCTCCTCACTAATAGCAGTGATCCCGGACACTATACTGTAAGCAGGAATTCTTGGAAGAACAAGAGTCACTGCAATAGTGGCCAGACCCATGTTAAGAGAGGATTCCCAGTTTTTCCCATTAGGAGGCAGGCTCAGAAAGAACTGGGGTGCCAGGAAGGAGATCAATGGGTGCAAACAAAGGCGGGATATGAATGGCAATGAAGGAGGGACAAAATATGGGAATAAGAGGGAAATGGATAGCAGTAAAGGGTCAACAGATATCAATAATTGTCTGGAATAACAACTAGTACAGAAGAAGATGATTGTGGTAGTTGGAGGCCAATCATCTCAGCCAGGACATTGTTGCAGGAGTTCCTCAGGGCTGTGTCCTGGACCCTACCATCTTCAGCTGCTTTATCAATTACCTTCCCTTCATCATTAGGTCAGAAATGGGGTGTTCACTAATGATTACACAATGTTCAGTTCTATTCGTAACTCTTCTGATACTGAAGCAGTCCATATCCACATGCAGCAAGACCTGGACAATATTCAGGCTTGGACTGATAAGTGGCAACTAACATTTGTATCAACACATACCAGACAACACTATCTCTAACAAGAAAGAATCTAACCATCTCCCCTTAGCAGTCAACAGCATTATCATCCCTGATTCTCCCATCATCAACATCCTGGGGGTCACCATTGACCAGAAACTACTGGGCCAGCCAAAAAAATACTGTAGCTACAAGAGTAGGTCAGAGGCTGGGAATTCTGTAGCGAGCAACCCATTCCCTGATTTCCCAAAGTCTTCCTACCAACTACAAGGTACAAGTCAGGAGTGTGATGGAATTGTCTCTACTTGTCTGGATGAGTGCAGCTCCAACATCTCTCAAGAAGCTCAACATCCTCCCAGGAGAAACAGCACGCTTGCTTGGCACCCAATCCAATACTTTAAACATTCACTCCCTCCACCACTGTCAGTGGTGTGTACTCTCTACAAGACGCACTGCTGCAACTCACTAAGGCTTCTTCAACATCACCTTCCAAACCTGCAACCTCTACTGCTTAGAAGGACAAGGGAGCAGGCATATGGGAACATCACCACCTGCAAGTTCCCTCCTAAGCCACACTCCAACCTTCTCAAGGGCAATTAGGGATGGGTGATAAATGCTGGTTTTGCCAAGGTTGTCCACATCCCATGAATGAATAAAATAGAGGAACTAGATGTCATTAAGAGGGAATTGGATCACATTAAGGCAAACATTGGAAACAGTAAAGGAGAGAACTGGGTGGTAATGAAGAGGAAGAGGGCTGGGGAAATGAAAGGAACTGGGAAGGGGCAGAAGTAGGACAGATACTTTGTGTAAAATGAGGAAACATTGTACCAGCTTGAACCAAGTGGGAGTGGAGAGAAGGGGTGCCAACCTGGACAGGAGGGCAGAAGGGCGCTAGCTTGAATGGGTAGCAGTTTGAGCTGAGTTAGTGGGGAGAAGGGTTTAGAATTGGAAGTTTTGTAGGAGGGGGGAAAGCCTCCATGAAAAGGTACAGAGCAGGATGTGGTGCAGTGGCTCCATGAACTGGAACTGGAAGGAGTAGTGCAGAGGGATTGGATATAGCACAGTGACTGCCGAGGTTAATTTTGTGGAAGTTTACCATTTTGCCTGTCAAAAATATAAATCTCACTTGGATTTAATTATTTTTAAATTTAAAACATCAATTAGTCAAAAAAATTAAAGGTGCTGAGAATTAACCTGAATACATCGTTTACATATAAAGATGCAAAGCATTCCAAGGAACATACCCCAGAAACAAACTATCAATTTCATTTCTGTCAGCATTTGAATTTCCTTTTTCATAATGTTCTCACCCACCATCTTCAGTGCACGTGACAGATGTTGGACATTTTAGGTAATGAGACTCAGGTAACTACATTTTTCACACATCATAGTCTTAGAATGAGCCCCACTCTGGAACTGGAAGATGGGCTCTGACAGCACTTTTGAAGCAGTTGATCAGCTTTTGGTACTTTTTTTAGGTTAGTATAAATGACTAAAACATAAGATAACTTGCTTTTTGTACCATATGAATCAAATGGAGATAGCTAGAAGTAATTAGGCACCACAAAATGCAATATAATGTTGTCGCTTATAATTGTTATTCTGAGCCATGCCTACATTTCCCAGTTTCTGACTCACAAAGACTATTGTTGAGGTTTCTTATAAACCAGGTCATCTCAATTATGTCATGCTCTATCAAGAGGTGTTGGCAAATAACCAGAGGAAGGTTGTGAGAAATAAAATAGTGCTTGAAAAGCTTAGAAGGCACAGCAGCATCTGTGGAGAGAGAAATGTGATGGAATAATCTCCACCTGCCTGGGTGAGTGCAGCTCCAACAAAACTCAAGAAGCTTGACACCATCCAGGACAAAGATCACATCTACAAACATTCAATCCCTCCACCACTGACGCACAGTAGCAGCAGTGTGTACCATCTACCAGATGCACTGCAAGAACTCACCAAGGCTCTTGAGACAGCGCCTTCCAAACCCATGACCACTACCATCCAGAAGGACAAGGGCAGCAGACACATGGGAACACCACCACTTGCAAGTTCTCCTCCAAGCCCCTCATCATCCTGACTTGCAAATATATCGCCATCCCTTCACTGTAACTGGGTCAAAATCCTGGAACTCCCTTCCTAACAGCACTGTGGGTGTACCTACACCACATGGACTGCAGCGGCTCAAGAAGGCAGTTCACCACCACCTTCTCAAGGGCAACTAGAGATGGGCAATAAATGCTGGCCCAGCCAGCAATGCCCACATTGCATGAATGAGTGAAGAAAAGAAACAGAATTAATGTTTTGAGTCCAATGTGACTCTTCGAAGTTGTAAGTCTGCTTTTAGAGTTGTAATAACAGTGTTATCTGCACTTTTAATAATTCCAACTTTGTTAGCGATCTAGAATGCCTGAAAAATGTTCTCTTTGATGAGGTGAAGCAAGGGGAAGGCAATTATCCACACATCAGTTATTTCTACAGTCAGATTCACATGGTCATTATCATTTCAATTAATATTAAATTTCACAGAATAAAAGGTATTATTAAAATGGGCTACAATATCACAAATCTTACTGAAACTTAAAACGGCAAATACTAAATGGAGTATGATTTTAAAATGCCTCACAAAGATAGAAAATTGATATTTCTTTTCATTAGTGCCAAAATAATCACATAATGAGGTCTAATTAATTGATACAGCTCCAGTAAAGAGAGAGCTTGCATTTATATAGCACCTTTAGTACCTCAAGAAGTGCTTTACAGTCAATGAAGTACTTCTTGAAGTGTGGTCATCATTGCAATGTAGGAAGCAGGGCAGCCAATTTGCACACAACAAGTTCCCACAAACAGCAACGAGATATAGGGATCGGGTGAGAAAATAGAGCTGGAGTCAAAGATCAGCCATCATCTTATTGAATGGTGGCAGAACAGACTCACAGCGGCCATATGGCCTACTCTTGCTCCTATTTCTTATGTTCTTCATGATGAGATAATCTGTTTTGGGTGATGTTAGTTGAGAGGTAAATATTGGCTGGAAACTAGGGAGAACTTCTCTGTCCTTCTTTAAAATAACGCCATGAGATCTTTTACTTCTACCTGAGAGGGTTGATCAATCCTAAGCCTAATGGAGCAGTTTATGTTCTTAAAAAAATCAGTTATCCTATGTTTAAGAATAAGGCATTTAAATTTCCAACTGAAGGAAACTGAGGAGATTATCAAGACTGGAATTTATTTCAATAAATCTTTTGATAACTTATCATAAGCAGGTAATAGAACATTTACTTTCACTTTGATGCACTTCAAAGTTAATCATGCAGTTATCACAGTCTATATTGAAAAATACTGGTTTCAAGTGCGACTTTTTTGTATCTTGGCAAAGGGACCTTCATCTTGGCACTTCAAAATAGCCAAATGTAGAAGGGCAGAAAAAACTGACAAAAGACATGGAAGGATGCATTAAGTCAATGGCCCAGATTTTGTTGAAAAATAATGTATTTGAATGATGCATGTCGATGTCAATGCATAAAACAACCAACAACCTGTGGCCAAGGAGAAAAAAATGGCCTGTGAATTGCGAATCACCACAAGTTGCTAAGCCCATCTGTGCCACTCCATATTAGCTTTGGAAAAACAGCACTTTGCCCTTAATTTCCCCATGAGTTCCATTAAGTTGCTGCATTTGCACATTAATTGCCCATTAAACTTGCCACAGAAGCTTATTAATTAATAGTGCATGTACCCTTTTTAGAAATGTGATGATTCTTGAAGATAATCAACCTCTTTTGCACAGAAAGTGAACAATTAAAAATGTGAAGCCTCATTCCTCCAGGTGGTGAATTTTTCATGACTAGTTAAAAAACGCCAAACTTTAATTTATTTTCTTGTTTTTTCTTTGTGCTTTTTCTCTCTCTCTCTCCCTTTTAATCCAACCTTCCTTTCCCTCTCTTGATTTCTCTTTCTGTATCTGATTGCCAGTAATCTCACACATTCCTAACCACCTTCCTTCTCAGTCTGTTTATTTCTCAATTTTAAATCTCAGTCCTTTAATCTCAACGGTTAAGGATACGCACAGTTGGTCGCTTTGTTCACCAAGGTCCCAGATGCCCTGTTGCCTTTGCTGCACCATTATCAGCCTGTGCTTCTAGCAACTTAAAAGCTTAATGTGCCTGAATGCGTCTGATTAAAAGGGTGCGAGATGACTGCTTCAACAAAATCTGGATCAATAAAAATAATAAGGGGGAAATAGGCAGAAGAAGAGGAAAATTGAACAGCAGAAGCAAAGGAAAACAGCCACAAGCAAAGGGCAGATAACTGCTAATCAATTCTGTTTATATAACATCTACCAAATGAGTTGATTGTGCTTTTTATAGGTTTTGATTGGCTGGATACTGGGCAATAATTCCCAGTGGGGCCTCACATTCTATGAATAACATTTTGTTTTAAATTGGCTGTGGTGACAGCAGTGATTTGTCTACTAATTGCTCTAGTGTGGTCTCCTGCTGCTTTTTAAAATTCCTGAATAAGGAACAGAGAGTGACCTTTTAGGACAGAACCGGCTGGAGGCAAGACTGCAGCTATGATAATGGTATTGGCTGCATTTTTATTGACTTTCGAGCTGGGAAAAACGTCATTAAACATATTTTGAGGTTAGCTATGTTATAGGTCCCTGTCTATACCAAACACTTCTGGGGCGTTAAACATAAATAAATCAAACTCTAAACTGGAAACTTAAGCACTCGTTGAAGAAGCTGCAACCTTTACTATAGTGAAGCAACAGCACCCACTGCTAGCCTCAAGGGAAGCTGCCCAAAAATCTAACAATCACTGTGGCATGGATTTCTTCTTGCCTGACATCAGTTTGAATGTGGCGTCAAGTCAAGTGTCCAGCAGCAATGATGTCATCAAGCAGGACAAGCAGCCAATTGCAATGAAACATTCTCACAAGCAGCAAACTAGGAAATAAAAACTACCGAATCTTACTTCTAATTTTAAATTTTAAGAATAGTGAAATGAATGATTGGGACATATACACAGCATTAAGGTAGAAACTAAAATATAAATGCACTTTGAAAAATTATTTTAAAAATATTGAATTTTTATTAAATGAAAAAACATGAAATATAAATATAAAATAATTATTTCAGGGCCAGTGAGAGTGTTTATCTGTAATTATGAACTTAGTGCACCATTAAATACCCTGCTATACTTCATCCAACAATAAGTGTAACTTTTTCAAGGGGTTTACAGTGACATTTGGAGGGTAAAAGGGCTAATCCTCACCAGTTCAATGCTTTCCAATTGATTGTAGTCTGGATTTCCTCAACAATGCACCTTCTTGAGAAGCATAGAATCTGGAGAAGCGTAGAATTACTGACAGCAACTTCTGGATATTCTGCATTTAAATGTGCACATTTGAGCTCCAGAAGCTGTCAGTTTCAGAGGAGGCCAACGCTGACAATTTGCCAGTACTACTGCAAAAATCCAGGCCATTATATTCAATTTAGTACATCGTTATTACCTTAATTATACATCATCGCGACCTTCTACACAACAGGAAGTAATACTGAATTAAGGAGATTTTTGTTTCAATTTACATTATCTAAACAAACATCAAAGAGCAGTCAGTGAATCTTGAGTGTTATAATCACATCCCACCTTACAATTAGTGACTTTTTGGAAGTGGTGCAGGGAGGGTGGAGTGCTGGAGGTGAACAAGCCAATTTCTGATTCCAGGATGCCTAGAATTTGCAACAAGGTTCCTGTTCTTTTGGTTGCCTTGCTTTTCTTTACTTATATGCTTAATATTCATATTATATTGCTGAGAGCTGTCAATCACACAGGACAACTGAGCTCTTGACAGAAATCAACCTCCTGTGCTACAAAACAAAAAGCTCCATGTGCATTCTGTTAAATCATCTTTACATCCTCCCAATATCTTCCTTTTCTAATCTTTCTCCCACCCAACCCTGACATTATTCTCCTTCCATCTTGTCTGTGCCACAGATTTCTCCACAGAAGCTGTCAGTGCTGCTCTTTACACATACTGACAATGTCATATTTCTGCGAGGTGGGAATTTTTTTCAGTCACCACAAGAGATGGAGTGCCATGTAGTTTAATTTCCAAAGCCCCAATAACAATATTCAATGCTGGGTGTGAAATCAATTCCAATTTTGAGAGACAATCAACATTCTGGTTGAAAATCCAATGCTCTATCACAAGAGTAATAAGACTTCATCAGTAATTTTAAAAAGTCATGAACTGTCAACAAATTTAATCCAAACAGTATTGTGACCATACCCTAGACTGAAATTTCTAGTGGGTTTTTTTCCTCATTCTGAACAACCAGTGAGAAAATTGACCTTTAATTACACATCCCTAGCCTGTGGATTGATATCTAGTTAATTAATGTATGAACTATAATCCCAACTGCAGCAGGGATACTTTCATCCCTTAAAAGTCAAAGGCTATAATAGTACTTTTTTTTTCAAAATTTTCTCAGTGAAGTCATTACTATTTGAGCATTGCTTCTGTGCTGTTGGATGTCAGAAATTCCAGAACCATTTGAGAAAAGTATTAACTGATGGAACAAAACAACGAACTATCAAAATGTAAAACAACTCTGCAGTAAGGCTGCCCCCAGTTATTTGGTTACCGAGCTGAATTATTTACTACAACAAGATACCTACACAGTCTCAACTACAACCCACTCACTATTCCTTCCAGATCTCTCTCTGCAGCCTTTGATATGATTGACCACTCCTTTCTCCCCTATCACCTGTCATCTGTGGTCCATTGCTTGTCCCAACACAATCAATCCCTTTGGCATACCACAAGGTTCTGTCATTGTGATCCTTTTTTCAAAAAATGTGCTTCTTCTTGCATACTTAAGAATGGAATCCTCTGCCAACTATTAAGTTTTTAGGCTTTGCTCAGATATTTTTCTCATGTCCAGGAACAAGGTACACTTTTGCAAGGAAGCCCTTGTCCTCTAATATCTATTCATACTTTCAGTTGAAACAGAGATGTTTTGTAAAGCAGCTCACTAATCTGCACTCAGCATCCTAAATAGTGCATCCTGCCACAAGTGTATCTCTGAGCTCAGTGTCGCTGCTTGAGGGAAAGGGTTAGCAGCACAAGACAGCACCAGTGAAGATCTCAGCCTGTATTGTTGATTTTTTTTTGTGCTTCTTTCTTCCAGTAGACAGAATGGGGGAGAGGTTTTGTGGAGGTTCTCTTTAACTCCTGCCATGACTTCAGTGAAAGATCAACGGACAGCTGTTTATGCTAACTCTCCAATTGTTCTGCCAATCTTCCTGCTTTGGATCAGGAGAAGCCCCACAAAAAATCCAGGTAACTGTGTTTCTCTTACCTTCTAGTTTGTGTAGAACTCTGCCAAGTCTGCTTGCTCTCGCTTCTTATGCTATTGTCATTTCTCTGCATCTGCTCACTGATGAACATTTATATCATCTCAACCAAAACAAAAACAGAATTACCTGGAAAAACTCAGCAGGTCTGGCAGCATCGGCGGAGAAGAAAAGAGTTGACGTTTCGAGTCCTCATGACCCTTCGACAGAACTTGAGTTCGAGTCCAAGAAAGAGTTGAAATATAAGCTGGTTTTAAGGTGTGTGTGTGGGGGGGGCGGAGAGAGAGAGAGAGAGAGAGGTGGAGGGGGGGGTGTGGTTGTAGGGACAAACAAGCAGTGATAGAAGCAGATCATCAAAAGATGTCAACAACAATTTATATTTAATTTATATTTAATATTTAATTGTGTTTAATTTATATCATCTAACAGTTTACTATTAAATTTTCAAATTTTCTACAAATTTCAACTCCTCTATAATTGGGATAGTTGCTGATTCTCTCTCCTTCCCCCTCCTTTTCTGCTATTCTTTTCCCAAATTTGCTGAAATACCCATTTATCTTTCAATTTTCAGTTCTGATGAATGGTTACACACCAAAATATCAGTAACAGTTTCCCTTTATAGATACTATTTCCAACAAGTTCTACTTCGGATTTTCAGCTTTTACCTGCTTTTCAACTGTGTTCTTGGCTGCCAATTCACTATCAATTCGTCCAGAATTTCAACCTTTTAAACACTGACAAAACAGAAGCCAATCCTATTCGACTCTCATTAGATATTCTATTTCCTGTCCCCAATCCCTTTCGCCCTGATTGAACCTGACAATTCATAACTTCCTGCTTTACCCTGAGTTGACTTCTATATTTACATACACGCCATCACCAAAGTGGGGTCAAAGGGTTAGGAAGGACCAGGATGATGAAGAGAGTTGAGGTGCTCTTCATTCACAAAGGTCCCATATGGTCATCACCTCAAATAGCTTCTCCTTATCAAACCCCTACTGCCCGCCTCATGTTTTGATCCCTGTTTAGAACTGTGGGCAGGGGTGTGAGGTGACTGTGTGGCACCTCTAACCCAGGCGGTTCCAGGTTGGTATGGGTCATCAGCGTTACTGGCAAGCTACCTAGGAGAATGTAACTCTGATTTCAAAATCCCCAGCTAGGAGTTCATTAGTAAGGTATATGTTGGCTGACAGTGCAGAAGGTCACAAATAGTGCCAATGGACTGGATAGTAATGTCAAGGACAGATAAAGCTCTTTAGCCTGCTCTGCAGCTCACCTAGAAGAACAACTCCAAAATAAACCTGCGTCCTTTGAGATGTTACTGACATATCAGTAAGACATGAAAAAAGTCATAAAGTATGTAAATCAAACTTTATTCTTTTTTTGCTTTTTTAAAAATGAACTTTGCTGAACCAAACGATGGCTGCCACACGTCATCTGATGTCTTAAATTGTAAGGTGACCACTAAGGATTTATATGAACCCCACTGGAGACATGCCCTGACATGTTGCTCATGGAATTTCTCTTCTGGGACTGTGAAGGTCCATTTCAAAAAGGAACTATTTAAAGGAAATGGACATCATTTGCATCTTTACAAGCCTACCTCTCTAGTGAAGTCCAAGGGACCTGCAAAACAATAGCTACCCAGAACGGGGGAATTAATATGGATAATGACTCCTTCAGAGGGGATACAATAAGCCATAAAACAAAAGCCAGATCCAGACACCAGATAAACATCCCTTTATGAAATCATTGTGGAGGAAGGCATTCACTTGACTCAAGTGGCCATTTTGAAATCTCTTTATGCAGTTGAGAATTCAGATGCAGGCCAATCTGCTGATTGATCTCCAACCTGCCAACCTCTGACAGCAGGACTCCAGGCTAACCAAGCAGCCTGTAACAAGCCCTCCTCAAAGCCTGTTTGTCTGGAAGCCGCTGGCCACCACTTGCCAAGTGGAATAAGTCTCTGAATTTCAACCTCATCTCACCGTGGCACCATCATATTAAAAGAATTCTGTACTTCTGCCCTCAGTCAGAAACCCGCATGAACTGGAAACCTCCCATGAGGGAAACCCCTCTGAATTTGGACTTTCTGAATTCTAGAAATTACGTGAACCGATATCTATTTTTGCGGTTCTGTTACCTGTTAAGTTCTTCATAGTTGTAAATCCCAGCCCCCCATTTTTCTATCCACCTTACTGTATACTTGTGTGTGTGTGTGTGTGTGTGTGTATCTTTGTTGAAGTTGCGATTATCCCCCAGGTTTGATTTACTTCTCAGAGAGTTTGCTGCGAGTTAATTTAAAAATTGACGACACAAACCAAGGCCTGAATTTTACCTTTGGTGGGAGTGCCCAGGAGCGGTCAGGAAACGGACCGCCAAACACGATTGGCCCTCGACCACGGTCTCACGCCAGCCAATTAACGACCAGCCCGCGTGAAACACACGCTGAAATGCTGAGCGCTGCCAGAGTGGGGACAAGGAGAGCGTGGGGGGTGATGCTGTTTCCGTGGGCGTGGGTGAGCGCTGCGAGAAAACTCCCTGAAGGCTGAGAGCTGCCTCAGGGAGCCGGAGACCTGAGAAAGCTGAACTAAAGGTCTTAAAAGCTGAAAAAAAAGTGTCCATGCATCGTAATCAACCGCCCGAAAATATAGCTGAGAAAGGTGCTGTTTGCAGAAATTTATTTCAATTTTATTTCATCACAGAAATTTCATCTCGCCCTTGGATGGAGTTTGATGAAAAATGCAAAGGCCACCTGATCAATTCGCCCGTCTGCCAACCATAAGGTTGGACGGGCAACGAAAAATCAGAGCCAATTACGCTGTTAATGGGCTTAATTCCCCTCTTACTTGTCAGTGGGCACACCTCCAACTTTTGCATGTGCCCACCAAGCGAAATATCGTGCAAGTGCGCGATGACATCAGGACGCTCACCCAATGTCTTCTCACACCATTTTACTCCTGATTTTGTTGGGCGCGTGCCCGCCCATGGGATGTAAAATTCTGTCCCAAGGGTTTTTGGAATAAGCGCCACAGCCTATTTTAAACAAAAAAAAAACACCTCTGCTTACGGACAGATTGTGTGAGAATAAGGAAGTTCAGTTTTGCTGCTCCCCTGTCTGTAACACTGTGCCTTGGGCCATACATTGCACCAGTGTTGTATTAGCTGCCTTGCACAAGGGAGTGGGAGAGGCCCTGCACAAATCCTTCCCATCTGAATATACTCAACATGCAGGTTGTTCGGCAAGTCACCGAAACATCAGACATACCAAGCCCTGTGGTGATGGGGGACAGGTAGAGGATGCTATTGGCAGTCTTCAGTCAGAACCCTGCACACAGGTGACCTCAGGGTGATGGTCGCTCCCCACAGACCGGGGCAGATGTGGGGTTTGTATCCTGAGGTAACGGAGCAGACATTTCTTGGTACAGCTCTGCTCTCCGTGCACCTGCCAGGTCACTGCTCCAGGCTGGTCATCTATTCACTGCGATCGAAATGTAAAGAACAAGACAGCGAGTCATCGTCTGAAGTTGGGTTCATGGAAGGTCAGAACATTTTTAGACAGCAATACAAGACCAGAGCACAGAACAGTCCTCATATCCAGAATGCTGGGCAGGTACAGCATCGACATAGCCATTCTGAGTGAAACAATGCTCGCTGAAGAATCTCACCTTGAGGTTGGTATAGGCCACACACTCTACTGGACTGGCAAGTCCAAAGACTCATCAGTCAGGCATAGGCTTTGCCATTCAGTCTGACCTGGCACACAAGCTTGACTCACTTCCTACAGGAATTGGGTTCTTTGTTTAAGTCTTGTCAGTAACCAGCATGCAACACTCATTAGCGCCAATGCTCCAACAATGATACATACAGATGAGGTCAAAGAAACATTCTATGATGGCCTGAGCAAGATAATTAGAGACATACTTCAACAGGGCACACATTATTCACTGTGATCACAATGCTAGAGTGCACACACCAGGAAGTGGGGGAGGTGATGGCAGAGTTTTGTCACTGGACTAGTAATCCAGAGACTCAGAGTAATGCTCTGGGGACACAGGTTTGAATCCCGCCAAGATGGAATTTGAATTCAATAAAAATCTGGAATCTAAAGTCTAATAACTCATGAAACTCATTGTCGATTGTTGTAAAAACCCATCTCGCTCACTAATGTTCTTCAGGGAAGGAAATCTGCTCCCTTACCTGCTCTAGCCTACATGATGTCTAGCCACATCCAATGAATAAATAAAAATGTCCTTTACCCCTACTCTGCACGACGGCCAGCAGCAAGGTCACCGATCCAGCATGAGAAGCAGTGGTCAGTGCGAACAGCCTGCAAAAGAGGACAGCCACTCAGTGCCAAAAGAGGATGAATGGTCTCATCTCTTCTGTCAGGGTAAGTCACTGTTCCCAACTCTCACACTCACAAACACATCCACAGGATCTCATACCTGAAGGGACAACACCACTAACTCTCACACATATCTCTTCACATCTCCATCAGGTAACTCGCATCCTCTTCCTGTCCATGGCTCCACTCACCACACAAACATTCCATGTGTCCTGCTCACACTCTCTCCATCTGTTTTCATGCACGAGAAGCTGGCTCACAACAGCAGGGAGAGGTCCACATTAGGCTCCTCACTTGCTTAGAGGGGTGTGCCATCGCACTGACTGGTGAGGATGTGTATGTTCCCTACCTTCCCGAGAATACTACCCCCATCACAGTGACCTCCCCGACCACCACCTTCCCACCCCTGGGTCCATGTCTGCCTCCGAGTCCCCACCAACCACCCTCACAGTCCCTTTTATTGCTACGATTGACCCTTGTCTTCCCACCCTCCCAACTCACAATGTCCCCTCTCATTCTGACCATTCCCTCCTACCACACCCGCCCTCATTTCACTCCCCAGGAGGCAGTCATCAGCTCCACAGGCCCCTCCCTTGCACATTCACCTGGACATCCTCCACCCATTTCTCCCCCTACTCCTTCCTCCCCCAACCTTACCCCCCACACCGGACACCTGACTCCTTCCCTGCCACCACCCTACCCCTCCTCCCCCAGCCTCCCCCCCCCACCCACCCACCCCCCACCCCCCACCCCACCAACTCCCCGCCCCCAACAGACTCCTTCCCTCCTCCTGGCACCTTCCTCTCCTAGTCAAACCTATGCTTTCCTCTCCCACACCCCACCCCCCACCCCGCTCCCCCCCCACTCCGTACAGGCTGATCTGATTGTGGCCTCAACTCCAGTTTCTTTCCTATCCTCTAAACCCTTTGACTCCCTTGTCAATCAAGAATCTATCTAACTCAGCTTTAAAGATATTCACTTATGCTGCCTCCTCCACTCTCTGGAGAAGAGATTTCACAGACTTGCAACCCTTTAAAAGAAAAAAATCTCATCTCTGTCTTAAATGGGAGACCCCTTATTTTCAAACTGTGTCCTCTAATTCTAGTCCCTCCCACAAGGGAAACATCCTTTCAGCATCTACCCTATCAAGTCCCCTAAGAATCTTACGGTGCTTCAATAAGATCACCTCTCAATCTGCTAAACTTCAATGGATACAGGCCCAACCTCATAGGATAACACCCTCATTCCCGGAATCAGTCAAGGGAACCTTCTCTGAACTGCTTCTAATGATTTATGTCCTTTTTTAAATAAGGAGAGCAGAAATGTACACTACTCCAGATACAGTCTCACTAGTGTCCTGTACAAATGTAGCAAAATATACTTACTTTTATATTCCACTACCCTTGCAATAAAAGGCAACATTCCATTTGCCTTCCAAATTACATGCTGTACCTGTGTACTAACTTTTTGTGTTGCATGTACCAGGACACCCAGATTCCTGTGTACCTCAGAGTTCTGCAGTCTCTCCCATTTAAATAACATGCTGCTTTTTTATTCTTTCTGCCAAAGTGGACAAGTTCACAATTTCCCACATTATACTGAATCTGCCAAATTTTTGCCCACTCACTTAACTTGTCTTTGCAGACTCCTTTCAGACTTCACAACTTACTTTCCTACCTTATCTTTGTATCGTCAGCAAATTTAGCATCATCCAAGTCGTTAATATAGATTGTAAATAGTTGAGGCCCCAGCCCTGATCCTTGTGGCACTCCACTCATTACATCTTGCCAACCAGAAAACGTCCCATTTACGCCTACTCTTTGTTTCCCTACTATTATTTTTATTGATCCAGAATTTGTTGAAGCAGGTCATCTCACACCCTTTTAATCAGACACACTCAGGCATATTAAGCTTTTAGGTTGCTGGAAGTGCAAGCTGATAATGGTGCAGCAAAGGCAACAGTGTACCTGGGACCTTGGTGAACAAAGCGACCAACTGTGCATCTGCTTAACCGATGAGATGAAAGGACTGAGATTTTAAATTGAGAAATAGACCGAAATGGAAGGTGATTCAGAATGTGTGAGATCACTGGCAAATCAGGTACAGAAAGAGAAATCAAGAGAGGGAAAGGAAGGGTGGATTAAGAGAGAGAGAAAAAGCACAAACAAAAAATGTTACTTGCTACTTCCTCAAAGAACTCTAACAAATTAGTCAAAACACAATTTCCCTTTCATAAAATCATATTGACTCTGCCTGATCTCATCAAAATTTTATATTAGTCGTTTGGTAGTACAGAACTTGAGTATTGCTGAAAAAAGAGACATGTCGAAGCTTTTTGTCTTGCACTCATCAGGACACCACAATAATACCAATATAAAGGGAAAACAACAATTTATATGGCTGAAGCATTGCCATGGAGAATGCACCAAATGATGGTGACTGACAGTTAACTGCCAAGTATTGTCTGAAATTTAAATGAGGCAGCTTGACTCTGATTGGTCAAGGCATTCCCCCGAGGAATGAGTCAGTGAATGGCTGTCACTTACTTTGTTTAGCTGAAACAGGTGTACATGAGTATATATGTGTATATATTCTTTCGTCTGCAAGGGCCCTGTTACCTGCTTGGCAGTTAACTGTCAGTCACCATCAACTGGTGCATTCTCTATGGCAGTGCCTCTACTGGAGTCCACTTGCTAGCCAATCAACACTCTCTTCTCATATAGTATAAATTGTTGTTTTTCCCTTATATTGGTATTCTTGTGAGCAATACTGAAATTTTCTAAGTTCTCAGCTATAACCTCCTTAAAAATACATTCCAACTTTTTCCCTATGACAGCTGTTAAGCTAACTGGCCTGTAGTTTCCTGCTTTCTGTCTCCCTCCTATCTTGAATAGAGGAATTGCATTCACTTTTTTCCAATCGGATGGGACCTTTCCAGAATCTAGGGAGTTCTGGAAAATTAAAACTAATGCATCTATTATCTCAGCAGCTACTTCTTTTAAGACCCTAAGATGAAGTCCATCAGCAGCAGGGGACTTGTCAGCTTTTAGCTCTAATAATTTTCTCAGTACTCTTTCCCCGGTAATTCTAATTGTTTTAAGTTCCTCCCTTCCTTTCACTTCTTGATGCATTTATTCTTGGGATGTTATTTGTATAATCTACAGTGAAAACGGATATAAAATATCTGTTTAATTCATCCGCCATTACCTTATTTTCTATTATTAATTCCCCAGACTCACTTGGTAGAGGACCAATGCTCACTCTGAGTGCTCTTTCCCTTTTTAAATAACTGTGGAAACTCCTGGGGCTGAATTTTCTGCCTATCGGGTGGGAGGGTGGGCCTGACCCAATCTCTGGTGGGTGGGGAGATGATCCCTGCCAGACAAACGGGCCCCACCGCCATTTTAAGTGGACAAGCCAATTAAGACCCACCCAGCGTGATGTCCGGTGGGAAGCGCTATGCGCTCCCTGTGCGGGGGAGGGGTGGGGGGATTCCCCAAAAGTGAGACTGCGCTCTTTCACGCATGCGCACATCTCCCTGAGGCTAAGTGCAGCTTAAAGGTTTTCAAATTTTAGAAATAGAAAAATAAAAAATCATTAACATGTCCCCCTCCTGTGACAATGTTAATGGGACATGTTAATAAATTTCACTCCAACTTTAATAAACTTTTTTAAACCCTACATGAAGCCTCATCCCGCCGCTGGATGGGGTTTCATGTTTTCTCTGTTAGCCGCTGGGGTTCCTGGCCGACCCACCAGCCTTAAGGTTGGACGGGCAGGTCCTTTAATTGGTTTAATTATCCTGTCAATGGCCTCAATTAGCCATTGACAGGTCGGCGAGCGGACAGCTGATCTCGCTGTGCCCTCGCCTTCCTGAATATTTAAGTGGGGCGATATGATGGCAGGGATTCCCCCCCACGCCATCCCGCATCATTTTTGAATCAGCGAGTGGGCCCTGCCCCCTTCTCGCCGACGAGAAAATTCAGCCCCTGGTGTTTTTACATTTCTAACTAGCTTTGGCCCAAATACACTGGCACAGTCAGAGGTGCAGCTTTTCACTGGGCAGATTCTGGCATTTACACTGGCCCAAGGGCTCATTATCTCTCAATTCAGAGAAATACATTCAAAGAAATCATTAGCTTGTTCCAATTTTCTTGTGTCCACCACTGGGACCTGTGAATCCACGATACAAGAGCCAGTTAGTATATTTGTTGTTCACCCATTGCAGTTACTCAACTGTGTCCGTGGATAAAGATTAAGTTTTTAACCTTTATTAATGCCACCCTTATTCTCTTTCCTTCTGACGTTTCAAAATTAAAAATACATCCCTTGAGCCATCAGTTACCTTCCACATCTCCTACTCTCACTGGAAATGATTGTCCTTCTCCCCCCCCCCCCACCCTCCTACTCTAAACTAGGGAACTTGGTGTATCACAGGTAAATTTGCTTTTCCAATGAGGAATATTCAAGGGCCCTCAGAATTTATTTGCATAATTCAGAAAATTTCATCAAACTCCTGCAATCTCATTTACTCAGTCAAGTCAGCTATATTAAGTCATTTAGCTAGCATCGCTCGTGTGTAGGTTCAGAAATATAGCGTCATACACACCTATATATCGTACACACATTGATACTATAACAGGACGACTGAGGGCTGGTACATCAGCTGTAGGCTGGTGGGGGTTCTAGCCCCCTTTAAAAATACTTGGACACGGTGTGGGAGTACTTGCCATGATAGGAGACTTTCCCCAGTCAGTGAGCATAAAAGAGGAGGTTTGAGAGAAATAAAAGCTAAACAGCTGGGAGTTGAAGATCTGAAAGATGTACTGTGTGATCTGGGTTTGTTGTATGTGCATTTAAAAACAGGTGTTTGGAACTTGGATTGGTCAAGGAATACTCTGTGAGAGTGAATAGAGACTCTAAGACAATAGGACCCTGCAACAACAACACAGGTATGTTTTGGAGAATAATCAATAGCTTAACCAACACACCAGCATGACTAAGGGCCAAATACTCCAATCAGAATTTTTCTCTCCTCCTCGTCTTCTTATTGGCAGTTGCTCTGGATCGAGGATGACTTGCTTCCACTCCAGTTTAATGTGTTTTGAGGTGGCTGATAAGTCCAATGTGCAATCCGCAGACTCTGCCACATGCAGGGCAAGTGGTGCTTGAAGGGTTGGGGAGATGGGTTGGTTGGAGATTTGTAGCCTCCCTCTGACACCTCGATTTCACCCCTGCACATTCCCAACAAAGTCCTTCAATGTATTTGGTGCCTTCCCAAATGAGCCTTCTATGTTTAGATTAGTCACAAGCCAGGGTCTCCCTTGAGTCAGGGGGTATGTTTGACCTCTTCAAGGATGCTCTGAGGACGTCCCTAAAAAATGTTTCTACTATCTTCCTGGGAGCTTCCTGCTGTGACCGAGTTCCGTTTACGGCAGTTGCTTTGGGAGTCTGATGTCAGGCATACGAATGACATGGCCGCCTGGCAGAGCTGGTCAAGTGATTAGCATCTCGATGCTGGACGAGATGGCTTAGGAGAGCATGCTACTGTTGGGTCACCTTTTGCACTGGATTTTGAGGACCTTGTGAAGACACCACTGGTGATATTTCTCCAGTCCTTTGAGGTGACTGTTGTAGGTTGTCCAAGTCTCCGAAGCATATAAGAGTGTGGGGATAACTGCTGTCCGATAAACTATGACCTTAGTCCTATTTTTCAGATCCTGGTTCTCAAATATGCTTTTCCTCACTCAGCCAAAGGATGCTCTGGTGCACTGGAGGTGGTGGTAGATTTCATCATCTATGTCTTCCTTTGTCAACAGAGGCTCCAAGATACAGAAAATAGTTCATATTTTCCTGGATCTTGCATTGATGTAATTGACAGGGGGTGGTATTGTGCTGTGAGAGCTGATTGGAAGAGGACTTTAATTTTCTGGGCATTTAAATGAAAGTCCCATTTCCCCATATGCTTCAGAAGAGTTGCCAAGGACCTGGAGTTCAGTTTCTGAGTAAATGCACAGACAAATGTCATCTGTGTACTGTTGGAGCGGTTTTGGTTTTGGATTGAAGGCGGTGTAGGCTGAACAGTTTCCTGTGCCATCTGTAGATTATCTCCATGCCTGAGAGTAATTTGCTGGAGGTGAGGTACAGAATTCCAGTGAGGAAAATGGAGAAATGAGTTGGCACAGCCATGTTTCATGATGGTTTTCACTGAGATGGCCCCATTGGTGAGGATTACGGTTTGCATGTTTGACCCACCGATGGCAATGGTGACCTTTTCCACCATATCATGTGGCACTTTGTTCCAAAAATGCAGAGGCACAGGTTCCACGTCAGATTGCAGGTGGTCTCTGATTCGTCAGCCCACCATCACCTCAGGCCCTACCTTTAAAGGGTGCCCATGCACAGAACTAGCTCTCTCTAAGGGATCGAAAGCTGCTGGAACGTCATGACTGCCAAAGGGAGGAATCATGCTGCCCTCAAATTTAGCAATGCCACCTTCGGCCCCTGGGTGCAGTGAAGACCTGCCACAAAGTCCTCTACTCAAACTCTGGGCGAAGACCAGCAAGCAAGGTGACCAATCCAGCCATGGGAGACGGTGGTCAGCACCAACACCCTGCAAAAGAGCCACCCAATGCCGAAAGAGGATGAATGATCTCCTCCGTTCTGCCAGGGTAAGTCACTCTTCTCATCACTCTCAACTCACACACTCACAAACCCATCACACACCCACAGGGCCCTCATTCACTGCTGTTCAAGGGACATCACCATTCTCTCTCTCGCACACACCTTCATCTGCTCTGCTGATCACGTCCTCATCTCATCCATGGCACCAATCAGCACCCACACATGCCAGGCATCCTACTCATCTGGCCTGGCTGGTGTCCTGCTTACACTCTCTCCATTTGTATTGATGCAGGACAAACCGGCCCTGCAGAAGACACTGGCCAAGGTCATCACAGACATCAGGGTGTAGCAGACCACATACCACCTCCACCTCTGCTGTGGATGTCGGGGGAGCACCAAGACGTACAAGCAGGGTCAGAAAGGTCAAGGAGATTTAGTTGCACAACATGGGCACAGTTGTTACTCACAATTACTTAACGTTGACCATTGTAAATCCACTCCCAAAAATGTCTCCCTGTCCAAGGCTCCTTGAGCAGTGTTCATGTCAAGCGGATGTGGAACCTTGGTCCCTGCACAGAACAAAGGCTTCTGTCACAGTCCAGGGCCTCTCCCCTGTGCCGTGTGTAACCTTTTGAGCACAGTGATTGTCCGGCTTCAAAGTCACTGTCCAGATCAGTGATGTGTGCACCTCCATGTGGCTTGTGTTTGCTGCAAGAATCTCGTACCCAAGCTTCACTGGGTTCGGTGATGTTCTCTGTGTGCTCTCAGCACCATCGAGGCAGGACTGCCCCCCCATCTCATCACCATTCCTGACAGGTGAAGGTGTGGTACCGAAGAGAACAGGTGATGAAGCTGCCAAAGGATCAATTTGTCTTAAAGTCCATGTGCTCGCTGTATCTCAGCAGCGTCTCGATGATATGAGTCTCTTCACAGAGCGTATGTGCGCTGCCCTCAGCCAGACAAGTATCAGACGTTCCCAGATACAATGTGAAGATGTCAGGAGTGTCCTTACTGCATCTCATCATCATCCTTCTGGAATCTTGTGGCAATGAGGGCCTCAGGAGTACGCCTGCCTCATCTGGCCAGTGCAAGGGCCTCATCACCTGCACCCTCACCTTCCAGGACCTCATTACCCTCATTCCCTTTGACTTCCTCCTCAGAGGAGACATGCAGCTCTTGCATCTCCTCATCATCCAGGTCCTGCCCACATTGCATCACCAAGTTGTGTAGCATGCAGCAAGCCACGATGATGCATGACACCCTCTGGGGAGTGTACTGCAGTGCTCCGCCAGATCTGTCCACGCATCGGAACCTCATTTTCAGGATGCCAATGGTGTGTTCAACCAAACTCCAAGTTACAGCATGAGCCTCATTGTACCTTCTCTCACCAGGAGCCTGAGGCCGACGCACGGACATCATCAGCCACATCCTTTGTGGGCAGCCCTTGTGCCCGAGGAGCCAACCCTGCATCCTGTGCGATCCCTGGAGGATGTCAGGGATCTGAGAGCTGCTGAGGGTGTATGAGTCATGGCTGCTTCCAGGGGTGTCTTGCACACATCTGCATGATCCGTTTATTATGGTCACAATCCAGCTGAACATTGAGAGAGTGGAAGTCTTTGTGGTTCACTTACTGAACTGCTTGTTGCCAGGGAGATTTAACAGCCATGTCAGTGCAGTTTATGGCACGCTGCACCTCTGGGAATCTGGAAATCTCAGCAAATCCCAGCGCTCCTGACTCTGCGCTTGCCTGATCCCTGTTGAAATTGACAATGGTGTGTGTGCCTTGACAAAAAGGGTGTTTGTGACCTCCTAGATAAATTTGTGGGTGGAAGTGTGCAAGATTCTGTAAAGGTCCCCAGTGAAGCCTTGGAAGAAGCCACTGATGTAGAAATTGAGCACAGCAGTAACTTTAACTGCGACTGGCAGTGGATGCCCTCTTGAGACCCTGTCGTGCCAAATCCTGCAGAAGGTGGCATATGTGTGTGACCAATTCCCATGACATGTGCAGGCGCTGGCAACACTGGTTCTCGCTCATCTGCAGGTAGCACATGCGCCATCTGTAGCCCCTGGGTCTAACAATGCGCCTACAAACAAAGGCTCTGTGGGGTTCATCCTCTGCATGCGAAGGAAGTCCTGCCACTCCTTGGTCTTCATGGTTCTTCTGCTCCTCCCTTTGGTGACCCCGGTGCCTCCATCACATTCTTCTCTTTCCTCTCTCCTGCCTTAAGCAATTAGGTAGACAGCAAGGTCACCAGACTCCATGTTCCTGATGGTCTGTTCATTGCCGAATCAAAGAAACACAAGATTTAGCAGTTGTCTCCTAAGGACCTCTCTTGGTCAAGTCATCACCCACAGCTGCCTCTCAAGGCCCCTTAATGCATGGTGAGAGTCCAGGCCACCACATGGATGCCCAGTGTTCAGTGCACGTGATGGCTCACAATGCCTACACCCAGCACCACCCCACACCACAAGACCGAGTGGCAGCAGCTTCAGCCACTCACCAGCCTCCTGAATTCTCATCTCAGGTGCAGGCACTTTCCTAACCCGGACTCAAAGGCTTCATTGTTTGCTTGTACCATGAGGGTGGCTTTTCAATGTCAACTGAAACACAATGTAAGGGACGAGGCGCACACCCCTCCATCAGTGTCCGATGGCCACCTTTCGCAACAGGATCCTCAGGCTTGCCCAGTGGGGCAATGGTTCTGCAGCAGCATAGCACTCATTCGATTTTGAAGTGTGTGCACGAAGGGTTAACATTGTTGGCACTGTGAGGAATTAGTGCTGCTTGAGTGGGCACACTTGCTTGACTTGGCTGACTCCAAGCATGTCACTGGAGATCAAGCTAAACATTCTCAGCTGTGGTGGAGTGCTCAGCTTTGGTAGGTTTTGCCAAAAGCCTGGCCGTTTTCTCTCCCGACCACCTGCTGCCTGTGTGTGTTCAAACTTCAGGCAGTGCTGCCATGACTTCCTCGGCACTGTTGCCCTTCCCTCAGGGTTGCCTTCTCCCCCTTCCCCTGGCACTGTCGCCCTTGCCCTGGCACAAGCCAGCCACAAAGAAGCTGCTGCAGAGACTTGCCTGTGCACGCACTCCCCACCACACCATCCCCACTCACCCCCCCCCTCCCCACCGCCACCATCGCCCACCACCTCCCCCCCCCCCCCGCCCCTCCCCATGAATCCATGGAGCCGCTTGGATCATCATGATCGCTGTGCACTCACCTCCGAGTTCCCCTCAGAGTTGAGGTGAGTTGAGGTTGCCAGGTTAATGCCTTTTAAAAGCTGTTATAAATCACACCATTGTGAAATCACACTGTTGTGGGATTTAAATTCGAGTGGGGGGGTGATTCTGGCATGTGGCCACAATAATTATTTGCAAATTTATTACAATTAAGTTCCCAACATTCGATGGTGGGAAATGTGGCCTGCCATTGACAAGGAGAGGACAATCGCGTCTTGGATTTACGTCATCAGGAAACACAACTAGGGCCTTCTCATGAGTTTTTCCGATCTTGCCACCAAACATGCCCACCACGATTGGGGGCAGAAAATCCCGGCTATAATGTATGCAATGTCAGTGGTCTGCAAATTTATATATTTATTTCTTCCCAATGTCTATACACTGCCTACTCTCTTTATCATAAAGGAAAATAATAGAAAGCACCATCAAGTCATTAATGGAGATAAAGGTTAAATTTGGCTGTTTGGTTGTGTGTGCTTTGATATAAATGAAAGTGTCTAAATGGGAAGATGTATGACACCACGTCACGCAATGAAGATGAGAGTCAGTTGTGACATAGTGACATCTTCCATTTCATGTGAAATGCTATTTACTGATTCATGCTTCAGTATTTTCAAGGTGAGCTCAGCACTAGTGGAGAGCAAGAGACCAAACCCCAATTAGTCAAAGAGAGAATACAGGTATAGGAACAGGATAACAATTTTACAAGGGCCTCCACTCAAAGAACCCAACAAGTATGGAAAAGGGGAACATCAATTATCAGCATTAGGTGGAAGTTCCAGATAAAAGCTGGACTTATGGAAAATCTTACTTTGTTTCTTATCTTCAGCCATCATTAACTCAGCCACATGGAGGATAGGCTGAGAGGAAAGGCAGAGTGTTTTTCATCTCAACAATATAATTGAAACCTGCCTTACAAGCATAGGAAGATGAAGGACTATGGAAATACAGCAGTGTAATGAGATTTGCTTTGTATTACTCAAACAAAGAGCTGGTTTGGGCTGCATGAGCCAAATAACCTCCTCCTGTTTTATAAAGTTCAATGGTCCTTATGGATCCCCTGTGGAGTACCAATGAATAATAAAGCTTGTTGAGCGTTATTTTGTAATTAGAAAATAAAAATGTTTTTGGGTTAGTTTTGCCTTTTATAGAACTTTTAATGATCCCTGTATATATAAATAGTATTGCTTTCTAATTAAAATCGCTGAAATCATTCTGAAGCTTGATAAGTACCCAACAGGGACCAACTCCTTTCAAGGATATTCTAAGGTTGGCAACATTGCACATTATTCCATGATATGGTTCCTGGCATTGAGCCAAGGACCTTGCGTCACCTAAATGACTGAAACATTTCAACTGTGGCACTTATGGCCCACATTATGATTCCTGTGTAATCTATTACTACTTCTTCATTATTGTGGATGCAAGAATCTTGTGCCTTTGCTCAAGGTGGGAAGGATTAATGTTTTATCCTTGGTAGAGCTCACTGCTAAACAATATTATCAGTGTGCTATTCAAGGGCCAGCGATATTACAGGCAGAGCCCTTCCTAGGGTATGGTGAATCGGGGTGACCACCCCAGGCCCCGCACTTTGGGTAGGGTGGGGGGGGGAGGTGCTACATTAGGGTGACCTTTGCAAGAGTTCGACCTTTCATTTCCGGTTTCGTTTGAAGATGTCGGTTTAATTAATGCAAAGGAGCAGCCCTTTTGTTATTTAGGATACAATAGCTAGCACTAGCAGAGACGCTTGGAGAAAATATGGCTCAGCGCAGAGAAAAGGCAGAAGAGAAGAGAAAAGAAATGGATAAGCCCCTGAGTTCAGGATTTTAAAAAGTGTTTGGGCTCATGAGAAAAATGCTGAATGAATGCACTCCAGTGAATGTACCGCCACAGCTGAGGAAGACCACATTAGTGCAAAATGTACACAGGTTGATGGAATAGCCAATACTTCCAATGCCATTTCCATTGTAGGATCCAGCAAATTGGCCAGAGTTATTTGACAAGACGATAGATATTTTAGTGGAGAGAGGGCCTGTGAAAATAACTGGTAGTGACTATGTCTTTCCAAAGAACGATGAGAATCAAAACTTTTCAGAAGACTTATACGCTTGGAGAATGCCAAATGGAGAAAGGCTTGAAAGAAATGAAATTGGCAGGAAGCTGATGCAGCTTTTTGCTTCTGCTGCAAATTGTACAGCTCAAAAACGGCGCACAAATTGGTAAAGGAATGCTGCAATGGCTGGAAACATCTAAATGACAGATTGCAAATCACAAATTTTCTAAGGAGTGTAATCAAAATGCAACATAATGGATTGAAATAAAGCGAAGGTTCTCTGCAATGAAGACAATAGATGAGTACACACAGAGAAATAAACCAGGAGAAGAATCATTGGCAATCACTGTTGACACTTTTTTTAGCAGTTGTCCAGTACTTGGCTGAGCATAACCCAGTATTTCATGAGATAAATGCAAGGCTTTTTGAACATAACAATAGCAACTTTCTGGGATTAATCGAGATGATGGCTAAATTCCATCCTACCATGCAAGGTGAAGACTGCAAAATAATTTGCAGCTATTCTTGACTGCTCTTGGTGACTCAGATCAGGAATACAGATGCCCCTTGCTGCTTCCTTATGTTGACGTGACTTCTGAAGAAGTGAAGGTAAGGGAGAATTTTATTGACTTTCTTCCGGCTCAAGACAAAAGTGGACACGGACTGTCAGATTCTCTCATGGCTGCGCTGGATGGACTCGGCCTCCATATTACTGATTGTAGGGGGCAGGAGTATGACAAAGAGGCAAATATGAAGGGCCAGGAACGAGCTGTACAGGTGCGCATCTTCAACTCAACCGCCAAAGCTTTTTCACTCCATGGGGCTGCCACAACTTAAATCTGGGATTGGGAGATATGGCAAAGTGTAATTCTAAAGCCATGACATTCTTTGGAGGTGTGTAGCGAATTTACAAAATATTTGCCATTTCAGCTGAGAGATGGCAAATATTGAGACCGAATGCTCCCTCTCTGACTCCAAAGCCGCTGTCAGACACTAGGTGGGAGTGTCGAGTAGAGAGTGTAAAAGCAATCCGTTACCAGACCAGTGATATCAGCTTGAAGTTGCTGAAGAATGTGGCGACTCAAAAGTTAAAAGTGAGGCTGAGTCCTTGGTCAACTACAAACTCGAAAATGTTGAATTTCAGTTTGCAATGGTTGTGTGGTGCTGCATCATGTTCGCTGTAAACACTGTGAGCAGGACACTTCACTCCAGGGAAATGCAGCTTGATGCAGCTATCGCACACAGCAACGGACTTTCTGTGGAAATACAGGATCACTGGATTTATCTCAACTAAGAAAACAGCAACAGAAACAGCAGCCGAAATGGGTGTTGAGCCTAAGTTCGGAGAGCAAGTGAAATGAAAGAGAGGTGCAGAGGAGCTGGAGCATCACCCAAGAAAGTATTTGCAACCAGTTACTTTCTGGTCATTGTGGATCAGGCCTCGTGTCACTGACCACACCGACCCAAACAAATGCAAGTATACGCCGACAATTTTGGTTATGTGTATGGTGTGAAGAAACTCAGAGAAAATGAGAAAGCAGTGCCTGGAATTGGGCATTGCATATCTGACAAAGAATCTCACAAAGACAGAATTACCTGGAAACACTCAGCAGGTCTGGCAGCATCAGCAGAGAAGAAAAGAGTTGACGTTTCGAGTCCTCATGACCCTTCGGTCAACTCGAAACGTCAACTCTTTTCTTCTCCGCCGATGCTGCCAGACCTGCTGAGTTTTTCCAGGTAATTCTGTTTTTGTTTTTGTTTTGGATTTCCAGCATCCGCAGTTTTTTTTTTATCTAAAGAATCTCACAATATTGATGGTCCGGGCCCTTTCTCAGAGCTTCGGGTGCTACCAGAATTCATTACTGAAGGAACAAGTGCTGCACTTCAAGCCCTTCGGTTTCTTAAAACACTCGACGCTTCCTTCCCAGACACAGCAACAGTTTACAGGGTTTTCTGACAATCCCTGGTCACTGTAGCTTCAGAGGAGCAAAGTTTTTCCAGATTAAAAATGATAAAGAACTACCTGAGGACAACTAGGTCTCGAGATAGGCTGGGTCGATTCAGTCCATCGGAAGGAAGTAGCATATAACCTGGATTATCACAATCCTTTAGCAGAGTTTGCTGTGAGAAAGTCTAGAGAGCTGGATTTCAGAATGTGGGCAGCGCGACACTGATCATGATCGGTGAGGTCCTTTTTTAATTATATGAACTTCATTATAATTATACATAAGAAGTAAAATATAACTACATTGTAATTATACAGCTGGGCGCGATCAATATTTAACCTGCGGACTGCAGCTGCCCTTGATGTTCATTGTAAACAGGTTTCACCTGTACAAAAATGTTACGGGGAGCTCCGCATAGTGTGAATTGCCTCAGACACCCACAACCCACCCACCCACACACACACCCACACACCAGGGACAGCCCTGAGTACTAATATCAAAAGAGAAAACGCTGGAAATACTCTGCAGGTCTGGCAGCAGCTGTGGAGAGAGAATCAGAGTTAACGTTTCAGGTCCACTCATCAGAAGGCTGTATAAAACATTATAAGTACTGCAATTCTCTAATCAGTATGGTGGGGTCACCATTCCATGGCTTCCATCCTGCTCTTTTCCCAGCACAATGAATCTCTCCACTCACCAATCTCCAGATGAAAGGTTATATTTCAAATGTTAGGAGAGTTATTTAGGGGGAGTGTTGGGGTGGGGTGGGGTGGGATGGGGGGCATGGTGGGTGGTGTCGGAGGTAGTGGGGGGTGGTTGTTGAGCTGTGTCAGGCTTTGAAACTCCAGCTAATTTACTTCAAGCTGCAGTCCTGAGCAGGCTTTATACCTGCCAGGAATAGCTCTAAGTATATCCATGTAAAACCCACTGTGAGTTTAGGGCAAACAGCCCAAGTCGACATGGTTATGATCACCTCATCCTGCTGTTGCAGGGAATCCTGTAGCAGTCTGAGCAGTGAAAGTTTAAACTTCCTGCTTACGTACCACAAATGGAGCGCATTGGGTCTCCCTCAGGGTCCCAACAAACATCAACTTGAGTCATTCACCATTCCTGTTATCGGAATATACAGACTAATAACTTCCCTCCACTGCCACTCCCAGAACCAGCAGCTTGAACGTTACAAGACAGTGCACATGTTACTAAGATCTTATGGTGCTAACAGCTGTAAGGACATTTCTCAGAATGCCAATTTACATTTGGTTTCATTGACTGAAGGGGGGACTGCTTAACATGAAAATGTACCAATGTATTCATTGTTCAGAGATTTGAAACGACTTCAGTTCTGGAAATTGGATTACTCGATTGCTATTGTAGTCAGTTTGCAGCAGATCAGTTAGGTTCCTTATAGATTTTCACAACATTGATAACGACTATTCAGCCCCACAGACTAGATCATTAAAGTCCATTTCCCCATGGACTTTAATTATCAATTTATTTCAAACTATTCATAGAATCATAGAAACATAGAAACTAGGAGCAGGAATAGGCCATTCGGCCCTTCGAGCCTGCTCCGCCATTCATTATGATCATGGCTGATCATCCAACTCAATAGCCTGCTCCTGCTTTCTCCCCATACCCTTTGATCCCTTTTGCCCCAAGAGCTATATCTAACTCCTGCTTGAAAACTACAATGTTTTGGTCTCAACTACTTTCTGTGGTAGTGAATTCCACAGGCTCACCACTCTCTGGGTGAAGAAATTTCTCCTCATCTCAGCCCTAAATGGTCTACCCCATATCCTCAGACTGTGACCCCTGGTTCTGGACTCCCCCACCATCGGGAACATCCTTCCTGCATCTACCCTATCTAGTCCTGTTAGAATTTTATAGGTTTCTATGAGATCCCCCCTCATTCTTCTGAACTCCAGCAAATATAATCCTAATGGACTCAGTCTCTCCTCATATGTCAGTCCCGCCATCCCAGGAATCAGTCAGGTAAACCTTCGCTGCACTCCCTCTATAGCAAGTACATCCTTCCTCAGATAAAGAGACCAAAACTGCACATAATATTCCAGGTGTGGTCTCACCAAGACTCTGTACAATTGCAGCAAGACATCTCTGTTCCTGTACTCGAATCCTCTCGCTATGAAGGCCAACATACCATTTGCCTTCTTTACCGCCTGCTGCACCTGCATGCTTACCTTCAGCGACTGGTGTACAAGGACACCCAGGTCTCGTTGCACATTCCCCTCTCTCAATTTATAGCCATTCAGATAATAATCTGCCTTCCTGTTTTTGCTACCAAAGTGGATAACCTCACATTTATCCACATTATACTGCATCTGCCATGCATTTGCCCACTCACTCAGCTTGTCCAAATCACACTGAAGCATCTCTGCATCCTCCTCACAGCTCACCTTCCCACCCAGCTTTGTGTCATCTGCAAATTTGGAGATATTACATTTAATTCCCTCATCTAAATCATTAGTATATATTGTGAATAACTGGGGTCCCAGCACCAATCCCTGCGGTACCCCACTTGCCATTGCCTGCCATTCGGAAAAAGACCTGTTTATTCCTACTCTTTGTTTCCTGTCTGCCAACCAGTTTTCTATCCATCTCAATACACTACCCCCAATCCCATGCGCTTTAATTTTACATGCCAATCTCTTATGTGGGACTTTGTCGAAAGCCTTCTGAAAGTCCAAATAAACCACATCCACTGGCTCCCCCTCATCAACTCTACTAGTTACATCCTCGAAAAATTCCAGTAAATTTGTCAAGCATGATTTCCCTTTCATAAATCCATGCTGACTCGGTCCGATTCTGCCACTGTTTTCCACGTGCTCAGCTATTAAATCTTTTATAATGGACTCTAGATTTTTCCCCACTACCAAGGTCAGGCTGACTGGTTTATAATTCCCCGTTTTCTTTCTACCTCCCTTCTTAAACAGTGGAGTTACATTATTTACCCTCCAATCTATAGGAATTGTTTCAGAGTCTATAGAATCTTGGAAGATGACCACCAATGCATCCACTGTTTCTAGGGCCACTTCCTTAAGTACTCTAGGATGTAGATTATCAGGCCCTGGGGATTTATTGGCCTTCAATCCCATCAATTTCCCCAACACCATTTCCTTACTGATTTCTTTCAGTTCCTCCCTCTTATTAAACCCTGTGTTCCCCAACATTTCTGGCATGTTATTCGTGTCCTCCTTTGTGAAGACAGAACCAAAGTATGTATTGAGTTGGTCAGCCATTTCTTTGTTACCCATTATAAATTCCCTTGTTTCTGACTGTAAGGGACTTACATTTGTCTTCACCAATCTTTTTCTCTTCACATACCTATAGAAACTTTTACAGTCAGTTTTTATGTTCCCTGCAAGCTTACTCTCGTACTCTATTTTCTCCTTCTTAATCAATCCCATGGTCCTCATTTGCTGAATTCTAAACTGCTCCTAATCCTCAGGTCTGTTGTTTTTTATGGCCAATTTGTATGACTCTTCCTTGCATCTAATACTATCTCTAATTTCCCTTGTAAGCCATGATTTGGCCACCTTTCCTGTTTTACTTTTGCGCCAGACAGGAATAAACAATTGTTGCAGTTCACCCATGCACTCTTTGAATGTTTGTCATTGCCAATCCACCATCATCCCTTTAAGTAACGTTACCCAATCCATCATAGCCAACTCACACCTCATAACATTGTAGTTTCCTTTATTAAGATTCAGGACCCTAGTCTCAAAATCAATGACATCACTCTCCACCTTGATGAAGAATTCTAACATATTATGGTCGCTCATCCCCAAAGGGCCTCGCACAACTAGATTGCCAATTATTCCTTTCTCATTACACAATACCCAGTCGAGGATGGCCTGTTCTCTAGTTAGTTCCTCAACATATTGGTCCAGAAAAACATCCTGTATACACTCCAGGAATTCCTCCTCTAGGGTATAGTTACTAATTTGATTTGCCCAATCTACGTGCCGATTAAAGTCACCCATAATTACAAATGTTCCTTTATTGCATGCATCTCTAATTTCCTGTTTAATGCCATTCCCAACATCACCACTCCAGTTTGGGGGTCTATACACAACCCCCACTAATGTTTTTTGCCCCTTAGTGTTTCTCAGCTTTACTCATACAGATTCCATATCGTCAGAGCTAATATCGTTCCTCACTATTGCGTTAATTTCCTCCGTAACCAGCAATGCAACTCCACCACCTTTTCCTTTTTGTCTGTCCTTCCTAAATACTGAATACCCCTGGATGGTCAGTTCCCATCCCTGGTCACCCTGCAGCCATGTCTCCGTAATCCCGACTATATCATACTTGTTTACATCAATTTGCATGGTTAATTCATCCACTTTATTGCGAATGCTCCTCGTGTTCAGACACAAGCCTTAAGGCTTGTCTTTTTAACATTACTTGTCTCGTTCCCACCATTTCTCACTGAGGCCCTGGTTGATTCTTGCAATTGATTTCTCTGCCTATCACTTTCCTTATTCCCCTTTCTGTCTTTTGTTCTTGTCCTTGATTCCCCCTCCTCTGACTCCTTGCATAGGTTCCGATCCCACTGTCATTTTAGTTTAAACCCTCCCCAACCACTCTAGCAAATGTTCCCCCAGGACATCATCTACTTCCCTTAATAATATATGCACATTGCTGCGTCCACTGAAATTCCATATCCTAACAACAATTTCATAGAGTTATACAGAATAGAAACAGGCCCTTCGGCAAATCGTGTCCGTGCCAGTCATCAAGCTTCCATCATTTCCAATCCCATTTTCTAGCACTTGGCCTGTAGCCCTGTATGCTATGGCATTTCAAGTGCTCATCTAAATACTTCTTAAATGTTGTGAGTGTTCCTGCCTCTACCACCCCCTCAGACAGTGTGATCCAGATTCCAAACACCCTCTAGGTGAAAAAAATTTTCCTCAAATCCCCTCTAAACCTCCTGCCCCTTACCGTAAATCTATGCCCCCTGGTCATTGACACCTCTGCTAAAGGGAAAAGTTTCTTCCTAGCTAAACCCCTCATAATTTTGTATACCTCTATCAGGTCCCCCCTCAGCCTCTCTGCTCTAAGGAAAACAACCCTAGTCTCTCTTCATAGCTGAAATTTATCTAAAGGTTAATCACAACCTCCCCCTTCATTCTTTTGGTGATTTTAATTTATGTCCACTGTCTACCTCTCATCCAATCAGTGGAAATGGTTAATCATTATTTATCTTACTAAAGCCGCCACCATACCACCCACCCACCCAACGCCGCACCCCCCCCCCCCCCACACCCCCCCCCCCCCCCCCCCCCCGCTCTAATTTTAAAGATCTCTATCGGATCTCATTTTACCCTCTTTTGCTCTAGGTGGAGAAGCTTTGCTTTGTCTGTCCTTATAACTAAAGCTTCTATTTTTAGTAAGTCTCTTCTGTACCCTCTTCTTCCCAAAATAAGGTGCCCAAAACTGGAAACAACATTCAAACTATTCTTTAGCCAATCATTTCTATAGGTTTAGAATTACATCTTTGCTTTTGTACCCCACAGGATCCCAGATGCTTTTTTTAAAAAGCAGAAAAACAGCTCTCTTCTCACTTTTAAAGATTGGTGTATCTAAATACCCAGGTCTATCTGTCCTCTACTTCCTTTAAAATGTCACCATTGTGTTTATTTGCTCTTATTTTTTCTCCTAAAATGCATCCTTATATTTCCTTACATTATGAACAAGCTATTAAATAGTATGCCCCATATCACCAGAGGGACTTTCCACACAGTGCACAGTTTATCAGAAAAGGTCAGCAGCAGGGGTCTCAAAAAATGATGCCCCAAATTTCAACTAACATGCATCTATTCAATCTATTCTATGATCTATGTTTTCCTGAAGTTGCCTCTTTGCAGTTAACCATGCTTATTTTTGTGCTGTCTGTAAATTCTGATATTTCACCCTCTAGTCAAGTGTCAGCCTTGGCTCAGTGGTAGCACTTTCTCCTAAGTCAGAATGTTATTGGGTCATGTCCCACTTCAGAGACTTGAGCATATAGTTCAAGCTGACATGTCAGTACAGTACTGAGGAGTTGCTGCACTGTTGGAGGTGCCCTCTTTCACGTGAGGTGTTAAACTAAGACCCTCTCAGGTGAATGTAAAAGATCCCATTGCATTATTTGAGGAAGAGCTGGGGAGGTCTTCCAGTGTCCTGGCCAATATTTATTCCTCAACTAACATCATTAAAATAAATTATCTCATCATTATCTCATTGCTGTTTGTGGGACCTTGCAGTGTGCAAATTGGCTGCTAGGTTGCCTGCAGTAAGACTATATTTCAAAAGGTACGTGGTGCATCATGAGGTTGTGAAATGTGGTTTCATTGCAACAACAGGCTTCCTAGTTGACACTATCAAAATATTTTGAACAATCTGCATACACAATATCTTCTTTGTCAATCCTTTGTTAGTTCCTCAAAAAAGTCTATTATACTTGTTAGAAACAACTTGGACTACATCTTCCAGTCGGCGAGCAGGGGAGGACAGAGCCCACTTGCCGATGCATAAAATGATGTTGGGTGACGTCGGGCACCCTGTGTCATTTAGATTTTCAGTTTGGCAGGCACGCTGCCAAGTTGGCCATTTAAGACCTTTAAAAAAAGTAATTAAGCCAGTTAATGGACCTACCCATCTGACCTTAAGGTTGGCAGGCAGGTGAGAAGGCCAGACAGCCTTTAGAAAAAACATGAAACCTCATCCATGGGTGGGATTGAAAAAGTTTATCAAATGTTGAAATAGAAGAAATTGACATGTCCCAGTTCATGTGACGCTGGCAGGAATTTTTTTTCACGCTCCCAAAAATTTTTGAAACTACCAGCGATCTCCCTGAGGTGGCACTTTGCCTCAGGGAGATCTGTGTGCTCTCTTGCGCACAGGGCATGCACAGCGCTTCAGCGTGGATGTCACGCTGGGCGGGCCTTAATTGGCCTGCCCACGTAAAATGGTGACATGCCCCCAACTGGGGGCACTGATCAGGAACCCGCCAACCCACGCCCGCTGCTGCACATCCCCCCCAATGGGGGGAAAATGTTGCCCCTTGACTTTGACAAATCTGTTAGCTGTCCATATTGTCTCGTTACTGGAGTGTTAATTCTTTACTGTATTAAGGCCTCAGGGTATTTATGCACTACCAATATTAGACAGACTCCCTTTTTCACTTTTTAAATGGAGGTGTTACTACATCACCTGGGGTGGGGGGTGAAGAACATTGGGATAGTTTGAAGATGAGTTCTGAAGTCAAGAATCTATGGCACAAAGCAATAATGGTGGGATGAGAAATAATTTTAGTTTATCAAGTAGAGTTGAGTGGACTGCTTGGTTCTAATAAACTGGCATTGCGTGTCTGTGCAGTGTATGAGTGACAATCAGACAGCACAGCTGGAATATAGGAATGTTTGTTATTCTGCCCCAGTTGGTCCTGGCCTTGAAACATATGAATTCCCCAATTTTACCACAACTGTCATCTAATTTGCTGCAGATTTTTTTTATGACAAATCATTGCCCTTAATTAGAAATGGTCAATGGCTTTTCACAATGCTGTAATAATATAAGGGTTCATCACTTTAACAAAATAATCATACGGCTGGGTGTGATTCATATGTCACACCAAGCGAAGCAGTGCCTCAGCTGATAACACAATATTAGCTTAGTCAAATGCAGATTCTTACAGTTTAACATTTGTGCAGTAATCTCTGTAGGGCTAGAGCCTAGTTTTCCCATTGCAGGAATTTGTGCAACAGTAAAATCCTGTCGCCGGAGCTCGAAGACCAAAAGAAGTTAAGTTAACCAAGGAGAGAAGTAATCAGCACGGATCCATTCCAAAAACCATTCCTGCTTCACACCTGTGTTTAAACACTTCCTTGCTTTTCTTCACTGTGTTTTAAAAAGACTTACTTTAGTCCACTAGACCCTCTGTTTTCTAAATCATCATTTTCAAAAAATACTTTCAATGTTGCTAAGCTGTGACTTGCTAAACATGCCTAGTGACAGTAGATTTTTGTGATAATTAGGGGAATGGTAAATGACTCACAAAACCTTACAACTGCAGCATCTAAAGCATCATTAAAAAGTTAATTTGGGAAATAATTAAGCTATGCGGCTCAGAAAAGTTCCAGGTATGATCGAATGGTCTGTGTTTAGCTGATCCTAGCCCAGGACCTGGTCCATTATACCACATATCAGTTTCTGATGAAAGGTCACGACTTGAAACATTAACCCTGTTTCTTTCTCCACAGATGCTGCCAAACCTGATGAGCATTTCCAGCATTTTCTGGTTTTATTTCAGATTTCCAGCATCCACAGTATTTTATTTTTGGACGTTATACCACAATTGGCATCAGTGCCTTAGGGCTAAGAAAGGGGAAAATTAGTTGTGTGCTGCTCCTCATCACTGTCTAGCACCTCTTCCAGGGCACACAAGTGTGGGCTTTGGGCAAGAGCAGGACATTGAAAAATTTGAAGGATTCCACGAGGATGTCAAAATATTGAAATAATTTGAAAAAGAAAGACATGAATTTCTGCCTGTTCTGCATTATAAGTTGTCTGTGTCCTTTCTAGAGCACTTGAGCTGTTTCTGTTCCAGCAATTCACTTTCATTGTAGGTTTATAAATAAATTTGAAATCTGAAAACCAAGTCCACACTGGATCATAAGGAGGAGAAGGAAAAATAACTTACATTGAATTGCCCTCTCACGTCTGGCCATAATAGGTACAATCCATAAATATTGTGTTCTAATGACCTGAATTAGCCCCATCACTAAAAGATGTTAATCTTGTACTTTGAGTGGTAAACAATTCTCATGTGTGTTGGCAGCAGCTGTGAAATTATGGAACAACTCAATCACAAATGGCATGTGTATCCATAATTCAGATGAGCCATTTACTATCTCAGTAAATTAAATTTTATCTTAAGTGTTAACCTGTACAATTATCCAAATGAGGTGTCAGATTAGCCTTTTTTGAGGAAAATTAATAAAATGTTTAACATGAAGCCAGAACACATCACAAATCACACACCCACTCAAATTCCTATATAATTATGTCTCTGAAGGATAAAAAGAAATATGTTATAAGATGATGATTATGACTTATCCTGTCAGGTACAACTGAATTAATGTGTCAAGTGACACATAAATAATTAAGTCCCCTGTTATTTAACCATATAGGAACAGAGACATGTAATAGTTCTAATATCTTCAATAAAAAATTCAGATCAAAGCGTATTAATCAAACACACCATGAACATATTGCTATAAACCAGATGTTATTGTTTTAAATCATCCAATTAACCTTTCATGCATATTAATGATTCTATGGTAATTGTCTCTTACACATTTAAAGGGGTACAGTAGCCATAAAAGCAGTAAAATAAAAGATGTTGGCTTCTGAGGCAGGTCATACATACAAGAGTCATTTTACCTACTGCGGTGATCATTTCTTTAATGTTGTATTCCTTTTAGTGCATGCTCTGTTCTTTCTACCACAATTGAAGTTTAAAACTTACATTGCATTACAATTGGTGTCATAACTTAGATTAAGACTGTGCCCATATTCCAACTGGAGAGTTACTTGGAATATGGTTTACTCATTGTAGTAGCCCTTTGAAGAGGCATTACTGTGAAGTAGGCCCTCCTGTAGATTTGGTGGAGAGGGACTGCTTGATTTCACTGAAATTAGCCAACTAAAGTAAGATCCCATAGGTTATCCTGAGGGTAAGGATGGTTGATGGCTCCTTGCTCAATCAAAGGTATATCTGACAGTTTTTCACTATTTCATAGGCATTCATTGAGGTAACCTCATCAAAGCAGCAGCCTGCACTTATACTGCACCTTCAAGCATAAAAACATCCCATGGCACAACATAAGGTGATATCAGACAAAAATGGACCTTGAACCAAAGGAAGGGATATTACACTGACCAAGAGCTTGGTCAGAAAGTTAATTGTGTTTGAGAGTGGAGGATTGGAAAAGCAGAGGGATTAATGGAGGGAATTCCAGATTGTATGGCAGAGGAAGAAATACATAAGAAGCCAGAATTGGTGAACTGCAGAGTTTTGGGAATGGGCAGGTAGGAGGTCACAGAGATGAGGAAGAGCAAGACCATGAAGGGATTCAAACAAGTGCAGGAGAATTTTGAATTTGGAACATTTGAAGAACCAAGAGTAATATAGGTCAGCAAGGGCAGAGGTAATGGGTAAGTGGGCAATGGAGTATGAAACAACAGAGCAGAGATTTAGATGAGTTGAAGGATGTGACATTGGCCATGAAAACATTGAAATAACCAATTCTGGAGCTGTCAAGACATGAGTGAGAACTTTAGCAGCAAACTGGCTGAGGCAGGGGTAGCCAATGTGTTGGGGTGGACGCTATGAAGTTTTAATGAAAAAGAGGCTATGAGGCCTAAAGCCAAACTCTGAGTTAAATGGGGTGGGGGAGGGGTGCAAGGTTGTCAAGAATGTGGTTTAGCCTGAGGCTGTTAAAGAAGAATTGGATCAATAAAAAAATGACTTGGGCTGGAAAGTCATTGGCGCCCTGGTTTTGAACGGAAAGGGCCATGCAAAGCCCAAAAATGGGCCTCAGCCATCATCAAAATAACATGGGTGAACTCGCTATCCCTTCTTCAGCAACTGTTTTCAGGCTGCCTGCTTCACTCGCAGCTATAAGTATTGGATGAATAGGGCAGTTGGGAGGGTGAGGTATGGGGCATCTCAACTCAGCAGCGACTGTTGATAGTGCAGCCGAGCAGTGAACATCATTCCTGTATCTCCAGGAAGGTTTGCTACATTTATTTACTTCCTTTTAGTTAGCAGTTGACCCACTCATCACAATCTAATTTTCCCGAGGGAACTTAAAACAAGGATTAGGCCTCTCATTTATATGTGTAAGATACCTATGGTCTGTTATGGTCATCCATCAAGGGCGTTTCTCAAGCATCCTTAACATGCAAGAGATTGGTTCCCAATATCAGCCAGTTGCACCTTTTATTACACTCATTAAATGGGCAAAAAAAGGTCTAATTTCCAGTCCAAATGCCTAACGATTCCATAGTAATTAAACAAGATGCTTGAAATTAGATACACTAACTGGCTGTGATATTACCAAGAGTGTTTCAAAGTGCTGCATCTTTTGTTATTCATCTATATCAGAGCAGTTGGAAATTAACCATTATATTATCAGTGAAATCTGTTTACTTTATGTTACTGTATCTTGCCTCTGTAGTACAGAATTCACCCCCTCATGTCATCAGTTAAGTGCACCGGGATACAAATGGCCAGAGAAATGGACTCCAAAATCTAAATGGTCAATTTGTTTTTATTTTTTAAAAGCCAAATTTACCTAAGGGTCCAATAATTTCACACTTATAATGGGGACTATTTCTTAGTACTACATCTGCCCTTCAAGCAACTAACATGGTCCAGTTCCCAATCTATTACTTCTATGAAGTGCTCCATGAGTGATGGAATACCGGGAGATGGGTAATTGGGAAGGTTCCTCTGGAGCCTCACTTGCAACTCTCCCACCACCCCCACCCCCCTGGCTCACAGCCTCTTGCGCAGACCATCACCCATCCCTTTGTCCCACTGAGATAAAAACAAAAAAACTGCGGATGCTGGAAATCCAAAACAAAAACAGAATTACCTGGAAAAACTCAGCAGGTCTGGCAGCATCGGCGGAGAAGAAAAGAGTTGACATTTCGAGTCCTCATGACCCTTCGACAGAACTTGAGTGAATCCAAGAAAGGGGTGAAATATAAGCTGGTTTAAGGTGTGTGTGTGTTGGGAGGGGGGAGCGGTTTGGGTGGGGGGAGAGAAGTGGAGTGGGGGTGTGGTTGTAGGGACAAACAAACAGTGATAGAAGCAGATCATCAAAAGATGTCACAGACAACAGAACAAAAGGACACATAGGTGTTAAAGTTGGTGATATTATCTAAACGAATGTGCTAATTAAGAATGGATGGTAGGGCACTCAAGGTATAGCTCTAGTGGGGGTGGGGGGAGCATAAAAGATTTAAAAATATTTTTAAATAATGGAAATAGGTGGGAAAAGAAAAATCTATATAATTTATTGGAAAAAACAAAAGGAAGGGGGAAGAAACAGAAAGGGGGTGGGGATGGGGGAGGGAGTTCAAGACTTAAAGTTGTTGAATTCAATATTCAGTCCGGAAGGGTGTAAACTTTGGAGAGACCAAACATAAACTGGGCGACCGCTTTGCAGAACACCTGCGGTCTGTCCGCAAGAATGACCCAAACCTCCATGTCGCTTGCCATTTTAACACTCCACTCTGCTCTCTTGCCCACATGTCTGTCCTTGGCTTGCTGCATTGTTCCAGTGAAGCCCAACGCAAACTGAAGGAACAGCACCTCATCTTCCGACTAGGCACTTTACAGCCTTCCGGACTGAATATTGAATTCAACAACTTTAGGTCTGAGCTCCCTCCCCATCCCCACCCCCTTTCTGTTTCTCCCCCTTCCTTTTGTTTTTTCCAATAAATTATACAGATTTTTCTTTTCCCACCTATTTCCATTATTTTAAAATATTTTTAAATCTTTTATGCTCCCCCCACCCCCACTAGAGCTATACCTTGAGTGCCCTACCATCCATTCTTAATTAGCACATTCGTTTAGATAATATCACCAACTTTAACACCAATGTGTTCTTTTGTTCTGCTGTCTGTGACATCTTTTGATGATCTGCTTCTATCACTGCTTGTTTGTCCCTACAACCACACCACCCCCTCCACTTCTCTCCCCCCACCCAAACCGCTCCCCCCCCCACCCCCCGCACACACCTTAAACCAGCTTATATTTCACCCCTTTCTTGGATTCACTCAAGTTCTGTCGAAGGGTCATGAGGACTCAAAATGTCAACTCTTTTCTTCTCCGCCGATGCTGCCAGACCTGCTGAGTTTTTCCAGGTAATTCTGTTTTTCCTTTGTCCCACCATTGTTGGCCATACCTCCATCTGCTTAGGCCCTATGCTCTGGAATTTTCCTACTCCAGTCCAAGCATCTCTCACCTCCCAAAAGCAAAAAAACTGCCGATGCTGGAAATCCAAAACAAAAATAAAAATAAAAATACCTGGAAAAGCTCAGCAGGTCTGGCAGCATCTGCGGAGAGGAACACAGTTAATGTTTCGAGTCCGTATGACTCTTCAAGAGAACTAAATAAATATAGAAGAGAGGTAAAATATAAGTTGGTTTAAGGGAGGGTGGGACAAGTAGAGCTGGATAGAGGGCCAGAGATAAGTGGAGATAACCAAAAGATGTCACAGACAAAAGGACAAAGAGGTGTTGAAGGTGGTGATATTATCTAAGGAATGTGGTAATTAAGGGTAGAAACAGGACAAGCAAGGGACAGATAGCCCTAGTGGGGGTGGGGGAAGGGATCGAAATAGGCTAAAAGGTAGAGATAAAACAATGGATGGAAATACACTTAAAAATAGTGGAAGTAGGTCGGAAAAGAAAAACTAGATAAATTATTGGGGAAAAGGGGGGGGGATTGGAAAGGGGTGGGAATGGAGGAGAGAGTTTCTGATCTAAAATTGTTGAACTCAATATTCAGTCTGGAAGGCTGTAAAGTGCCTATTCAGAAGATGAGGTGCTGTTCCTCCAGTTTGCGTTGAGCTTCACTGGAACAATGCAGCAGGCCAAGGATGGACAGGTGGGCAAGAGAGCAGGGTGGAGTGTTGAAATGGCAAACGACAGGGAGGTCTAGGTAATGCTTGCAGAGAGACCAAAGGTGTTCTGCAAAGCGGTCACCCAGTCTGCGTTTGGTCTGTCCAATGTAGAGGAGACCGCATTGGGAGCAGCGAATGCTGTAGACCTATAATGTTCCCACCACTCCCTTTTGCAACTTCTTGTTCTCAGTCTCCCAAAGTCTGATCCTCTGGCCCTTCTTTCTGCTAGTAACATTAACAAAGGCATTTGCTCATTTTTATTTCTCCTCCCCACCCAAGGTAGGTCCTTCCTCATTATTGTTGAATGTTGCAGCACACACAAATAAGCAAGTGTCCCCTTTAACCAGCTGGAACATTTCAAACTCAATTTACCTGAGCCTCCCAGTGATGGTAGATCTCCGAGCAGCAATGTTACCACTGTCACCCATCTCCACCTAATTAACAAGGCTCTTCTTGCCCAAGCATGCAAAAAAAGAAGTCAACGTGGGGAGAATCAAGCCTGATGTACTCTAGAGACGGACAGTTTAAATGACAGTGCTCACCGATCAACCCATTTCTCAAGAGGATAACTCAAAGAGTCATAACATGAATGTTTGGCTTAACACACCTATGCGTGTTTGGCCCTACTCAGGACTTTATCTTCCTCACTTTTGGTGGCATTCACTCAGTTGTTCTTGTTGTTCCTTCGATTAATGACATTTCGCTCTGTGCTATAGTTACTGTTCCATTTGAACAATAAGCAGCAACTGAGTCACCGCAGCAATGATAGGGTTAACCACATTCTGGATTTAACTGAGAGAATAAAATCTTTGCAGTCACGACACACTGAAATATAGCAGCAGCAAGAGCTTGGAAATTACTGTGATAATAAGTTAAGATCTGGATGGTTAATGTGTATAATCAGCGTCTTTAGTAATGGACTGGTGAAGCAGATATTACCCGAGAAATCTATCAAATATATAAATAGGGAAACATAAAAGTGTGGTTGTACTGGAAGTCAGCAGTACTGCTTGCTGAATAAATGCATAAACTTCTCCAATGCATGGCATGTAGATCAATTATAGAACATATATAACAATTACACTTAACATTGCTTCATATGTGGTAATGGAAGTCCGTAGATTAACTGAGATTATTCCATTTGAAAAATGCTACTTCTGTTATTAATAACCATCTTTGAAATCCATTCATTTCCTTTTGCACCTAACCCACTTTCAATAGCAGATGCAGTTTATTTTATTCACTGATGGTTGAAGGTAAAAAAAAAGTTTCAACAGTGGCTCTATTATTTCTAAAGGCATTTTTAAAATAGTTTCCAGGTTTTTTTTAAGTCAAAACATAAAGTTTAAACCATACAAATCAGAACAATGAAAGGAAAATAATTATGCTTCAACAGTTCTTGGCAGTGACCATGGAAAAGAAGCATCAAAACATTGAGTTTGGGCATACCAGTATAATCTATAAAATGTAAAAAAAAACAGATCCAAAAATCAGCAGAACTCAGATCCCCCTCTGTCGAGAGCAAACGAAGAAAGGAAATAAAATAGGCCCGATCGAATGGAATATATCAAGCTTCACCATAGACATGCAGTACAACAAGAACAGAATTAAGCCCCAAATGCCTTTAGCAAGTCCTGAGCAATCAGTGCACATCCAACAAGATAACTGGCAAAAGAAATAGAGGGGAAATAAGGAAAAGGTTTTTTTTTTTACCCAGTGGGGTGTTATTATCTGAAATACACTCCCTGAAAGGGTGCTGGAAGCAGAGTCAATAGTAACATTCAAAAGGGAATTGGATATATATCTGAAAAGGAAAAAATATTGCAGGGCTATAGGGAAAAAGCTAGGGAGTCAGGCTAATTGATTAGCTCTTTCAAAAGCTGCACAAGCATGATGGGCCAAATGGCCTCCTTCTGGGCTGTAAGGTTCTATGATTCTAACTTTTCCTTAGGCCCTAGAACATGACATTTAGCAGGGTGTTCATTCAACAAATCCCAGAGATTCTTCCCTTCTACTGGCACATAGTCATGATCAGCAGAAAAATATACCAAGGCTGATTGTCTTTGTTCAATCCCTCCTCTCCAGTATTAGGAATATAGGAGGAGGAGTTAGGTCATTTAGTCCCTCAACCTGTGCCACCATTCAATGAGATCATGGCTGATCTGTGACCCAACTCCATATGGGCCTTGTCCCATCTCCCTTAATAACCTTTGTTAACAAAAATCTATCAATCTCAGTTCTAAAATTAACAATTGATCTAGCATCAATTGACATGTGCAGAAGAATGCTCCAAACTATTACCACCCTTGATATGCAAAAGCATTTCCTGCTTTCACTCTGAAAGTTATGGATCGAATTTTTAGACTACGCCCCATCCTAGACTCCTCAGCCAGTAGAAACAATTTCTCTCTACCCTATATGTCCCTCTTAATATCTTCAAAACCTTCTTTGAATCACCTCTTAACCTTCCGAATTCTAGGGAATACAACCCTGGTTTATGTAATCCCTCTTCATAATTTAATCCTTGGAGTCCCGGTATCATGCTAATAAATCTACATTGCGTTCCCTCCGAGAACTGCTCACTGTACTTCAGGTGCAGTGTAACCAGGACTTTATATAGCTGAAGCATGGCTTTTACCCCCTTATACACAGGTCCTCTAGATATACACAGCCAGCATTCCATTAGCCTTTTCTGATTGTTTTCTGTATCTGTTCATGACATTTTAAAGATCTTTGTACTTGGACCCCCCCGGTCTCTTTGGACCTCCACTTTTTCTAGCTTTTCAACATTTAGAAAGTGCTTTTTAGGTCCAAAGTGGATGACATCACATATGCCTACACTGAAATCCATTTGCCACTGTTTTATTTTCTATTACAAACATACAAACTTATGAAATAAGAGGAGGAGTGGAGTCTTTCGGCTCCTTGAGCCTGCTCCACCATTTGATAACATTGTGGCTGATCTAATTGTGGCCTCAACTCCACTTTCCTGTCCACCCCCCCATACCCTTTGACTCCATTGTCAATCAAGAATCTATCTAAAATTATTCAAGACCCTGCCTCCACTGCTCTCTGGGAAACAGTCCCCGAGAGAAAAGGTTTCTTCTCATCCCCATCTTAAATGGCAAGTAACATGTTGGGAGACGGGGTTTATGATTTTCAGGCACTTCTGCCATTTTCTGGGCCCATGTGTTCCTTAATATCCATCCCACCCAAAAGACAAGGTTGCCTCTGAACAAGTACCACAAGTTAAGCACCAAACTGGCTCACCAATAACATGAAGTTCTGAACTTTAAGTATAGGTTCGGAAGTGATGAGCAACTTCTCACTTGTAGATGGTCAGCCTTCATTTTCATTGTGCAGCAGCCCCTCTGACAATTTTTGCGCTGCATGAACTCCATGAATATTTAGGTGACCTTGGATTGACGCTTCGAGGGAAAATCAAACGTGTGTAATTCAATAAATGACACTCACACAGTGAAGACTATTTGTGACTATCTTCGCCTTTCACAAAAAACACAAGTGGAATCTTAATGAACACATTGCCAAAGCTCAAATACTCTCCAAAGAAAACTTAATTCCACCTTGTTAACAGATTTTTCAGCATCAGAGCAAAAGAACAAGAAAGATGCACTGTGCTGTATAAATAATGAGGTAGATTATCCTGTTTCTTTACTTTGTGATGAGTGGATCAGCTAGGATTGTAAATTAGGCAGCAAGGTGCCAAACCCCTAATGGAGCCTACCTGGCTTTCTTGCATTTATTGCATCCAGACAATTCAATAGCCCCAGGGAAAATCTGCTCAGCAGACAACAAACACTGCTGGACCTTCCACAGATAAGACTATCCTAAAGTGACAGGAACCATATCGATGAGCAATTGCCAGAACCGACAGGATAGCTTTAGAAATGACAGAGAAGGCACTTAATTAATGGATTAATCTGCACACTATTGAAATAAATTTCCATGTTTTCTATCTAAAATTTTACAAGTGCATGTAAATGAAATGGGTCTAATAGTCTAATGTGTTTTGATAAAAGTAATAATAATTTATAGACAGAAGCAAAGATAACAGGAGGTAAATTGGATACGACACCAAAACAAATAGTAGATCAAGCGGGATTGAGATGCTTGATTTACCTGCACCTTTTGACTATGATGCAGACAGGATATTAAATTCATGCTCACTTCTTTTGGAAATGATTGTTGTGTTCAGCCAATACTTCCCATACTGTTCACTGGCTGGACATATCAGCAGAGGGCCCTAATGTCATGAGTGCCAGGTGCTATGTAAAGGCAGCTTTCACCTCTTCGAGGGGAGTTGCATTATGGCTGCTGGGGGTGATGAGGGTATTTTCGAAAGTGTGCTCTGTGGAAGAGTCAATAATGACTGGCCATGGTGGGGAGTCCACACCATGGTCTTCAGACAGTGCACTGGAAGTCTTGGTGGAAAAGGTGAAATGCAGAAGAGATCTCAGCAAGTGGAGCAGGAGGCCCTGCCAACATATGTTCAGGAGGCAATGGGAAAAGAGAGGAGGTCAATGATAGGAGGAGAGCTTGCGAGAGCCTGGATGCAATGCAGGAAGAGTTTTAAAGAACTCTCATAACTTGTCAAGTTCATTGCATTTAGCTGCAAATGTCATATCCGACCAACTGCCCTGCTCACCTCAGCCACTGCTCAATTCACCACATTCCCATCAATCTCTCTCAATCAGGATCCAATTCTACAATGTATGCTTTACCTGACCCTCACACACTTAGTAATTAGCCTCATTTGCACACCACATTTCGCAGCTTGTGCACACTGCCACCTACTCAACCACGACACCTAAGCATACAGAGTGCACGACCCTCAGTGACACATTTTCCACTTTCTTGCAGGTGAAGGTGGTACATAACAGGAGGCAGCAGGAAAGAACTGGAGAGGAGCCAGGATGTTCTAACCCCTATCGAAGAGACAATGCTGCCCAAAATGGGAAGGAGCATTGCTGAGGCCATTGTTATCAGCAGGGCTGAAGCAATTGATGATGAAGGTATCAGCATATCTAATCCTCTATCTCTCATCCCACTTCTCCCTCACCCTGAATCTCTCCTGAGTGAGGAGCTGGCACTGATATAAGCACACACTGCTTACTTCCTCCTGTTGCTTCACCACAACACAGACCCTGTTCCTTCATTTCATTTTTGTTTCAGATACCCAAGAGCAGGAACCTACCCAGTCAGTGGAGGAGGAGGAAGAAGGAAATTGAAGATGAAATGAGACTCTCAATCTCACCGTTACAAAGACCAGCTCAGATGCTGACACTACACATATTTGAGAGGTGATAATAGAGGAGAGAACTGCACATCATGAGACGCCAGGTACAGGAGTCAGGGTGAGGGGAAAGAATAGCGCAGGTCCAGATCGCCAGAGGGCAAGGTCGGACACAAGTCCCCCTACTACCTGTACAGTATTAAACTCTAATCAAATATGGGAAAGCACCCAAAACACTTAGAATTGCGCCAACAGCCAGAATAAATAATCCAGCAATTAACATGTATGTAGTTTGTGATCTTTTTTAATAGTGTGAACCTGGGTGGGGGGGACATGGAGGGTGGGAGGTGCGGCGTAGGCTGCAGCATGGAGTTCAAAATGGCAACACACTGACTGATGCCATAATTGACCTGTTTTGCAAGGTTCCAGTCATCATTAGGTGAACACCTAAAAGCATACGGCACACTTCCCATCACTTTAACCAGTTGATGTAGCAGATACATAATCCTGAACCCATACGCAGTCGTTTATCTGCTGCTGCTGAAAAATTATGACCTGGAATGTTCAATGAAAACATAAACTCAAAAGCTTCACAAACAGAAATCCACATTATCTGCATAACCAGAATTCTCATGAGAAATTAATTAAGACATTATAAATTTTACTGTAATCACAATTTGCCTCATAGTGCCACACTTAATAGTTTTTTTTATTCTTTCATGGGCTATGGGCATTGCTGGCTAGGCCAGTGTTTATTGCTCATCCCTAATTGTCCTTGAGAAGGTGGTGGTGAGCTATCTTCCTGAGCTGCTATAGTCCAGGTGGTGTAGGGAGGGAGTTCCAGGATTTTGACCCAGCGACAGTGAAGGAACGGTGATATATTTCCAAGTCAGGATGGTGAGTGGCTTGGAGGGGAACTTCCAGGTGGTGGTGTTCCCATCTATCTGCTGTCCTTGTCCTTCTAGATGATAGCGGTTGTGGGTTTGGAAGATGCTGCCGAAGGAACCTTGAGGAGTCAAAATCAATACTTCATGATGTGGACAGTCATTCTCTGCAGATTATTACTCAACAGTAAATTATATTACAATTGTTAATTGTTCTGTTAAAAATCACTACACAAAAACTGTATGAGATTTTCTGACCAATTCCTACTGATATCTGGAAACTGTGTGAAATGGAATTAAACCGATTGCGAATAATAAAAATGAAATAGATAGGAATGGTTTCAAGTCAATTATCCCTTTTTGGAGTACAAATAACTCATCTGACCTTTGGTCTAAGACGCCATTAATGTAATAACACCTTCATGATTGCTCTCTATTAGATACTTTTCACAGCATGATGTAATTGAGAAATTATTTTTGGAAATAATATCCTACTTCTCCTCATATGTAGAAAGATCATGTACATTTTCAATGGACAAATCTAATTTTGAATTCTGCTAGTATGAATAAGCTGCTGACAGTTCTAACACCATGCACTGCACAATAAATTACAAATCATGAATGGAGCACTCAAATATTTCATCACTGTTCACAATAAGAGAACATAAGCCACTAAAGTATGCAAATCTAGCATATTCATCCCACTTCTTAAAGCCTTCTCACAATCCTTTTATCCTTTTCAACTAGCACATATTCTGAAATGTTTTCTTTCTCACTGAGGTTTTATAAGGTGTCACCATCATCTAGCTATGAGCCCATCTCTCCTTTTCAAGCCCCTTCAGTCCTCATTCAGTCAATCTCACAGAACTGAAACTGAGTTGATCAATGTCATCAACAATAATTCATGCAAGTGACTATTTTTCCTCTTCATCCTCAACCTCCTACATGCAGGCTTTGGTACAGTTGACTCCTCTATCCTCTACCCCCATCCCATTGCACTCAAATGATTATATTCATACCCGAATCAACATAGCCAGCACATTTTTACAATGACTTTGCCTTTAATTTTGCCCATCGTTGGGCCATTCTAATCCTTACCTATATGTTGCTACTCAATGGCGTCATCCATATGCATCAGTTTAACTTTCTTGTGTTTTCGGACAATATATAGCTTTACCTCATTAACACCAAAATCATTTATTCCATGATTTTTATGGTGCTGTCCAACTGGCTGGATTGCAAGTAATCACAGATCAACCAGAAGCCTTTTGCAGATAAACACTGGTAACATGAAAGCATTTCTGTTCACCATAAACTCTGCATCTTAGCTCCTTATCCTAATCCCCTTTTGATGCTTGCTCAAACTCAACCCAATGCTCAACCTGAACTGATTTTCAAACCCAACCTCAAGTATCACTAAGGCCATTTCCACCTCTGAAATAGCAGCTGTCTTCATCCTTACCACATTCCTACTATTACTGTAATCTTCCCTCATGCCTTTGTCATGGCCACGCTAGACTTTCCAATAGATCCCTGCCCAGTCTCATGTGCTCCACATGACATAAACTCCAATTCAGTCTGAGCTTTCATCTCAGCACCATCCCACATCACTCCTTTGCTGACCAAACATCACTGGGTCCCTGATGCTCAGGCCATCATCATCAAAATCTTCATCACATTCAGCAAATCCCATTATGGGCTCTTCCACCCTCTTCCTGCCACCTCTTCCAACTCAACATTGCTCTTCACAACTCTGCTCTTCCAGCTTTGATCTACTGTACATTCCTTCAGATTATCAAGTACTAGAAACACAGAGTCCTACTTCCATTCCCCAAACATGACAGACTAAGATGTGGAAGAACTGTCAAGCATCAAGACTGTCTGAATTTATAAAGTTAGAGATTTGATATGGGGGAGCAGGGATAGCAAGTAAAGTTGTGTTACAAATAGCTATACTCTTCTTCCCTGCTGTTGGAAGGGAGCATTTTCTTTGGAGAAGGGGAATGTTGTATGATGTGCCTGCATGCCATTGTAATGTAAAGGTGCTTGGCAGAGCAGGGGTTAATGTGGAACTGGAGAATAGCACCGCCTACAGTATAATTTAAAGAGTCACATGGTAATAGACTCAAAAAGAACAGCCTAGAAAGAACTCTCTGGAACCAACCTGCATGGAGGCAACAGCACCATGCATGACAGTAACTTGGGATCTGTAAATAATTAAAGGTTAACAATAAAGGGTTCACGTTTAAATATACAAGTCTCAAGATCTCATCTTTAAGACTTCTGAAGAACCCATATTACAACATATGGCACTGTGTAAATTGAAGTTGCCTGCCTCATTAACTGTTGAGGTCATTCGGGGGCTCATTAAGAGTTTGCCTTCTGACTTGGAGGTTTTTATGGGGTTGGACAGTTGTTAGGAGCCCTGTGAAGCTAACCAGCTGAAACCTCTGGGAACAGAGGCAGCAATGCTGAAACAGTTTTATTTGATGGAAAAAGTGTAAGTTTGAAACAAAAAAAAACTAATGAGCAGCAATGAAATTTTAAAACCAACCTTTCCCTACCCTGTCCCGGGTCCCAGCTCTCCATTTGTATGGTCCTTTTGAAGATGAGGAGCTCTCAATTTTTTTCAGACAACGCACAGACAGCAGCCACAGCAATGGCTGCCTATTCAGGCCAGAACCATGGCCCACTTCTCTGGTGCCCCACCTCTATTCATGGCCACTAACTTGGCTGCAGACCCATCTATAGGCTCATTAAGACCCCAATCCCGGGAAAATCGCACCTCCCAGTAGGCTGGCATCAGAGCAGGAACATGAGCCAGGATTGGTTCCGACCCCACTTTCTGTCTTGAACAGAGAAATCTGGCCCTTGATCTCAATAAGTGATTTATTTTCTAAAGTCATCAGTCCCTGCTGTGGATTCTGTCAATAATTTAGATATATGTACTGCAAAAGTCATTGTTGATTAAGGGGGAATAACACTATTTCACACTACAATGCTGCTATTTTTGTGCTTAATATGGTGATCCCTTCATGAATGAACACATTACCTTTGTGTTAGGACCTTAAAAATCACCAACTTGCTTATAAAGAACACAATAAAATTCCATTACCTCTAGTGCACAAAGGAGATTGTCACCCATGGTGAGGTCACTTTCTGGATCATCATATTTGTTACATGATTTTAAAATGCCTGACATCAGTATGTACGAAAGATGGCATGAATGCATCCTTTTAAGAAGTCTAGTTGTCATTAGTGGGAGGCATAAACTGCTGAGTATATAAATTATTGCTTTGGACCTCACACCTATATGAAGGACAGAAATTGGAGAGGATTTTTCACTTGTTGATCCTCCAGGACATGTAGCCCTCCAGCTAATCCAGCCTGAAGTTATGGATTACAGGAACAAAGTATATTCTGAAATTTCTCCTCTTCTGCTTAGTTGAGTCGGCATCACGGACTAATATCTGTAGTCCACCAACATTTACATGATTAGCGCTAGTTAAACCGGACATGATCTGCTGATATGATAGCCCTGATATTGAAAAACTTATAAATGGAAATAACCTAGAAATGGGTCTTGAAGGTTTCTAGTGACGGGGCTGTGACTATTTCCTTGGGCAGCTTCTTCCATTGTGGGATTGTCCTTGGGAAGAAAGATTGCTGATACGTTGTCTTGGAAACATATGGTCTTTGTAGTTTGTGTGGATGGCTACCTTGTGTTTTGTCATTGCCGGAGGACACCAGGTACTTTTTTCTGTCAATTCCCAACAGTCCATTCCATATTTTATAGAATATGGTCAGTCTATTTTACTCCCTCCTTTGCTGTAATGATTCCCATTCCAAATCCTTGATCAAGAATGTGACACTGGTTATTTCCCATAATGATTGGTGCAGAATCGTCCTTGGATCGCTTCATTCTTATTTATATCTCTCCCTGTAAAAGGATCCACAAACAGCTTCCATACTCCAGGATTGGACGGACAAATATTTGGTAAGCTTTAACTCTGATACTTTTGTTGCAATACCAAAGATTCCACCTCAGAAATCAGAGAACCCTGTTTGCTTTGGATGTTATCTGCTGAATGTGGAATCCCACATGAACCCGCAGGTATGGCTGTGTGTCTATCTGTTGGAGAATTTGATTACAGAATTTAATGCTATTTGTTGGTGGATACTTTTTGTTTGTAATACACATGACATAGCACTTTTTGGCATTGGATGCCACCTCCCATTGGCCCTACCAATTTTGCAATTGCAGAAGATCATCTTGCACTGAAATGATATGATCTGGAGTTCTCCCTGATATGTAAACCATGCAGTCTTCTGCAAATAACTGAACCCCCTTTTTTAGCTTGTTGGGAAGGTTGTTTATGCCAAGAAGAGTAAAAATCCCAGCACAATTCACTGAGGGCGGCTTCATGTTGATTTTTCTTTTAGAAATGTGTCTCCTATAGTTAACTTGTTACAAAAAGAAAATATGTTCAATATTCTGTATTTATAATTGCCTTACACACATAAAAGAAGCTTCTAAATGCCACCATTTGTTAGTGAGAAAGGTTACAAGTAAGCTAAAAGAGGGACAATTCTTAAGACCAACATGAGCAGCCCAGTCCACTCAATCTTTTATTCTCAGTCACCACTTTTCCTACACCTATTCTGCATGCAGCTTCTTGTTAACTGCATCTCACAGATACATAGATAACACATTGATCCACAGTAAATAGAATCCAATATGTATAATTTAGTGCATTGCACTAACAACTTTAATTTATTTTTTCTCATGTCAATCGTATTTCCTGCAGTCATTCAGGTTATAACAACCATGATGAAGTATTTATGAATTCTCCCAAAAATGTAAGCACACATCGTATAACCCTACTCTAGTTATAGCAAAAGTTAGTTACAGGTATTGAATAACTTGTTCATTTTCCAATTATGTGTTCATACATATGGTGATAGACGTATATATAAGTTTTCAGTAAAATTATTCAACTTTATTAAGCTGCCTCAGGTGTAGCAATAAAGTGAATATCCCATGTGAAATTTTGACTTCCATAAAGCAGTCACTGACTGTAGTAATTATAAATAATATTTAGAGTGTAATGTATGTTTAAGAATAATACTTAAGAAAGATCACATGATCTGTAGAACCAATAGGCAAGTAGCATGGGCTACCTCAGCAGCCAGTGTAGAGATAGAGTTGGAGCTGAAAACACACATGTAGTTGTTGCTGAGTATATTGTAAATAAACTTAAAGTTTGCACCCAAGAAGTGTCTGAAGATCAGCTCTATCACTAATAGCACAATTTGGCTGCCCTACATCACTGACAAGCTGGGTTAATTAGATATAAGTGACAATGAACAAATAGTAAGGCAGTACAACTTCTCCAGGTAGCAGCATTAAGAGATTAAATATAGACTTGAATGGTGCATTCTACCTGCATCAAGTATTCAATATTCCAGCATTTGTGTATCAACATGAGTTCCATAACACAGTCTACACCCTAAATGTTACATAACGGAGCGTGAAAAGTCTTAAGCTAAGGTCCAGTAATCATACAGAGGTACCGCTCCATCAGTCACAAAATGTCAATGACTCTGCACATTTCCTCAGCTGTGAAAGATCACTTTGAAAATCAGTATAAAATCAGCACATTAATTATTATTTCCAAAATTTATGCAAAGACAAGAAAGAGGAAAAATATCAAAATGGAATTACTGAGTTTTTATTAACTTGCAGGTTGGATAACCTTCAACAGGTGACTGTCCAGATCCTTATGTTTGGCCTTCGATACCATTCAATATTCTCAGTGTTTTAGCTTCAATCAGCATTTTGTAAAGATTTTTTTTACTGTTTATGCAGGTAAATTCTGATCACTGCCAATGTCTGAATGAGCAGAAACCCAACTTTCTATTCATATATGGAGCTGATAAAAGGTTACATACAAAAACATTAGCTGATCTCTCTTGACAGATAGTGATAGATCTGCTTTTTTATTTCAGGTTTCCAAAAGTTCACTTTAATTATCTTTTTATTTAGTTCTATTTGGGTCTCAATGCTCCCGATTGAAGACTTGTTTTGTTTGGTTCTTCAATGATGGTTAACTGAGAGGATATTTAATCTGTGCTTTTTCCACTCCTGTTAACATATTAAGCAACAGTAAAGTCAATATTTTGGACAGAATTCACTAACCTCTATGGTGATGTGCTATCGGTTGCTAACAGATGTAGATTACTCATTAAAAAAATTGCATGGCTTCTTATGCCGTACAAATGCAATGTATTTTGGCAGCTGATAATTAGATCTGAAATGACAACAGCAGCAATAGCACGGCAAGCCAACATTTCGCTTGGAGTGACATCTCCCATTGTTGCATTAAAGTTGCAGTGGTGACCTTCTCTGGCAAATAAAACTCCCCACACATCCAGATAAGATCTTCACAATCCATATAATAATAAAAACAAAAAAACTGCGGATGCTGGAAATCCAAAACAAAAACAGAATTACCTGGAAAAACTCAGCAGGTCTGGCAGCATCGGCGGAGAAGAAAAGAGTTGACGTTTCGACGTCAACTCTTTTCTTCTCCGCCGATGCTGCCAGACCTGCTGAGTTTTTCCAGGTAATTCTGTTTTTGTTTTTTCTTCACAATCCATGTTTGGAATGTCTGTGAATCCATCAGTGCACATTACCTGACAGAATGAATCTTCCACTGGTTGAATATGACGCAAACTCTACTTCTAGTCATTACATAGAAATTGTTCAAATTACATTTTTTTAAAAACTGCCAATGCTGTAAGTATGAGTTAAATGAATACTAGAAACACACAGATCAGTCAGTATCTGCCTGTAGGATAAATACAGGGCTGACATTTTGGACAAAAGCTACCCCTCTAAACTTTAACTTGTCTTCTGTCTTTACGGACATTTGTCTAATTTACTGTTTGTCAAGAAGATATAAGAATGTCTATAATGTTATTGGAAATTATTTTAAAATAGAATTCTAGTGGTGTCTGTGTCTATGTGTGTCTGTGTATATATCTGTATCTTAATTGGATTAAAGCCAGCTGGTCGAGAGCCTTTGATGTATAGAAGAGAAGTAGGTTTGAAATGTTAATTGGGTAAGTTACAAGGTGAAGTGTAAAGGGGCCAATTTGCATCTTTAAATAAACCGTTCAAACCATGTGCTAGCGATAGCAGGAATAAGAGGATAGTCCAAATGAACATGTAGCTGGAGAGATGGTGTAGCCGGGAGGGATTCAGGTTCTTGAGGCACTGGGACCGGTTCTGGGGAAGGTGGGAACTGTACAAACTGGACGGGCTGCACCCAGGCAGAGTTGGGACCAGTGTCCTTGCGGGGGCTTTTGCTAGTTCTGCTGGGGGGTATTTAAACTAGTGTGGCGGGGGATGGGATCCCAGGAGTAGGATCAGATAGGTCAGATTCAGATCAGAAAACTGGAGGTAGAACATTAGCCAGGGACGTTGTGATAGACGTGGAGTTACAGGAGAAGCAAAGTTTACAAAATGTCCTGCGAGGAAAATTGACGGGGTTAAACTGTTTATACTTCAATGCAAGGAGTATTACAAACAAGATAGATGAGTTAAGGGATAAAAACAAAAAACTGCGGATGCTGGAAATCCAAAACATAAACAGAATTACCTGGAAAAACTCAGCAGGTCTGGCAGCATCGGCGGAGAAGAAAAGAGTTGACGTTTCGAGTTAAGGGCACAGGTAGACACATGGCAGCAGGATGTCATTGCTATAACAGAGACCTGGCTAAAGGAAGGACAAAACTGGCAGCTTAATATCCCTGGTTATAGAGACTTCAGACACGATACAGTAGGAGATAAAAAAGGAGGGGGGTAGCACTAATGGCTAAAGAATCAATTCCAGTTGTGAGAAAGGATGATATATTAAATGGGTCAAACAAGGCTTTATGAATTGAGCTTAGAAATAAAAAAGGGGCAGTCACACTACTGGGAGTGTACTACTGACCCCCAAATAGATAGAAGAACAAATATGCAGGCAAATTTCTGCTTGTAAGAACAAGAGGGCAATAATAGTAGGAGACTTCAACTATCCCAATATCAACTGGGATTCAAACAATATAAGGGGCACTGAGGGAGAAAGATTCATGCAGTGTGTCCAGGAAAAATTTTTCAACCAATTAGTGACAAACCCAATGAGAAGAGATGCAATTCTAGACCTAGTCTTGGGGAACGAAGAAGGGCAAAAGGGTGAAGTGACAGTTGGCGACCATATCAGGGACAGTGATCACAATTCAGTTAGATTTAGCATTACCATGGAAAAGGACAGAGATAAGGCAGGAGTAAAATTCTTGAACTGGGGGAAGGCAAATTTTGCAGAAATGAGAGGGGACTTGGCTGAGGTGGACTGGACAGCACTGCTGGAGGATAAAACAGTGGAAAACCAGTGGGAAGCACTAAAAAGCGAGATCCTAATTGTACAAAGTAGACATGTCCCCTACAAAAATAAGAGTGGTACTGCCAAATCTAGACCCCCTGGTTGTCTAGAGGAATACAGGGGAAGATCAAACAGAAAAAGAAAGCGTACAATAGGCACAAAGAACTAAGCACTGCAAATAGCCTAGACGAATATAGGAAGTGCAGGGACGGAGAAAAAAAGAAAATAAGGAAATCAAAGAGAGGGCATGAAAAAAGATTAGCAAGTAAAGTTAAAGATAACCCAAAGATGTTTTACCAATACATTAATGCTAAAATGTTAGTTAAGGAAAAAGTGGGACCTATCAGAAATAAAGATGGAAATTTATGTGTAGATGCAGAGACTGTGGGAAGGGTTTTGAATGAATATTTTGTCTCCGTGTTTACAAAGGAAAGGGAGGATGTAGCTATAGTCCAGGAGGAACACTGTGAGATATTGGTCAGGATAGTCATAAAGAGAGAGGAAGTACTCGAAGGGTTGAAATCCTTGAAAGTTGATAAGTCACCAGGGCCAGATGGATTGTTTCCGAGGCTGCTGAAGGAAGTCAGGGAGGAGATAGCAGATGCTCTGAGGATGATTTTCCAATCTTCACTAGATACAGGGGAGGTACCGGAGGACTGGAGAAATGCAAACCCAGTTCCATTGTTTAAAAAGGGATCAAAGGAAATGCCAAACAATTATAGGCCAGTTAGTCTTACATCGGTGGTGAGCAAATTAGTAGAATCAATCCTGAGAGATAGGATTAACTGTCATGTGGAAAGGCATGGACTAGTCAGGGATGGTCAGCATGGATTTGTTAAAGGAAGGTCTTGCCTCACAAATTTGAGGAAGTGAGAAGTGAGAAGAAGGGTTGATGAAGGTAGTGCAGTGGATGTTGTGCACATGGATTTTAGCAAGGCATTTGACAAGGTCCCACATGGCAGATTGGTCAGGAAAGTAAAAGCCCATGGGATTCAGGGTAATGTGGCAAACTGGATAAAAGGTTGGCTTTGTAACAGGAAACAAAGGGTAATGGTTGATGGATGCCCTTGCAAATGGAAAGTTGTCTCAAGTGGTGTTCCACAGGGCTCGGTTCGGTGTTGGGAACCGTTATATATTAACGGTTTGGACATGAACATGGGGGGCACGATTGGGAAATTTGCAGACGGCACAAAGATTAGCCGAGTAGTGAATAGTGTAAAGGATAGTCATAATCTCCAAAACAATATAGATGAGTAGTGGAGTGGGTGGTAAAGTGGCAGATGGATTTTAACATAGAGAAGTGTGAGGTCATACATTTAGGGAGGTCAAACAGTTACAGGGATTACACAATAAATGGGAATATACTAAGAGGGGTAGATGAAGTGAGAGATCTTGGCGTACAAGTACACAGGTCCCTGAAGGCAGCAGTTCAAGTAGACAAGGTTGTAAAGAAGGTATATGGAATGCTCTCCTTCATTGGCAGAGGTATAGAATATAAAAGTAAGGATATAATGCTGGAATTGTATAAAACACTGGTAAGGTCACTACTGGAGTATTGTGTGCAGTTCTGGTCACCACATTACAGGAAGGACGTAATAGCTCTGGAGAGAGTGCAGAGGAGGTTTACAAGAATGTTGCCAGGGTTAGAAAAGTGTAGCTACGAGGAGAGATTGGATAGGTTGGGGTTATTTTCCTTAAAACAAAGAAGGCTGAGAGGTGACTTGATTGAGGTGTACAAAATTATGAGGGGAATAGATAGAGTGGACAGGATAAAATTGTTTCCCTTGGTGGAGAATTCTAGAACCGGGGACATAGATTCAAGATAAGTGGTAGAAGGTGTAGGGGGGACATGAGGAAGAACATTTTTACGCACAGGGTAGTGGGTGTCTGGAATTGGCTGCCCAAGTTGGTGGTAGAGGCAGAAACTCTAAACTCTTTTAAAAAGTACCTGGATCTGCACCTTAAGTGCTGTAAGCTGCAGGGCTATGGGCCGGGTGCAGGAAGGTGGGATTAGAAAGGGCACCTGGGTGTCCTCGGGCTGGCATGGACAAGATGGGCCGAATGGCCCCCTTCTGCGCTGTAACTTTTCTATGGTTCTATGGCTCTAATGGGTGAAATATTACACCCAGCCAGAAGAAGCCAAACAATGTGTTTACTTTTTCAAAAGCTTACTAATAAAATTGATGTTATGAAAGGGTTTTATTGTTAGAAGAGGTAAAGTTAAAAAAAGCCTGGTGATGCAATAAGGATTTGCATTCAAAATATGTAGAAAGGAAGAGAAGGCAATTGGTAAAAAGGAGAGTGATTGTAAGATCTAAAGACACCAGCCTGTAAGCCTCAAGCCGCTGTCTGCAATGTGACTGCCCAGAGTGTGCTTTGCCAGGGGTCTATATGAATCTATGGGCAGCAGTTTTCCCCCATTGGGGGGTTGTGCAGGAGCAGGCGCAAGCGAGTGGGTTCCCGATCAGCACCTCCAGTCGGGGGCACACCGCCATTTTACGTTGGTGGGCCAATTAAAGCCCGCTCAGCATGACATTCGCCCGGAAGCGCTGTGCACTCCCTGTGCGGGTGTGGGGTTGGTGGGGGTGATTCCCTGAGCAGGTCCCGTGCTTTCTCGTGCATGCCCATGGAAGAGCGCACAGATCTCCCTGAGGCAAAGTGCTGCTTCAGGGAGATCAGCTCAAATGTGAAAAACAGATTAAAGAGTAGAAAAAATTTTACTGACGTCCCCTCATGTGACACTGTCGCATGAGCTGGGACATGTCCATAACTTTTATTTGAAGAGTATGTTAAGAATTTAAAACCCTCATGAAACCTCATCACACCCGTCCCCACTCGCCGACTGGAAAATGCTGCGCTATGTGTTTTGCTGTTATCTTAACGGAGGTGTAACTAAGAGTGAGGTTAATTAGGAGATTTTTTAGAAGCTATTATCGTAGTAATTTGTAGACATATGTATGTGCTTACAATCTTTTAATTAATAAATGTTTAATTTAGTTTTATAAAAACCTCTTGGGACTCAGTGATCTTATTATTACTGAATTCAAAGCCTGCGTCTCGAAACATACAAATTGCAAAAATGGGTTATGACAGTTGTTTCAAATTTCTTTCTGGGATTTGAACAACTCAGCCTTTACCACCAGCTGTGTCATAATACTTTTACTAGCATTTCCTGCTTTGTTTCTATCCTTTTCCTGTACATCTTTTAACAAAGATTCAGAATAATGTCAGTTCACATATAAACGGGACCTGAGGGGGGAAGGTTCAAAGGTAGTCCTGCTAAAGCCCGTCTTTGTAAATGGTGTAAATAGCTAATAAATGTTCGCTAGTTTGCAATGGCATGGCTCTCTTCTTTCAAAGTCTTCTAGAGCCCGGTTGTGATAATAATGCATGGTGGCAATAGTGTGTGAACGGTTTACTAATGATCCCAGTCAATGCCAATAAAGGCACGAAAAGTGAAGGCCAGTGACCCAGCAGAGCACACTCAAGAAATGCCCATAGCAGCAATCAGAGCAACTAATCACTACCAGTGTCCCATGACAGTCGTCTAGAAGTGCACAGAGCTATGGAGAAAGTCTTACCTCTGTCTAAGCCACTGAAACTCAGCATCTGTCGAGAAACTCTCCATTCTGTTTCTCCTCTCTACAGACCTGTTGAGTATCTCCAAAGTTTTCAGTTTTATTATCATGACAACTGTCATCCATGGCACACAGCAACATCCAGTTTCTAGGAGCTTGAGCAGTACATAGAAACTGCATTGAGGGATGGGGCCAGGAGTGCTGATGGTTTTTATCATTGAACGCGGACAGTAAGGTGAAAGACCTGGCTATCCTGAAGTGTTGGCATTTATGAGGCAACATCCAGCTGAAAGGATGGAGCTCAGGGAACTAAGCTAAAAAGCAAGCATCGACTCTAGTGAGAGTCAAGCCTTTGACATGGGCACACAGAGCACTGACGCCTGTCCACAAGATGGACAGAAGGTTAAGGACAGGTCAGGGAGCAAACACTGAAGTTCAAAATTCCCTAAATACACAAGAAAAAAAAGAATTATGAGGAAATGGGAAAGGTTCTCACATTTTTGTTAACATACATGATTTTTTGAATGAAATTTTGAGAGGCAGCAAAATTCATTATGTGTTTGAGAGCACTTGATTATGGATGAATTTTAGTGAGTGTATAATCTACACTTTCAGCTATGAACAAGTCTGATACTTTCCCAAGGCATGAAGTTAATGATATAGATAGAATAAAACAACAGGTATTACTGTTTGACAATTCAGGCCATGCAGATCTTTACGATATTCGTTACAATATCTGCATCCTGGGGGTTGCAATTGACCAGAAACTGAACTGGACCAGCCATATAAATACCGTGGCTACAAGAGCAGGTCAGAGGCTGGGATTCTGCAGTGAGTAGCTCACCTCCTGACTCCCCAAAGCCTGTCCATCATCTACAAGGCACAAGTCAGGAGTGTGATGGAATACTCCCCACTTGCCTGGATGCATGCAGCTCCCACACTCAAGAAACTCAACACCATTCAGGGCAAAGCAGCCCACTCAATTGGCAGCATCTCCACCACCACGCACAGTGGCTGCAATGTGTACCATTTCCAAGATGCACTGCACTGCAACAACTCAACAGGCTCCTTCAACAGCACCTTCCAAACCCACGGCCTCTACCACCTAGAATGACAGCAAATGCATGGGAGCACCACAACCTGCAAGTTCCCCTCCAAAACACACACCATCCTGACTTGCTACTATATCGCTTCACTGTTCCTTCACTGTCACTGGACAAAAATCCTACTACTCCCTCCCTAAGAGCATTGTGGGTGCATCTACACAATATGGACTGCAACAGTTCAAAAAGGCAACACACCACCATCTGTTCAAGGGCAATTAGGGATGGGCAATAAATGCTGGCCCAGCCAGGGACACCCACATTCCATGAAAGAATTATTAAAAATCCAATTTGAAAAGAGCATAGAGAGCATAAGAGAGGGGGAGAAATACCTGGGTACTTTGTTCCAGAAGACAGTCACACCTCTTAGAAGAGGACCATCTGTTTTGGTCAGCAGTGAGGGACAGGAGGATGTGACTGTCAGTGAGGCAGGTAATGGGACCAAGTAGACAGTAGGGGAGGAGCCTCAGGCTTTGCAATTGTCAAATAGGTTTGAGGTGCTCACAACCTGTGTGGATGAAAGCAAAGTCTGCAAGGTGGATGAGCTGGCTGGCCTTGGCACTGTGGTACAGGAAGCTGTTCAAACAGAGGGAGCAAAAAGGAATGTAGTGGTAATAAGGGATAGTTTAGTGAGGGGGATTGACACTGTTCTCTGTAGCAAAGAACGAGAGCCCAAACAGCTGTGCTGCCTGTCCAGTGCCAGGGTTCAGGACATCTGCTCAGGGCTGGAGAGGAACTTGCAGTAGGAGGGGGAGGACCCAGTTGTCATGGTCCATGTAGGTACCAATGACACAGGTAGAACTATGAAAGAGGTTCTGCAAAGTCAGTATGAGGACCTGGGTACCAAATTAAGAAGCAAAACCTCAAAGGTTATAATCTCTGGATTATTACCTGAGCTACGTGCAAATTGGCATAGGGTAAATAAGATTAGACAGACTAATGTGTGGCACAAAGACTGGTGTGGGAGAAGTGGGTTCCGGTTTGTGGGGCACTGGCACCAGTACTGGGGAGAGTGGGGGGCTGTACCTTTGGGACGGTCTATACCTGAACCGTGCTGGGATGAGTGTCCTCGTAAATCGCATAACTAGGAAAGTAGAGAGGGCTTTAAACTAAACAAGAGGGGTGAGGGATCAAGCTTGGGTAGAGGTAGCAATTCAAGGTGTAGAGTCAAGGCAAGAGAGCAAAATAGTAACATGAGAAATGAGGGTCAGAGAATGGCAGGAATGGACAGAGAGAAAAAAACCTAAGAATACATCAACAATCAAGACTAAATGTTACAAAGGTTACAAAAAGGCAAAACTGAAGGCTCTCTATCTGAATGCAAGTAGCATTCATAACATAGTAGGTGAATTGATGACCCACATTGAAGTAAATAAATATGATCTGATAGAAATTACAGAGATGTGGCTGCAGGACGACAAAGATTGGGTCCTCAGTATTGAAGGGTACTTAACATTCAAGAAGAATAGGAAGCTAGGTAAAGGTGGAGGGGTAGCACTGTTCATCAAAGAGGGCATTTGTGTAATAGTTAGAGATTACCTTAGTTCAGGAGATCCGGATATAGAATCGCTTTGGGTGGAGATGAGGAATAGTAGGGGAAAAAGTAATTAGTGGGAGTGGTCTCTAACCACTAACAGTAACCACAGTGTAGGACAAAGTATTCAAGAGAAAATATTGTGTGCTTGTGATAAAGGGACAGCAATAATCATGGGTGATTTTAATCTACACATAAACTGGAAAAATCAGATTGGCAGTAATAGCCTGGGTGAGGAGTTCTTAGAATGCTTTCGAGGTAGCTTCTTAGAGCAGCATGTTCTGGAACCAACCAGAGAGCAGGTTATATTAGACTTCATATTGTGTAATGTGACAGGATTAATTAATAACCTCAGAGTAAAGGGACCCCTAGGTAGCAGCGACCACAATATGATTGAATTTTACATCCAGTTTGAAAGGGAGAAGAGTGGGTCTAAGACTAGTATCTTAAACTTAAATTAGGGCAACTGTGTGGTGATGAAAGCTGAGCTAGCTGAAGTGAACTGGGAAACTAGGCTAGAGGATAGATCAATAGAGAAGCAGTGGCAGACAGTTATGGGAATATTTCAGAGCATTCAGAATAAGTACATTCCTACTATAAAGAAAAATTCTAAAGGGAGGACCTACTCTCCATGGTTAACTAAAGATGTTAAGGAAAGCATCAAACTTAAGGAAAAAGCATGTAACTCCACAAAAATGAGTGGCAGGACAGATGATTGGTCAGAATATAAAGAATGGCAATGAATGACTAGAAGATTAATCAGGAGAAATAAATTAGAGTATGAGAGGAAGCTATCTAGAAATGTAAAAACGGATAGCAGGAGTTTCTACAGGTACTTAAAAAGAAAAAGAGTAGGTAAAGTTGGTCCTCTAGAGAGTGACAATGGGGAGTTAATTGTAGATAATAAGGAAATGGTGGAAGAAATGAACAAATATTTTGCTCCTGTGTTCACTATAAAGTATACAAAAAACATTCCAGTAATAGCTATAAATCAGGAGGTGAACGGAAGAAAGGAACTTGGTGAAATTGAAATCACTAGGGAAACGGTACTGAACAAATAGATGGAGCTGTGGGCTGGCAAGTCTCTGGGTCCCGATGGATTACAACCTAGGGTCTGAAAAGAGGTGGCAAATGAGGTAGTCAATATGCTGGTGTTACTTTTCTAAACTTTGCTAGATTCTGGAAAGGTTCCATCAGATTAGAAAGTTTCAAATATAACCCCTCTATTCAAGAAGGGAGGGAGGCAGAAAACAGGAAACTATAGGCCAGTTAGCTTGATGTCTGTCATGGGGAAGTTATTAGAATCAATCATTAAGGAGGTTATACCTGGGCAATTAGAAGAGCTCAAGGCAATTAGGAAGAGTCAGCTTGGTTTTGTGAAAGGAAAATCATGTTTAACCAATTTATTGGAGTTTTTTGAAGGAGTAACATGTGCAGTGGATAAAGGGGAGCCTGTGGACGTATTGTACTTGGATTTTCAGAAGGCACTTGATAAAGATTATTACAGAAAATAAAAGCACATGGTGTAGTGGGTAACATATTAGCATGGATAGAAGATTGGCTGGCTGGCAGAAAGCAGAGAGTATGCATAAATGGGTCTTTTTCTGATTGGCAGAATGTGACAAGTGGAGTCCTGCAGGGGTCTGTACTGGGGGCTCAACTTTTCCTGATGGACGTCAATGACTTAGATGAGGAGAGTGAAGACTTGGTAGCTACATTTGCAGATGACACAAAGATAGGTAGGAAAGTGTGTTATGAAGAGGACATGAGGAGGTTGCAGATGGATGTAAATAGATTGAGTGAGTAGGCAAAGATCTGGCAAATGGAGTTTAATGTGGGAAAATGTGAAGTTGTTCACTTTGGCAGGAAGAATAAAAAAGCAGAGTATTACTTAAATGGAGAATGGCTGCATAATTCTGAGGTACAGAGGGATCTGGGTGTTCTAGTGTATGAGTCACAAAAAGTTAGTATGCAGGTACAGCAAGTAATTAAGAAGGCTAATGGAATGTTATCCTTTATTATGAGAGAGATTGAACAAAAAGGTAAGGATGATATGCTTCAGTTATACAGGGCATTGGTGAGATTGCATCTCGAATACTGTGTGCAGTTTTGGTCTCCTTATTTAAGGAAGGATGTAAATGTGTTGGAGGCGGTTCAGAGGAGGTTTACTAGATTGTTACCTGGAATGAGTGGGTTGTCTTGAGGAAAGGTTGGACAGACTGGGCTGGTTTCCACTAGAGTTAAAAAGCATGAGGGGTGATTTGATTGAAGTTTACAAGATCCTGAACGGCCTTGACAAGGTGGATGTGGAAAGGATGTTTCCTCTTGTGGGTGAGTCCAGAACTAGGGGGCAGTGTTTAAAATTAGGGGTCACCCTTTTAGGACAGAGATGAAGAGAATTTTTTTTTCTCTGAGGGTTGTGTAACTTTGGAACTCTCTGCCTCAGAAGGTGGTGGAGGTGGGGTCATTGAACATTTTTAAGGCAGAGGTAGATAGATTCTGGTTAGGCAAGGGAATCAAAGGTATCGGGGTTAGATGGGAATGTGGAAATCGAAACACAAGATGATCAGCCATGATCTTATTGAATGATGGAGCAGGCTCAAGGGGCTGAATGGTCTACTCCTGTTCCTATTTCTTATGTACAACAAAACCTATCTGGGTATGTAATAATGAAAATCACTGACAGGCTCAATTTCACAAGACACATTTCTGGCCTCATCTCTTCTTATGCTCATTCACTGTGAAAAGTTCCACCAATACCAAATGAGTAAAGAAACTACCCAGTATGGTATTAAGTCACACATCCCAGAGTGTCACAGGCAGAATTGCTGGTTTGTGCTAAGTTGAGTGAGAGCAGCTAGGGCAGCAATTAGACTCCATTGTTTACCTCAGCACCCTAAGTTAGGAAGAGGAAATATCAGTCAGCTTTACCATCCCTAAAGCCTACCTGAAGGTAATTTTACATAGGCTGTAGGATAGGGAAGGGTTGGGTTCAGCTGTGATGTCCTCTGTACTTCAATAGCCTGTCTATGCCCACATGTTTGGCCAGGAATAAGAGGGATAAACTAATGCCTGTTAAAGTGTTTTCCAGCAATAGCCAGTGCCTTTGGTGGGGGGGAACAGATTGGACTATTTGTCAATTAATTTTCTCCAGCACACTGTGCAATGCACTGTATAATGCTAAATTATTCATCACCACATGGAGGCACATTAGGAGTCCAAGAGTAATTATATCCAATTATATGCTAGCATTAGTCTGAATCTTTTTCAACAAATCAGCTTATCAGAGTACAATCAATTAGGAAAGAGATCTGGGTATACTTATGTGGCCACATTGGACTGAAAAAAACCTGTATGAATAGGGAGCTGAAAGGCTTATTCATTTTCCTTTTTATTATCTGCTCATTTCTAAGCACACATTTACTATAGATTATTTAAAAACAGAAGAGAAGTGAATTGGAAAACAGGCAAGCGGGTAGCTTTATGATATCCCCGAATGACATGCCTTCTGAATAATTATAATTCTTCAAAATAATCACCATTTCTTGCTTCAGCCTTCCATTTACAGTTGATGCTTCCTTATCACAAATATATTTTCACTTCTTGTTAATGTTTCATACTTTTATTCCTTTAGAAAATTGCCTTTAGAAAACTCATCTTACACAGCTGAGAGAAAATGCCAAAGGCAAACTTCATTTAAAACAGATTGGAGGTAGGGAAGCAGCTGCATATGTTAGGAAGATTGGTTTCATCTCAGATGGAATTTGTCAGGAACATTCTAGAATAATCCATTTTTTTTTCATAACATGTGGGTGATATACTCAAGGTTCAATTCAGGTCAATAGATTGGTAAAAGCAAAATTATTACAATAATGTGCCAAAGCCAAGGATAATATTTGTGTTTTTGACTATTATTTCATATTTCAATGCATCCAGGTGGCTAAAATGAGATTAGATTTTTCTAAATGGAATTTGAAAAATGATCCTGCCATTAAGCAGACGCAACTCAAGGATTAAGGCTACAAGATGCTCAGGAGTTACACAGTTTAAAGCTGTTTAATAAGTGATTATCCATTTACCAAATCAGGCAACAAGATGGCATTCTGTGAATCACAACTGTTTTATTGTTAAAGTATAGTTCAGTACAAATACCAGTTTCCATCCTTCTCTTCTGGATTCTTTTCCCATCCAGAAGCAAAATCCTCCTTGCTGGAGGAGAACCCAGCTCTCAAGTACAAACTTCAATGAGCATCACCTGTTCTCAATTCACCCTGAAGTTAGTCTTGATTTACTCTTAAAGGGACCTGCATTTCTGACATTGTCAAAAGCCACAGGCCAAACATGGTAGATTGAATTTCTGGTTTGCGCTGGTAACCGGGCACAGAGCCTCATATTTCTGCACTGATCCTAGATTTCTTTGTTTCCATTAAAAAACACAAGAAAGCAGCCAGTCCAATCCTTGTACAGACCCCATACAACTTAATCCCTGATGGGCTCTACCCATAATCTATATCTAAAATATTTAAGCTAGCTTTTATTTTTTAAACTGCAGATAGGCTTTCCATCTGTCTCCAGTATTTTCTGTTTTAACCTTAATGTTATTGGTCAGTTAATTTACACCTAGAGGGACCAATTTTAAGTACCTCCAACTGGCGTAAAGAGCTTTACTTCACCAGCTATAATTTTTATCCACAGAATCACAGAATCTTAATGGCAGAGAAGGAGGCCATTTGGCCCATCATGTCTGTACCAGCTCTCCAAATGAGCATTATGCCCTAGTGCCATTGCCCTGCCTTTTCCTCGTACCCCTGCACATTGTTTCTATTCAAATAATCATCTAATGCCCTCTTAAATGCCTCGATTGAACCTGCCTCCACCACACTTCCAGACAGTGCATTCCAGACCAAATCACTCGTTGTGTGAATAAGTTTTTTCTCACGTCATACTTTCTTCTTTTGCAAATCACTTTAAATCTGTGCCCTCTCGTTCCTGATCCTTTTACAAGTGGAACAGCTTCTCCCTATCGACTCTGTCCAGCCCCATCATGATTTTGAAAACTTCTACCAAGTCTCCTCTTAGCCTTCTCCTCTCCAGGGAGAACAGTCCCAACCTCTCCAATCTATCTTCATAGCTGAAGTTTCTCGTCCCTGGAATCATTCTCTTCTGCATTCTCTCCAATGTGTTCACATCCTTCCTATAATATGGTACCCAGACCTGTACACAATATTCCAGCTGAGGTCAAATGAGTGTCTGATGTAAATTCAGCATAACCTCCCTGCCGCTATTAATAAGGCCCAGGATTATTAACTGCTCTCTCCGCCTGTCCTGCACACTTCAACAATCTATGCACATGTACACCCAAGTCTTTCTGCTCCTGCATCCCCATCAAAATGTCACCCCTTATTTTATATTGTCTGTCCATGTTCTTCCTACCAAAATGCATCACCTCACATTTTTCTGCATTGAACTTCTTCTGCCACCTACCTATCTGCCCACTCCACCAACTTGTCTATGTCCTTTTGAAATTCCACACCAGCCTCCTTGCAGTTTACAACACTCCCAAGCTTCGTATCATCGACAAACTTTGAAATTGTCCCCTGCACACAAATATCTAGATCATTAATATATATCGGGAACATTAGGGGTTCCAATACCGATCACTGGGGAACTCCACTACAAACCTTCCTCCAGCCCGAAAAATATCCATTGACCATTACTCCCTGCTTCCTATTTTTCAGCCAATTTTGTATCCACGTTACTACTGTCCCTTTTATTCCATTATTCTCACTAGAGCGACGGAGATTGAGGGGCGACTTGATAGAAGTTTACAAAATTATGAGTGGCATGGACAGAGTAGATACTCAGAAGCTTTTTCCCAGGGTGGAAGAGTCAATTACTAGGGGACGTAGATTTAAGGTGAGAGGAGAAAACTATACAGGAGATGTGTGGGGCAAGTTTTTTACACAGAGGGTAGTGAGTGTCTGGAATTCGCTGCCAGAGGAGGTGGTGGAAGCAGGTACGATAGTGATGTTTAAGAGGCAGCTTGACAAATACATGAATAGGATGGGAATAGAGGGATACAGACCCCAGAAGTGCAAAATATTTTAGCTGACGGGCAATATGATCGGCGCAGGCTTGGAGGGCCGAAGGGTCTGTTCCTGTGCTGTACTTTTCTTTGTTCTTTGTTCAGTAACTTTTCTCACAAGTCAGCTGTGTGGTACTGTGTCAAATGCCTATCCAGTACAGTAAAGTCCCGCCATCCACAGGGGTTACATTCCCCAAAATCTTGCAAACAGCAAAATTGCGAACGGGGTACATGTTTTTGTGTGGGACTCAATTAGATAGATTCCAGTCATGCAAAGGCAGTATGGGGTTCTCCAGAAAAGCTGTGTTGCAGTACCTGTATAGGGCAGATGGGGGAAGCTCTGAGCAATACATCGGTGAAGATTTAAAATTGAATAGAGCCGTTTTTGCAGCTCTGGACCCAGCATTTTGGATATTTCTGGGTTTCCTCTGTTCGGGCTGCATTTCAGCTGAAACTAATCCAGTCTCTGCTCTATCTTGGCTGCTGTCTCCCCAGGGAAAGAGAGAGAAGAAACCGTGGATAAGTGAACATTGTTCAGGCGATGGACGATGCTGTCTACAAAGTACAAAGCGCGGTTGGGTGCAAACGTGAATAAGGAAGCCACAAATGGCAGCACTTCACCGTATCTGCAGTTAAGATCATTTCCAGGCCACCATCTGTAACCATTATTTTACCATGAGAATAGCAGTTGATGCAGGTCCTCAGACACAGTTCCTCTGTTGATGGAGCGCTGAAGAATATTTACCAAAAGGTCTTACAGATTTCATCCCTCATTTTCTTGAGGATACATGTAATATGGCCTGGACACCTTTAGAAAATGAACATTATATTTATATCAACTTAAATACAATCAATAATTTAATGAATATTAGGGGCCAGACTCATCTTAATGTTTTCTCCCACAAGTAATTATATTCTTCAAAAGCTGCTTCTACTTTAGTTGCAGACAGCAATATTTAGAAAAACATAATGGAGGTGGAATAGGTCTACGCTAACAGAGTGAAATGGGCTGGTAATGAACAGAAGCCCATTTTTCACCACAGCCAATCTTCCTTCCACCGAAGTTCACAGAAGAATACTTGAAACTCTTTTTGGAGGCTCATTTCCTAGTCTCACTGTTGCTTTTGGTTGGTTTGAAATTAAAAATTTGGGCAATATTTTCCAAGTCAATGGAAAATAAAACTGGCACATTCACGTTTTGGGCATTGATGAATTTTCATCCCAGGGGAATTGATTTTGCTGTAGTGGGGCTACTCGTGTCGTGTGTCATTAGCTTAATCTTGCACCCTTCGGCTCACCTTCCTGGAAACACCAGCTGATAAGGACATGGTGAGAGCAATTGAGAATCTGGGACCCCAATGAACGCTAGAGTGCATCTCCTTTACCAATGAGGTTTCTGCATTCAGAGGGAAACCGAGGAGTGACAGAGGAGGACAAGTTAGAGTCAAATCTCATACAGAAACAGAAATAAAGCAATGGAAAGAAAGATTGGATTAAATGAGGAAGAAAAAAAGACAAAAAAAGAACAAAATTGTAAAAATTTACAACGTCAATTTTAAAATCCTAGGAACAATTAACTAAATATAGGAATCAGATTCTACAGATTAAATTGTTTGTCTTCTTGACCAGAGAGGTTGACTGGCTCATGATTAACTTAATTACCAAACTTAACTTTACCAGCTTATATTTCACCTCTTTTCTATTTTTCCTTAGTTCTGTTGAAGAGTCATACGGACTCGAAACATTAACTGTGTTCCTCTCTGCAGATGCTGTCAGACCTGCTGAGTTTTTCCAGCTATTTTTATTTTTTGTTTTTTAACTTTCTGTTTTGAGTTTAATGGGAAACGAATGTGCAAATCCAGCAACTTCTTAAAATAAGATGGCGGATAAGGGCAAGATACTCTTTGTGCAAAGCAAATAGTGGAGAGATGTAAGCTGGCTAGCAAGTACTTGCTCTATATTTGAATGGTGTCTCACTTTAGCATTGTTTTTTTTTTCAATATTGAGCAGTTTATTTACAGTTAACACCATGCTCCAAGACCAGCTCACAACTTTGTTTGAAACTGACCTTCAGTCAGAGAATACTGGCTTTTGCATTCAATCATACAAACACTAGCACTAAATGCAACAAGCTTGTCCCCTGCACTCAGTTCAGTCACACTCCCCTTGGGTGAGCTTGTCAAACAGGTACTCTCCCACGCCACTCTCAGGGGTTCCCAGTCTCTTCAGGTTGATGATGTGATCTCCAAGCTTCTTGATCATCTTCACTTGCTCATCCAAGTAGTGAGTCTCCAGGAAGTCACAAAGATGAGGGTCAGTGTTCCCAGAGAAGAGTTTGTGCAGACCCAGCAGACTCTGGTTCACATTCTTCTCCATCCACAGAGCTCTCTGCCTTGCCTCCAAGCCACTGTTCCACTCGTCCTGCTCTGGTTTCATGGAGAGGTAGACACAGGAGGAATAGAGCTCCAGGTTGATCTGCTTGCTAACAGCATCTTCAGTGTCATTGTGGTAGTTCTGACACACTTGGGAAACCATCTCCACTATTACTATTCAGTGACCTAAAAGGTTCCATTGTTGATGCACCTGGAAATGAACACAGGTACAATCTTGGGTTCAATTGACTGATCAAATCAAACATGTTCCTTCAGCTGTTTGTACTAGGCAGAGTACAGACTGACTCAACCAGCTCTCACTTGCAAAATCCAAAACAAAACATCTGTTAGATGGTATTCCACAATTGAGCAGCACTTGCTGAACAATCCTGAGTGTGCTACTAACAGCCATTTTTAAGAAAATCAGTCAAGCTTATAACATGGATCATGTATGCTTGCTAGAAGTGATGTATGAAAACAAAAATATGGCCAGAATTTTCCGGACCCCACCCCACCCTCCCACACCACCACCACCTCCTTCCCCCCACCTCCCCCCCCCCACCCACTGCAGCGGTTTCCCATGCCAGGGCTGGCAAACCACTGAAATCTCCTTGAAATCAGCGGGACTGGAAGATCCTGTCGGCATGAGCAGCTGGATAATTCTGGCCTAAGTTTAAGCCTTTTTTTGAATTACCCAGAGGCTTGGGGACCAGGGAATTTCCTTTCTCCATGCCAATGCCTTAGCCAATCAGAGTTGAATTACCAACTAATCAGCATCCCTTTCCTCCTGTAGTACACATTGTTGTGTTCACTGGAAATTTGACATTCTTACATGTGTCCTGATGAGGTGCAAGACTGAAAGCTTTGGTATATATATATAAAATGGATAATATAAATTTATGTATAATCTCAGAAGACAACATTTTAATCAGCAAAGTGTGATGGAAAAGTGTTGCCGAAAGTAAATATGACACTTACAGGCAACATTCTCTCTAAGTTGCGTGACAGTGCGGTTGTACAGTAATCGGGAATCTTTCATGCATTGAAATAAACAGGCCACTCACAACATTGTCAGTTCATTGGGAGAAATAGCCAACATAATGTAAATCGTGTCTTTTAAAACGTAAACTGCCCATTGCAAAAAAGTAGCACTCAGAGGAGTTTGTAACCTGCCCAGCCACAAATTCATGCTCTTGACAAAACCAATAGTATCAATATATTTTTATTTGATACATAAAATACTATTCTCAGTTATAGACGATTAACTCAAAAGAGCTATGATGTTTGAATTGAATTTGAATTGCAACATTTGAAAGCAAAACTATTTCCTCATACCCTCTTAACTCTTTCACCAAAGCATTTTGAAGTTAATTATCAGACAAATGATGAAAATGTTGCATTGAGAACACAACCTAAGCCACTTATACGGCCAATTTTAACTAAAGACACACCTGAGCTAAGCATATGTGCCACTCCAAGAGCAGAGCATAACCTATTAATTCCCACTCTAGAACTCTTGACCCTGTGGAACTTTAATCCAGCCCAAGTCATCGTTCAGCACTCAACACTGCATGGCGAGCATCAAGTTACGAATTAAAAAGCAAAAACTAAGTCGACACTTATTTTTAAAAATATAACCTATAGGAATTCCATTTATACCAACTACTTATTGATAAACAGAATCCAATTTTCTGCATGATCTTACATCTTGGATTGAGTAGACTTGGCCCAGTTCTGGTTGAATAGATTTATTTTAATTACTTTTATTCAAAAATTTAGGTCAACATGTATAGGAACAAAGAGGTGGGCAGTTGTTGATCTGAATGACTGATCTTGTAGACTCTGCTCGAAAGAATAATACATCTCTTGCTGCAAAGAATTTATCTGTTGGTATGTTGCGGGGGTGGGGGAGGGGGTGGGGTGGGGGGGTTGCTATAAGGCGACCATCAACAGTTTTTATTGGCACATGTTTTACTTGGCAGCTGCACAAGATCAATGCCTGACGTGGGGCAGTAGTTCAGAACATGTATCTAAGATGGTGTACTGACAAACGAATTGCATTTGGTCAAATTTCAGGTGTAGTTGGATGCCATTTGCCATTATAAGCAAAACTTGATTTACCGTGTTACATGCATTTTAATAAGGCCAGAGTAAAACAATCTGTGAGTTTATACTTCACTAGGAAACTGCAAGTAAATCATAGAATGAATCACTTTAATAACTTTCAGATAAACCATCATAGCACAGAACTGACCAGATCATGATATAGACCTCAGCAAACAGTTTTTACATAAACCAAAACAATCCCTTTTGATTTTTGTTCTGCATATAATACTTGCATCTTTAACAAAAATCTATGGTGAATAATTCTGAATTTATTTCTCAATCTAAATATCTTTGCTAAAAGTTTATGCTTGCTTCCCAGCCATTCTGATTGCTAATTTTACCATAAGGTTTGCTGGTATACTTGACCAACTACTGAGTTAAGCTGTGAAATTTCTGATTAAGGATCATAGACATGAAACATTCACTTGGTTTCTCTCCTGACCTGCTGAGTATTTCTAGCGTTTCCTGTTTTTCTTTCCGAGTTTCAGCATCAGTGATATTTTACTTCTGTCTTTACTGTTATATTTAGATAGTGTTACTTCTAGAGAGTCCAACACTCTGAAGGAATTCTGAGTGCAGCCAATCTGCGATTCATGTAAAGCATTAAAATATTTTTGGTACAAGTTTGATAATTGTGAATTCCCACCACACCCACCTTAGCATGGAGTTATTTCACTTGTAAAAAGATAATTTAGACCTTTAAAAATTTGAGGAATATGAAGTTTGGCAATTGGCTATACAATACAGATATCAAGAACGGTTCGATGAAAGATCACAGTCCTGAAACATTAATCCTGTTTCACACGTCACAGGTGCTGCTTTTTCCTGCTTTTATTTCAGATTATGGCTCTATTTGAAGAACAGGGGAGTTGTCTAGTGTGCAATGTAACATGTGTCCCTCAACCAGCATTGTTGAAATAGGTTATCATCATTTATCTCAGTAATGTCTGTGGGATCTTGCTGTGTTTCCCCAAGTTACAACCAATGAATACATTTTGATTATCTGGTTGTGCTTTGTCCTAAGGACATGAAAAACACTATATGAGGGCAAGCTCTACTTGATTAAAATTCATTTCTCTGTTGTAGTGAAAGAATCATATTGATGGAACCTATGAAATACTATACCTAATTAGACTGAGGGATCTAAGGAACTGCAGGTGCAGAATACTAATTCTGGGAAAGATAACTATTGCAAAGCTGAATCAGAAAGAGGCTGAATCTGAATCAGAAAGAGGCTGAATCAGAAAGAATGAAGATACTTAAAGGCTGTTTTAGGAATAAGTTATCTGTATGTTTTACAGTCAAGTATATAATGCTTAATACTGCTCTTATACAGTTGATCTTCAGACACCTTTTCCTCGTGGAAACATTTAACATTATTTCCAAGATAGCAGCAGCAACTACACGTGTGCATCAAACTCTATAACTAAAGAAGGACTCTCTCCTGGAGGTTCCCTGCAATACTACCTCATTGGTTTACACAGATCATGTGATCTTACTACCCGGGATTATTCTTAAAGCTACAGTCCTACGTTTATCAAAATTATAATTATTACATTCCTCCCCCTTTAATTTTTTTGTACATTTTGTATTTACAAGGATATTTATCTCATGACATTACAATATTTACACAGGTCATGAAATTACAAGTTCAGTCTTTCAGGTGGTTTCCTGATCCGTGTGGAACGTCGCAGCTCCACGATTCTTTTGTAGGAAACACATTCTCCTGAACCGCATTAATATCAGGGAGTTCATTAGGCACAGACAGTTCAGTGTTTCTTTTTTAATAACATAGATACTGGGCAAGGGACAGCAACGGATCTGATTTATCCTTGTCACCCAATTATTATAGAGTTGATCTTCAGACAACTTTTCTTAGTGGAAACACTGAACTTTATTTCCAAGACAGCAGCAGCAGCTACACATGTGCATCAAACTCCATAACTAAAGAAGAGCTGTCTCCTAGAAGTTCCCTGCACCACTACCTCATTGGTTTACACAGATCATGTGATCTTACTACCCAGGATTATTCTTAAAGCTACAGTCCTACGTTTATCAAAACTATAATTATTACAATTACCAATATTATTTTTGAGCTTTAACCAACAAACCAGGGTGAGGGGAAAATAACTGATGAAAATGTATAATTGATTTGCCTTTGTTTTCTTTCATTGACAGACTCTGGTGACAACAGAGTTTTTTTTTAAATAGGTCCTTAGTGGCTTCTGACTGGGATTCTTTTCCACATTGCTCACTGTGCTTACCTTCAAACCAGTGGGACCAGGAGCTGAGCAAGAACACAGCAGGAGAAAGGTGCAGTGGCAAAGCAGGCCCAAGATCAAAAGGAGCAAGAGTGGAAAGGAGCGAAGTTAGGGATGCCAACTGTATTCCCAGGAGGAAAAAATGGTAAAACGCCACTTCTGTGAAATAAGAATACTGGTCCCAACTGGCCTTGTATACCTTAAAATGGAACACCAGTACAACTGGGAAATAAGAGTGCAGGCCCAAACTGTTTCTTTCCTTCTGGGTGGTTTCATCACATGAGTTGTCCCCAACCTCCAGCCATTTGTCAGCCAACATATCCGCCCTTGTGATGCGACAGCCTTGCCACACCAACTCTAAAGCAAACGGACTCATTACTCAAATGGATGATGCTTGGCTGTCAGCCAAACAGCCTTTTCTCCCCCATTTTCAATATTTTTTATCTCTGGTAGAGAGAAATATTAAAAAAGAAATTTCAAAAAACAATATTTTCGAACGCCCTTATGATTTTTCCACAGGGTTTGCACGCAGCACTGTCCCGGAAATTGATCTTCAATTCCTGAAGGCTCCAGCCAGTCCTAGAGGGTTGGCAACCCCTAAGCGGAATGGATGTCAGGTGCAGCAGCAGGTCTCAGGATCGCAGAAGGAACACAAGAAATTCAAAGAGCGAGGTCAGGACCTGTCGGGAGAGGAAGAAGTGGTAAAACCCAAGGGAACTAAGTTAATATGGATGCTAAGCATTGAGCTGGGGATCCAAGATAAGGAGCAGGAATAAATAAAATCAAGTTTTTAATCTTGAAGTCTTAACTTTTCTTTCTGATAAATTTAGCATGTAGTCCAATAAATAGGGGCCTGGGCGGATCACCTCAGTCCCCGTTAGATACACTTCCTGCTCCATGTCCTGGCCAAACACATGTGCAGAAAGTGGTATCAGCTGGAGGAGCTCCAGCTCCAAGTGGAAGCTGGAGTCATTGTGATGCCTCTGCAAGACTGAGTGTTTCATACAGCACGGTTCTAGAGGTGCTCACTCCACAGATTAAGGGTATAGAGGCAGACAGGGAATGGGTGACCATCAGACAGTCAAGCAGGGCTTGGGACGTAGTGCAGGAATCCCCCGAGTGCATCTCGCTCTCCAATCGGTTTTCAGTTTTGAATGCTGGTGGAAATGATGGTTCCTCTGGGGAGCATTGCCAGTGCCAGGTCCATGACAACACAGGATCACTGATCTATATTGAGGACCAGGAGGAAGATTAGGAAAGCAAACATGGTAGGGGGTCTATAGCTTGAGCAACAGACAGGTATTTCTGCAGCCATAACATGATTCCAGGATGGTATGTTGCATCCCTGGTCAAGGATGTCACTGAGTGGCTGGGGGCCACTCTGAGGTGAGAGGGTGAATAGCCGGAGGTCATGGTCCATATTGGGACTAAAGACACAGTTAGAGAGAGGGACAAAGTCCTGCAAGAAGTTTTGGAGGGAGTTAGGAAGGAGATGAGGAAGCAGGAACTCAAAGGCAGCAAACTCCAGCTTTCTTCCTGTGCCACATGCTGGTTTGTATAAAAATAAGAGAATAGCAATGAAGAATGTGAGGAGCAGGAGCGAGGGCTGTAGATTCCTTAGACATTTGGACTGGTTCTGGAGAGGTGGAGCCTATAGAGGCCAGGCAGGTTGCACCTGAACAGTACCGGGGCCAAAGTTCTGGCAGGGCAGTTTGCTAGATCTATTGGAGAGGGTTTAAAGTAATGGGGATCAGAACGAGGATGTGGCATTAGAAAACAGAAACAAGGTACACAAATGACAGGCAGTACTAGAGTAAAAAATAACGAGGTAGTAGGTAGGGTTAGACAGTGTGGTAATACAAAACATCTTGGGGAGTGTACTAAATATTCCTGCATCCAAGGTGTTCAGGAAAGATAGGGAAGGAAAGAAAGGAGGAGAAGAGGCAGCATTGATTAAAGAGGACATTACAGTGCTGGAGAAAAAGGATGCCCTGGGGGGATCAAAGGCACGGAAAGTGGGAAAGACTCAGGAGCATATTTGCAGGGAAATTACAGAGAGGTGCAATAATTGTAGAGTAATGATAATGAGGGACTTTAGCTATCCAAATGTAAACTGGAATAGTAATAATGTAAAGGGCAGAGATGGGGAGGAGTTTTTGAAGTGTGTTCTAGGAAATTTTCTTAATCTGTATGTTTCTAGGCCAAAGAGGAAGGAGGTAATACTGGATGTGGTTCTGGAGAATGAGACAGGACAGTGGATCCAGTGCCAGCTGGGGAGCATTTATGGAACAGTGATCATTACATCATAAAAGGTTAGCAACGGGAAAAAGGATAAGGAGCAACCTAACATAAACGTGCTTGATTGGAGGAAAACTCATTTCAATGGGATATGAATGAATCTGTCCAGGCTAAACTGGAATCAAAGATTGGTAAATGAAACTGTAATAGAACAAAGGGCTGACTTTAAAGAGCAGATGACTTAGGTAAGAAGAAGCAGAAAAAACGTACCTAGATGTCAGATGATAATGCAAGTGAGGACCAGGCCAAATATAGAAAACTCAGAAGGGAAGTGAAAAAGTAAATAAGAGAAAAAAGGAGAGAATATGAGAAGAGACTGGCAGCTTATGCATAAGGGAATCCAGAAGTTTTCTATAGGTATATAAAAGGGTGGTAAGAGAAGGGGTGGTACCCAATTGGGACCAAAAAGAGGAACTATGTGTAGTATTTAATTGTTCAGTGTCCAATTGTGTGTCTTTTAACTGTTCTCTGTGTGCTGTTAGTCAAGCCTGCATGTAGTTACAGAGAAAGAGAAACTAAACTGAAAGTAGGCAGCAGCAAACTGAAAGTATAAGAGTATGACATTTTAAAAGGTACTGTAAATAAAACTCCTGTTCAGACATAGAAACTGGTGTCATCTCTGCATATCTCCAAGTTATAAAATAAACAATTGGTGATGAGGGGAGAATAATTTAAATTTACTGTCTCCAGCACCATTCTTTTCTTCACTAGGAGACCCACCCATGCCATGGGATCAATGAATTTCTGGGCTCAAGACCTATTTGCTTGCTACAGGGATGGACAGTCTGGATGTAGCAGTGATCCACAAGAAGGCGACAGTCTTGTATCAGAACAGAAGGCCAATACATATTTCAGCAGCTTACAGAAGATACATTTATATTTGACAAGGAGGTAAGTGCTCTCAGAAAATACTTTGGGCTAAAGAAATGTGTAATGAATAAACAATAAACATTCCAGAGATGCTAGAGATCCCATCACAGTCTGACACCCGCAAAAATGTGCCACAATTGTGGAAGTACTCATCGATTCACAACATCATGTCCGGCTCAGGGGAAAAAGTGTAATTCATGCTTAAACTGGAATCACTTTGCAAAGGTATGCAGCTTGTCAAAGAAGAGCAGTTCATCAGTTTGACACATGAATCCCCTCCAGAGAGTGAGGTACGGCATGTATGTACCATCACAGATGGAAAAGCACCCGGTCATTTTAAGGCTTGCTCACTTGAGACTGTGGATATCTCATTGTTGCTTCTGATCGAGGTTGGCACGAGTATCTACATTAAGTAACAAGCTCTATCACCCTATTCTGTTCAACTTTCTCTCGCTTCTGCGACAGGTATTCTTCAAGTTTATGATGACTCTATTATCTGCTTTTGGGAAGGATCATAGTTCCCAGTGCACTAAAAAAAAATGTCAATCTAGACAGGTTCATGTTCTATGCAGCCAACTTGAAGACACCACAGAGCATACATTGTGATCGATGATGCAGACTACACATAACGGTATCCTAATTTACCAGATTTGAGGAGGTTAACAGGTGCTGTCATGCATCTCACAGCGACATGTCCACTCTGCCAGTTTCACAAAATTTGAGATGGTTGTCATTTGCAATCAGTGCCAAAGCATCACATGAGCTGAAAGGGTTTGAAGCAGCTGATATAATTGAGTGAATTGAGTCACTTCTGTCATCATCGAATCATTGTGCAACGTAAAAATGGTGAATTTAGACCATGCATCAATCTTAAGGCAGTCAACAAAGCAATCATTCCTGAAAAGTATCCACTTCCTGTGATCCAAGAACCATCTGCATTATTTCATGATTCCATAGTCTTCACGAAGCTTGACATGCAACAGAGTTATCTTCAGATGCCACTAGCCAAGCTGATATTTTACAGCTTTTGTTACTCATGAAGGTGTGTTTCAAAACTGCAGAATTCCCTGTGGACTAAGTTCAGCACCGAGAGGAATCCAGAAGATTGTTTTTTCAGACCTGTCATACGTTGACTACTAGACAAGATTGTTGTCCATGGAAAGGAAAGAGCAGACTATGATCAGCAGTTATTAATAATGTTCACTCGACTTGCACAACACAAATTGATGCTCAAAAAGGACAAATGGGCATACTGAGATTCACTTTCTAAGGTAAGCGTCAACAGCTGGAGTAAAGCCTACACATGACAAGGTCAAAGTCATTCATGTGCTTCCAACCCCATCTCACGTGAAAGAGTTGGCATCGTTCCTCAGTACTATCAACTTTCTTTTCAAATTCAGAGAGATCATGGAGCCTCTTTAAAAGCTACTGTGCAAAGATGCATAATGGGAATAGACAATCACACAGAAAACACCTTTTGACACATTAAAGGTGAAGGTAGCATCACCGCCAGTCCTCACGCACTTCAACCCACATGTGGAAACATGCCACAACAGATATGATTGGACCTGTACTCTCTGTACATTGAAAGAAGTGAACGACCAATCGCTTGCACAACACGCTCGTTATTAGAAACTGAAAGTAAGTACTTTACTGGGAAGTGGGAAGTACTATCTACACTTGTGAGCATTGGCTCATGTATCTTTATGCTAGAAATTTCACTCTCTGCAACAATCACCAAGCATGACCAGGATCTGTTTATTGACCTATACACATCTACAAATGGTCAGATCATCTTCATCACTACAACTTTGAGGTCAAAGTATCTCACAGGTTCACACAACTGAATATTGACATGCTTAGCTATACTACTATCACAGACAGTGATAGTGAAGTTATTTGTGATGTCGAAGACAACGTGTTCACGATGGTTTTACGATCATGAATTATGTTATGCAAAAGGAGCTGAAGGCACAATTAGTGACAAATAGTGTAACTGCAGAAATTAAGCCAATACCTAAAAACCTTGGCCTCACGAAATAGAGGAAGAACTCATCCTGTCCTATGGAGCATGCAATGAATTCACTTTGTTTGATGACAACTGTATTGCATGCAGAACACGAGCAGTTATTCCGAAAGCAGGACTGCAGTGTTTCCTGAATCTTGCCAATGACGGGCATCTGGGTGTTAAGGTGAAACAATTATCCCATGAAGCAGTCTGGTGGCCAGCAATAGATTGCTGTAAAGATAGTTCATTAGAAACTACATCGCTTGTCCACTCAGTGAAGAATCTGTTAAACCATGTCCCCCACCTTTACAACCAACCCCATGGCCAACAAAACCATGGCAACAACTCCAAGTAGATATATTTGGAGAAGTGCAAACAGCCTCTAGCAATTAATGTTTTTGTTTTTTGTTCATGATCTCTATAGCAAGTGGCCAGAAATCACTACAACAAATTTCATAACCATCACTTCAGTCATTGACATTTTAGACACGTTCTTTACAAAATGGAGTTTGCTGGAGACTATCACTGCACATAATGGACCACATGCAGTTTGTTTCCAGTCAGTTCTCAGAGTTCTGAGCAAGTTACAGAATTCATCACCATCTGACATTGTGATACAACAATCAAATGGTGGCATCGAATGACTCGACAGGGCGAACAAGGTCAGTCTGAGAGCTAGTGGGTTGAATTTTCCCAGAATTGCACTAAGTGCGGTAGCGGGCGGGTAAAATGGACTCCTATCCGTCGGTGAAAATGGTGGGTATTCACGCCCTATCTCCCCGAGCCCGCCTCATTATTTATGCATTCCCGGGAAACACGCCGTTTCCATGTCGGGCGGGCTCTCGTTCGCTCACTCACCATCACCCCACTGTTGCATCACGCCAGCCACCATGTTTAAAAAGCAGCCACCAGCAAAGTGCTCATCACCACCAGCTCACCACCGCTGCCCGGGAGACATGGATTTCCAGCATCCGCAGTTTTTTGTTTTTATCCCAAGAATGTCTCCCTGCCTATAGCTCCTTGTTCTGATGAGCAGTGTTCTTGTCACTCAGATGTGAAACCTTTCTGCACAAGATAAAGGCAGGTGTCTCAGTCCAGAGCCTCTTCCCTGTGCTCTGTGCAGCCTTCAGACCACAGTGATGGTCCAGCCTCACACTCCCTGGACACATTACTGATGCCTGTACCTCAGCGGTGCTGGTCATTGCTGCCAGAATGTATTGGGCAGTGTCACAGAGTTCCCTCATTCTCTCTGTGTGCTCTCAGCACCTTTAAGGTGGGGCTGGCCCCCATCACACCAGCATCTGTGACCAGTGATGCTGTATACGAGTTCCTGAAGGGTTGAAGTGCTGAGGTACACAGCATCAGATGGCTGCGTCTCTGAGATGTCCCTGATCTTGGTGCGCAAGCAAGCTGCCTTCGGCCAGGCAACAGTCAGACATTCACAGAGGCTGTGTGACGGTCTATGGAGTGTCCTCACTGCATGTTGTCATCATCCTCATGCGATCGAGTGACTATTAGGACCTCCACTGCGTCTCTATGACAGGAGCATTCTCACAGAGGGTATTGGCGCTGCCATAAGCCAGACTGGAATCAAACACTCACAATTGTGATGTGAGGATCCATGAGGACACCTCACTGCATGTCGTCATCATCCTCCACAAATCTGGCAGCCATGAGGACCTCCTGAGTGTGCCTGCCTCATCCGGCCAGTTTGAGAACCTCATCCCCGTCATCGTCACCACTGAGGACCTCCTCACCCTCATCTCTATCGGTGTCCTCCTCATTGGAGGAGACGTGCATCTCCTTCATCTCCTCCTCAGCCAGCTCATCTCCCCATTGCAGCGCCAGGTTGTAAAGGGCACAGCAGGCAATGACAATGTGTGACACCCTCTGCGGACTGTATTGCAGGGCTCCACCAGACTGGTCCAGGCACTGGAACCGCATCTTCAGCACCCCAGTGGTCTGCTCCACTAAGCTGTGAGCTGCTGCATGAGCCTCATTATAGTGTTGCTCTGCTGCAGTCTGAGGCTGCTGCACAGGAGTCATCAGCCACAGCCTCTGTGGGTGGCCCTTGTCCCTGAGGAGGTAACCCTGCAGCCTCTGTGGACCCTGGAAAACTCCAGGGATCTGCGAGTGACTCAGGATGTACGTGTCATGCACACTCCCTGGAAACCATGCACACACCTGCAGGATGCATTTCTGGTGGTCACACACCAGCTGCACGTTCAGTGAGTGGAAGCCCTTGTGGTTGATGAAGTCACCGTGTGCAGTGATGGAGACCTGAGCACCACATGAGTGCAGTCAATCGCACCCTGTACCTGTGGGAATCCCGAGATCAGGGCTAATCCAATGGCCCTTGTATCCTGGCTGTCCCGGTCCCGGGTGAAATGCACAAAGTTGTTGCCATGGAGAAGACGGCACCTGTGACCTCATGGATGTATTTGTGGGTGGTGGATTGTGAAATCCCACAGAGGTCACCCTGTGGAGCCCTGAAAGGAGCCACTGGCATAGAAATTGAGTATCGTGGTCACTTTCACAGCCACTGGCAGTGGATGCCCTCTGTGTCCCCTTGGCACCAAGTCCTGCAGTAAGTGGCAGGTGTGAGTCACCAGGTCCCTAGACAGGCGCAATCGTCAGCAACACTGGTTCTCAGTCATCTGCAGGAATGGCAGGCGGCGTCTATAGACCCTGGGTGTTGCTAGGTGCCAACCAGCCACAGTTCACTGTCACTTGTGGGCAGTGTGTGCAGGAGACCCTGCTGCCTCTTCTTCATGAGGTTGCTGCTCCTGCCTTTGTGCGGACAGGAGCCTCAGTCGCTCTCTCCTCTGCCTTCTCCACTCTCTGTAGGCCATCAGGCACACAGCTAGGTCACCAGGATCCATGATCCTGACATGGTCCTCCTGCAGCATGAAAGAGTGAGAGATGAGGTTATCATGGCTGTACTTAGCACCTTTCCTGGCCCTGTGTGACCCCCCCCTTAATGCTTCTTGGAGAGTGCTGGTCACCCCTCGGATGGCCAGAGATGAGTGAGCTGCATGGCTGCCCTGTCAACCTGCAACATGGGGGACACTGGTCCAAACCGGGATGCTGAGATCGCAAAGGGGCTGTGAGCACCTCCAGCAGTGACTGCTACATGGTCCAGTGTTGGCGAGGAGATTGTACAATGTGTGCAGTCCAACCGCTCCACGGTCTAATGAAGTGGTAGCGGACTTGAAGTCTGTACCGGGGGTGGGGGGGGGGGTGTGGTCGGGGGGGGTTGGTGGGGGGGAATGGGGTAAGGTATGGAGCTCTTGGTAGTCCTTTGGTGCCTCTGCATTGCCTGCACGCGTGGGCAGTCTGGGAACCCAACCCCAATCATATCACTGTGGCTGCACCCGACCTGTCTCAGTTGCAGAGGAATGGTCAGTTTATACAGGGTGTCCCTAATGCGTGGCCACTTCCCTCGCTCACCCTGTCCCCCACCTCGATTGCCTGTGTGTGGGATGCAGCACCAGAGCAGCACTTGACCCCCCCACCCCCTCTCAGCAGTCACCTCTGAGGCCGGCCAGCACTTGCCCCCGGACACCTCCTCACCCCACAACAGTCACCTCTGGGGCCAGGCATCAGTTGCCCCTGCCCCCTGGCACCCCTGAGGCCTATAAATGGGTGAGCTGTGGTGAACGCTGCCACTCACTCACCTCAGTTCCCCCATAGTGAAGGTCGCCAAGTACATGTCACATCCGTGTTGTTGTGAAACACATCGATGTTTCCCACTGACATGGACGGACGATAAAGTCAGGTTCCAAGATCCTGGTGGGATGGCCTTTTACTTATATGCTAATGTGTTACAAATAGCTCCCCGCCTATGGTAGGGAACGTGGCCCACCGTCGGCGGGCTGAGTGAAAGATCGTGACCTGCCCTCACGCCGTTGTGAAGCAGGTCTCACCGTATTTACCGCGCACACCACCTATCACACCCACCGCCAGCCGGCTCGGAAAATTCCACCCTGTACGTCGGAGGGGAAAATGTTTGAACAATCCCTGCATATCCTACTTTGCAGATATTGATCCAACCTACACTCTCTGACTGGGGAGTCACTGGCTGAACATATGGGCATCCCAGATTAGCACAAAGTGCAGTAGCGGGCAGGAAAAGGGACGGTTTTCCCACCAGCCACAATGGTGGGTTTTCATGCCGTATTGTCCGATTCCCGGCGCATCTCACAGGAAACACGCCAGATCGCTGGTGGGCATCGCCCGCCAGGCTGAGACCTCAGCGCTTCCTCACGCCAGAGCATATACCTACTTCATGTCTTCAGACCAGGACTGTTCCAGGCAACAGATAGCCCCAAAAACAAAGAAGATAGCAGCCCCAAATTCAGTGACGGCTCTCTGAGGCGCATGTTTGACACAGTGGAAGGCCCCCATGATGTCCTCTTACCCCAGTGTAGCCACAGGAGGCCCTCCAGGGTCACCATTCCAGCCTGGGAGGCAGTGGCAGTGGAGGTCAGTGCCACCAGAGCACAGAGGAGGCCAGCCAGTGCAGGAAGAGGATGAATGCTCTCATCCGTTTCGCCAGGGTAAGTCAACCACCTCATCATTCTCAACTCCCAAACCCATCGCACATCCACAGGGATCTCACACCTCAAGGGACAACACCTCTAACTCTCACACACACCCTCACATCTCCATCAGGCTCATAACCTCTGGAGCTCACTCCCTCATCCTGTCCATGTCTCCACTCACCACACAAACATTCCACTCAGTGCCATGTGTCCTGCTCACACTCTCTCCATCTGTTTCCATGCAGGAGAAGCTGGCTCACATCAGCAGAGCGAGGTCCCAGACTGGGGGTGGAGTGGCCCACATTAGGCCCCTCACCCACCTTGAGGAGTGTGCCATCGTGCTGACTGGTGAGGGTGTGGACCCTGCCTGCGGTGACGGTGAGGTCAGCAATGAACACCACATCATCCCTCTCTCAACACAACTATAAGTACTCTCTCTCCTGCATGACTCTGCTGCCATGCATTAATTATCTCTACTTTGGTTTACAGGGAGCTCTGCCAAGCGACCAACACCCTCAGCCAGCCAGTCCCCCAGCTCCATCCACATCCTCACCTCCAGCCAAGAGGACACCTCCTCCAATGAAGAACTGAAAATAAGCAGCTTGGGAGACCCATCACAGCGCTTACCCACACCCTCCACCAGCGCAGAGACACACACCTCAGTGGGACCGAGATCTAGATCAGGCTCGGGTTCACAATCTGGTGCTCACCGCATGGCCAGCCTCAAACTTGTCCTCTGTCACTGCAGAGGGAGCAGCTGGCCCACAGGAGGACAGCCAAAGCAAGCCGGGGCCCTCAAGGCCAAAGCAAGCTGGGGCCCTCAAGGCCAAAGCAAGCCGGGGCCCTCAAGGCCTCGGCTGTCCAGAGGACACATGCCACAGTCATCAGAGGCAACAGGGCCAACCATTGCACAGGCTGTCTCCACCCTTGCTGCGAATGTCAGGGCAGCACCTAGAGGAAGCGGTCGACCTAGAGAAGTTGAGAAATTCTGATCACAATTGGTTGCACAGCTGAAGACATTTTGTCACTTTACAATCTGAAAATATGTTCACTTTCACTGAATAATGTGTAATGTTGTCTTTCAGCTTCATTGACAGGTTTTGCGGGTCCTCTCCTTGCATTGCCCCACCCCCCTCCCCACTAGCTGGCCCACAAGTGATTCTGGAGGGAGCGTGTGTGTGTGGCAGGGCCTTTCAGAGCCTCGTGTAAGCCTCTCCCACACACACGGACCCATCCTCCATCACACACATCTCAATGTCCTGAGCATTGTCAATGCTGCCTGCTGGGGTTCACTTTCAGTTGTCCATCTGAGCTGACCTGTATCTCCGCCCACCCCCTGATCACCCTCCCATGCAGCATCTGATCTCACCCACCATAGGTCTCTGCTCACTTTCGAATTCAAAAAAATGGTAGTCCTCACATTTCTGATCAGTTCCCCAACCCGTTCCCCACCCCCAGTTACCCATGTCCTTTCCCGAACACTAGTGACCTCCCCTCACATCACCTTCCACCTCCCCACCAACCAACACGAAGCCTTTTCATTCCAGATGTCCAGGTGAACGTGCACATTCTCTGCCTTCTTAAGAATCCCACCCCCATCAACATTGACTCCCCGACCTCCTCCTTCCCACCCCCCAGGGTTGGTGTCTGCCTCCGAGTCCCCACCAACCACCCTCACCATCTTTTCTATTGCTACCATTGCACCCTCACCCTCCCACACTTCTGGCTCACTCTTGCCCTCTCTCCCACTCACCATTCCCCCTACAACACCCACCCTTAGTTCACTCTCCATGAGGCAGTCATTGACTTCACAGACCCCTCCTTGAACATCCACCTGGACATCCCCTCCCTTACTCCCTCCTCCACCCTTACTCCCTCCACCACCCTTACTCCTTCCCCCTTCCGAACTCCTTCCCCCCTCCAGACTCCTTCCTCCCCCCAGACTCCTTCCCCCCCCCTCCAAACTCTTTCCTCCCCCTGGACTCCTCCCTCCCCACGGAGTTCTTCCTCCCCTTGAAGTCCGCCCCCCTCCAGACTCCTTCCCCCCTCCGAACTCCTTCCCTTACACCTACCTCCCCCTTGCTGCATTCTCCCCTCCCAACCTCATCCCCCCGCCACCTTCTTCCGCCCCCCTCCCTCCAAACTCACCTCTCCCAACACCTGTGTCTCCCCCCTGCCAACCTCACCCCCCTGCATCCCCAACTGTGATACACCTTCCGCTCCCACTCAAAGGCTGGAACTTCCCCAACCACCACCCCCCCAACCAATCATCCATGGCAGCCCATGGCCAAGACCATGATGTTCCGAATCAGACCTCCCGCCTTCAGTGAGCTGCTTTGTGGTGGAGCCATGTTCATGAGAATCTAAGCAGCATGCGATTCATGTGTACCTCCAGGCTCCAACAGATGGAGGTCTCCAGCATCCTTTGCTCCTTGGATGTCCATGATCTGAGCAAGGGCCTAATGGTAAGTCCCGACTTCTGCACGTCACATTTGTCCAGCCGTGTTCTGGCCCGGCGTGTTTTCCCGCAGGCTTAACAATAAAGTTGGTGTGGGGGTGGGGGGTGCAATTCCAGTTGGGCCTTACTTTGCATCCCATTAGCAGAATGCAAAGCGGGTTCGAGTTGGTCTCTGGTGGGATTGGTGTTCCACCATGGTGGACACCATCAGATGATCCGGCTGTGCTTTCACACCAGCGTGAAACCGATTTTTGGCCTTCTCGCCATATTGTTGTATGTGTCCCACCCACCATGAGGCCCAGTGCCAATAGGGGTGGAAAGTTCCGGCCTGTGACCGGTAACTTTTGGGTGTCGATGATCATTCTTAAATCATCACTGCTATCTAACAAGAATGTCAGAGAGAAAGCAGAAGAAAATGGCAATGCAACTAGGTAAAGGAGAGTACACCGACAAGCGAACAGGCGCAAGGGAAATATGGTCTGCAGCTGGAGATTGGGTTCTCATCAGATGGTCAAATCATGACCACACACTTGCATCATCTCTATCAGGGCCAAAGTGGATCAAGCGGTTGCTTGGTACCAAAGCTTATCTGCTTATCAAGTGGAACATGAGACTCTCAATAGCAAGTAGACCAGGATATTTTGAGTACAGCAATTAGGAGGAGACGTTTCCTTTTCCAATGAGTGACTATGATATTGATCATCTGCCTCTTTAGGTGATCGCGCAGAACCACAACCTCAAGTTTGTAGATCTCAGCACCATCATCAACAACCTTCATAGTCTCAAAGACTATTTCTATCTTCAAGAAAACAGACATGCTGAACTCTATGAAGTGACTGGATGTACGTATGTTTGTTGTTTAGGATGGTTTAATTTAAAATAAGGTCCTTTAGTTTTGCATTGGGGAAAAAATGTGGTGTTCAATTGTTTGGTGTTTGATTGTGCATGTCTGTTAATTGTACTCCATGTGCTGGTGGTCAAACCTGGGCGTAATTACAGAGAAAGAGAAATTAAACTGAAAGCAAGCAGCAGCAAGCTGAGAGCTTGAGAGTGCAGACATCTTAAAAGTACAGTAAATAAATTGTTCAGACATAGAAACTGGTGTCATCTCTGGCATATTTCTGAGGCATAAAACACAACACAATGCATGTAGGCAGAGGTTGAGTTACTAAATGAGTGCTTTGTATCTGCCTTAGCCAAGGAAAAAGATACTGCCAAAGTCATAGTGAAAGAGGAGGTAGCTGAGATGCTGGATGGACTAAAATTTGATAAAGAGGAGGTAATAAAAAGGCTGGCTTTACGTGAAGTTGAGATGTCACTCAGACAAGATGGGATAGATCCAAGGATGCTGAGGAAAGTAAGGATAGAAATTTTGGAGGCACCGGCCATAATCTTGCAACTCTCCTTAGAGATGGAAGTGGTACCAGAGGATTGGATAATTGCAAATGTTATTCCCTTGTTCAAAAAAAGTTGTGAGGATCAACCCAGAAACTAAAAGCCAGTCAGTTTAACCTCGGTAGCTGCAACACTTTTAAAAAGTGTAGTCAGGGACAAAGTTAAAGTCACTTGGACAAATGAAAGTCAGCACAGATTTGTAAAAGGCGAATGGTGCTTAATCAACATGATTGAGGTTTTTGATAAGGTTGAAGAGGGCAATGTGGATGATATGGTGTATATGGATATCCAAGAGGTGCTTGATAAAGAGCCACATAATAGTGTCATGAAAATATTACAAATTTTAAAGCTATATTTGGACACAACAGCTTTTAAGATGGCTGGCAACATATTATGTGGCTTTGGCAATATCTGTTCCAGATGGATCAATACCTATTTAAGATACTGTATAGACAATCAAGGTCACTTGTGAAATTCAGAATTCCCTTTGTTAAGGATGAACTGTCAACAGAACAACACATCAGCTAACTCGTCTTTCTACTTCACCCTGGGCTATAAAGAAATCAAACTCAGTGTCTATTCTGAAAGGCATTCGAAAGGATAATTTAAATTGATGGAGTCATTCCATTCCAGAAAGCATGGCTCTCTCAAAAGCTCTCAATGTGCGAAAGACTAAAACGCAGAATGTGAAATAACAACCCACTATCTGTTTTGGAAGAAGGACTTTGAACTCGTAATTGTTCACATGATTAAGGCAGCCATGCTTGTTAGCTGTTCTTTCCATAAATAACAGCAGAGGCTATTCTGATCAGAAACCCATGACAGATACCATTTAAAAAGCCATTGGACCAGTTGCAAGACACCGCACAGCCAAGGTTAAACAGATATGCCTTGAAAGCAGGAGAAGGGTTCTCCCACAGCCTGTTCCATCTTCAAGTTCTCTGAGAGCTGACCTCTTGCCAGTTCAACTACAAGATATTTGGAGTTTACTGAGAATTTTCTGCTTTACAAGGACCTCCACACCAGCTAAAGCATCAATTCATCTAAGGAACTACAGGCCTGCTACAAAAGAGATTGAAATAATACCAGATATTATTTTTCTTCATCCGTATCTAACCTTTGCTTGTACGATAGTGTGTGAGAGATATCGCGCTTAAACCTCCAGAGTAAGTGCACGATAATCTTCTTTATTTTAAATTCACCAAAAACCTGCTGCGGGAAATTATTTAAATTGGGGAAACCACTCTGAGGGTAAGAAAGCATACTAAAAGGTCACACACAAAATACTTTGATCAAGTCCAATACGAAAACACATAAACCCTGTCCGTGACGATATATTTGTCAGCAAAGTTGAATCCCCTGGAATAAAAGGGACAGTGTGAGCGTGGATACAAAGTTGGCTCAGCAACAGGAAACAGTAGGTGGTCAACGACTGTTTCTCAGACTGGAGGAAGGTTCCTCGGGAGTCTGTATTCAGACCACTGATTTCCATGTTACATTTAAATAATCTAGACTTGGGTGTACTGGACACAATTTCAACATTTTCAGATAGCACAAAACTTTGAAATATTGTGAACTTCAAGGAGGCTGATGAAAGACTTCAAGGTGACATTGATGACAGCTGGTGGAATGGGTGGACTTGTGTCAGAAATTTAATGCAGAGAAGTGCAAAGTGATACTTTTATTTTATATTACATTTTGTTAGAAAGAATGAGGCAAAGTGCACTTTGCCTCATTTTTTCTAACAACATGCAATATAAAATAGAAGATTCAATTCAAAAGGAGGTCAGGAACAGAGAGACCTGGTAGTATATGCACACCAATCATTGAAGGTGGCAAGGCCAATTGAGAAAGTGATTAAAAAGACATACAAGGACCCAGGCTTTAGGTATAACGTGCAAAAGCAAAGTTATGATGAACCTTTATTAAGCATTGGTTTGGCCTCAACTAAAGTATTATGTTCAATTCTGGACAGTGCACTTTAGGTTGAATGTGAAGTCATAAGACAGAGTGCAGAAAAGGTTTACAGGAATAGTCCCAGGAATGAGCGACTTCAATTATGTGAATAGATTCGAGTGTGGTGGGGGCAGATTCAATCATGAATTTCAAATGGGAATTGGATAAGCACCTTAAGGAAATAATTCCAGGGCTGTAGAGAAAAGGCAGGCGAGTGGAGCTAGCTGGAGTTGCTCTTTCTGAAGGCTGACGCAGACATGATGGCCTGAATGGTCTCATCCTTTGCTGTAACCATTCTATGATTCTCCATAGTCCTGGCTTGTCACCATCTTACTTTTTGCTGTTGGACATCATGTGGTTCTGCAAGTGTGATACCTGAAATGGGACATCACTGATGGAGCTGTTTTATAAAATGAGCAAAAGGTTACCTTTGCTTCTATAGTAAATCACAGAATGTGTTTTTAAGGTCAGAATATTGTATTTAAAATGCAGATTAATACACCTTTTCTAATACTACTACAGTTAATTGCTTTTCACTAAGCATTAGACTCATTCAAAACTCAATTGAAATCTTTGCTGCCTTGAAAGCCAGGAAACTGTATACAAATCAAGTAACAGACCTTAGGATCCTCGCTTTGGGCATTTTATTTTCCAATACAGATTTTTTTCTTTAAATGGTTCATTAAGTTTGGTAAATAAATTTGATTATGACACTGAAGTAGAATGAACAGAAATTGCAGGCTTTATATCCAAGTAATTCATCTCCTGTGGCATTCCTCATGAGAAGTAGCAGGAAATGGATCCACAAAGTGTATGACTACAGTTCGGGAGGGATTGCTGAGTTTGGAAGGATGTTGGGACAATTGAGCATTTTGGGAAGTGAAATGTTACATGGATAATGAGTCAGTCAGGGCGAGGACAATATTGACGTTTTGGAGAGGAAATGGACTCTAAGGGTAGAGAAGTGAGTGCTGAAGGAGAAAGGATTAATATTAAATACTCCAAGCAGGCAGTGATAAATGAAGCAATAAATATGTGTGAAATGGAGATAATAAGAATTGGTTTGAAATGTGGATAGTGAGATTTTTGGTTGATAATATTTAACAGGACTATTAAGTAATTGGCGAAGGTATGTTCGTGGTAGATTGTAGCTATTGGGTTGGAGAAATGAGTAGGTTGGACAGTTTAGAAATGATCAGTTAGAAGCTAGACAAGATTTTTTAAATATTCTTTCATGGGATGACAGCGTCGCTGGCCAGACCAGCATTTATTGACGATCGCTAATTGCCATTGGGGAGGTGGTGATAAGCCACCTTCCTAAACCATTGGCTACATAACAGCAGTGACTACAATTCAAAAAGGAATTAATTAGTTGTTAAGTGATTTGAGGTGACTTGAATCATGAAAGGTGCTATATAAAGACAGTGGGCTCCACCTTACATGCCCCCGCCAAGTGCATTTTTGGCAGGGAGGCAACACCACCACCCTCCTGTCCACCCCGGAGCTCATTCCCATGATACGAGGGGTGCCGAAATCGGCAACCCGCCTGCCATATTAAATAAATAAACAAGGGTCAGTTGGGTTTGTTATCAAACCAATTGACCCCAATAAATGCTGCCCATGCCATAAAATAATTGGCGTGGGGGTCGAGCAGGAGTGGGCAACCCAATTTTTTAAAAAATTCTTCGAAGATGGGAAGGAATGAGGGGGTACTATCTTCAGGGGGTGCCCTTTGTGGATAATAGGGCGCCTCCCCTCCCCATGATAAAACCTCTCCTTTCTTCCTACCCGCCTGCTGCCTTAAACCAGCACACCCACCCCCCATTAACCTGCCTAAATCCTCCCTGCCCAAGACCCCGGACTTAACTGGCTCCAGGATCCATTGGGCTTTCTTCTACATCCTGGTTGCAGTCCCGGACGTGCCCACTAATGCGTTCTTGGCGCTGCTGAGACTGATGGAGCTTATGGCCAATTGGATTGGGGTTGGGGGGGGGGGCCGGCGCAGGTGGATGGATCCCCCATAATATTCTGTCCGGTGTTTCTTCCTTATTTGCATATTATAAAGTCTTGTAAAGTGAACAACAAATAACATGGACATACATTGTATATATGAGGCCTCTGCCCTTCAGTATCAGCAAGATGCATCATATTTTGACATCACAAATCAGCTCTGATATATTGCTTCAGTAAATTAGTTACACTAAAGCACTGGAGAAAAATAAGCTTCAGCATTAGAGCTGCGTTCCATGTCCTGGACTAATTATGAACAATGCCATGCATGATCTGTTAGTTAAATCTAAATGTTTCAAATGATAAATGATGTTGTGGTGAAAAAAATTGTACAAGTCAGTCATACTATCATTACACATAATAACTAAGAATATGAATCATTTAATTGGGAAAATATTTAATTTTCATGAATACTAAGCCCAATGCTCCAACTTGAAGCTGATTAATGACCAAATGATGCATAATTAACATTAGGTTAGATTAAAACTCAATGGCTTGAAAGATACAATCCCTGCCTCAGTAGCTTTGCTAAAAAGAATGAGAGGAATTTTAACTTCGAGGAGCCCTTGGGTTTGGATGTTGTGGAGGGTTGAATCCAGGACAAATGCAAGAGTGTGGGGACGTTGGCTCCAACTCACCAAGTTTCCTGTTTAATTCGACTGCGTTAGGCTGCTTGCATTTTACCCGCTCTGATGAGGGTGATTGACAACTTTTATTAGACAATCGCTCAATTAGAGCAAGATATTAATGGAGTTTCAAATTTAAATGGGGCTTCCTGCAACCAGTGAAAGCAAGGTAAGAAAACAGCAGTAATTGCTGGGGCTGGATCATACACAAAGGAATACTGTAATTCCAGCAATAGTACTGAAGACTTGCGCTCCTGAACTTGCCATGCCCCTAGCTAAGCAGTTCAGGTACAGCTACAACACCAGCATCTACCCAGCAATGTGGAAAGTTGGCCTGGTATGTCCTGTGCACGAAAAGCAGGACAAGTCCAACCCGGACAATTACCGTCCCATCAGTCTACTCTCCAGTGATGGAAGGAGCCATCAACAGTGCTATCAAGCAGCACTTGCTTAGCAATAACCTGCTCACTGGCACCCAGTTTGGGTTCCGCCAGGGTCACTCAGCTCCTGACCTCATTACAGCCTTGGTTCAAACATGGACAAAAGAGCTGAATTCCCAAGGTGAGGTGAGAGTGACTGCCCTTGACATCAAGGCAGCATTTGACTGAGTGTGGCATCAAGGAACCCTAGCAAAACTGGAGTCAATGGGAATCGGGGGAAAACTCTCCACCGGTTGGAGTCATCTCTAGCAGAAAGGAAGATGGTTGTGGTTGTTGGAGGTCAGTCATCTCAGTTCCAGGACATCACTGCAGGAGTTCCTCAGGGTAGTGTCCTCGGCCCAACCATCTTCAGCTGCTTCATTAATGACCTTCCTTCCATCATAAGGTCAGAAGTGGGGATGTTCGCTGATGATTGCACAATGTTCAGTGCCATTTGCGACTCCTCAGATGCTGAAGCAGTCCACATCCAAATGCAGCAAGACCTGGACAATATCCAGGCTTGGGCTGACAAGTGGCAAATACCATTTGCGCCACACAAATGCCAGGCAATGACCATCTCCAACAAGGGAGAATCTAACCATCACCCCTTGACATTCAATGGCATTACCATGACTAAATCCCTCACTATCAAGGTCCTGGGGGTTACCATTGACCAGAAACTAACTGGCCTACCTATATAAATACTGTGGCTACAAGAGCAGGTTAGAGGCTAGGAATCTTGCAGCAAGTAACTCACCTCCTGACTCCCCAAAGCCTGTCCGCTATCTACAAGGCACAAGTCAGGAGTGTGATGGAATACTTCCCACTTGCCTGGATGAGTGCAGCTCCCACAACACTCAAGAAGCTTGACACCACTAAGGGAAAAGCAGCCCGTTTGACTGGCAACATATCTACAAACATTCATTCCCTCCACTACCGACGCACAGTAGCAGCAGTAGGTACCATCTACAAGATGCACTGCAGAAACTCACCAAGGCTCCTTAGACAGCACCTTCCAAACCCACAACCACTACCATCTAGAAGGACAAGGGCAGCAGATAGATGGGAACACCACCACCTGGAAGTTCACCTCACAGCCATTCACCATCTTGACTTGGAAATATATCACCGTTCCTTCACTGTCGCTGGGTCAAAATCCTGGCACTCCCTCCCTAACAGCACTGTGGGTGTACCTACACCACATGCCCTGCAGCGGTTCAAGGGGGCAGCTCACCACCACCTTCTCAAGGGCAGCTAGGGATGGGCAATAAATGCTGGCCCAACCAGTGAAGCCCACATCCCTTAGATGAATAAAAAAAACTTTCTTACCTGCTAATGGGGAAGCATTTGTTCACAGGACCTTTGCTGAGAGTTTGCATTCTATACTTTGGAGATTTTCTCAATCACATCTGGTTGAATGTATTTTGGCTGCCTTAGATTGGATCTCAATTGAGAACCAATATGACCAGCACTAACTTGCTGTTCAGAGACCTGTAGCTGGGTAGCTGAGACAGCAGCTCAAAGGAGGCACTACACATGACACAGGATGTATAGGCAGAGGTCAAGTTTTGACCTGCCTGAACAGCGGTGTCTCAGGAAGCTCAAGTTGTGTTCAGGTGGTTACAGACATCTGTAGCCTCCCAGATGAAGACCTACTCCCTGCTGGCCTCAACATTCTAGCTCCAGATTCTTCCTCATATCCAGGATCTCCCAAGCAGTGGTCCACAATGCACAGGACAGGTGAATGACATCTTGTTTGTCAGGGCCGGCAATGATGTGAACTTCGCCTCAATGTCACCAGCCAGAATAAACGGAAGCTCGGGTTTGCAGCTCCAGCTGGTTCCCCACATGTGACAATCCAGTCGACCCCAGACCCACCAGGAATAAGAACTTCCACTCCAATGTGCAGCTAGTGTGCAACCGCAAAGAGATTTTCCTGCAGGTATGTGCAGGATTCCTCAGGGATTCTTTGGTCCTCTATTTTAAAAAAGTTCTTTCGTTGGATGTGGGTGTCACTGGCAAGGTCAGCATTTGGTACCCAGCCCTAATTGAGCTTGAACTGAATGGTTTGCTGGGCCATTTGAGAGAGCAGTTGAGAGTCATCCACATTGCTGTAGATCTGGAGTCACATGTAGACCAGACTGGGTAAGGACAGCAGATCTCCTTCCCTAAAGGGCGTTAGCAAACTAGGTGGGTTTTTATGACAATCATGGTCACCATTACGGAGACATGGGCCAGGATTTTTGGGTCCTGCCATGCCTGGACAGGCTGCATGGGATTTCACAAGGGAGCAAGACTGGAGACAGGGACAGTGGTGGAAAGACCATGTCGGATGGTGTAGTCCCTTCCAAGCTTTGTTCAGTTGGATACGGACACCACAATTGCGCAGATCATGATTAGATCAGATCACAAGAGAAGAAATGAGCCAACCTCAAGGTCAGCTGAAAGTCCATTGACTTCCAGCAGGAGCAGGCGATCCTATCTTAGCTTTCATTTCCAGATTTTATTCATTGAATCTCAATTTCACCAGCTGCCATGGTGACATTTGAATTTATGTCCCCAGGATTAGCCTGGGCCTCTGGATCATTAGTCCAATGACATTGCCATTATGCCACCATCTCTCCCCAGGAGCAGTTCAAACTCCCTGGCATCTTCAGACCTACAAGCAGACTTAAAGGGTAGTGACTTGGGGTAGGATTGGTGATGGGGGGTTGGGGGGGTGGGGGGGGGGGGGGGGGGGGAGAGGGGGTGGGGGTGGCAAGGGAGGGGTCCGAGTCAATGGCTGACGAGTTAAAATGCTTTGAATGGCATCTCCCCTTCCACACACCTTTTACCACATCCCTCTCATGGCCAGCCACATTTTGCTGCTTATACTGACAGGGAGAAAACCTTTCTGCAAATCAGCAAGAGACTGTAAAGCCAGGTTTTCTCGCTGTCATTTTAGTTAAGGTGGTAGGTATGCTGGCATCCAGAATCTGGACAGTCATGGTTAGGGTGCGCATGGTCTCATTTTGATATTGCACAGGGCTGGCCTCTCTTTCCAAGGAAGAACAGATAATCGCAACTGCCCTGACCTTGAGGTTGGCTCATTTCTTCTCTCGTGATCTGATCTAATCATGATCTGTGCGATTGTGGTGTCTGTATCCAACTGAACAAAACTCGGAAGGGGCTACACCATCCGACATGGACTTTCCACCACTGTCCCTGTCTCCAGTCTTGTTCCCTTGTGAAATATCAGTCACCAGGTGAAAACCCAACTCTCTGTTTACAAGATGATGAGTTTCTGTTTTGGTGCAGAGCATATACAAGTGCTGCAGTTGTGCAGTCTCAGAAGGGATGAGTTCCTCGGAGGAAATATCATCCACCACTCCCCCCACTGCCACTGCATGCATGGAGACCCTGTCAAAAATAAAAGATGGGAATGAGTGTCATCAAGATAATTATATTTCACTTCCCGTTCAGATCAAGACAACGCGGGCGGCATTTTCAGCTTGGCATGCAGGGGCACACCCGATGCACACGAGCGTGGAATTGCGCACAATAACATCAGGCGAGCATCCCGATGTCATTGAGCTTGTGTGATATTTTGGTCAGCGAGCACACGCAGAGGTCGGCAACGCGCCGGCCAACAATTAAACGGGCTATTAAACCCCTTCTTCAATTAATTAAGTTGAATTTTTTACTGCCCGCCCAACCTTACAGTTTATAGGCCAGGCGGCCTTTGTATCTTTTGCGAAACCTCATCCACGGGCAGGATGAGGTTTCAAACAGTGACTAAAAAAAAAAATGTAATTTTAAACTCATTTTTAACATGTTCCTGTTCATGTGACAGTCACATGTGGGGACATGTTTTCCTTATTTTTAAAATCTCTATTTTCTCAAGTTAAAAATCTTCATCTCCCTGAGGCAGCTCTGTGCCTTCAGACAGCTTTCACTGTGCGCACCCCCACACAGGTGCTGACTTACCCACTCGCCCTCCTCCCTCTCCCACCCCGGCAGCGCTGAGGTTATCAGCCCGCGTTTCACACTGACCGGCTGTTAATTGACGTGAAACCGCGGCCGCGGCACGATTGCTGGTGGTTGTCAATTGTGCAGCCACTCCCAGGCCCCCCCACCAAGGGGAAAATCCTCCCCCTTGACTTGAGTGCCATATGCCATTTTAATTCTGTCATCAGGTAGTTGGGAGATCCCCATCTCTGACAGCCAAAATGTCATTGAACTCAGAGCTTCTATTCTTCACTTGTGAGCCACAAGACCTGAGGAATCCCAGCACTAGTTCTCTCCCTCATGTCTGTGCTTTCTTCTTCTGCAACAAGGGTAAGGACCTTGTGTCCACCCGATGGATGCAGTGCATTTGGTCAGGATGACTATCAGGAAGGTAAGAAATTCTGTAAGGATGGGTGCGAATGCCAGTGGTGGATGGATAGCTGGGGATGTGAGAACATAAGAACATAAGAAATAGAAACAGGAGTAGACCATTCAGCCCCTCAAGCTTGCCCTACCATTCAATAAGATCTGCTCCAGGCCTCAACTCCTCTTTCGTGTCAGCTCCTCTTGGCCCTCAATTCCCTGATATTTCAAAAATCTATCCGCTTCCTCTTTAAATACTTTCAGTGATCTAGCCTCCACAACTCTCTGGGGTAGAGAATTCCAGACATTCTTACCCTCTGAGAGAAAAAATTCCTTCACATCTCAGTACTAAATGAGTGTCCCCTTATTCTGTAACTTTGTCTCTAGTTCAAGATTCCCCCACTAGTGGAAACATCTTCTCAACATCTACCCTGTCAAGCCCCCTCAGAATCTTGTATGTTTCAATAAGATCACCCCTCCTTCTTCTAAACTCTAATGAATAAAGGGCTAACATGTTTAGCCTTTCTTGATAAGTCAACTGCTTCATCCCTGGAATCAGCCTAGTGAATCTCCTTTGAACTGCCTCCAATGCCAGTATATCCTTTCTTAAATACGGGGATTATAACTGTGCACAGTGCTCCAGGTGCGGCCTCACCAACACCCTGTACAGTTATAACAAAATTTCCCTATTTTTAAACTCCAATCCCCCAGCAATACAGGCCAAAATTCCATTTGCCTTCTTAATTACTTGCTGCACCTGCATGATAACATTTGTGTTTCATGCACAAGAACACCCAGATCCCTCTGTGCTGCATTTTTTGGAGTCTGTCTCCATTTAAATAATAGTCTGCCTTTTGATTCTTCCTACCAAAGTACATGATCTTACACTTTCCTACATTAACCTCCACCTGCCAAGCTTTTGCCCACTCACTCAACCTGTCTATATCCCCTTGCAAATTCCTTATGACCTCATCACAACATGCCCTCCGATCTATTTTTGTATTGTCAGTAAATTTGGATACATTACACTCAGCCCCTCCTCCAAGTCATTAATATAGATAGTAAATAATTGAGGCCCTAGGAGTCATTGTTCTGGCACTCCTCTAGTTACGTCTTTCCAACCTGAAAAAGACCCATTAACCCTGACTCTCTATCTCCTGTATATTAACCAATCCTCAATCCATGCTAATACATTATCCCCAATACCGTGAGCTCCTATCTTGTGCAATAACCTTTTATGTGACATCTTATCAAATGCCTTCTGGAAATCCAAATACAGTACATCTACTGGTTCCCCTTTATCAACTCTGCTTGTTACACCCTCAAAGAACTCTAGCAAATTTGTCAAACATGATTTCTCTTTCACAAAACCATGTTGACTCTGTTTGATTGCATTAGGCTTTTCTAGATGTCCTGCTATTTCTTCCTTAATAATGGACTCTAGATGTTAGGCTGACTGGCCTATAGTTTCCTGCTTTTTGTCTCCCTCCTTTCTTGAACAGGGGCATCACATTAGCAGTTTTCCAATCCTCCGTGACTCTCCCAAAATCCAGTGAGTTCTGGAATATTTCAACCAATGCCTCCACTATCTCTGCAGCCACTTCCTTTAAAACCCTTGAATGCAGGCCATCAGGTCCTGGTGACTTGTCTGCCTTTAGTCCCATTAGTTTGTCAAATAATTTGTCCCTCGTGACAGAGACTGTTACAAGTTCTTTCCTCCCAATATCTCCTTGCTTATCTGATATCTTTGGGATGTTTATAGTGTCCTCTACCTGTTCCCCATTATCAATTCTTCAGGTCCCACACTCACTTTAGCCACTCTCTTTTTGTATACCCATAGAAGCTCTTACTGTTTGTTTTTATATTTCATGCCAATTTACTTTCATAATCAATTCTCTCCCTCTTTATTAGCTTTTTATTCATCCGCTGCTGGTTCCTAAAAAATTCCCAATCCTCTGGCCTATCGTTAGTTTTCACTGCATTGTATGCCTTAATTTTTGATTGGATAATCTCCTTGACTGCCTTTGTTAACCAAGAGTGGTTCATCCTTCTCATCGAGTCCTTCTTTTTGACTGGGATAAAAGTTGGGGGCAGTGAGGAAAGGTATAGAAAAAGAATGAGTGCACATGCAGGGTAAATGGCTGTGAAGAGATGGATTTAAAAGGCAGAGTGATTTGGTGGGGTGATGCATACAACAGGATGTAGGCGAATGTGCAACTTGATTCCTGATCTGGTTAGGTCAATAAAGTGCTTCCTGCACTGAATCCAGTAAAGCTGCTGACTGCTTGGGCCATCTCCAGCCATGCCTTCATGGTGTTAGCAGCAGGTTTCTTCCTCACACTGTTGGGTAAGAGTATCTCTCTCTGGCTCCTGATTGACCCCAGCAGATCTGTCCTTTAAATGCTAACACTGAAATAATGTCACATAAGGGTGCTCATCAAACCCAGTGACATTGACTGGACGTTAAATCTGGAAGTGTTTTATGTCTTGGGTAAATGAGTTCATTGGCCACCCGAACTCTAACTGCACGCCTTCCTATGTTCTCATCAATTGCTGCTTGTAATCAATAATGGGGAGAGACTGATGTAAGAATAGACAGTGAGACAGAGGTCAAAGCACCAGGTCATACGTGCTCACTCAGAAACCTCCAGAACTAGACTTACAGTTCCCAGTTGCCTGCACTGTACAGTGATTCGTCAGTGCTGTCACATGATCAGCACACTTGCATTCCCTTAAAGGGACAGGGTACCTCACTTAACCACAAAGTGAAATGCCAATGAGCTGGTTCAGTTACAAAGCCATCAACTGAAATGCTAAACTGATTTCCAGGTTTCCCAGCTGATGACTGACCTTCCCAATCCATTCCCAATATGCCACTGAGTCTGTATTTGCAACTATTCAATGCAGCAGGGGGTAGAGGTTTCTGCTTTGTGCAAAATTGATGATCCAGATGCAAACTGCACTAACGTTGAGAAATGTTTTTTCACCCACAAACTTCCACTCAAAGTTATTTGCATATCACTAAAACTCTGCCATGAAGCAATGCAATCAGGCCACACTTCAGAATAAAATTTCTTTGATTTTACTTTTAAAAATCTCTCACTAGGTCAGAGGCTAGCAATCCTGTGGCGAGTAACTCACCTCCTGGCTCCCCAGAGCCTGTCCACCATCTACAGGGCACAATTCAGAACTGTGATGGAATACTCCCCACTTGCCGGGGTGAGTGTAGCTCCAACAATGCTCAAGAAGCTTGACACTGTCCAGGACAAAGCAGCCCTCTTGATTGGCACCCCATCCACAAACATTCACTCCCTCCATCATTGACACACAGTAGCAGCAGTGTGTGTACCATCTACAAGATGCACTGCAGGAACTCACCAAGGCTCCTTAGACAGCACCTTCCAAACCCACAACCACTACCATCTAGAAGGACAAGGGCAGCAGACACATGGGGAAAACCACCACCTGGAAGTTCCCACCAAACCACTCACCAACCTGACTTGGAAATATATCACCATTCCTTCACTGTCGCTGGGTCAAAATCCTGGAACTCCCTCCCTAACAGCACTGTGGGTGTACCTACACCACATGGGCTGCAGCGGTTCAAGAAGGCAGCTCACCACCACCTTCTCAAGGGGCAATTAGGGATGGGCAATAAATGCTGGTCTAGCCAGTGGTGTCCACATCCCGTGAATGAATTTTAAAAAGTGCTTTCTTACCTGCTGATGGGAAAGGGTTTGTTCATGGGACTTTTGCTGAGAATGCTATCTTGGTCCAGTTTGATTAGTACAGCTAAAGGTGGGTTATATCACTAAACATAAACTTTTTTGAATAAGAATGTCTAGTCACGTGTACATAACCAGGTTTTTAATAACTGAAAATAACTTTTGAAAACTGTACGTATCTATTTGCTAGTTATGTCGGTGTACAGTAATCAGTTCCTTAGTAATTTTGTTTTAAATGCATGCACGAAAGCTTTTAAAATGTGCCTATTATCCCGCTCGCGCCCAAACAGATCAGCTTCATTTTCCAGCCTCCTCGAAGACTTGTAAAAGGTTGTGATTAGTGGAAACTCACAATGGTGATTAATTTAATCTGAGGTGCGTCCCGTTTTGAGGACTGGGTTGGTTTCCAGCACAGCGCTGTTGTTGATCTGATGCAGAACATCACGGAAACCTGATCTGTGCTGGAAATAATTTGCACTTGAAATATTCCGCGATTACCTACACTGATTTGCCTGATTTCAGGAGAGCTGCACTGAGAGAAACAGCACAACCAAGCAGGAAGTCCATTGCCTGGAAACTAAATAAGGGCGTGGCAAGTTGATATTGATAAGAAATTTCAAAGGGTTTCAGAGGTGTATAAGATTGAGAGGCATATATAGGGTGGATAGGAAGGCACTTCTTACATTAGTAGACGGGTCAATAACCAGGGGGCATAGATTTAAGTTGAGAAGTAGAAGGCTAAGAGCAGAGTTGAGGAGAAATTTTTTCACCCAGAGGGTGGTACCTGAAAGGGTGGTTGAGTCAGAAACTCTCGTAACATTTAAGAAGTATTTAGATATTCACTTGTGTTGACACAGCCTCCAGGGCTATGGGTCAAGCGCTGGAAAATGGGATTAGTGTCATCAGATCTTTGTTGACCAGCACGAACACGATGGGCCGAATGGCCTCCTTCTGTGCTGTAAACATCTATGAGTTTACAATGGCAGTTATACGGCATGCATGAAACTAGAAATAGCAGGAGAGAAAAAAAGATGAACATTGTTGACAGATCAGAGTGCAGAGAAGATTTAAATCAGAAATGATGATATAACAGAGCGGTGAACGTTAAAAAGAGAGACAAAGAATACAAGTTATAAAGATTGAAGGGAGCTTCTGAGGAATCTCAGAACATGGAATTTATGGAAAGGGAATTAAAAGGAATCAGAACCGAACAGAGGTGTGATGAGTTCATGTAAACAGATAATTGTGCAAATTTATTATTCAAGGAAAAGATTCATGCATAATACATTAGAAAGCAGTCAAATGCTATTCACTTTTAGATATCCAACTAATATTGCAATCAACTGTTTCTGACTTGATCAGAAATGGATTTATAGCAATCCTTCATCCGAGGATCTGCTGGATATGCTTCACCTCTGTAAAACATTTTTCGTTTGAGCATGGGAACATCGAAACCAGGAGCAGGAATAGGCCATTCAGCCCTTTGAGACAGCTCCACCATTCATTATGATCATGGCCGATCCTCCATGTCAATGCCATACTCCCACTCTCTCCCGGTACCCCTTGATGCCTTTAGAGTCTAGAAATCTATTTCCTTCTTAAATATATTCAGGGATTTGGCCTCCATAGTCCTCTGTGGTAGAGAATTCCACAGGTTCACCACCCTCTGAGTGAAGAAGTTTCTCCTCATCTCGGTCCTAAATGGCCCACCCTGTATCCGGAGACTGTGACCCATTGTTCTATATGTCCCTCACCTCACTCAGCCAGAGGAAACATCATCCCTGCATCCAGTTTGTCCATCCCTGTCAGAATTTAATATGTTTCAATGAGACCCCCTCTCATTCTTCTGAGCTTTAGTGAATACAGGCCTAGTCGACCCAATATCTCCTCAGACGACAATCCTGCCATCCCAGGAATCAGTCTGGTGAACCTTCGCTGCACTCCCTCAATGGCAAGTATATCCTTTCTTAGGTAAGGAGACCAGAATTGTACACAATACTCCAGGTGTGGTCTCACCAAGGCCCTGTACAGCTGCAGTAAGACATCCTTGCTCCTGTACTCAAGCCCTCTCACAATGAAGGCCAACATACCATTTGCCTTCCTAACTGCTTGCTGCACCTGCAGGCTTGCTTTCAGTGATTGGTGTACAAGGACACCCAGGTCCCTTTGTACATCAACATTTCCCAATCTATCACCATTTAAATAATATTCTGCCATTCTGTTTTTCCTACCAAAGTGGATAACTTCACACTAACCTCTGTTATACTGCATCTGACAAAGCCTAAAGTTTTAAATCAGCACACCCGAGGTTAATGGTCAATGATTCAAGAGGCTCTTTTCCTATGTAAGTGCAGCTCTCATTTGTGATACATTCATCGGAACAAGACTAAACTTTGGAGTTGTGGTCATTCTGGGGCTGCAGTTTTCCGTCCAAGTTACACAACAGGTTCCCCCTGCACATTCCAGAGTGCAGCGGCTATCGTCCAGAATCTGACTCCATTCCCATGTAGTTGCTGAGTCGGGAAATTCATTTTAAGTGTAAAAACAGAGCGTTAAACAAACAGAGTAATAATAATGGATTAGTTAATATTCATTCAGAGGCCCATATTGTACTGAATTGATGTGTGAAACTTGGTGGGGTTATTGCCACCTGGTGGCTGCAAAGTGATAGCAGCGTGTAACCCTGCCAGGATCAGCAATTGCAGGATTTCCACTTTGTCGATGTGCGTGGTGGGCGGGCCTGGGAACAGCTGCGGAATAGGCCGCCACTTATGGTTGGGCTCCGACCACGATTTCACACTGAAAGATTTTAAAAGTAAGGGAAACATGTCCCCACATGTGACTCAGTCACATGAACAGGGACAGATTAAAAATGATGCTATGTCACAAAAAAAATTTTTTTTATTACTGTTGGAAACCTCAAACTGCCCATGGATGAGGTTTCCTCAAAAATGCAAAGGCCACCCACCCGTCAGCCATAAGGTTACACAGGCAGTGAAAAAATAGGATTCAATTAAATTGATTAATAGCCGTAATGGGCCTCTTCATTGTCAGTGGGCGCGTTGTCAACTCTCAGCCGCAGCTGCCGACCGAAATATCGCGCGAGTGTGTGATGGCGTTGGGAAGCTCGCTTGCCATCATCGCGCACTGCTTCACTCCCGATCGGGTCAGGCGCATGCCTGCCCATAAGATTCTGCTCCATGTGGCAAAAGCATAGTTGCCAAGCCCGCAGACATTATTATTCAAGGGCTTTCTCATTTTTGTTCAGCTGCACGTAAACTTTATGCACAGAACAGCAAGTTGTCTATTTTATAAATGTTAGGTGGTGCTCCATTAATAAAACATTACTGCTCAGTATGCAAAATGCCCATTACAATGCATGCCGGAATTCACAAACCCTTCACTTGAAATCCTCTTAGATTATGCCAGTGACCTTTTTTATGGTAACAAAGCTACATAAACAATGTGTTTCTAATAGTGAAAGTATAACAACCCCATCCCTACAACAGGCCCAGTTTTAAATATTTAGTACCATTTCCAAAGATAGCTTTGTTAGAGATTGGATGCATAATGTGTCAACGGTTTTGAGATAAACTAAGAGACACTTTGAAAGATTCCACAGAAGAACTCACTTTCTTCCAATCTCTGACAGAATAATAGGAACTGAGATATGTTATGGTGAACGGAAAAAAAGTTTCTCCTTTTCTCCAATTCAAATTCTAATTGGGGTTTAAAATTACTCCCTCTTTTTTTTTTAAATTCTCACTATGCTCAGAGAATCAATAGTAAATGATTTCACTTGCCATCAGTGGAATGGAAGGGGGATGTAACACAAGGAGAGAGAAAAATGAATGGTTTGGAAGAAAAGAATGTGTATGGGGATGAGGAGAGGGGGCATCATATATTCTAAATTAGGTGTGAAGGATAAGTGCTAAATTTGTCTACAAATCTCTTGCAAATTGGCTGCATTCACCATTGTTCTAGCTTCTCAGGGGAGAAAAAAAAATCTGTTTTCTATACTTGGGCATTGCTGAATTATGCAGGATCTTGGAACTTTCACTGAACAGCAGCAGAGAGGCAGGGAGAGACATCAAAGATTTCTTGATGGGTAAGAACATAAGAAACAAAGCAGAAATAAAAGCCATTCAGCCATCATATGTTCCTCGCACAAATCTCACTTTACAATCAACTCTGATAGGTTCGACTCGGCCCACTTATTTTGTTCAGCAAAAAAATCTCCCGACTCACAGATAAATCAAACGATGCTTCGAAACATCTATTTGATCTATGCTCCTAGGCTGGGGCTGGTTGTGTTTCTTAGTGTTGACACTTCCATAGCTCTGGCAGTAATATTCCACTGGGCATCTCATTATTTCTATTTATGGGGCAACTTCCACGACAATGCAGATTGGTCAGCAATAGAGTGAGCACAGCAGGCAAAATGCCATTTTTTATATGCCATAATTTAATAAGGGATACACAAACAATTGCAGATAAATATATTATTTGGTTCATTTTCTAGGAAGCTAACAGAAGCAGAAATACAATCAGGAACTTACTCCGAGCTCCACCAAGCACAGCTCGTTGGCAGATGAAACTCTTATCCCAATGACAAATCATTATCCTCCCAAGTGAATTAGCCAAATGCTTCAATCACAGCCTATGTAGCTCAAAAACAAGCAAAAAAAACCAAATGGAACTGGCGCAGAGAGACTTGTTTACTCAGCTTCAGAGCAGCAACATTAAAATGGCTGTCCCATATTCAGGACCCGAGAGCAGTGACTAAACTATCTGAAATAATTTTATAAGTGTACAAAGTGCTGCACCTAAAAATGTGAGTTGAACATTTGAATTTTCTGGAAAAGCTCAGCAGGCCTGACAGCATCGGTGGAGAGAAAGACAGAGTTAACGTTTCCAGTCCACGTGACCCGTCTTCAGAATTGAAGGAGGGTCTTACAGACTCGAAACGTTAACTCTGTCTTTCTCTCCACAGGTGCTGTCAGACCTGCTGAGTTTTTCCAGCAATTTTTGTTTTAGTTTCAGATTCCCAGCGTCCGCAGTATTTTGCTTTTATCTTATTGGAATTGTCTGACTCAGTGCCTCGCTGAGATCTCAACTCCCAGTCAGTCAGTATCAGATCCAAGTCAATGGGCAGAATTTTCTGTGCCAGCTGGCGTTGGGCGTGTTTGGCATTGTGAGCAGACAATATGGCGAGAAGGCCAAAATTCGGTTTCACAACATGGTGAAACCAGTTTGCGATCGTCCACTCAGCCCATTGATGGTGGGCCACATTTCACACCATCAGACATCAGGAACTTCACTGTAATGCATCTGCATATCATTATAGGGCCAACTGACTGGAATCATTACCCCCCCGGCCACTGGATCATCAGCCCACTTCGGCATGATTACACGCCAAGGTGTTTCACAACAGCCTGTATAAGGTGTGCACTTGGCGGGCTGCACTTTGAAGGTGAGTGCACTGTACCATTGTGCAGTGCTCATGAGGTTTGCGTTTTGTGGGGGAGGGGCAAGGACTACCCTCCGATTGAGGTGACTTGCAGGGGGGTGCAAAGGCTGCACAAGCACATGCGGGGGTCAGGATGGGGGAGGGGGGAGGGAAGTGACCACACATTGGAAAAGTCTTGTATAAAGTGACCATTCCTCTGCAGCTGAGATAGTTCAGGCACAGCCATATTGATATGATTGGAGTTGGCCCTCTATCTTCTCTGCCCACAAGCAATGCAGAGGCATCAAAGTGCACTAAGTCCTCCAGAGCTTTTCACCCCTTGGACACAGACTGCAAACTGATGAGCATTTTATTGGACTGAAGAACAGTTGGATGACTGGGCATGTTGTACAATCTCCTCGCTAAATCTGGTCATGGAGCAGTCACTGCTGGAGGAGCTCACAGCCCCTTGTAATGTCAGCTTCCTGGTTTGGACCAGTCTCCCCCATGGTTCAAGCTAACAGTGCAGCCTTGCAGTGTGGGTTAGGAGAATGTCTGTGCCTGAGCTGAGAGCACAGCCTGCAGTCCAATGGGCAAAGCTGCTGCCAATCGGTCGGGTGGAGTGGGGGCGGAGGTGGGTGGGGTTTCGGGCAGCCTTGCAGCGCACTAAACTCTGGCCATCCAAGTGGTGGCCAGCACACTCCGGGATGCATTAAGGAATCTTCAGACTTAAGCAAGAGAGGTTCTTAGTACACCTATGCTAACCCAGGCATCTCTCTCTTTCATCCTGCAGGAGGAGTACATCAGGAGCATGGAGCCTGGTGAACTAGGCGTACAGAGGGCAAAGATGATGGAGAAGAGAGTGACGGAGACACCTGGTTGCGCAGAGGGAGGAGCAGCACCCTCAGGAAGAAAGGACGGCTGGGGCTCCTGCTCACACTGCTAAGAGCCACAACGAGCCATCACTGGTCAGCGCCTCGCTACAGTCAGGGTCTATAGACACCATCTTTCATTCCTGCAGATGACCTTTTTGAGACTGTGTAGCGGTTTGATACAACAGAGTGTCTTGCTAGGCCATTTCAGAGGGCAGTTAATAGTCAACCACATTACTGTGGGTCTGGAGTCACATGTAGGCCAGACCAGGTAAGGACAGCAGATTTCCTTCCCTAAAGGACATTAGTGAAGCAGATGGCTTTTTACAACAATTGACAATGGTTTCAGATTCCAGATTTTTATTGAATTCAAATTCCACCGTCTGCTGTGGTGGGATTCAAACCCAGGTCCCCAGAGCATTACCCTGGGTCTCTGGATTACTAGTCCAGTGACAATACCACCATGCCCTTGCCTCCCCTATACCACCGGCCCCTATACCTCCCCTTAAGCCACCGAGAAGCAGTGACACCGAAGACTGTGCATGTCTAGGGAGCTGGTCGGGGGTCACATCTGCCACTCACTGCAGGACTTGGTGCCACGTGGACATGGAGGGCATCCACTGCCAGTGGCTGTGAAAGTGACAGTGGCGTTCAATTTCTATGCCAGTGGCTCCTGTCAGGGCTCCACAGGTGACCTCTGTGGGACCTCACAAGCCTCCACCCACAAAAGCATCCGTGAAGTCACTGATGCCAACTTCGCGAGGACACACAGGTTTCACCTGGGACCAGGAGAGCCAGGATGCAAGAGCAATTAGATTTGCACAGATATTCAATTTCCCACAGGTGCAGAGGGCCATCAACTGCACTCACTTGGCACTCAGATCTCCATCGCAACAGTCAACTATGTCAACCGCAAGGGCTTCCATTTGCTGAATGTGCAGCTAGTGTGTGACCACCACAAGTGTCTCCTGCAGGTCTGCACCATTTCCAGGGAGTGTCCAAGACTCCCACATCCTCAGTCGGTCACGGATCCCTGATGTCTTCCAGGGTCCACAGAAGCTGCAGGGTTGGATCCTCGGGGACAAGGGCCACCCACAGAGGCCGTGGCTGATGACACCCATGGGGCAGCCTCAGACTGCAGCAGAGCAACGCTATAATGAGGCTCATGCAGCAGTTCGCAACTTGGTGGAGCAGACCATCGGGAGGCTTAAGATGTGGTTCCGGTGCCTGGAACAGTCTGGTGGAGCCCTGCAATACAATCCACAGAGGGTGTCACACATCATCGTCACCTGCTGCACCCTTTACAACCTGACGCTGCAACGGGGTGAGGAGCTGGCTGAGGAGGAGATGGAGCTGGAGGTCTCTTTCGATGAGGAGGACATTGATGGGAGATGAGGATGAGGAGGTCCTTGAAGGTGACAATATCAGGGATGAGGCCCCCACACTGACCAGATGAGGCAGGCGTGCTCTGGAGGCCCTCAGAGCTGCTAGATTCATGGAGGATGATGACGACATGCAGTGAGGAGATTCTCAAGTTGCATCTATGAATGTTTGATTCCAGTCTTGCTTATGGCAGCACACATACCCTCTGTGAGAATGCTCCCGTCATGGAGATGCAGCGGAGACCCTAATAGTCACTTGGCTCTAGGAGAATGATGATGACATGCAGTGAGGACACTGGACTCTGTGAATGTCTGAGTCCTGCCTAGCTGAGGGCAGCTCGCTTGTGCTCTGTGATCTGGGTCATATCATAGAGACACAGCCATGAAACTTTTAAAGCACCTGATCCTTTGTCTGCCTTCAGCACCTGAGCCTTTCAGGAGCTGGTGCACAGCCTCACTGGTCACAGATGCTGGTGTGATGGGGGCCAGCCCCACCTCAAAGGTGCTGAGAGCACACAGAGAGAATGAGGGAACTCTGTGACTCCTGCCCACTACATTCTGGCAGCAATGACCAGCACCACCGAGGTGCAGGCATCAGTAATGTGTCCAGGGAGTGTGAGGCTGTACCATCACTGTGGTCTGAAGGCTGCACAGACACAGGGAAGAGGCCCTGGACTGAGACACCTGCCTTTATCTTGTGCAGAAAGGTTTCACATCTGAGTGACAAGAACACTGCTCATCAGAACAAGGAGCCACAGGCAGAGAGACATTCTTGGGAGTTTATTAAGAATAGTGAACATTATGTACAAGTGATTAACACCCATGCCCAGGCTGTGCAACTACATCTTCTTAGCCTTGCTAACCCTGCCGCTACATCTTGGTGCTCCCCAGACATCCACAGTGGAGGTGGGGGCAGCTGCTGACTGTGGCGCTCTGTCTGTGATGACCTTGGCGAGCGTCCTCTGGAGGGCCAAGACCTGGAGGGTTCCGGCCTGCTTTCGGGGTCCTGCTGTGTGGCAGTGACACCCTCCTCGGCCTGTGGAGCTGGAGCTGCTGAGGGCCCAGGAAGAGGGGATTCAATGGCCCAGTTTTGGGACCAGAGCCCTTGGTTTGCAGAGGCGAAAGGATCCAGGTTGCACTCTTGTTTTGGGGTGACCGAGTTGGTACAGAGACAGAGAACATCCACAGATTGTTGTTAGAATAAACACATGCTGTTTATTTACAAGTTAAACTCTACAGCTACACCTGTGTGCTCATAACATAAAACTCTGTCTTCACTCATCAGTGACTAACTCAAGGCTCTCCACATAAAGGTAGCCTGTGCTACTCTGCTATTGGATATTAAGATCAGGTGACATTACACTGCAATAATTGTCTTAAAGGTAAATTACACATCAGATTTCTACAGCCAGACACTCCTGGAGTCACCTGGAATGGATGGCCCTGGGGGCACACCTGCTGATCCTCCTCCCTATGGGTGCCTGAGGGCCCCTGGATGACTACTTGAGGACAAGGGGAAGCTGGAGTCAGATTGAGCTGCCCCAGATCCCTCTCGAGTACACAATGTTGGAGGCCAACTATGGCATCAGTGATGGAGTTGAGCCCACGCAGCAGTGCAGAAGCGACATTCTGGATCAAGGTCTCCATGGCAGCTGTCATCCTATCAGTGTTGACCTCGGTGCATTGGCATACCGGTGCTATAACCTCAGCCTGAAGGCAGACGGACTCCCCCATCATAATCTTGCAATCTGAGGAGTGCAGTGCACATCCCTTCCTGATGTTCCCGAGCTGTCTTTGCAGCTCCTGCAACTGTGACATGACCCTGTCCAGAGGCTCATCATCTGACTCAGACTCAGCAAATTTCTGGCCTCCAGCAGTCCTCCGAGTGCCAGAGACCTGGGAAGTCCCTACCTCCACCTGCTGTGGATCAGACTGTGCGATGCACTCATCAGGTTGTGATCCCCGGGCTACTCTAAAGCTAGATACCACTGAGTTGTGTGTCTCAGCGCTGGTGGAGGTTTCTGTAGCTGTTTTAGCTACATAGTTCTGTCTATTCATATCTCTATCATCAGTAAGTTTGCGGATGACATGAAAATTGATGGGGTGGTAAATAGTGCGGAGGATAGTCTTAGATTACAGGAAGATATAGACGGGCTGGTCAGATGGGCTGATCAGTAGCAAATGGAATTTAGTCTGGATAAGTGTGAGGTGATGCATTTGGGCAGGACAAACAAGGCACGGGAATACACGATGAATGGTAGGACCCTGGCAAGTACTGAGGATCAGAGGGGCCTTGGTGTACATGTCCACCGGCGAATAAAGTAGTTAAGAAGGCATTTGGGATACTTGCCTTTATTAGCTGAGGCATAGAATATAAGAGCAGGGAGGTTATGCTGGAACTGTATAAAACGCTGGTTAGGCCACAGCTGGAGTATTGCGTGTAGTTCTGGAATCTGCATTATAGGAAGTATGTGATTGCATTATAGAGAGTGCAGAGGAGATTTACCAGGATGTTGCCTGGGCTGGGGAGTTTTAGTTATGTGGAGAGATTGGATAGATTGGGGCTTTTTTCCCTGGAGCAGAGGAGATTGAGTGGGGACATGATTGAGGTGTGTAAAATTATGAGAGATATAGATAGGATAGACAGGAAGGAACTTTTCCCCTTGGTGGAGGGATCAATAACCAGGGGCATAGATTTAAGGTAAGGGGCAGGAGGTTTAGAGGGGATGTGAGGAAGAAGGGCCTTTTTCTGTGCTGTAGACCTCTATGACTTTATGACTGTCACGAATTCCATCCTCTGGGGTCAGCCCAAGAATGGCCTCTACAGTCCTACACTTACTTTGTTCCAGGAAAGGTGCCCAGATCTCCCGAGAGAAGGATGTCCAGTTTTCAGACAATGCTGATGTTGGGACAGCCAGATTATGGGTATTATACCTGTGTCTGTAATGGAGATCTCAAAACTACTGTGTTGCCCTAAAATCCCATCTGGTTCACTAATGTCCTTTAAGAAAGAAAATCTTACCCAGTCTGACCTGAATGCAACTCCAGAACCACAGAAATGTAGCTGGCTCATAACTGCCCTCTCAAATGGCCCAGTAAGCCACTCAGGTGTAATCAAGGCAGCGGCTCACCACTTCCTTCTCAAGGGCAATTGGGGGTGAGAAATAAATATTGGCCTTGCCAGCAATGCTCAGATTTCATGAATTAAAAGAAAAAGCCATGACTTTAAGCCCTGTTGATTGATTGATGTTTCAAACATCTGAGCATAGGTCCCTTGCGTTACTTTTGAACCATCCCTTGACCTGCCAACTGCAGCACTGAATCTTGTGCCAGTCTGTAGGGACGGTTTTAAAGCTTCCTCATCAAAATGATGAACAAAGAGATAAATGACTGAAACCCTGTAGTGCAGAATGTAGCATATGCCATGAATGATAAACAGGTGAAAGCTAAGAAAGACTGCTTATTAAATACATATATGAGGAATTTATTGTCCCTAAGGACATCTCTACTGTTCTCATGCTACTTGTGATAGCAAAAATAAAAAGGAAAAATGGTCACCAGATTATAGGAGGATACAAGATGAGATTAAAATAAAAGCCAAGGGGTTTAAAGAACAAAATCCGACATTTATTTTTTGGAACAGAATTAACTGGCCCTAAAATCTGTTGTACAGAAATATGTAATACTATTAAAATGATCTATGTGAGACTTATTAGATAATGGCTCCAATTGTGTTATTTGGTGAACTTTGGGCAGGCAAAGTAATGAATGATTCCAAACCCACTGAAGGATGTCGTTAAGGACAGGATCAGATGTTCAGGTGTCACTGAAGTGCAGTTTGTGAGCTGCCCTTATGATTCAAGCTCTAACAGCCCAGCTGATGATTTTGAGAAGAGCGGAGAGTGGTGGAGATTCAGCAGGGACCTTACTGAGTATGTTTTATGTTGCTTGTTGCTGGTTAAGAAACAGTTGCAGAGACATAGATATGTCTGAACAATAACTGGTTTACTAGATGAACATGACTATTTACAGATATACAACATTACAGGTGTTACCCAGTCTAAACCATGAGCTTTCACTGCCACATTTAGTCATGTGACTCTCTCTTACATCATGATGTGGGCGGTACTGTTTCTCCTGTCCCAAACATTAATCCCTTCAATTCTGAATGCCCTAATACTACATCTCCCCCCAAGTCTTCATCCGTATCTATTTTACCTTTTTGTAATTCATTGATGGGATGTGGGCATCACTGGCTAAGCCATCTTTTGTTGCCCATCCTTGAGAAGGTGGTGGTGAGCTGCCTTCTTGAGCCGCTGCAGTCCATGTGGTGTAGGTACACCCACAGTGCTGTTAGGGAGCAATTTCCAGTGACAGTGATATATTTCCAAGTCAGGATGGTGATGACTTGGAGGAGAACTTCCAGGGGGTGGTGCTCCCATGCATTTGCTGCCCATGTCCTTCTAGATGGTAGTGGTCGTGGGTTTGGAAGCTACTGTCTCAAGAGCCTTGGTGAATTCCTGCAGTGCATCTTGTAGATGGTACACACTGCTGTTACTGTGCATCGGTGGTGGAGGGAATGAATGTTTGTGGATGGGGTGCCAATCAAGTGGGCTGCTTTGTCCTAGATGATGTCAAGCTTCTTGAGTGCTGTTCAAACTGCACTCATCCAGGCAAGGGGAGAGTATTCCATCACACTTCCAACTTGTGTTTTATAGATGGTGGACAGGCTTTGGGGAGTCAGGAGGTTAGTTCCTCGCTACAGGATTCTTAGTCTCTGACCTGCTCTTGTAGCCACAGTATTTACATGGCTGGTCCAGTTCAGTTTCTGGTCAATGATAACCCCCAGGATGTTGATAGTAGGGGACTCAGTGATGGTCATGCAATTGAACATCAAGGGTCGATAGATGAATTCTCTCCTGTTGGAGATGGTCATTGCCTGACACTTGTGTGGCGCAAATGTTACTTGACACTTGTCAGCCCAAGCCAGGATACTGTCCAGGTTTTGCTGCATTTGGACATGGACTGTTTCAGTGTCTGATGAGTGGTGAATGGTGCTGATCATTGTGCAATCATCAGCGAACATTCCCACTTCTGACCTTATGATGGAAGGAAGGTCATTGATGAAGCAGCTGAAGATGGTTGGGCCAAGGACACTACCCTGAGGAACTCCTGATGTCCTGGAGCTGAGATGATTGACCTCCAACAACCACAACAATCTTACCTTGTGCTCAGTATGTCTCCAACTAGCAGAGAGATTGCCCCCTAATTTCATTAACTCCACTTTTGCTAAGGCTCCTTGATGCCACACTCGGTCAAATGCTGCTTTGATGTCAAGGGCAGTCACTTTTCCCTCACCTCTGTAGTTTAGCTCTTTTGTCCATATTTGAACCAAGGCTGTTATGAAGTCAGGAGCTGATTGACCCTGGTGGAACCAAAGCTGGGCATCAGAGAACAGATTATTACTAAGCAATTGCTGCTTGATAACACTGTCGATGGCCCCTTCCATCACCTTACTGATGATTGCGAGTAGATTGATGGGGCAGTAATTGGAATTTTGTGTACAGGACATACCTGGACAATTTTCCACATAGCTGGGTAGATGCCAGTGTTGCATCTTTACTGGAACAGCTTGGCTAGGGGCATGGAAAGTTCTGAAGCACAAGTCTTGAGTATTATTGCCGGAATATTATCAGGGCCCATAGCTTTTGCAGTCTCCAGTGCCCCACAGCCCCTCATGGATGCCCAGTCTTGAGTTGCTAGATCTGTTCAAAATCTATCCCATTTAGCACGTTAGTAGTGCCACACATCACGATGGAGGGTGTCCTCAATGTGAAGACAGGTCTTCATCTCCATAAGAACTGTGTGCAGGTCACTCCTACTGATATAGTCATTGACAGATGCATTTGCAGCAGGCAGGTTGGTGAGGATGAGGTCAACTATGTTTTTCCCTCTTGTTGGTTCCCTCACATCTGCCACAGACCCATTTTAGCAGCTATGTCCTTTAGGACTTAGCCAGCTCAGTCAGTAGTGGTGCTACCAAGCCACTCTTGGTGATGAACATTGAAGTCCCCCACCCAGAGTACATTCTATGCCCTTGCCACCTTCAGTGCTTCCTCTAAGTGGTGTTCAACATGGAGGAGCACTGATTCATCAGCTGAGGGGGTGGGAGGTGGTAGGTGGTAATCAGTGGGAGGTTTCGTTCCCCGTGTTTGACCCAGTGCCATGAGACTTCATGGGGTCATATTTACATACCATTCCATCTCGCCCCAAGTCTCTGACTTCATAGATTCATTTGGCCTGGAGGTTTCACGACTCTCCCTGACCATGTTCTTGTCAGACATGGAAGATCAGTAATTTCTCTTTGCTTTGACTTATTTGGTCTTTGGTATTATTTGGTCTTTGGTAAAAGTTGCAGTATCTGGTGCATTGTTAGCTTGTGACTCAACATCTGGTTTTCCCAAATGTATAATGGAAGGTTCTCTTTGAGGAATGAGGATAAGGTTTCTCCTGTTCCATCTTCTTCATGAAGAATTTCAGCTTGTCTCCTTCTAGGAACTAGTCTGATACAAGGCACCAGCAGAGCACAACCAACCCAAGTTCCATGGGCACAGTTTCACCACAAAAGGTACATGTCTGCAGAAGCTGCTTGACTCAGCCTCGATGGGATAGGTCCACCATCGCTATCTTCCACTTAACAAACAGCTGCAGCAACTGATTCTCAGCTTCTGGTTTTGAACATTGCTTCAATTTAGCTACATCCTGCCGGTGGACTCATCAATTGCTACTACTCAGCTTGGACTGATCTGTGTCTTTTTATATCCTTTAAATGGGTTCAGTTTGCCACAAGTTCCAATTTCCAGGCTTCCATTTGTTTTTGCTTCCTTTGAAACTGGGAAGGTTGGTTTCCTTTTTCTATTTGCCCATTCTGTTCCCCTCACTGCTCCCTTCTTTATACATACAGCTTCTGATTTAGTTACGATCTGCCTCAAAACTACAAATTAAATTTAAAAACACATATTGCCTCACACTCTGGTGGAGGAAGGCAGAAATTATGCAAGTGTGGTGGAAGCAGGTTTAATCAAGGCATTCAAGAGGGGGAATAGATAATTATTTGAATAGAAATAATGTGCAGGAAAAGGCAGGCCAATGGCACTAGGGCATAATGCTCATTTGGAGAGCTGGTGCAGACATGATGGGTCAAATGGCCTCCTTTTGTGCTGTTAAAATTCTGTAATTCGTGATAATTAAAATTATAGCAAGACCATTTAAGAGTGAAATCAGGAAGCACTTTCTCCCCACATAAAGGGTAGTGAAAATCTGGAACTCACTTCCCAAAAACAGAAACTGTTTCAAATGGCTAAAGTGTTGATAACTTCATTAAAAGGTGGATAGGAATGGCTAATTTAAGGAACAAATGCAGGCATTGCAACAGTTACACATTCCCTTCTGGCACAAAGACACAACAGGAAAAGGAGCCCAATCATGGCTAACAAAAGAAATTAAGGATAGCATTCGATCCAGAAAGGAGTCATATAAAGTCACTAGAAAAAGTAGCAAGCCCAAGGATTGGGAGCAATTTAGAATTCAGCAAAGGAGGACAAGAAGTTGACCAAGAGGGGAGAAATAGAGTACGGGAGTAAACTTGCAAGGAACATAAGAGCCGACTGTAAAAGCTTCTATAGGTATGTAAAAAGAAAAAGATTAGTGAAGACAAAAGTAGGTCCTTTGCAGTCCAATATGGGAGAATTAATAATGGAGAATCAAGAATCACAGAATTTTATCCGCACAAAAGGAGGCCATTTGACTCATCGTGCCTGCATCGGCTTTCCAAATGAGCATTATGCCCTAGTGCCATTGTCCTGCCTTTTCCCTGTACCCCTGCACATTGTTTCTATTCAAATAATCATCTATTCCCCCTCTTGAATGCCTTGATTAAACCTGCTTCCACCACACTTCCAGGCAGTGCATTCCAGGCCCAAACCACTTGCTGTGTGAAAATGTTTTTTCTCACATCACATTTGCTTCTTTTGCAAATCATTTTAAATCTGTGCCCTTTCATTCTTGATCCTTTTATGAGCGGGAACAGCTTCTCCCTATCTGCTCTGTCCAGTCCCCTCATGATTTTGAACATCTCTATCAGATCTCCTCTTAGCCTTCTTCCCTCTAAGGAGAACAGTCCCAACCTCTCCAATCAATCCTCATAGCTGAAGTTTCTCATCCCTGGAACATTCTTGTAAACCGCTTCTGCACTCTCTCCCATGTGTTCACATCCATCCTATAATATGACACCCAGACTATACACAATACTCCAGCTGAGGTCTAACAAGTGTCTTATGTAAATTCTGCATAACCTCCTTGCTCTTGTATTCTATGCCCCTATTAATAAAGCCCAGGATACTATATGCTTTATTAACTGCTCTCTCCACCTGCCCTGCCACCTTCAATGATCTAGGCACATGTACACCCAGGCCTTTCTGCTCCTGCACCCCCTTCAAAATGTCACCCCTTATTTTATATTGTCTGTCCATGTTCTTCCTACCAAAATGCATCACCTCACACTTCTCCGCATTGAACTTCATCTGCCACCTACCTGTCTACTCCAACAACTTGTCTATGTCCTCTTGAAGTTCCCCTCCATCCTCTTCACAGTTTACAACACTCCCAAACTTTGACTCATCTGCAAACTTTGAAATTGTCCCCTGCACACCAAGATCTACATCATTAACATACATCAGGAAAAGCAAGGGTCCCAATACCGACCCCTGGGGAATTCCATCAAAAACCTTCCCTCGGCCTGAAAAATATCCATTGGCCATTACTCTCTGCTTCCTATTTTTCAGTCAATTTTGTATCCAAGTTGCTACTGTCCCTTTTATTCCATGAGCAATAACTTTTCCCAAAAGTCTGTTGTGTGGCACTGTGTCAAACACCTTTTGAACATGTACACCACATCAACAGCATTACCCTTATTGACCTTTTCTGTTACCCCTTCAAAAAGCTCCAGCAAGTTAGTTAAACACAATTTCCCCTTTAGAAATCCATGCTGGCTCCTCCTTATCAACCTATATTTTTCCATGTGACTACTAATTGTATCCCGAATAATTGTTTCTAGAATCTTGCCCACCACTGAAGTTAAACTGACTGGTCTGTAATTGCTGGGCTTATCCTTACACCTTTTGTGAAGAAGGGCATAATGTTTACAATTCTCCAGTCCTCTGGTACCTCCCGAGTCTAGGGTAGACCGAAAAATTAGGAACAGTGCCTCTGCAATTTCTACTCTCACATCCTTCAATATCCTTAGATGTGTCTCATCTGGTCCCGGTGCCTTGTCAACTTTAAGTACCAACAGTCTATTCAACACTTCCTGCTTATCAATTTTGAACCCTTCTAGTGACAGAGTTTCTTCATCTGTCACCATGGCCTGGGTAACATCTGCCTCCTTGGTAAAGATGGATGCAAAGTATTCATTTAATACCTCAGCCATGGCCCCTTCATCCAAGTGTAAATTCCCTTCTAGGTCCCCAATAGGCCCTACTCCTCCTTTTACCTCCCTTTTACTATTTATATACCTATAGACTTTGGGATTTCCCTTTATGCTGGCTGCTAGTCTGTTCTCATAATCCCTCGTCACTGCTCTAATATGCTTTTTCACCTCCCCTCTGAACCTTCAATATTCCTCTTGGTTCTCATTTGTATTTTCTACCTGACACCTGTCATAAACACACTTTTTCTTCTTTGTCTTAATTTCCATCCCCCTTTTCATGCAGGGAGCTCTGGGTTTGTTTGCCCTACCTTTCCCTTTCGATGGACTATACCTTAACTGTGCCCAAACCAATTTTTTTTGAAGATAGCCCATTGTTCAGCTACAGTTTTTCCCACCAATCTTTCATTCCAGTCTATCTGGCCCAGCTCCCTTCTTGTCCCAACAAAGTTGGCTCTCGTCCAGTTAATTATTCTTACTCTGTATTGCCGATCGTCCTTCACTATCATCATCCTAAAACGTACAATACAATGATCACTGTCTCCTAAATATTCCCCACTGACACTTGATCTACTTGACCCACCTCATTTCCAAGAACCAGATTCAACAGTGTGTCTTTTCTTGTTGGATTGGACACATGCTGCTGTAGAAAATTTTCCTGAACACACTGTAAGAACTTTTCCCCTCTCCGCCCTTTACACTACCACTGTCCCAGCCTACATTTGGGTAATTAGAGTCCCCCATTATAACTACTCGAAAATGTTTGCATCTCTCTACAATTTCCCTGCAGATTTGTTCTTCTACGTCCTTCTCACTTGTTGGCGGTCTATAGACTACACCGAGCAATGGAATTGCACCTTTTTTGTTCCTTAGCTCTAGCCAAATTGAGTCTGTCCTTGAACCCTCTGGGACATCCTCTTTCTCCACCACCCCTCCTCCTCTCCTTCCTTTCCTATCTTTTCTGAACACCTTGTACCTGGGAATATTTACACCCAGTTCTGCCCTCACTTGAGTCAGGTGTCTGTTATCGTCACAACATCATATTTCCACATGGCAATCTGTGCCTCTAACTGCCCCATCTTTTACTATATTCCACGCATTCACATGTGCGCAAAGTAACTCTGATTTAGATTTTGTTACTTTCTCCCTCACCCCGACTTCACCTATTAACTTACTATTCTCTATACTAGTGCTATCTGTCCCTCCCATTATTTTGTGCACCCTGATATTCCTCTCTAATATTTTCTCTTGGTTCCCAAACCCTTGTCGAGTTAGTTTAAAGCCCTCCCAACAGCACCAGCGAAACGCCCCACAAGGAACTCAGTCCCAGCTCTGTTCAGGTGCAACCCATCCAGCTTGTACAGGTGCCATCTCCCCCAGAGCCAGTCCCAGTGCCCCAGGAATCTAAAGCCCTCCCTCCAGCATCTTTCCAGCCACACAGTCATCTGCCTTATCCTCTGATTGCTGTACTCACTGGCACATGGCACTGGGAATAATCCAGAGATTTGAGGTCCTGCTTGTTAATTTTCTACCTAGCTCCCTAAATTCTGATTGCAGGACCACATCCCCCTTCCTACCTAAGTCACCAATGTAGACCATGACCTCTGGCTGTTCACCCTCACCCAGAAGAAGAACAGAGAGAATAGAATGGAGAGAAACTGAACAAGGAAATGGCAGAGCAATTAAACAACTGCTTTTGTTCTGTCTTCATGGAAGAAGACACATATAAGCTTCCCAGAAATGCTAGGGAACTGTAGGTATAGTGAGAATGAGGAATTAAAGGAAATTAATATTAGTAAAACAAAATAGCGGTGGAGAAATCAATGGGACTAAAAGCTGATAAATCCCCAGGGCCTGAAAATCTACTTCCCAGGGTACTACAGGAGGTGGCCATGGAAATAGTGGGCAGAATCTTCGGCTCAGCGAGCAGGGACACGCATCCCAACGTCACCACGTGTCATTCCGATTTTCAGTTCGGTGGGCATGCACCAGAGTCAGCTGCACACCCGCCGAACTGTCAAAGGCCTATTGAGGCCAGTTAACTATCAATTAAAACAATAAACTGAGCCTCCAACCTTAAGGTTGTCGGGGGGCAGGCATCCACGGGCAGGATAAGGTTTCATGAACGTTTTTAAAGGTTTGAAAAATCTTTTCATAAAATTCGTAGACACGTCCCAGCTTCATGTGACAGTTTCACATGAGAGGACACCTCCCAAAATTTTTTTTCCCTTTATTAAAATTTTTTAAACTTAGACTAATCTCCCTGAGGCAGCTCTGTGCCTCAGGGAGATTTCTGTGCTCTCAGGCAACAACCCTTGCCCGCACAGGTAGCGCTCAGCACTTCCGCATGCGCGTCACGCTGGGCTGGCCTTAATTGGCCTGCCCACGTAAAATGGCAGCACCCAGCCAATCATGGGCAGCTATCAGCTGCGCGCCCACCTGCACCCGCTCCTGTACAACACCACCCACCGCCCCCCCACCCTCAGCAGGGAGAAAATTCTCCCCAGTGGATGCTTTGATTGTCATTTTCCAAAATTCTATAGATTCTGGAACAGTCCCAGCAGATTGGAGGGTGGCAAATGTAACCCCAGTATTTAAAAAAGGAGGGAGGGAGAAAACAGGGAATTACAGACTGGTTAGTCTAACCTCAGCAGTGGGGAAAATGCTAAAGTCTATTATAAAGAATGTGATAACAGGACACTTAGAAAATATCGACGGGATTAGACAAAGTCAACATGGATTTATGAAAGGGAAATCGTGTTTGACAAACCTACTGGCGTTTTTTGAGGATTTAACTAGTGGAATAGATAAGGGAGAACCAATGGATGTGGTGTATTTGGATTTTCAGAAAGCTTTTGATGAAGTCCCACATAAGAGGTTGGTGTGTAAAATTAAAGCACATGGGATTGAGGATAATATATTGGCATGGATTGAGAACTGGTTAACAAATAGGAAACAGAGATTAGGAATGGATGGGTCTTTTTCGGAGTGGCAGCCAGTGACTAGTGGGGTACCGCAGGGTTCAATGCTGGGCCCCAGCTATTCACAATATATATCAGTGATTTGAATGAAGGAACCAAATGTAATATTTCCAAGTTTGCTAACAACACAAAACTAGATGGGAATGTGAGTGATGAGAAGGATGTTAAGAGGCTTCAAGGCAATTTAGACAAGTTGAGTGAGTAGGCAAATACATAGCAGATGCAGCGTTATGTAGATAAGTATGAAGTTAGCCACTTCAGTAGAAAACCAGAATGACAGAGTATAATTTAAATAGTGAAAGGTTGGGGAATGTTGATGTGCAAAGGGACATGGGTGTCCTTGAATCCCAGTCACTGATACAAGCATGCAGGTTATTTTTTTTATTTCATTCATGGGATGTGGGCTTCACTGGCTGGGCCAGCATTTATTGCCCATCAATAATTCCTTGAGAAGGTGGTGGTGAGCTGCCTTCTTGAACCGCTGCAGTCCACGTGGTGTAGGCACACCCACGGTGCTGTTAGGGAGGGACAGACTGGATGCAGGGATGATGCTTCCCCTGTCTGGGCATCTAGAACCAGGGGTCACAGCCTCAGGATATGGGGTAGGCCATTTAGGACTGATAGAGGAGGAACTCCTTCAGTCAAAAGGTGGTGAACCTGTGGAATTCTCTACCACAGAGGCTGTGGAGGCCAAATCACTGAATATATTTAAGAGGGAAGTAAATAGATTTCTAGACCCTAAAGGAGCCAAGGGGTATGGGGAATGAGTGGGAGTATGGCACTGAGATAGAGGAAATGCCATGATCATATTGAATGGCAGAGCAGGCTCGAAGGGCCAAATGGCCTTCACCTGCTCTTATTTTTTATTTTTCTATGTTAACCAGAAGGCACAGATTTGTGATGATTGTCAACAACACTAGTTGATGACAATAGGCAAAACCTTTTGAAAGCAATGAATGTTCAGGATTTGAAATGTGCTGCCTGATGGAGTGATGGATGGTGGAAGCAGCTTCAATAATAGCTTTCAAAAGGGAATTGGAAAAATATTTGAAGGAAAAAAAAATAATCAGGGACATAGGGAAAAAGAGCAAAGAAGTGAGACTAACTGGAATTCTCTTTGAAAGAGCCAGCACAGACTCGATAGACCAATGGCCCTTCTTCTGCCCTGCACTACTCAATGATTCTACAATATAGTGTAATGTATATACAATGTGATGCACCACACTATAACTGTACATTTGCAGAACAAAGGTCAAGATTTGGGTCATCTTTATATCTTTCAGCGTATAGCAAAACCCAAATCCCTTACACTACTTCCCTGTCCTCTGCTTCACCTACAACACACCATCTCCCAAAAATTTATTCAACTGTTTATATAATAAGGAATTCTGTGACCGATGCTCATGGCATTTGGTGACAGTTTACACAGGAAGTTTTCCAAATTCACCTTTATCACTCATTGGCAATGCACACTGGAAATTCTGGTGCAGTACATGCTTGACTTCCCCACACACACTGCCAACAGGTGGGAGTTGGATTGGAAAACTACCAACTTCCAAGTCAACAATTCTGAATGGCAGCTGCTCCTTTTACATCCTTACTTTACTTGTGATTTTCTCCTTCTAAAATTCTGTTTTCCAGCCCAAGCTCACTTCAGTCATTTTTTTTAATGTATCGTAATCAACTCCCCTCATGAATTTAAAACCTCACAACAAATGTCCTCTTAATGTTTTTTTCCCCTAATGAAGTTGATCACATAACGGAGCAATCAAAGCCTTCATAAGCAAAAATCATCTCTGTTGCTCTCTTTTGCAGTTTCTTCTATACCTCAATGTCCTTTGGGAAGTCTTCATCTGCCCTTTATTTTAACAGAATGCCAAGTTTAATGGGACAGCGTTACAAATCAAAGTTGTATGAAATGCAATTAAAGCCTTTGTGTTATTGCGGTGACAAGTTAAACTTACAAATTTATCCAAGGATATTAATCTTTGAGGGCTGTAGTAGCATTTTTTCACCAAACCACAATGTATTTTGTAAAATTCCAGGAACAGTCATAGTACAGAACATGGTGTAAGTTTTCCTTATTCTACCGTGTAATATTAAATGTTAGATGCTGCTAGACAATTATTTGTATCAATTATTTCTACCAAATAAAGTTCTTCTAAAACTTCTGGCACTGGAAGATGATACATTTGAGAACAACAGGGTGGGGAATAACTGATTATTTCCAACGTTGTCAGCAGGACAAATGGATCACTCTAACTGACCAGAAATATCTTGCTTTAAATTTGGTAAGTGGCCTTTAATCTCTTACAAAGTCAGCAATACCATTTCCCATGCTAATTTAAGATGTATTGACTTGTTTTCTTTCCTGTTGCCACTGTTCCTCACAATAAATCATTTGAAACTGTCCAACTTTGGCTAGGGTAAAAGTGTAAATATCAGTGCATTTGGATTTAATTCAAGCCAAAGCAAACCAAGTGGAATCTACTCACTGAATGAAAAATAGCATGTTACACACTTTCTCCCATTTGTATTAATCAACTACTAAACAGATGAACAATATCAAAAGCAGAGAGTTACAGGCACATTAGCTTCCCTTTTACTCTGGGCAGGTTGCGAGAAGGGATAATTGGAGACGTTCTATGTGATCACCCTGACAGAGAATGGAGTTATTAGAGACTCTCAATATAGCTTTTGGAAAAGAAAATCATATATCATCAACTGGGTTGAATTTTCTGAGAAAGCAGAAAATCCATGAACATCTGGGCTTAACCTCACAAGTTCTTGACAGAGGAGTCAGAGGAATATTTCCACTTGGGTGGAAGAGCAAATCTAGATGCCATTAGTATAAGATAATCATCAAGGAATCACAGAAGACATCCAGAGAATCCTCCTTTCCCACAGGATGGTGAGAAAGTGGAACTTGCTACAACAAGGAGTAGTTGAGGCCAACTGTATAGATGCAATTACAGGGAAGCCTTGAGGGAGAAGGGATCAGGAGGTGTGGTAATCAGAGGTGCAATACACCTTTAAGAGAATGTGAGCAGATTGACCACTTGACTGTATGATCCAATTGCAGTGTAGCACGGGTTACAATGTTAAGTTTCGGGCTCGGCACGATGCTGAACTCTTCTTCCACCGCCTTCGTCTCTGGGCTCACTTCTTTGGGCAGGAGTCCTCTCCCCGTTCAACGGATCCTTTTACCCACCTCCAATATTCTCCCTCCACTTGGAACCCTCCTTCTGGATTCTTACCTTCTCTTGATTTTTTTCATTGAGAACTGTCGGCGTGACATCAGTCGTCTTAATTTCTCTGCTCCTCTCACCCATTCTAACCTGTCTCTTTCTGAACTTGACGCACTCCGTTCTCTCAGGTCCAACCCTGACTTTATTATCAAACCTGCTGACAAGGGTGGTGTTGTTGTCTGGCGCACTGACCTCTACCTCACAGAGGCTGAGCGTCAACTCGCAGACACTTCCTCCTACCTCTCCCTGGACCATGACCCCACCACTGAACATCAAGCCATTGTTTCCAGGACTGTCACTGACCTCATCTCCTCTGGAGATCTTCCCTCCACAGCTTCCAATCTCATAGTCTCCCAACCTCGGACGGCCCGCTTCAACCTCCTACACAAAATCCACAAACAGGATTGACCCGGTAGACCGATCATTTCAGCCTGTTCCTGCCCCACGGAACTCATTTCTCGTTATCTTGACTCCATTCTCTCTCCCCTTGTCCAGTCTCTTCCCACCTACATCCACGATTCCCCTGATGCCCTACATCATATCAACAATTTCCAGTCCCCTGGCCCCAACCGCCTCCTCTTCACCATGGACGTCCAATCTCTCTACACCTCCATCCCCCACCAGGATGGTCTGAGGGCCCTTAGCTTCTTCCTCGAACAGAGGCCCGAACAATCCCCATCCACCACTACTCTCCTCCGTCTGGCTGAACTTGTTCTCACACTGAACAATTTCTCCTTTAAGTCCTCTCACTTCCTCCAAATAAAAGATGTGGCTATGGGTACCCACATGGGCCTCAGCTATGCCTGTCTCTTTATGGGGTATGTGGAACATTCCTTGTTCCAGTCCTACTCCGGCCCCCTCCCACAACTCTTCCTTCGGTACATCGATCACTGTTTCGGTGCCGCTTCATGCTCTTGTCTGGATCTGGAAGTAGTTATTAATTTTGCTTTCAATTTCCACCCCTCCATCATTTTCACGTGGTCCATCTCTGACATTTCCCTTCCCTTCCTTGACCTCTCTGTCTCAATCTCTGGTGATAGACTGTCCACCAATATCCATTACAAACCCACCGACTCCCACAGCTACCTCGACTACAGCTCCTCACACCCCACTTCCTGTAAGGACTCCATCCCATTCTCTCAGTTCCTTCGTCTCCATCGCGTCTGTTCTGATGATGCTACTTTCCAAAACAGTTCCTCTGACATGTCTTCCTTCTTCTTTAACTGAGGCTTTCCACCCACAGTCGTTGACAGGGTCCTCAACAATGTCCGGCCCATCTCCCACGCATCCACCCTCACACCTTCCTCTCCCTCCCAGAACCATGATAGGGTCCCCCTTGTCCTCACTTATCACCCCAGCAGCCTCCGTATTCAAAGGATCATCCTCCACCATTTCCGCCAACTCCAGCATGATGCCACCACCAAACTTCCCTTCACCCCCCTGGCGGCATTCCATAAGGATCGTTCCCTCAGGGGCACCCTGGTCCACTCCTCCATCACCCCCTACACCTCAACCCCCTCCCATGGCACCTTCCCATGCAACAGCAGAAGGTGCAATACCTGCCTCTATACTTCCCCCCTCCTCACCGTCCAAGGGCCCAAACATTCCTTTCAAGCAGCTCTTCACTTGCACTTCCCTCAATTTAGTCTACTGCATTCGCTGCTCCCAATGCAGTTTCCTCTACATTGGAGAGACCAAACGCAGACTGGGTGACCGCTTTGCAGAACACCTTCGGTCTGTCCGCAAGCATGACCCAGACCTCCCTGTCGCTTGCCATTTCAACACTCCACCCTGCTCTCATGCCCGCATGTCCGTCCTTGGCTTGCTGCATTGTTCCAGTGAAGGTTAACGCAAACAGGAGGAACAGCACCTCATCTTCCGACTAGGCACTTTACAGCCTTCCGGACTGAATATTGAGTTCAACAATTTCAGATCATGAACTCTCTCCTCCATCCCCACCCTCTTTCTGATCCCCCTTTTCCCAATAATTTATAATTTTTTTACAACTATATATTTTTCTTATCCCACCTATTTTGAAATTCTTTTCAATCTATTGTTTCATCTCCACTTTTAGCCCATTTCTATCCCTTCGCCCCACCCCACCCCCACTAGGGCCACTAGCTTATCCTGCTTGCTACCCTTAATGTCCCCATTATCACATCCTTTAGATAATATCACCACCGTCAATACCCCTTTGTCCTTTTGTCTGTTTCATCTTTGGCAGTCTCTTCTTGGCCTCCACCTATCACTGGCCCCCTATCGAGCTCTACCTGTCCCACCCCCTCTACCAGCTTATATTTCATCTCATTTCTATATGTCTTAGTTCTGATGAAGGGTCATACGGACTCGGAACGTCAACTGTATCCCTCTCTGCAGCTGCTGTCAGACCTGCTGAGTTTTTCCAGGTATTTTTGTTTTTATTCTAGATTTCCAGCATCCGCAGTATTTTGCTTTTATTTTAGATTAGAGTGGGGTCTGGTTGGAGAAGCACACATCATGTTCATGCTCTGTTATCTATGTAAATATACAGCATGTGCTTCATCTTATATTGGTCTCTGCATCTGCAGTATATTGTTGTCAACTCACCAGCCATTAGTTAAGCATGCAACCATGATCACGAGCAAAGTGACCCAACAGTAGAACATAACAAAAGGTTCTGATGGAATATCATGTGAAAGGATGGGAGGAGGCTTAAGTAGAGCCTAAATGCCAGCATGGACTTGTTGTACTGACTCTTCTGTTTCTGGGATGTCTATTCTGTGTGATACTTACGTCAATGCTGATTCCATGGGGCAAAGTAAACTCAGAGGCTGCTTACCTAAACACCATTTCTGTGACTAATCGGCAAGGCATGCTGGGCTTCTCACATACATCATTTAATTGTGTAGACTAACTGCTATATGCAATAATATTTAATACATAATGACTTTAGAATTACTATTCATATGTCCAAGTTATTCACAGGGGTACTTTTCAAACAGTTCAGATAAATGGTATTTCACTGTACTGCAACAGGCCAATAGCCATTAAAGGAGAAATGTGGCATAATGAAGTTCTCCAGCTTCCACACTCTGGTATTACCTCCCTAAATCTCACTAGCTCTCCATTTCCTTCTTGTACTCACCTCTCTGGCTAAGCTTTTGGTCATTCTTGTCAATCATTTTAATTTCTACCATTTTGTCTCAAATGTCCATTGTTGCTTCATTACCCCTTTGTGGATCACCTTGAAACTTTTTCCTTAAGAACATTAGAAGTGCTTTATAAATACAAGCTTTTGTTTCATTATTGTAGTTTTCAAATTCCAGCTTGATTTCAATATTCTTTAGTTATTTCATACTGAATGACTTTCCAAAAGATTCTGGTCGGCCTATTGGTGTAGATGAAACAACAAATTTGCATCTATATAGCATTTTTCCATATCCTCAGGATATCTCAAAGTCATCAGAACCACAAACTCCTTTTGCATTGTAGTCATTGTTAAGTAGGAAAACGTGAGAAGCAACTTTCCGGCAACTAAGTTGCACAAGTAAGATTAATAACCGGTGTATTTGTTTCTTGCGGAGTTGCTTGAAGGAAGAATGTTGCAGCCCATTTGACTAGGAGAACTCCCTCATTTTCTTCCAAGCTATCCAAGGTATCCTTTCCCTGCGCCTGAACAAACAGATTGGGTCTCAGTTTTACATCTCATCTGCAAAACGGTACTCTGACAATACAATACCACCTCAGTACCACAATTAAATGTCAACCCAGTGAAATGGTTTGCATTTTTTGTGTGTGAAATAAACAAGAGTCCTCTCCTATTTTACATTTGCACAACATTCATATTCAGACATACTTCCAGCCAAGCTCTTGCATGTCCCAAGCATGCTTCTTGATTTATTTCTCCATCTCTATCCTTGTCAGATTCATCAATCATTGCATATAGTTCATCACCAGTCCTGCTTCCTCCAAACTTATTAGTGACTCAGCCCAGGGCTTGAAAGCTGTTTTTCAATCACAGTTGTCCTCACCAAGTGGCTTGTGTCACCAAGTTGGTTCACCAATATGTTGCTCAATTTGAATATGCAAAGCTTGAAGTACAGGAAAGGGTTGGTTAAACTGTTCAATCCTCCAAGGAAGAATCATTGAAATGCCATTTTACATTTGGAAATGAAGGTACTTTTCACAAGAGGTAATCACATTGGAAATCCCACATGATTCGAAACAGTGAATGAAGTATCAAGGCAGAGGGAGATCATTTCAGATTATTTCAAAAGTGTGAATTCTAAATTCAAATGCCGCTGTTCATTGTCTATCATTGTTAAAACTGCCCAATCCCAAATCATAGGTTTGTGACCAAGTTCTTAACTTCATGAAACCCTTCAAAAAACTTTTAATGCCAACTCTTGGAATTAACGCATCAAGCTCCCAGATGTCCAAACAAAACCTGCAATATATTTTTCAAATCATTTGTAGGTTAAAATACTACACTTAATTACTAATGAGCTTTGCACATTCTGTGGCTAGATATAGAAAATAGTTGTCACTTCCATGCTTAGAAGTATCAATTTAAATGCTGAAAAATGTGAAAGCAAGATTATTTACAACTGACCAGTTTCTTTTGCTGGAATATAAAGACATAAAGAAAGAGGGAGTAGGTCATTCAGTTCCTCAAGTCTGCCCAGCTTTTGGCTGATCTTCTATCTCAAATCCAGCTTCTCACATTATCCCCAAATCCCTCAGTATCCAAAAATCTGTCAAGCTCTGTTTTGAATATACTCAATAGCTGAGCCCCAACAACACTCTGGGATGGAATATTCCAAAGATTCACAACCCTTTGAGTGAATCTCCTCATCTCAGTCCTAAATGGATGGTCTCTTATACTGACCACAAGTTCTGGTTCTACTCCCCAGCCAAATCACATGCTCTCAGAATCTGTCCTTCAAGCCCACTCAGAATCTTATATATGTTTTGATGAGATCGCCTCTCATTCTTCTAAATTCTAAGGAACACAGACCAAGTCTACTCGATTACCATTATTAAATATACTTGTTTTTTCCTGGCCAACTCTGCTTAGTTTTACCCAAGTTGTTCTTCTGCTGTACAGTACCTCTTATTGGTTTAGAATTTACCCTTTCCTGAATCCTCCCACTCCACCTTTATTAGTTTAAAACCCCATCTCTTGCCCTAATTATTCAATTCACAGGGTTTAAGTGGAACCCCCATCCCAATGGAATAGCTCCCTCTTTCCCTGGTATTGGTGGCAGTGGCCCATGAAGTGAAACCTCTGCCTCCCCCCCCACGCTGAGCCACGCAATTAATCTTCCAACCAGTTTATACCAATTTGCAACTGATTAATCAGAGTTATTTATCTGCAATGTTCTTTATCTTTATTTGGACCTTAAGCCTCAAACTCTCTCAGCAGATCCTCATTCCTTGTCCTTTCTGTGGTTGGTTAATAATCCATAAATCTGTTTCAGAAAGAAATTGGTATGTTTCATTTACTTTCTTCAACACCACACTTCCTTCGTTTTCAGGCAACAATAGTTCCTCTTTGGAAAAATAGCTTCTAGTCCATTTCCCCAAAGTGTAGCACAGTTGCCTTTATTGATTGTTCTTTCTGTCTGTTCCCACTGATGACTGCAGCTCATTGTCTGCTAAGCTTAAATTTCAATGCAATTGGTCGGCAGCAGCATAGAGTAACTTCAATAAGCTACAAAATAAAGCAGGTTTACCTTTTTTAAAATAAAAGTAATCCTTCAAAACTCAGGAGAATTGTTCTCTTGGCATTTTTTTTTTAAGCAAAGGTTACCACCCTGAATTGCGAGACGATTATTAAAAATAACCTCCCAAGAAAATCTGAAGCACTGAATCCTGCCATTTTCGATTTTAAAACTGCCGGGCTACACTAGGCTATTCAGCTTGCAGCCCAGAAAAGCAAGAAAACATTTTATTCTTAGACAACCAATTCTGAAATAACAATGCTTTTTCCACTTCTGAACTGCCAAATACCTAGTACAACATTACAATGTAAACCCAAACTCTCCAGGGGTCTTGGTTCCTTGGCAACTGGGGTTATTTTATAGGCTTTCAAAGCCAGTAAAAAGTGGAAATTTGGAATACTGGTCCGAACTGGTCTTGTATACCTTAAAATAGAACACCAGTAAAAACTGAGGATTTAGAATACTGGTCCAAGCTGTTATTTCCTTCTGGGATAACATAACATTTGGCTCCCCTTTTGTGTACTTCTGATATACAATGACAGTCATCTCTTCCTAATATCAATCAGAAAATATATATGGGCAGATCAGTACAAATTGGTTGCTTCACAGTGAGGCCTTTGGAGAAGGCTTCAGCTAAAAATCATTCTTGCCCTGCCAATGGACAAAGATACATTCAGTAGAAATAAAAGTTCATGGTGGCTACTGAAATCTCACAGGGGAGAATTTTCTCCCTGTTGTGGGGGGCTGAGCAGGAGCGGACACGGGCGGGCGTGCAGCAGATTGCTGCCCGTGATTGGCTGCGTGCTGCCATTTTACGTGGGGCGGGGCCAATTAAGGCCCATCCAGCGTGACGCACACCCAGAAACGCTGAGCATCCCCTGTGCGGGCAGGGGGAGGAGGCTGAGTCAGGACATGCACGCCAAGGAGCACAGAAATCTCCCTGAGGCACGGAGCTGCCTCAGGAAGATTAGTTTGGTTGTCAGAAATTTTAATAAAGAAAAAGAAAAAATTTTAAGACATGTCCCCTCATGCAACAGTGTCACACGAGCTGGGACATGTCAATGAACTTTAATAAAAAGTTTTATTCAATTTATAAACACTTCACGAAACCTCATCCCGCCTGTGGATGAAGTCTCATGATAAATGCGAAGGCCGCCTGGACTCTTTGCCTGCCCACCCCCACCACCAACCTTAAGGTAGTCGGGCAGCTCATTTAATTACTTTAATTGGTATTTAAATGGCCTTAATAGGCCTTTGACAGTTTGGTGGGCGCACAGCCGACTTCAGCAGGTGTGCAGCCGAATCCAGTGCGTGCCAAACTGAAGATCAGAATGACGCCTGCCCGATGTCACCGTGCATCATCTAACACGTCAGTGAGCAGGGGTCGCCTCTCCACACCGAGCCAAATATTCTGGCCAGAGAGTTAGATAAAGGAAATGATCATTTTCCACACTTAATCTGTCAAAAACATTATAATCATTATACTTGGGAGATTATATATTTCTGTCTGTATTACATGGCATGCTAGGGTACAATTCACAATGGTATTCAGGAGCAATGAATTTAAAAACATTTCCATAACCATCAAGTAGCGGTTAACCTTTGCTTTAGGCATGTCTGTCACCAGGGAACACCAAACAGCACTGAACACACAAGGTTACAAAGATCCTGAGAGCTCTCCAGATAAATACAAAGTTTTAAGGAATGAAATAGCGTTACCACTATTCCAACTCTTCAAGGACCACCCTCAAACATAGTACAGATCGAGAATCCTTTATCCATAAATCCAAAAACCCAACACATTCAAAAACTGCACCTTTTTTAAACCTCATCGACCTTTAACAAGGGAAGTCTAGTAGTTTGTCTGCACTGTTTACCTTGCGAATTTTGTGCTGAATATGTCAAAAAGAAACTCTCTATTGTACCCTGTGTTTGTTATTAAGCGATACATCTTACTTTTCTAGCCATTTTATTTCCTTTAGACGGTAGCTCTGAAAACCGAAATTATCTGAAATATGAAATGATATAAAGGATACTTGACCTGTCACAACATCAAGATGCAATTGGTTTATATTCTGGTGATGGGGATGTTCTTATAAATTCCATGTCTCTCAAGGTTACTCTATTTAGCTTCTGCATCTCATTTTCATTAATCTCCACCATGCAGACACATTTACACATCAGGAATCTGAAGCAGCAGGGAGGAAATGACATCACATGATGCAACTTAAATAGCCATATGCTAATTTTTGAGCTGCAGAAACATATTTCTATGTTTCCCACATGGCAGTAACTGCTTAAGAATGTCCCATTCCTCAGGTAGTTAAGCATCCGTCCATCTCAGGAGACGATGGGCTGCGCCCAGGGTGTACGTTACTTCAGTATTGAACATTATTTGTTGTGGTTTAGGGTCTGATTCGTGAGTGGCAGTGCCTTCCACAGTTAGCACAGAGGAATAGTGCTGGCCTAAGGAAGTCTGATGTTTTCTCCTTCTGACGAGCTCTCTTTTCCACCATCTGGTCAATTCTTTTGGCCCCTACTTCATCCACAGGTCTGTGTGTGGGTTCCATGATGTAATGGTGAACACTCTGGACTCTGAATCCAGCAGTCGGAGTTCAAATCTCAGTAGCACCTCTATTCCTCAATACTGAACTAGAAATATCATGCAATAGAATGAAAGCAGATGCTAGAAATTGGAAATAAAAACAGAAAGTGCCGGAAAATCTCAGCAGTACGTCAGCATCTGTGGACAGGGAAACAGAATTAATGTTGAGTCCAGTATGACTCTTTTTCAGAACACACCCCCACCTCAATGAGTTTCAGGCTTGACACAATGTTGAACTCTTCTTCACCTCTGTGCTCACTTCTTTGGGCTGGAATCCTCCTCCTACCAGAGGACCACTTACCCTGCCTCCTCCCTCCCTCTGGCCTCTTACCCACTCTTGGGGGCAAGAGCTTCCCCCCGTCGGGGGGCTTGTGCGGGAGTGGGCAGGTTCCCGATCGGCGCCCCCAGTCGAGGGCACGCTGCCATTTTATGTGGGCGGGCCAGTTAAGACCCGCTTAGTGTGATATCCGCCAGGAAGCGCTATGCGCTCCCTGTGCAGGCTGGAGGGGGTTCCCTGAGCTGGGAGTGATCTCTTTCACGCACGTGCACGAGAGAACGCACAGATCCTCCTGAGGCAAAGCGCTACCTCAGGGAGATTGACTCAGGTTTCAAACAGTCAATAAAAATGATGGAAAAAACTACTGACATGTCTCCTCATGTGCCACTGAGCTGGGACATGTCCATTTCTTTTATTCAGACATTTCATACAAATGTTAATGCCCTCATGAAACCTCGTCCCGCCCGTGGATGAGGTTTGATGCTTTTTCCGAGGTCCGCCTGGGCTCCCGGCCTACTCACCAACCCTAAAGTTGGACGGGCAGGTCCATTGATTACTTTATTAATGGCCTTAAGTGGCTGTTGACAGGTCGGTGAGTGCACAGCCGACTCAGCTCTGCGCCCGCTGACCTGGAAATGTAGATGACGCGGGGTGACACCGGGACACCCGCCCAGCGTCACCCCACATCATTTTAGGAGTCAGCGAGCAGGCCCCGCCCCTCGCTTGCCGACCGGAGATACAGCCTTTGATGTTTTCATTGAGAGCTGTTGGTGTGACATTAGCCATTCTAATTTCTCTGCTCCCTTCAGTCACTCCAACCCGTCTCCCTCTGAACTTACTCTACTCTCTCAACTCTAACCTCAACGTTGTTACCAAACCTGCTGACAAGGGTGGTGCCGTGGTTGTCTGGCATAGCTACCTTCTACCTCACAGAGGCTGAGCGCCAACTCTTCCTAACTCCCCCAGGCCATGACCCCACCACCCAACATCAAGCCATTGTTTCCAGAAGTCATTGTGTCAATGACTTCATCTCCTCTGGAGAACTTCCCTCCACAGCTTCCCATCTCATAGCCTCTCCACCCTGAAAAGCTCGCTTCTACCTCCTACTCAAAATCCACAGGACTGTCCCACTAGGACCCATCGTTTCAGCCTGTTCCTGCCTCACTGAATTTATTTCTTTCTAGCTTGACTCTATTTTTCTCCCCTTACCCAATCTTCTCCTACCTACATTCAAGATTCTTTTGATGCCCATTTCACCATTTCAATAATTTCTAGTTAAAAGCATTTCCAAAGAAGAGTCATATTGGAATCGCAATGTTACCCCGATTTCTCTCTGCACTGAGGCTGCCTGACCTATTGAGTCTTTCCAGCACTTTCTGGTTTTATTATGTAATAGAATGCACTGGTTTCATGCTGCATCACCCACAGCAAAATACAACTTCATTATTTCCTTTCGTCCCAAAGTGAAACCAACCCTGGAATATTGCAATGCAATGGCTGCTCATTTTCAAATTATGCCAGAAAGTTGGTTTATTTATTTATTGACACCACTCCCATCATCGCATCTCAGATATCCAGGTGATGAAGGATAGAATACTGGGCCCTTGTTTTTATTCATTTAGAAGCTTTTACTTACACAGACACATATTCCACACTGTGCGCTCAATGAAGAAAACTCTTTCAGCCCACTCCTGTACATAAAATGAGCACAGATGAGTCCTGAATCCATATCCACCAACGAAATAAAATTAAGATAAAAGTAAAATACTGCGGATGCTGGAAATCTGAAACAAAAACAAAAATTGCTGGATAAACTCAGTAGGTCTGACAGCATCTGTGGAGATCTGTTAACATTTTGAGTCCGTATGATTCTTCATCATGATGGGTTTTTCAGCTATTTTTGTTTTTGTTTTAAATAAAATTAAGACCTATTTGATATAAATTTAACATCCTCCACTATCCACCCACGCCCCCACCAGCAGGATGGATTGGGATGCAATTTTCTCCATAGCCAGGATTTTATGGCCCTCCCACCCAGTGGGGTATTATAGTTCCACCGAACTGAATGGAGATTTAAATGGCTCACCACATCTGGGGTGGGGGGGTGGGGGAGGGGGTTGTGGTGGTGGTGGGGGGTGAGGCACGCTGAGGTGAGGGGGGAGCTGTAAAATCCTGGCCCAAAACTCCATTTTAAATTACTCTCTCAGCAGCTGGTGGATGCAACAAGTTAAGGGAGAGCTGGAAAGTGTCACATCTTCTCCCTTTCCTGCCCTCATCCCATTGAGGAAGCGAAGGTAAGTTAATTCTTGTAGCAGGAAAACAATTTAATCAATACATGGCAGCCAAAAGGTGCACAAGATCCCCCAAAGAGCAATGGAATAATGATCAAACAACCCATTTTATTGATGTTGGTCCATTAGATATGAGATTCTTGTGCAGGAGCAAGAGGCCCCCAAACTTGATCAGCATTGACTCTCGACTAGAAAGTACAAGCTCAGATGTTAAGAAAGAACAGAAATAGCCTCAGCTATGATAACCTCACAGTCAAATAACCTGCACTCCAATCACCCAACAGTTTCTATGTTTGAGCCAAGGCATCCTCAGAGACAACTAGCAGTCATTGAGCCAAACCCCATCAAGGAATCAATGCCTCCAAGCAGGGGGTAAAGGGTGTAAAAAAAAAATAGACAAATCCACCTCGGCATGTTGTCTATTCTCAGATACAATACAGATTGTAGCAATCTAGGGAAATCCAAATGGTAGTCACTGAGTACATCAACACACTATGGTGCATTACGAGATTTCTAATACATAAGGGAAGGCTTGGTAAATTCAAATTGAAGACTGTATACCAGGTAGGGAGGGGGAGCTAGAATGGGAAGGACAGGAAGAAAATATACCAAGATCAGGTCAGGGAAAGGAGTAAGTCAGACAGAATTGATGCTAGCAAGACCATCTGCTACAGCAATCAACGGGGAAATTGAGTTTTTAAAAGGTTAAATTTAAAGATAAAGCATGCAGTTTGGGACAGGAAGAGATCACGTGTCGGAAAAGGGAGCAAACTAGAAGCCTGAATAGGGAAAGAAATTCAGGAGCAGATGACTGATGCCCAAGACTTGGGGGCAGGAAATGGAATGATAAGTGAGCTGGTTTACAAACCTGTCACAAAAATACAGATGAGAAGGAAAGGCAGAAAGTGAGAGGGAAAAGAAACTGCTGAATGAGAAAATATTGGAGGGAACAAGTAGCCAACAATGAAAGGATGTGAAATCAAAAGCAAACAGGTAAACAACGTGAAAACAAAGCCTTGCCTTTCTAAAGATTATTCTTAAATTCTCGATTTTATTCAGTTTTCATGAAGACCATTTATCCAAAAATAGAACCACTTGGAGTCAGTAACTGAACCATATAATCCCATCATTGAAATGTACAGTGTGTTCTGTTTTAAACTAGGTCTGTGACTGACAGCAGCTGTGCAATTGTTGTGGGTTTTACCAGCTCTCACCCAATCAGTCATGGTAAGACTTGTGATCTAATTTGGATTATTTGAGTCTCAAAACATTATAAATAACCTAGCACAGTGACAGCATTATTATCGCAGTAGGGTTACTAAACAGCTTGACTAAGCAGATGCTGAATACTTGCCATCCAAATTAAAAAAAGGTGCTTCAGCAGCTAATCCATTCCAATGCAAGTATTATTGGCCACAGTGCACTGCTCTTCATTATTATTAATAATCACTTTTCACTTAATCTTTATCCCTGCTGTAGCCTCCAGATGTAATTCAAAATCTATCACAACAACATAGGATTCCAGTGATATAAAAAGACATTGGGCTAGACTCAGGAGCCCTTTAAAAATGGCAGCCAAGACCCGCTTCTTGGAATCCTGACCCCATTTCCAGGGTTTCCCATTTTCAGGAGTGCCGTTTCAGGTGCAGGCTGCATTGAGTCGCGAGCCTGCACCCTGCACCCCTGATTTGGCCGGTTCCATTGCAGGGATAGGTATGATCTAGTCCTCTGCAATTGTCATGAAGTTGGGCCAGATTTTCAAAGCATTGTGGTTCACAACACCTCATGAACCAAAGTCTGCATGAGGGGACATTTTGAAAGGTAAGTTCAAAAAGTCATCCTCATGTTCTCCCCATTCCTAGCTATGTCCCCAAACTTGCCCTATGGCTCCTCATGCCCCTCATTTCAACCTATGCCCCCCTACACCAAGCTATGGCACTTCCATGCTCATCCACCCATTATACATTTTATAGAAGCAATGAACCTTAGAGTGACAGTGGGATATATAAGAAAGAAAGCTTTAAAAGGACATTTATAGATAACTTGCAACTTTCTTTAAAAAAACTCCATTTTACTACAGCCCAATAAAAGTCTCAATCATCCAAACCCTTTAAAGGATCAATAGCAGAATTTGCAAGCACTTAAAATCTCATTATTTTGTGAAATTAACAGCATAGGTCAGAGAGACAGAACTGCCAATCAAGTAATGTTTTCTTTGGGGCTCAGGTGTTTTAGTACTCCAATGGGCTTCTGGGTTCTCAGCAAAGAATACATAATAAGGCTTGGCTGAGAGCCCAAAAATCCATTAGCCTATGGAAACACCTGAACCTCAGAGAAAATTTTCTTGATTGAGAGCTCTGGGTCTCTGGTCTTTTCCGAAAATTTCACAAAGTTTATTTACACAAGGTAAAGAGGTGCTGCCTTTCTACTATTGATAGTTTAAATGATTTGGTTGATTGCCAATTTTAATGAGCTGTGGTAAAAAGAAGTTATTTCTTTAAGAAAGTGGTAAGTTGTCAATAAATGACTTTTTACTTTTTTTTTTACACATCCTACTGTCACTATAGGGTTCATTACTCCCATACAGTGCATAGAGGCTGAATTGGCATGGAAGTACCATAGCTTGACATGGGAGCAGGAGGGGCCACAGGGGTTATATGGAAGGTATAGCTTGGCATGGGGGGGGCATAAGGTGGCACGGATGCAGCATGGTAAGCGTGTGCAGTGAAGGCTGGAGACCCTTCATTTTAACTAGGAAAAATTCCCACAGTACCAAGGCAGGACTTTTAAACAGCTTGCCTCTGCACCCAGCAGCCCCTTTGGTTGCCTCCGAATTTTTTCCTGAGCCAGCAGCCCACACCCATCCCCCAGGCACCCCTCCCATCCTGCTCCACAATGAAAATCCCATCCCTGCATCCCAAGGTGTGCGGGCCAAGTCGTGAACTTTCTTGGTCTCCGTACCCTTCTCAAGGGTGAAAATCCAGCCCATTATTTTTCTCTCATGTGACTAATGTTTCTCCTGCAATACTGGGTTCAAATCTGGGTCTCAGTTTGCAAAGATTTCAACAAGTTGTCAAACATAAATCACAGGGAACAAAAGTACAGACAGAATTATAATCATGGACCTTAGTATATCAGTTCCAATGGGTTTCACCAGTAAACACAGGGCTTTACAGCACTAGGTGCCATTAGTGGTTTGCATCATTGGTAGCTTGTGAGTATTGTGTTTCCTGCTAGGAGCCAAAAGCACAAAACTACTGCTTAATTCTGCCTAGTCATTTAGTTTTAAGATCTGGGTTTCAGCAGCATTCCTATTACCAGGTTATATATTTTGCTTTTTAAAAATAAAAAAATAATAGATCTTGTCACAGAAACCTCAAATAGAAAATAACCTTTTCAAGAGCATATATTTTGCATTATTCTCCCTCCAATTAAAACATTACTGTTTAATCACAGCCCTGCAGTGCACACATGCACAGCACTATCACATACAAAATACCACACAGACGCTAACTACCACAGCTAATTTTTTGCCAGTGTCACTTAAATAATCTGATCAGATGGGCAAAACAGCATATAACTTGACTCCCTCAGATTATCCACCCTTTCTCTCAGGCTTATGAATTTACCATAACCAAAATGGAAGCATGTCTGTTGGATCCTGTGGATCCTCATCACCAGTTTGTTGTGAGTGGTGGCTGAGTTGGTGCTATTGATAGAGTTGATCAGCAGACCTTCTTAGGTGGAAACTTTTAGTTTATTTACAAAGGCACTCAGCAGCAACTAGACATGTGCTTTCACTTCAAACTCTATCTCTAAACTACTAACTACTCTCCTCTTAGATAAGATCATGTGATCATTCTTAATAGCATTCTCCTTAAAGGTGTGTTACACATTAGACAAAACCATAATTACCACATCCCTCCCCCTTTACTCGGAAATATATTTTATATTTACAAGTACAATTTTCTCAAGATAGCACAATATTTACTCTGGTAAGTAAAAGTCAGTCTTTCTGGGGGTTTCCTGATGCATAGAGAGCATCTGGGTTCTGCAGCTTCAGATTCTTTGTCAGGAATCTCCTTTTCCAGAGTCACCTGAACATCAGGTGCTTCGGTGAGCACTTGTAGTTCTGTATCCTCAACTCTTACAGCAACATCAGGTAAGTCTGTGCCGGGTTGAGTTCTTTCAACAAGAAATGCTGACCCAGTCATGAACACTGGTGGAATCATTCCTTGGTGAATTGTTTTACACTTCCTTAGATGATCCACGTGTTTTTGTATGACTCGGCCTTCCACCTCCACGTGGTAAGATAGAGGTCCAGTCACTGCACATATTTCACCCAGTGACCACTTTGCTCCTTCTCCAAAGATCTTCACTGGGATGTGAAAGAATTTCTCCTCTCAGAGGGTAGTGAACGTCTGGAATTCTCTACCCCAGAGAGTTGTGGAGGCTAGATCACTGAAAGTATTTAATGAGGAGGCAGGTTTTTGAAATATCAGGGAGTTGAGGGCTATGAGGAGCTGGCGTGAAAGAGGAGCTGAGGCCTGGGGCAGATCAGCCATGGCCTTACTGTGTGGTGGGGCAGGCCTGAGGGGACGAATGGCCTACTCCTGCTCCTATTTCTTATGTTCTTATGGTTGGTCACAAGAGCCTGTATCTGACGAAATGAAACCATATTTCAGAAGACATGAAATAAGCAGCCAGGATGGTATCTCATTGTGGGGAACACGAGTGATAGCACCTCTAAAGGGAAGAGAGCCATTGTTAATTGAAGTACACAGCACACGTCCGGAGATATCCCGAATGAAGGCCTTGGCTCACAGCTACCTCTGGTGGCCTGGGATAGACGGTGAAATAGAGAGTTTAGTGAAGAATTGTGTGCAATGTCAGCAACTGCAAAAGTTGCCTTCAACAGCTCCATTACACCCTTGGGAGTGGCCAGGAAGACCCTGGGGGCAGTTACATATTAACTATGTGGGACCTTCCATGGGGACAATGTTTCTGCTCATTGTTGATGCCCACTCTTAGCATCTCTCCCACGGTAAACTTCCTCTTATGACTATGCCAATCATGTCTAGTTTCAACTTCCCTGACTTCTTTCCACCTACCCCACCCACCCCTCAAATTCAGCATTATTAAGCTCAATCTTGTCCTGAGACAGCGTTTCAACGATAACTCTGCAGAGGTGTTGTGAGGGGGTCTGATAATGGGAAAGATGACGTGCTAGCTTGGTTGCTAAGGAATATCCAGTTAGCTTCTTCAGGCCTACCTTGAATGTTTGAACCACCCTCTTGGCCAGTCCGTTTGGGGAAGGGTGGGTACGATGAAGTTTTTACAGGAGTGATACTGTTGAGGCTGATAAACCGCTGAAACTCAGCACTCAGCTGTGCTGTACCGTTATCAGAAACGACTACTTCTGGTAGTCCGCTAGTGGCAAAACTTTGACATATCTTCTCAATTGTAGCAGAAGACGTGGCGGCTGCACCTCATATATGTCCATCCATTTGGCGTGAGCATCAACAATGAGCAGAAACGCTGGGCTGAATTTTCTGTTTGTCGGGTGGGTGGGCCCAACCCAATCGCCGCAGGGCGCACAGCCAATCGCCGCCGGCGAAACGGGCCACACTGCCATTTTGTGTGGTCGGGCCAATTAAGGCCCACCCAGCGCGTTTCAGACTCCTGTGCTCATTGGGAAAATTAAATCGGCGGCAGGCGTGTTCAGACCCCCAGTTCCAATGGGGAACCAGCAGTCTGTATAAAGCGTGGCCAGGCAGCCTCCTTTAGGCTGTTCACCATGGCCAGTCACCGGGCACCACAAGAGGTGAGGGCAGAGGAGGAGGAGGGGGGAAGGCTGCAGGGTAAGTCAACGAGGGTGCCCCTCAGTTCTCAGGTGTCTGCCTTGCTGTCCTCCTCCAAGAGGTGTCAAAGCATCAGGAGGTGTTGTTTCTAGGGGATGGGAGGAGGAGGGCCCCCCACATGACCAGGCAGGTGTAGCAGGAGGTGGCGGAGGCTGTTAGCTCCCATGACGCTGTGCGGCGCACAGGGACCCGGGGCCGCAAGCGCTTCAATGATTTGTTGCGCTCTGGAAGGGTGAGGACCATGTCAGCCTTGGCCATTTTACCCAGCAGGTAGCCTTAACCTTTGAGCACCTCCCCCCACCCCAACGTCTTACTGTCATTACTGCATTGGACATTTGGCGCACACTGGGTGGGCAGACAGATAGTGACCATGCTCACATCAGCCTTAGTGGGTGAGGAGAAGATGGGTTCTCCCCGCAGCATATTGGTGTTTGTTGCATTTGAGTAGTCTGGGGGCAACCTGCAGGGGAGGCAGCTCGACACATACTCAGAACTCCAACCTGTCTTATTGGTGGTGATGAGATGGGCCAAGAGCCATCTGCTGGCCTTGGCGCCGCACCTAGTTGCGCCTTCTTGCCATGGGCACTAAGACCCGTGTGTTATTGAAAGTGATGGACGCCAAATGTGTCCAAGGTGGCCGTTGGGGGAGGGGGTTGGGAGCAGCCGTATTATCTTCTGGGGACTGATCACCAGTAGTGTGGACAGGAGCCGCTGGAGGCCTCAGATGGGCCACTGTGATTGGGGTGCGGTGTGCACGTGCAGAGTACATGAGCGATCAGCCCCAATAAATGCTCTTCTCTGTTCTGCTGGCAAAAACTGAGTGCAATATCCGGGAGTGCCAGTGGACTGGTGGTGGGCACACCGTGCTGCAGCAGCTCACCATGTATGAGGAACAGGCCATGGAGCTGGGGAGGAGGCAGGCGGCCAGGTCAGCAGGTGTCAGTGAGGCTGGGGTCCAGCGGCCAGGAATTTGAGGGCCACAGTCCCATCCACTCTGTCTCCCCACCATCCAAAGCACTGATGGTTGCTGCAATTGTTAATGCAGCAACACTGCTCGTTCACAGACTGATACAGTCAGACGTGTGGGTCATACACAAAGGTCCCTCAGCCCCTTGAGGATGCACGTCTCCACCACCTTCCAAAGTCGTCTTATCCCATTTGTGACCACTATCCCCATGGCCTAACATGCCAGGGCATCGCTGCTGCACAGCCAAAGACTTATTGCATCTTAGGAGGGTTTGTACCTCCACCACCCTTTCAGCCAGTGTGTCCCACATTACTCTGTCCAAAAGGCCCTCAGCACCTCACCTGTCACCCTCATGGCACTCAACTTAAATAAATTTCACCACGTTAGTCATCCCTGCGCCAAGGGGAAATGTTGCCTTCTGCCTACCCGGTCCATGCCCCTCATAATGGTATGAAGGTCAATAATGTGACCTGTCAATCTCCTGTGCTCCACAGCAAATGTCACAAATGTATGCAATGTTTCCTCATCATTCCAACTCTCCAGGCCAGCATGCATCCAGGTCAGGAATCTCTGCACTCTCCCCACTCCAATGCCATCCCTCCCATGAAGTGCAGGTCACAACCGGACGCAGAAGTGTAAATGTGGCCTCGACAGTGTTTTCTGCACTTGCAACATGACCTCCCTTTTCCTACATTCTATTCCTCAGCTAATAAAGGCAAGTCTGCCTTCGACCTTGTTATACGCCTTATGTTCCTGTTCTGCTACCTTAACGGGTCTGCCCAGCAAGGTCCCTGTAATCGTCGTGACTTCCCACGGTCCTACCATTACTCATGTATTCCTGTACATTGCTTGTCTCATCCAAATGTTTAACCGAACACTTATCCACATAACATTCCATGTGGCATTCCTTAGGCCATCTGACCAGCCTGTCTGTATGCGCGTGTAATGTTTGGGCCTCCTCTTGACTATTTACCACCCCACCAATGTTCGTTTCCTTAGGTTCTTGAAGGGTGAGCAACTTATGAGGCTGGGGGAGGGAGGGATGAAAGGTGTTACTGACTGAACGCTAACTGATGCACTGTCCTTGTTGTTAACTTCAGTATCATCATCGCATGGCCACACCCAACACATCCAGAGCCCCCTCCACACCTGAGGGGCATCACTTGCAACTTGCATCACATCCTTTCAGCCAGCCAGGACCAGCGCAGCGACTACCACATCAGTGGGGATTATAACATTGGCTAGTGTCCCGGGGCACAGTGGAGAGGGCACTTCACAATCGCTGGAGGAGATGGTACGGACAGAGAGTGCCGATGGTGCCAGCAGCCGGAGGACTGCAGGGGACCAGGCACATGCTGAGTCGGGCAGTGATGATGTGCCTCTGGAGATGTCAGCCATGCAGCAGCTACAGGACAAGCGGCAGGGTGCACAGAAGCATCTGCAAAGGTTGCATGAGGGTGTGTTTCACTTGGTCTCTGTGGTGGAGGAGTCCAGGCAGAGTGTCAGGACAGAGCTTCAGGCTTCCTCCATTGACAGTGACTCTCATGGTGAGGGGCTTCGATCAGATGGAGACTCTTCTGATTGGGATACGCTCTGACCTGCAACTCCTCACAATGCTAATAGCCACAGGTGGTCATTCGCAATGTGGGAGATGTTCTGGGCACCAAGTGTCACCATTCGGTGCCCATCCATCTGCGGTGAGCAGGGAGGTCCAATGTGACCTCACGTTGGCGCAGCAGCTGCCTGTCATTGCTGTGAGCCCCTCTCAGGGCGCTCCGGATGAGGGCAGCAGCTCCTCTCCGCCCCTCTGCCAGTGACCGTTGCAGCCATTGAGGCTGCGACAACTGGTGAGGTCTGGAACTGGCCGCTCCCTCCCAGGCGGGGCCAGCACAGGCTCCACGGGCCAGAGAACGCCCACCAAGGTCATCGAGGCCAACAGGACAGCAGAGTCAGCAGCTGTCTCAGATACCATTCCCAGTGATGAGGCAGCACCAAGACGTAGCACCCGCACATGTAAGCATAAGGCATAGTAGGCACTCCACGGGTATGTCACTGGTGATTTTGTATTGGCCCTAGATTAGGGAGTGTTTCATTATCTGCGTCAGAGCGATGTTTGTGCTTTATTTTAGTGGGAACAAAGTCCTGTTTTCTGACCATGGCTGAGGGTGTTTCCTTTGTGCTGCATTTGTATGTTTCACAGACATATCATGAGTGTTTGAGTGGACATTGATGTTTCTGTACTAAACCCTTAGTTGCAGCTGAAGAGGTGGAAGATGTAGCACCAAGTGCCACCTGTGGAAGCACCAGGCAATGCTGGTCCTGCTGATCCATGTGTGTGGAGCTAGCTGAAGGTTCATCGGATTAAAGTGTCCCAGATGTCCTTGCCTCCTTGGTGTAGTAGCGGGTCGGTGTTCTGCCCCTTATCATCGCCCTGTGCTTCCTCATCCTCTGAGCCACTGCTGGATTCTTCATGTGCAGCCTCATCCAGTGCGTCAAGGTCTTCATCGTCAACTGCATCCCCCCTTTCCAACATAAGATTGTGCAGAACACAGCATGCTACCACTATCACAGAGACACAATCTGGGGGGTACTGGAGTGCGCCCCCTGAGCGGTTCAGGCATTGGAAGCACATCTTGAGAAGACCAATGGCTCTCTCCACCACAGCCCCTGTGGAGCTGTGGCTCCTATTGTAGCGCTGCCCAGCTTCTGTTCTTGGATGGTGGAGAGGCGTCATGAGCCACCTTCTGAGGGGATAGCCCTTGTCACCCAGCAGCCATCCATCCAGCCGGGCTGGAGCACTGAAGAGCCCCGGCACCTGGGAGTGTCTGAGGGTGTAGGTGCGGTGGGAGCTGCCTGGGTACCTTGCACAGACTTGTAGAATCAGCATCCTGTGGTCACACACTATCTGCACGTTCATGGAGTGGAAGCCCTTCCTGTTGACGAAGGCACCGGGCTCACCTGCTGGCGCCTTGATAGCCACATGTGTACAGTCTATAGCACCCTGGACACGGGGGAAGCCAGCAATGGCCGCGAATCCTCTGGCTCGCTGTGTCTGACTTGCCTGGTCCCAGCGGAAGTGGATGAAGGTCAATGCCCGTCTGAACAGAGCGTCTGTAACCTGCTTGACACAAGTGTGGACAGCTGATTGGGAGACACCGCAAAGATCACCCACCGAGCCCTGGAAAGAGCCAGAGGCATAGAAGTGGAGGGCAGCTGTGACCTTCAGAGCTGCTGGCATGGGGTGTCCACCCACACAGTTAGGGGAGATCTCAGGGCCAATCATCTGACAGATGGAGGTGACTGTCTCCCTTGAGAGTCAGAGCCTCCTTCGGTACTGCACCTCAGACATATTGAGGTTGCTGCTTCGCCGCCTGTAAACCCTGGCAGCAGGATAGTGGCATCTTCTGCGGCTCCTTTCACCTTGGACAACCTCTTGGTCCAGTGCCCCTTGTACCTGCACCTGGCCTCCCAAAGGTGGCTCCCCTGGAGACTGCTTGTCCACTCCTGGCCTCCTCCTTATTCTATCCCTCCCTTCCTCCTCAGAGGAGCTGCCTTCAGTGGAGATGTCAGAACCTATAACCCCAGGCTAAATGGAGGCCTCCAGAAAGCTGCAGACCCGATAAAGATTCCTGTCTGCAGACTGCTGAGCTGAAGCTTCAAAGTACAGAGAAAACTATTAGAAATCGATCTGAACTGCTAACAATCACACAAGCAAGTTGAAAACACTTTCTGCATTAAATACTTCAGATAAAACATTAACAACCCCTCTGAGCTCACATATCCCACCTGTGGATGAGGTTTGTTAAAAAATCAGTCACCCGCCTGCCCATTGGGCCTGTGCGCTGAGGTGATGATCGCATGGGCTCCTCAAAATCGGCTTCAATTGCCGAGTTAAGGGCCTTAACAAGGTCTTTAATTAACGGCAGGTGTGTATCCCACTTCATAGCGCCCACCCAGCTAAATATCGCAGTGCCACACGCTGATGTAAGACACTCGCGCGACATCAGCGAACGACAATTTAAGCGCTGATGTGCAGGCTCCACTACCCGCATGTCAGCCATAAAATTCTACCCATTGTTCCCATTGGTCCCACATGGTCAACGTGTAACTGCCCCCAGGGTCTTCCTGGCCACTCCCAAGGGTGTAACGGAGCTTTTGAAGGCAACTTTTGCAGTTGCTGACATTGCACACAATTCTTCACTAAACTCTCTATTTCACCGTCTATCCCAGGCCACCAGAGGTAGCTGTGAGCCAAGGCCTTCATTCGGGATATCCCTGGACGTGGGCTGTGTAGTTCAATTAACAATGGCTCTCTTCCCTTTAGAGGTGCTATCACTCGTGTTCCCCACAATGAGATACCATCCTGGCTGCTTATTTCATGTCTTCTGAAATATGGTTTCATTTCGTCAGATACAGGCTCTTGTGACCAACCATAAGAACATAAGAAATAGGAGCAGGAGTAGGCCATTCGTCCCCTCAGGCCTGCCCCACCACACAGTAAGGCCATGGCTGATCTGCCCCAGGCCTCAGCTCCTCTTTCACGCCAGCTCCTCATAGCCCTCAACTCCCTGATATTTCAAAAACCTGCCTCCTCATTAAATACTTTCAGTGATCTAGCCTCCACAACTCTCTGGGGTAGAGAATTCCAGACGTTCATTACCCTCTGAGAGAAGAAATTCCTTCACATCTCAGTTTAAATGAGTGTGCCCTTATTCTGTAACTATGTCCCCTAGTTTGAGATTCTCCCACTAGTGGAAACATCTTCTCAACATCTACCCTGTCAAGCCCCCTCAGAACCTTGTACATTTCAATAAGATCACCCCTCATTCTTCTAAACTCTAATGAATAAAGGCCTGACCTGTTTAGCCGTTCATGATAAGTTGACCCCAGGAATCAGCCTAGTGAATCTCTTTTGAACTGCCTCCAATGCCAGTACATCCTTTCTTAAATACGGGGACTATAACTGTGCACAGTGCTCCAGGTGCGGCCTCACCAACACCCTGTACAGTTGTAACAAGGTTTCCCTGTTTTTAAGCCCCAACCCCCAGCAATACAGGCCAAAATTCCATTTGCCTTAATTACTTGCTGCAACTGCATGCTAACTTTTTGTGTTTCATGCACAAGAACACCCAGATCCCTCTGTGCTGCACCTTTTTGGAGTCTCTCCATTTTAATAATAGTCTGCCTTTTGATTCTTCCTACCAAAGTACATGACCTCACACTTTCCTACATTAAACTCCATCTGCCAAGTTTTCACCCAGTCACTCAACCTATCTACATCCCCTTGCACGTTCCTTATGACCTCATCACAACATGCCCTCCCACCTATTTTTGTATCATCAGTAAATTTGGATAGATTACACTCTGCCTCCTCCTCCAAGTCATTAATATAGATAGTAAATAATTGAGGCTCTAGGACTGATCCTTGTGGCACTCCACTAGTTACGTCTTTCCAACCTGAAAAATACCCACTAACCCACTAGTCTGTCTTCTGTGTGTTAACCAATCCTCAATCCATGTTAATACATTACCCCCAATACCACGAGTTCCTATCTTGTGAAATAACCTTTTATGTGGCACTTTATCAGATGCCTTCTGGAAATCCAAATACACTACATCTACCGGTTCCCCTTCATCAACTCTGCTCGTTATATCCTCAAAGAACTCTAGCAAATATGTCAAACATGATTTCCCTTTCACAAAACCATGTTGACTCTTTTTGATTGTGTTAAGCTTTTCTAAATGTCCTGCTATTTCTTCCTTAATAATGGACTCTAGCATTTTCCCAACAACAGACGTTAGGCTGACTGGTCTGTAGTTTTCTGCTTTTTGTCTCCCTCCCTTCTTGAACTGGGATGTCACATTAGTGGTTTTCCAATACTCTGGGACTCTCAGAATGCAGTGAGTTCTGGAATATTTCGACAAATGCCTCCAATATCTCTGCAGCCTCTTCCTTTAAAACCCTTGATGTCCTGGTGATTTGTCTACATTTAGTCCCATTAGTTTATTAAATACTTTGTCCCTTGTGATAGAGACTGTTACAAGATCTTTCCTCCATTAACTCCTTACTTATCTGATACCTTTGGGATGTTTATAGTATCCTCCACCGTGAAGACTGATGCAAATTATTGGGTTAAAGTATCTGCCATTTCCCTGTTCCCCATTATCAATTCTCCAGTCACATCCTCTAAGGGTCCCACGCTTGCTTTAGCTACTCTCTCTCTCTTTTTATATACCTGTAGAAGCTCTTACAGTTTGTTTTTATATTTCTTGCCAATTTACTTTCATAATCAATTTTCTCCTTCTTCATTAGCTTTTTAGTCATCCGCTGCTGGTTCCCATGAAGCATTTGTTCTTGTACTTGAGATAGGACTGGGTCCCTACTTGTCCAGTCTCTGATCTGTCGAACACATACTGACAAGGAATCTAAGAAATTTAACAATAAGACAAGTTCTTGTGGAACTGGGACTTCCTTCTCAGTTTCTTGTAAAGGCAAACGACTAAGTGCATCGACATTCGCAACTTGACTCTCAGGCCTATGTATGAAAGTATACGTGTATGCTGCCAGGATTAAAGCCTTATTTGTGTCTCTGTGCCTTCTTTCTATGTGCCTTCTTCTTTCTAGTGCTAACTTTAACCTTGCCCTTCTTTTTGGCTTCCATATTGGTCAGACTTCTCTCAGATGCAGTCCAACTTGAGTGAGCTCAGTGGCCAAGTCTGCAAAATTTCATCATCTGTCTGCTTCTTAGAAAATTGTGCGACTATTGCCTTCAAAACCTTTTTGGCTTCATGTAGCTGATTCGACAGTTCTTCCATCTCTTTTTTGTATTTGTTTGCCGCCTTGTGGAAAATTAAGCATTGTTGTGTCTTCTCTACCAACTCATTCCTCAGTTTATTCAGAGAAGTACTGAATTCTTTATTTTTCTCTGCATACTTTTCCAGAGGTACAAACTTAGTCCTGAGAGAACCTTGAAGTGTGTGAAGGTCTTTCAGCAGGTTTTCTTTTTCCTTTTGGATGCTCACCTCATCCTGAACTCTATCCTTAAGCATCGTCTCTTCGAGGTCGTTCTATTGTTCTTCCATGTTTTGGCTTAAGACAACCTGCATTTCTTCAGATTGTTGAGTCTGTACACATTCCTTTTCCAGAGCAGAAACACTTCCAGCTTCCTTTTGGAATCTCAGTGGCCAATCAAGGTCGATTTCCCTTAGCCAATTTCACCCTAGGACACTTGGTCCTCTGCCTCTCAATACCAACACTGGTAGCTTTAGCGATTGGCTTCCATAATGGACAGTTATTCTGCTGACACCTTTGACTTGGATGTCTTTAACCGTGTATATTTCTAATTGGGTAGCTGTTTCTTCTAAATTTAAAAGATGTTCCCCCATTATTCAGATATCTGAAGTTATGTTTCCCATCTACTGTAGTGAAAGCTGCTGTGACCACTTCCATTCTAATTGGTCCACCATACACTTTCATTGTTACATATATTGGTTCCGTCTTTCTAACTTTCAAATTAAACAATGAGTAAATAATTGAATTTGTTGCTTGAGACTCTTCCACATTGTAGATTTCACTGGGTTTTTTCTTTTGTTTCAAAGTCTGTTTGACACTTTCCTTGCACTGCCTCATTATGTGTCCACTTCTATGACAATAAAAGCATTCTATTTTTTTAAACTGCCATTCATTAAAAGACTCCTTTTATCTACCCCTATTGAAATTATTCCTTGTTTTCACGGTTAAGTCATTTTTTCTCATTTCCCTGCTAGTCAGGATTGTTTCCCGCTTCTCAACAGAGTCTTGCATTTTCGTGCCCTCTTTGGCTGGAGCTTCCCACCCAATGTGGAGGGCAGCACCATATTGCACGCCCTGTACGGCTTTGCATCTTTTTCTGTGCTTTCCATTGCCAGTGCTATCTCTATCAAATTCGTTTCAGACAACAATCTCTTCTAAATCATGTCCTCATTCACACCACAAGCTAAACAATCTCTGAGCATGTCATTTAGGGATGTACCAAACTCACAATATTCCATTAACTGCTTCAAACTTGCCACATAGCCTGCCACTGTCTCCCCCGGGGCTCTATTTCTCGAGTTAAACTTGAACCTTTACATCGTTACTGAGAGGTTTGGTTGATAATGACCCTTCACAAGGTCCATCAATTCATTAAAATTTTTAGAATCTGGGGCACTGGGTGCTGTTAAACTTCGAATCAAACCATTGGCTTTATTCCCACATTTACTTAAGAGGATTGCTCACCTCTTCTCTTCCCCCATAATCTCGTTTGCTTGGAAAAAGAACGCAAGATGTTCAATGTAATGAGACCAATTGTCTGTGGCTGGATCAAAAGGATCAATTCTTCCAAATTGTGGCATTCTAGGAGGGAATTATTTTGTCAAATTGAATGGAACTTCTCCTTACAATTACTGTGCAAGGTACAGTGCTGATTTCGTTTCTCTTGATTTCTCCTGTTAAACTTGTTTTATCCTCATCACCAGTTTGTTGGATCCTACGGATCATGGTCACCAGTTTGTTGTGAGTGGCCGAGTTGGTGCTATTGATAGAGTTGATCAGCAGACACTTCTTAGGTGGAAATTCTTAGTTTATTTACAAAAGCACTCAGCAGCAACTAGACATGTGCTTTCACTTCAAACTCTATCTCTAAACTACTAACTACTGTGGTAGCCCACACTACTCTCCTATTGGGTACTAAGATCATGTGATCTTCCTTAATAGCATTCCTCTTATAGGTATATTACACATTAGTCAAAACCATAATTACCACAATATCTCAGATCCAAAGCAAAATGTTTGCAGATGCTGGAAATCGGAAGTAAAAAAAACAGAAAATACTAGAAAAATATTTAAGTCAGGAGGCATCTGTAGAGAGAGAAAGAGATGTAATGTTCCAGATCTATGACCTGACTTCTGGTGAAGGATCTTTGACCTGAGACATTATCTCTTATTCGCTTTCCACAGATGGTGCCTGACCTGCCAAATATTTCCAATGTTCTCTTGTTAATGTCCAGAATCCACATGTACTGGCCCTACTCTGATCCATTGGTGCACAGATTATATATTTTTAGGACAATTTCTTTGAAATTGCTGTGCAGAAAATAATTTGATACTATTATAGCTTGAAAACCCAGGTTTCAATGTGACCCGTGTATTGTGTTAATAAACTTTCCATAGTTGAGCTTAATAATTCAAGTACTAAAATTATATTTTCTACAGCTATGATCTTCTATACATCACTTTGTACAGCAAGAAATTTACTGCCAACAAGAAAAGTGGTTTTAACAGCTAAGTATTGACTTATATCTGCAACACAGGCAGTTTATTTAGCACTCAGATGCCCAGACCAGAGGGTCTGTTGACTAACTAATTGCTAAGCTAATTAAAAATGTGATAATTGTGGGTGGTTCAGATCATACTTAGGTCCTGAAAATTACTCTTGGTGATATTAGTGAATGAATGCTCAGCATTCTTATATTCCCCTAACAGCTATTTGAAAGAAGATAGTAAGTTATTCTACGCAAAATGCATTGGTGCTTATGTGGTAAAATTGCATTTCTAACAAACACATTAGGAATTGACCACTGACATCAGCAACAGCAACTTGTAGCTTCAGACACCAGGAAACTCTCAAACATAATTAAAATTGAGGTTTGACAACAAATATTTTGGCAACATAAAAATAATCAAAATAATAAATATCCACAATCTGGCTAGAACACAGTGTTTCCTTATTGATTATATTCTAATCAAATAATTCAATATTAAGCACTAAATAATAGGGGCCACTTCCAAATAACTAAGCAATCATGTTGCTTACTAACAGGATGCTGGGTAGAAAGCTTTTTGCTCCTTTCCTGCCTTTACCTCATTTAGTTGAAGCTGTTGGAACATCAGCCTTCCAAGCTCTTAGTTGAAGCTTATTTCATTTGCAGGGTACATAATGGATTATGAATCTAGATAGGTCAAACCATTTCATTAGTTTAGTCATTAACCTCGTTACAGTACACAGCTTTAGGTTTGCTCCCAACCCAGGGGTGGAGATTTAATTTCTGAAATCTTGTAGTGATTTCACACCCCCACTATTGGCCAGGATTTTCCCCTGGGCGATTTGGGGGTGGGGTGGGGCCCGCCTGCCCACCAAGGTAACAATTCTGCCCTATTAAGTTCCCTCTGTGCAACGTGTGACAAATTAACAAACAAATTTGAGGGTTGGATTTCCATTTTTTTTAAATATGTGGTGCATACAAGAGGAAACATTTACCTTCAAGTTGGTTAATATTTATATTTTTAAATGGATAGATGGAAGTGATTATAATTAAAATATTCTCACCTGAGAGTTCAGAGGGTAATATATTACTCCAAAGTTGCTCTCTCCATTTATAACAAATGAAAATCAAGTAACCTGTGTGTGATGCATAATCTCAGCATTTGATGACTAGATTAGCACTTTATACTGCAGTGAATTATCACCCAATAGTTTAATTCCAGGACTCATTTAAAAGCTCAATGAGTCACCCATGAAGTAGATATCATACCATGCCACTTGTGTTTCACTGAAAGATCATCACATTCGTGAGGGAACAGTGGTAATACAGCAATCTGATAGCCTGGATAAAGCATACTATGTTCAGGTACAATGTTCATAGTTGCACTTTTTCCCACAAAAGCTGGTATTACTAGAAACACACAGCAGTAGAAAAAGGTTCCGAAGCCCCAAGGTAGGTAAAAGTGGTAAAAGTAGAAAGAAAATGAAAAAAAAACAAGAAAACAAAATCACTATCAAAAGTGGTTATTCACTGAAAAGCCTAATATTGGGCCAGTTATTATGGCAGTTTAATATGAGACAACAAAAGTCGTGCAGAACATCAACTGTTCTGATTTGTTCCAGTCAGGAACATTACCAAGAATAAAATGTTCCTTTTTCCGCCTCTCTTCTTGCAATGATATTGCAAAAGCAGGTCACAGAATACAAGCTTGCAAAGGATTATCTGTCCCTTTGAATAGACAATATTTTCAAGAAGGAATATATGTGTAACCAAATCTTAACTCTTCAAAATTAGGCCAATTATTCCTGTTCATAAATAAACCCAAAACATTCTGACCCTTTGATTCTTTTTTTAAGCTTAGTTTTGTGCTTATCACCAGAAACCACAGATGCATTAAATTGGGACAGATTCCACAGATTTCATAAATGCAAATGAATCCAGAGAATTTTTTACTAGAAGAACAAGTACAAAGAGACAGGGTAAAATAAATCCCATTGGTTGCAGCATCTGCCTTCGCCTTGCTCACCTGAATCTGAGGCTCCGGGGGTAGATGGTGGTGTAGAGGTAATGTCACAGGACTAATAGTCCAGAGGCATGCTACAATGGAATTTTGTACACTTACACTTGAGCACAATGATACAAGCAAAGAAAATACAGCACTTAAACGAGGTCTAAAGTTCACAGATTGTTTGATATTCCAGCAACAGTACATCCATTGTGGCATGTACCACACTACAACTGAGAAAATAGAGGACTCCAAAAGTGAGTATTGCAATAGATGGAATGTGAAAGCATTTGGAAGGAGTACTCATGGAGAATTTAATGGGGTGGCATTACCCAGTGAGACAAATTACAGGACATCAAAACAATTGTGATGGGCCAGTGGGATATAGTTCAAATGCAAGAGTAGCTGCCATGAACAGCACACCAGTCTTTTCTGTTGTCAAAATAACAGCTTCAATGATCATAGGGACAATTTTCCATTTCCTTTTACACAGATCAGTACTGTGAATGTAAACAAGAATTAGTAGTTCTTTTAATAAAAAGTTTAAAATACAGCAAATTAAAAGCTATGGTATGGCACAAATAATACTCTTCAGTATCACTGGATAGTCGCACAGTTGAAAATCTTGGCATTCAACATCCAGTACAGAGATAGACAGTAGAAATTTGTTTGTTAAATAATACTGTTACGCATGCTTTGGAAATAGTCATTTTTATTAGAGATGCACGGAGGTGAATGTTTGGACGATATTCATGCATACAAGCAGACTAGGGAAGTTGCATCTTTCTAACTGGCAAATGAGCCAGGTGTTTAACTGACTGTATTTGAACACTGTATTAAGCCCACAGCATTCCAGTATATTCTACAATTCATTACATTGAAAGTCTATACAGGGAATCATGCCTTGAATCCCCACAAAAGCTTAGCTTGTTCTATAACAGAGGTACAACCTGAGACAGTTCACTTTTGCACTGTCAACATGACATCTACATAGTACCATTAATCTGATCCTCCTCTTAAAGTCTGTGTAAAAGATCTTCAAGCATCTCCTGGGATTGTTGGTAGGTTTGACTGGGGCTCAGCTACTAGCAGAGTTCCTCAGGAACTGTTGGTGTTCACCATTTTCATTAATGTTTTAGAAGAGAAGGACTTCAACAATACCCTTCTTGAACTCACTGGTACAAAGATATGCACCAGGATTTGGAGGTGTACAATTATGTTGGGTGAATGAGCCAGTATATGACAGACATATTTCACTGTGCACTTGGCAGAGTCTCGTACGTGGGGTTAAAAAGCTCCATAGAGCTATATGCCATGCAAGAGTGCCAATTAAAATAATTGAATCGGGTAAGATTCCTGGGGATATTAGTTGGGAAAATAAAAGGCTTTTGTATTATCAGGAACATTGAGTACAAAACAAAACAACAGCTTAGGCTGTTGTTCTGAGGCCGTGCCCCTTTATCTTTGAAAAAATGATTTTTCAACTTTTAACTCACTGGAAATTTTGCAATTTGCACTGAGACAGAGCAAACTACTTAAAAATCAAGGCCACATTCCAAGTTGAAGGTGAGAAACCAACAAATCACTCTCAGGGGAGTGTGAAGAGAGAGGCATTTCCTATAACCCTGGCACTAACCGAAACTCGTAACTGACTAAGGAAGACACATTGAAAATGCAAAGTTCAGAATATTGAAACAATGGCTGCAACAGACAGACCCACCCAAAAACCTCTTGGAAATACACAATGGGTGAAGTATTTCAAGGCAAGGCTGCCTGTCAATAGAGAGAGGATGCAAGTGACACAGGCAGTGTCCAGAAAGTCATCAGTAGAGGCTTTCTCTCTCAACTCTCTTTTGGAAGTTCGAGAAGCCAACTCAACCAAAAACCAACCAGCAATCCAAGGTCTCATAATAATTGCATCATCTTCTTCATTTGACCACAACCGAGAAACCAGTTAAATCTAAATCACTGCAACATTTTAAATCTCTGCCTCAAGGATAATCAGCAGACATTTAACCATATATTTTTTACCTTTCTTACTGGATTCCAAGTCCCCTTATTTCTGATACCTGTGTGTGGCTGAAGGAGCTTAGGATCAAAGCATCCCGGGTGTCGCTGCCTCCCTGGAGATTACCCAGGTCAGTGTCATGCCCTCAGTGTTCTCCTCACCGTGCTCATCCTCACTCCTGGACTCATCATCTGTGGCCTGTGCAACAGGGTCAACATCCTCTTCCTCCACTGGGTCTCCCATTGCCAGTGCCAGATTGTGCAGAATGCAGCAGGCAACTACTATCAGTGACACGTGCTCTGGGAGTATTGCAGTGCATCGGAAGCGCATCTTGAAAAGACCAATGGCTCTCTCTACCACCGCCCTTGTGGAGGCATAACCCCTATTGTAGCGCTGCTCAGCTTCTGCTCTTGGATGGTGGAGAGGCGTCATGAGCCACCTTCTGAGGGGATAGCCCTTGTCACCCAGCAGCCATCCATCCAGCCGGGCTGGAGCACTGAAGAGCCCCGGCACCTGGGAGTGTCTGAGGGTGTAGGTGTCGTGGGAGCTGCCTGGGTACCTTGCACAGACTTGTAGAATCAGCATCCTGTGATCACACACTATCTGCACGTTCATGGAGTGGAAGCCCTTCCTGTTGACGAAGGCACCGGACTCACCTGCTGGCGCCTTGATGGCCACATGTGTACAGTCTATAGCACCCTGGACACGGGGGAAGCCAGCAATGGCCGTGAAGCCTCTGGCTCGCTCAGCCTGGCTGGCCTCGTCCATGCGGTAGTGAATGAAAGCCAATACCCACCTGAACAGAGCTTCTGTCACCAGATTGAAGCAACTGTGGCCAGATGATTGGGAGACTCCACACAGATACCCCGCTAATCCCTAGCAAGAGCCGGAGGCACAGAAGTTGAAAGCCACTGTGACCTTCAGAGCCACTGACATGGAGGGTCCACCCACACAGTCGGAGCTGATCTCAGGGCCGATCATCTAACAAATGGAGGTCACTGTCTCCCTTGAGAGACGGAGCCTCCTTCAGCATTGCACCTCAGACATATTGAGGTAAAAACGTAGAAACATAGAAACTAGGAGCAGGAGGAGGCTATTCGGCCCTTTGAGCCTGCTCCACCATTCATTATGATCATGGCTGATCATCCAACTCAATAGCCTGCTCCCGCTTTCTCCCCATACCCTTTGATCCCTTTCACCCCAAGAGTTATATCTAACCCCATAGAGGTAGCTGCATCCCCCCTGTAAACCCTGGCAGCAGGATAGCACCGTCTTCTGCAGCCCCTTCTGCCTTGGGTTTCCAGCTGGCCCTGCGACTCTTGTGCCTGCGCCTCTCCTCCCACAGGTCCCTCCCCTGGAAGCGGCATTGGGACCTGTGGCCTCCTCTCCCTCCTACCCCTCTCTTTCTCAGAGGTGGAGGTGCCAGCAGCGGAAACCACAATCCCATTACCAGGGTAGCTGAAGGCTGTCTGATGCCTGGAAGGGTCCAAAGGCCATGGAGACACCAATGAGCCCTGAACTGAAGCCTGGAAATGCTCAGAATGCAGCTCTGAAAAGAGATGAATCTGTCCAGTTCACAAAAGCAACCAGCAGCACACGATCTCCAAAACTGCTCACTACTCACACTGGCAATGCTGCTGACCCTCTTTATCCTGCCCTTGGATGAGGTTTTGCAAATTGTGGCCTGCCCGCCTGCCTGTTTTGCCTGTGCAACGGCCGAAAAATTTGCATGGGCTGCGTAAGCTCGGAGACAACTGGTGTGTCAAAGGTCTTAACTGGCCTCCTAATTAGTGGCAGGCACATCTCCATCTCCCTCGCACGCCCGCCAATGAAATATCACGAGAGTGCACATTGACGTCAGGTACATGCCTGCCTGCCAAGCAAAAAATTCTGCCCTAGGATTTTTCTATTCATTCACAGGGTGTGGGCTTCCCTGGCTGGGCCAGCATTTATTCCCTATCCTTAGTTGACTTGAGAAGGTGGTGGTGAGCTGCCTTCTTGAACCGCTGCAGTCCATGTAGTATAGGTACACCCACAGTGCTGTTAGGGAGGGAGTTCCAGGATTTTGACAGCGACAGTAAAGGAACAGTGATATATTTCCAAGTCAGGATGGTGAGTGACTTGGCGGGGACCTTCCAGGTAGTGATGTTCCCATCTATCTGCTGCCCTTGTCCTTCTAGATGGTAAAGGTTGTGGGTTTGGAAGTTGCTGCCTAAGGAGCCTTGGTGAATTCCTGCAGTGCATCTTGTGGATGGTACACACAATGCTGCTACTGTGCGTCAGTGGTGGGCAGAGTGAATGTTTGTGAATGTGGTGCCAATCAAGCGGGCTGCTTTGTCCTGGATGGTGTTGAGCTTCTTGAGTGTTGTGGGAGCTGCACTCATCCAGGCAAGTGGAGAGTATTGCATCACACACCTGACTTGTGCCTTGTAGATGGTGGACAGGCTTTGGGGAGTCAGGAGGCGAGTTACTCGTCACAGGATTCCTAGCCTCTGACCTGCTCTTGTAGCCACAGTATTTATATGGCTAGTCCAGTTGAGTTTCTAATCAACAGTAACCCCAGGATGTTGATAGTGGGGGATTCAGTGATGCTAATGCCATTGAACATCAGGGGGCGATGGTTAGATTTTCTCTTGTTGGAGATGGTTATTGCCTGGCACTTGTGTGGCACAAATGTAGCTTGCCACTTATCAGCCCAAGCTTGTATATTGTCCAGGTCTTGCTGCATGTAGACATGGACTGCTTCAGTATCTGAGGAGTCGTGAATAGGGCTGAACATTGTGCAATCATCAGTGAACATCCCCACTTCAGACCTTATGATGGAAGGAAGGTCAATGATGCAGCAGCTAAAGATGGTTGTGCCCAGGACTCCTCCCTGAGGAACTCCTGCAGTGATGTCCTGCAGCTGAGATGATTGACCTCCAACAACCACAACCATCTTCCTTTGTGCTCGGTAAGACTCCCAAACAGCAAAGAGTTTTCCCCCTGATTCCCATTGATTCCAGTTTTGCTGGGGCTCCTTGATGCCACGCTCAGTCAAATGCTGCCTTGATGTCAAGGGCAGTCACTCTCACCTCACCTCAGGAGTTCAGCTCTTTTATCCATGTTTGAACCAAGGCTGTAATATGGTCAGGAGTTGAGTGGCCCTGGCAGAACCCAAACTGGACTTCAGTGGGCAGGTTATTGCTAAACAAATGCCACTTGACAGCACTGGTCAGGACTCCTTTCATTACTTTAATGATGATTAAGGGTAGACTGATGGGGCTGGTAATTGGCTGGGTTGGATTTGTCCTGCTTTTTGTATACAGGACATACCTGGGCAATTTTCCACATAGCCAGGTAGATGCCAGTGTTGTAGCTGTACTGGGACAGCTTGGCTAGGGGCACAGCAAGTTCTGGTGCACAAGTCTTAAGTACTTTCGTCGGAATATTGTCAGGGCCCATAGCCTTTGCAGTATCCAGTGCCTTCAGTTGTTTCCTAATATCATATGGAGTGAATCAAATTGGCTGAAGACTGGCATCTGTGATGCTGGGGACCCCTGGAGGAGGCCGAGATGGATCATCCACTCTGCACTTCTGGTTGAAAATTGTTGCAAATGCTTCAGCCTTAACTGTTGCACTGATGTACTGATCTCCTCCATCATTGAGGATGGGGATATTTGTGGAGCCTCCTCCTCCAGTGAGTTGTTTAATTGTCCACCACCATTCACAACTGGATGTGGCAGGACTGCAGAGCTTAAATCTGATCCGTTGGTTGTGGGATCACTTAGCTCTGTCTATAACTTGCTGCTTATGTTGTTTGGCATGCAAGTAGTCCTGTGTTATAGTTTCACCAGGTTGACACCTCATTTTTAGGTATGCCTGGTGCTGTTCCTGGCATGCCCTCCTGCTCTCTTCATTGAACCAGGGTTGATCCCCTGACTTGATGGTAATGGTAGAGTGGGGGATATGCCGGGCCATGAGGTTACAGATTGTGTTGGAGTACAATTCTGCTGCTGCTGATGGACCACAGCACCTCATGGATGCCCAGTCTTGAGTTGCTAGATCTGTTCTAAATCAACCCCATTTAGCACGGTGGTAGTGCCACACAACACGATGGAAGGTATCCTCAATGTGAAGGTGGGACTTCGTCTCCACAATGACTGTGCAGTGGTCACTCCTACCAATACTGTCATGGACAGATGCATCTGCAGCAGGCTGGTTGGTGAGGATGAGGTCAACTATGTTTTTCCCTCTTGTTGGTTCCTTCACCACCTGCCACAAACCCAGTCTAGCAGTTATGTCATTTAAGATCGGCCAGTTCGGTTAGTAGTGGTGCTACCGAGCCACTCTTAGTGATGGACATTGAAGTCCCCCACCCAGAGTACATTCTGTGCTCTTGCCACCCTCAGTGCTTCCTCCAAGTGGTGTTCAACATGGAGGAGCACTGATTCATCAGCTGAGGGAGGGCAGTATGTGATAATCAGCAGGAGGTTTCCTTGCCCATGTTTGACCTGATGCCATGAGACTTCATGGGGTCCAGAGTCGATGTTGAGCACTCCCTCCCGACTGTATAGCACTGTGCCGCCACGTCTGCTGGGTCTGTCCTGTTGGTGGAAAAGGACATACCCAGGGATGGTGATGGTGATGGTGGTGCCTGGGACATTATCTGTAAGATATTATTCCGTGAGGATGACTATATCAGGCTGTTGCTTGACTAGACTGTGAGACAGCTCTCCCAATTTTGGCACTAGCCCCCAAATATTAGTAAGGAGGACTTTGTCTGGCTGATCAGCCCACATAGTCCATGTTGGTGTTTCTCCTCCACATCAGGAGTAGACCTAATCCTATTTGACAGCTCTGTTGCCTTATCCTATTGAACAAAAGGATCATAACTTACCTCTGAACAAGTGAGAGAAGAAAAATACATTGTGAAAAGACTGGAAAGAGCAGGTACACACACATACTTTTTAGATCCAGACCTACAATTTCATCTCATAGACGGTGGAGTTCCTTTGAATGGGAGGGTCGGAGAGCCTAGAATGTTAACTATCTGATGCCTTATTGCCATTTACCAAATTTATAATAGGGACTACAGTTCAAAAATTCATCGGATGTGAAGCATTTCAGGACATTGAGGTATGAAAGATAAATGCAAATTCTTTCTTCTTCTTTAATAAAGCAGCTTTGCCACATGTTCTTCTTCAGCCCAAAATGGAACTTTGCAAACCAGGAGCTTCCAATGAATCCAGGAGTTGGCAGGTTTGAGTGCTAATAGACAAACCTGAGACTGAAGCCCCACACCAGTGCCAACAGAAATCATGGGCATCTTAAATTCTTTGAAGCTGATTCTTAGTCATCTAGCAAATGGATTTCAGAGGATATGAAAGCATTAACAATTTCAATGGATCTCTGCCACAGATTTCTTTTGACCTTGTCCATCTGCTTGGGAGACAAATGATTCACAGCCCGCATTGCAGCAGCTACAGTGTGGAAAAATAAACACATTATTAATTTTCAAGTCAGACTCCTGAACAGTCCAGATCATATACCTCTCCATGGAGACGATTAATTCAGCTTCAAGTATGGGAGACATGATTGTGCTGAGAGGACCTCGCTACCACAGACTACCTAACGCACAATCACCAAAACTTACTTTTAAAGCAGCAGTGTTAGTATAAGGCACACAAAGTATTCTCATCTACTTGGAAAGAGTAATCTTTCATTCAACTCACGATAAGACAGAGGGTTCCATTATTGTAAATCCATCCCTAAACTACTGCTGCTGTCAGGAGACCTGGATTTAAGTAATGTCCATGCATTCTGCTTCCAATCTTATTGATCAGCCTCAGGTTGAAGGAAAAAGGAGGACAAAAAACACAAAACTCCTGAAGACTTGCACAGAAACTTACTGCATTGGTGCCTCGGTGTGCATTAAGCCTGACTACAGGTTATTTATTCATTCACGGGATGTGGGACTGGCTGGCAAGGCCAGCATTTAATATCTCTAGTTGCCCTTGAGGTGGTGGTGAGCCGCTTTCTTGAGCCGCTGCAGTCCATGTAGGTACACCCACAGTACTGTTAGGGAGGGAGTTCCAGGATTTTGACCCAGCGGCAGTGAAGGAACAGTGATATATTTCCAAGTCAGGATGGTGAGTGGCTTGGAGGGGAATTTGCAGATGGTGGTGTTCCCATCTATCTGCTGCCCTTGTCCATCAAGGGGGTAAAGGTTAAGGGTTTGGAAGGTGCTGTCTAAGGAGCCTTGGTGAGTTGCTGCAGTGCATCTTGTAGATGGTACACACACTGCTGCTACTGTGCATTGGTGGTGGAGGGAGAGTGAATGTTTAAGGTGGTGGATGGGGTGCCAGTCAAGTGCGCTGCTTTGTCCTGGATGGTGTCAAGCTTCCTGAGTGTTGTTGGAGCTGCACTCATCCAAGAAACTGGAGAATATTCCATCATACTCCTGATTTACGCCTTGTAGATGGTGGACAGGGTTTGGGAGTCAGGAGGTGAGTTACCTGAGGTGAGTCACAGGATCCATAGCCTCTGATCTGCTCTTGTAGCCACTATATTTATATGGCTTAGTCCAGTTCAGTTTCTGGTCAATGGTAACACCCAGGATGTTGATAGTGGGGGATTCAGTGTCGGTAATGCCATTGAATATCAGGAGAAGATGGTTATATTCTCCCTTGTTGGAGATGTTCATTGCCTGACACTTGTGTGGCGTGAACGTTACTTGCCACTTGTCAGCCCAAGCCTGGATATTGTCCAGGTCTTGCTGCATTTGGACATGAACTGCTTCAGTGTCTGAGGAGTCGCTAATAGTGCTGAACATTGTGCAATCAGCAGCGAACACCCCCAGTTTCGACCTTATGATGGAAGGTAGGTCATTGATGAAACAGCTGAAGGTGTCTGGGCCTAGGACACTATCCTGAGGAACTCCTGCAGCAATGTCACAGGGCTGAGATGATTGATTTCCAACAAACACAGCCATCTTCCTTTGTGCTAGGCATGATTCTAATCAGTAGAGAGTTTTCCCTGATTCCCATTGACTCCAGTTTTGCTCGATCATGACACTCGTCAAATGCTGCCTTAATGTCAAGGGCAGTCACTCTCACCTTATCCCTGGAGTTAGCTTTTGTCCTTATTTAGATCACGACTGTAATGAAGTTAGGAGCTGAGTAGCCCTGGCAGAATCCAAACTGATCATTAGTGAGCAGGTTATTGCTGAGTAAGTGCCACTTGATAGCACTGTCGACGATACCTTCCATCACTTTGCTCCTGATCGAGGGTAGACTGATGTGGTGACTATTGGCCGGATTGGATTTGTCCTGCTTTTTGTGGATAGGACACACCTGGGCAATTTTCAACATTACCGAGTAGATGCCAGTGTTATAGTTGTACTGGAACAGCTTGGCTAGGGTGCAGCTAGCCCCGGAACACAAGTCTTCAGTATTATTGCCAGAATGTTGTCAGGGCCCATAGCCTTTGCAGTATCCAGTGCCTTCAGCCATTTCTGGAAATTACGTGGAGTGAATCGAATTGGCTGAAGACTGGCATCTGTGATGCTGGGGACCTCGGGGGAGGTTGAGATGGATCATTCACCAGGTACTTCTGGCTGAAGATTGTTACAAGTGCTTTGCCCTTGTCTTGTGAACTGATGTGCTGGGCTCCCTCATCATAGAGGATGGAGATATTTGTGGTGCCTCCTTCCCCTGTTGTTTGTTTAATTGTCCACCACCATTCACCACTGGATGTGGCAGGACTGCAAAACTTAGATCGGATCCAATGGTTGTGGGATCGCTTAGATCTGTCTATCGCTTGCTGCTCCCACTGTTTGGCATGAATACAGTCCCGTGTAATAGCTTCACCAGGCTGACACCTGATTTCTAGGTATGCTTGGTGCTGCACCTGGCATGCCCTCCTGTACTTTTCATTGAACCAGGGTTGATCCCCAGCTTAGTGGCAATGGTAGAGTGAGGGATATGCTGGGCCATGAGATTACAGATTGAATACAATTCTGCTACTGCTGATGGTCCATAGTGCCCCATGGATGCCAGGTTTTGAGTTGCTAGATCTGTCTGAAATCTATCCTATTTAGCACAGTGCACACAACACGATGGAGGGTATCCTCAATGTGAAGACAGGACTTTGTCTCCATAAAGATTATGTGGTGGTCACTCCCACTGATACTGTAATGGACAGATGCATCTTCAACAAGTAGATTGGTGAGGATGATGTCAAGTAGATTTTTCCCTCTTGTTGATTCCCTCACCACCTGTCACAGACCCAGCCTAGCAGCTTTGTCCTTTAGGACTCGGTCAGCATTTGTGCTACCGAGTCACTCTTGGTGATGAACATTCGCTCCCCCACCCAGAGTACATTCTGTGTCCTTGCCACCCTCAGTGCTTCTTCCAAGTGGTGTTCAACATGGAGGAGCACTAGCTCATCAGCAGAGGGGAGGGTGCATTTTGTGGTGATCAGAAGAAGGTTTCCTTGCCCGTGTTTGACCTGATGCCATGAAACTTCATGAGGTCTGGAGTCAATATTGAGAACTCCCAAGGAAACTAACTCCCAACATTGTGCCAGCACCCCTGGTGGGACAGCACATTCCCAGACATGGTGACTGGGACATTGTCTGTAAGGTATGATTCAGTGAGAATGATGATGTCTGGCTGTGAGATAGCTCTCCCAATTTTGGCACAAGGCCCCATATGTTAGGAAGGAGGACTTTGCAGGGTCAATAGGGCTGGGTTTGCCATTGTCATTTATGGTGCCTAGATCAGTGCTGTGTGGTATGTCCGGTTTCATTCCTTTTAGAGTTTGTAGTGATCTGATACAACTTGAGTGGCTTACTAAACCATTTCAGAGTCAACCACATTGCTGTGAGTTTGAAGTCACATGCAGGCCAGACCAGATAAGGATAGCAGACTTCCTTCCCTAAGGAACATTAGTGAACCAAATGGGTTTTTATGACAATTAATGGTGGTTTCATGGTTACTAGTATTAAGGCTATCTTTCTAATTCTAAAATTTAATTCAAATTCCACCAGCTGCCACAGTGGGATTTGAACCCATGTCCCCTGCGAATTTGCCTGAGCCACTGGATTAATAATCCAGTAACATTACCACCGTGCTACCACCACCCCTAAGTATGGTACCGGGAAATCAAAAAGGCTAATATTTGTTATTTTTTTTAAATAGAAGCATTTGGGGTAAAAGAACTCTGTAAATAAGATTAGGTTTTAGAACTAGGTTGCCAGAATAATTTATATTCTCAAAAAAAACTGCTCAATTTCGGCAGGAGTTTCATTGCTGAAGAAAGGAATGCTTTTACATTTTCTCCGCCACTGATTTTCAGCATCATTTATTCCTAGTTCACAACACAGGTTTGATGTAATAGGGTAAAATTCCTTTGTATTCTGTTTCAATCCCAACACTAGAAAACAGCACCTACTGCACCATTTCCAGGTCTCTTCGTGTTTACTGAGATTGTCTGTTCAGGAGCTTTCTGCTACAGTTTTTACACTCACAGGCAATGAGTTGAAAGAGCCTGTACACATTTCAAGACAGACCGTTATGCAACTGGTAGAGTGAGAACATTTTATCCCATGACTTTTGATGTCTCAATAAATTGGACAAGAGCCCAAATGCCTAAGGCAATGGGATAATGTCCGGATTGACTGCAACAAATCCTATTCCTAGACACATTTTTATGTTTTTAGTTAAAAGTCCACAAAATTTTCACTACTGCAGATAAATTGCCTCTGTTAGTGGGTTGGCCAAATGTGGTAAACTCCCAAGAGACTTCTTTCAGTAGACGACCACTGATTGTTCCAGAAACATTGCAATAATTACATAGCATTATAACATAAATGACATTACAGGTAAACAGGCAGATGATGATGATGGAAACTTCTTCGCAGGTGAAGATCGTGGGAAGCTCATTCCTGAAGCAACTGGCATGATCTTTGGTGACTAATAGATCGATATGTTTTAACTGAAACTGTGCTTTATTTTGTTGGAATTTAAATCAAAATCACTTGTTGAAAAATATTCAAAATAATTAATTTTTTTTTCTTTTTCCTGGCTTAATAGCATTGAATGCTGAAAGCTTTTTAATTAAATGTTTCACTATACAATTCTTTTGGATTAAACCCATTCTACTTAATACAGCTGAGTGAGTTAAAGAAAAGCAATGGAGTGGAAGTTTTGGGTGAAAACCCATATTGATCCTCATTGCAGCACTGGGAAACTCCAGGGTTCCCATCCAAGGACCACCTCCCACCCATTGCTAAATGTCAGGTACATATTCGAAAGCTAAGGAGAGAGATGTACCAATATTCATTCCTCAACCACCAGGTCATTAGTCTCATTGCTGTTCAGGAGGCCATGCTGTGTTCAAAGTGACTGCCATATATGCCAGCACTTCAGAAGTAATTTGTCGACTGTGAAATGCTTTGGGATGTCCTGAGGATATGAAAGGTATGATATAAATGCAAATTCTTCCTTGCTTCAATCTGTTTTGATCAAGACTTCGCAAAAAATATATTAAAAGAAAAATAAAAGACTCTGCATGTCAGTTCCAAAGCGCCACTGTTTTTTGATTTGAATGTCATTCCCATGCCCCCCATTTTTCAGTAATCTACATGGTATTTACAGCACAGAAATGGTTCTTATGGTTCAACAGGTCCATTTAAGTGTCTATGCTTCATATGAGCCTCCATGGAGGCTATTTCATTGAACCCCATCAATATATCCTTTTACTCCTTTCTCCCTCATGTGTTTATCTAGCTTCCTTTAAATGCATCTATACCGGTCAGCTCACCTACTCCCTGTGATGGCGCTCTCCACAATCTAACCACATGCTGAGCAAACAGTTGCTTGGTAGTACAACTTGAATATTTCTGAAAAGAGAAGAATGTTGCCAAAGATTTTCATCTTGCATTCATCAGGACAAACACAAGAATGCCTAAATTTCAAATGATCACAACAATTTATATTACAGGATAAAAAGGTGCTGATTGGTTAGCAAGTCAGCTCAAATTGCTTTTGAGAAAGTAACAGGAGACCCCATAGGCTCCCCAAGCACCCTAGTAATTCAAAAAAGGCTTGAACATATTCCTTTTGTTTGCAGAGAATGGGTTGCTGCATATGAATGGATGCCACTCCTAGCAAGCATGAATGAACCACATTACAAGCTTGACTAATTATCTTAAACTGGTCATTAGTGTAGCTGTTGGCGCACTCAGGATTGTTTAGCAAGTGCTGCCCAATTGCAAAATCACAGCTAACAGTCAACATTTTGTTCTGGGTTTTACAGGCACGGGCTGGTTGATTACAGTCTGTACTCTGCATAATATCAACAACTAAAGGAGCATACTGCTTGAATTGGGCATCCAGTTGTAAGGACATAAGGCCTACATACCTGGCATTGCACCCGCACTAAAATTCATACATAACCTTGCTCAGTCGTGTGGTAGCAGAACATCTTTTTGAACTGACGGCAGGAGACTTGTGTAGCCACTGCATGGTGGCAGCGTGCAAAGGCTTCCTTAACCTGTAGTTCAAATTTTTGAGATACTTTGTCTTTCCAGGGCAATTTGTGGTAGATCGGGAACGTTTCAGGTTACCCAAAATTCTACAATGTACAAGTTGTTTGTGTCTCAAAATATGGAGGAAATTCAAGGGCTTCCAGATAAGATACTTAATGAACTTTAAATGATTTTCATTTTGTCACCACTCGCAGTTATTGGATGGCAGTTGCTGCCTCTACTTTTAAGTACTTTTAAGTAATTACAATACTTTATCATCCAGCATATTCCATGGATCAAAAACTGCACTAAGACTAACATCAGATAGGTCCTCAACAGTGAGGAAGTTGATAGAAATTAATGAATCTAAAGACCACATAGGAATTTACCAATTCGACAGATTTGCCCAAAATAACTGTTTTAAAATTGAAGCAGATAAGCTGCAAGTTTCGATAAAATCAAGTACTAAGTGCTTCAACTTTTGATAAATTATGTAATTAGCCTGTACAGTAGAATAACAATTTGGACTTCAAGTGCTTTAGAAACTCATCAATGGCAAAAAAAAGAAAGATTAAATGGCTAACTTTTCCTTTATTGATCCCTAACTCAAGTGCATGTAATGAATTTTCGGAAAACACACCTGCCTCAGGGACTTAAAAAAACATACGCTGTCTGCTTTGTAGTTTATGAACTATTGAATTTTTATGCTGCTCAGAATTAATTTGGTTTTTGCTCCCTGCAATTATTGTACTGTTGCCAAAGCACCAATGACATTTTAGTCTTCGATATTTCTTACTCCTTTGATCTTTCATTTTAGTTGACTGCACATAAAATCTATTTCCTTTGCAATTGAAAAACAATAAATTTGATTTGATTATTTTTTAAAAGACAAACAATTTGACAACTTCAAACAAATTGCATTTTAACCTTTAGAGAAATGAAGATTTTGGTCTGAATATCAAACTTGGTATAAAAATCACTTATTTCCTGATTTACCTCATTCTCTCTTCTACTCTCTATAACCATGGGCTGTGTCCTGTACTTTCAGTCTTGGCCATTCATCTAGTTTCTCATTTCACATACTTTATTCTAGAGTGCAGCACAAACAAGTAAAGAGCACCGTCATATACCGAAAAAAATTATGAACACACTGCTAAAAGGGTCAGAATGTCCTGTAAACCCCAAAAAAAATCTGTACATCATTAACTTTTAGCAGCAGTTTTGGAAGGGGCAATACAGGGATACAAAACTAGTCTGTTGAACCTTGGAGAAGGAATGTTTATGTGTCAACACAGGAGTTTATGCAAAACCAATTCAGACATGTTAGTTATATTCCACCAACATACTAAATCAACACACACTACAATGGCCCACATTACTCTCTTAGCCTCATTTAAATGAAACTAATGCTTTTATACCCATCAGCGGAGATCCTGAGAGACTACTTGCAGAAAATCTTATATCTGTACACATTTCCCATGTCAATTTTTCCATTGTCTTTTTCCACATTTCTAATGCACATTGCCAATATAATTGCATTGCTCCATACTGCTCCACCAGTGCTCATGCTGTAGCAGCTCCCAACTCGTCACCAGCAGCAATCTATTGCAGCAACCACACTCAATGTTCCAGCCCCTCACGCCGATGTGAATGGAGATTTCAGTGACTTGCCCGCCCCGCTGTGGGGGAACTTACCACGGTGGAGGGGGTAGGGAGGGGGGGGTGGGGGGGGCTGGAAAATTCCAGCCTACGTTTCTGCTTCCAAATCTGCCATAAGCTTTGTCAAAGTATAATATAAAAATCAAGACGGAACAGGGAACATTAAAACACAGTGGCTGAATTACATCTGCTTATCTTATCCTATTCCAATCATACCCCACCCTCTCATTGCCACAGGAGGTCAGCTAAGAATTGTGCTTAGAAAAAAAGAGATCAACTACCATGTACTTGGCATATCATAGCATATAGATGACATAGTTGTATTGTCGCTGGATCAGTAATCCACAGACCCAGGGTAATGCTCTGGGCACCTGAGTTTGAATCCCATCATGGCAGGTGGTGGAGTTTGAATTCAATTAAAAAGCTGGAATTAAAAGTCTAATGATGACCATGAAACCATTGTCAATTGTCATAAAAACCCATCTGGTTCACTAATGTCCTATAGGGAAGGAAATCTTCAGTCCTTATCTGGTCTGGCCTACATGTGACTCCAGGCCTACAGCAATGTGGTTGACTCTTAAATGCCCTCTAGGGCAAGTAGGGATGGGTAATAAATACTAGCCTGCCCAGTGATGCCCAAATCCCATGAATGAATAAAAAAAATTAAAATACATAGAAAATTTATCTTCTAAAATTAGAACTTTGGGCATATGAGTAACAGGAACAAGAATGGGCTATTCAATCCCTCAAGCCTGTTCTGCCATGGATCTTGGTGGTTTTTATCTTAACTCCTTGGCATTGCATGGGGCAGGATGAGCCAAGTCATTAGACAGAAGAACACGAAGAAACAAAGTGGAGAATTTGAAATATATCCTGTTCAAACTGTAGCTAATGATAGACTGCTACTGACAGCTGTTACAGAGAAGACAGTAATCTTGCCAAACCAAAGAATGTGTACAGCAAAGAGTTTGCATTGGATGAAACATTTGTCCAATAGTCCTCAAATATTGTAAGTGACTACAGCTAGATCTTCACAGATCAAGGAAAACTCTTAATGGTTGGAGGCATAGTGCAGGAAAATGTGATTTAAATCACAAGCCTCTTCTATAGAACACAAGCTCAATTTCAAGCTGGAGAGGGTGATAAAGAAAAAAAGCCCATCAAAGGATGTCTACAAATACACAAAGTGAGCGAGAGAAATATACATACCCAGCTGATGAATGATTAGACAAAACAACATCTTCCTCTAAAACCAGGGCAATGCTTATTTTTCAGTGTAACTGCATCAACAGCATGCTCCCAGTAAGAGCTACAATACTGGGGAGTGCATGTTGAGAAATAGGCACTACAGTGTTGGCGCCATTTTTTCAATCCACATTCCATGCAAGTGATGCTCCTTGTAGGGCACACAGAATCACTGAATCCATCCTTTCACTGCCCAAAGAAGTGTCAGCTTGGATCATTTGGGTAGAACTCTTGCCTGTGGGTCAGACAATTGTGGGAGTAAGTGCTACACCAAGGGCTCAAGTATAAAATCAGGACACTGTATTGATACTGCATGTTGGGCAAGTCACCCTTTACATGAGCCTTAAACCAAGGTCCCACCTACCTGTTCAACTGCTTTTAAAAGATTCCATGACATTATTTGGAGAGCACTGGCCAACACTATTCCTGAAACTAACACCGCACAAAAAATTGATTAAATTATTCACTCATCTCATTTGCTGCCACTCTGCAATTGGTCATCAGGTTTGCTTGCATAAGTAAATGTGCTCCATGAATAATTAATTATTTGTTTGTGAAACACTTTTAAGATGCTGGGAGGATGTGACTGGGTGCTACGTAACTACAAGTTCTGGTAAATTGACTCATAAATGAAATCGGCCATAAACTGCTGCCAAAATAATGCAAGGCTAATGTCTCCCATTAATTATGCACAAATGGTACAGCAGCTTCAGGCAAGGAGCAGATGAGCAACCTTCCTGGCAAACGGAGTTAGATTTATGGCTTGGCGGGCTGCAGACTGAAAACTGCTACAGGACTTTGTGTAGAAACCCAGCAGTTCAGTGCTCTGCCAATGGCCTAACAGAATGAGATACAGGACTGAATCTTGCAGTCAGCAGTGAAGCAGAGACATCCCTCTGCCCCCTCTCACATCACAAGCCCTTGAGGCTTGAGGCCCACCTTCAGCCCAATGGCTACTTAAGTGGTTTTCAGTGATTCCCAATTTTGTGCTTTTAATTGCAGCTCCCCACTCCTGGCAAAACTCCACCTCACTCCACCCAGCCCGGCACCTCAGTACTGCTGACATTGGAAACAGCGCTTGATGGAAGGCAGTTGGGGCACATGATGGGGGGAGATGCTTTTTAGAAGACATTATGGATATTGTAGAGGAACTGCAGATAATATCTTAATTGTTTTTTTGATAACGTTTTGACAAGTTTCTGCATAGACTAAGGTGAGACAAGGGATAAGAGGTGCAGGCCTCTGTTATTTTTATTCATTCCTGGGGTGTGGATGCACTGGAAAGACCAGCTTTTATTGGCCATCCCTAGTTCCCCTCAAGGGAGAGGCGGTGGAGGTGCCTTGAAGTGCTGCAGTTTGTACCGTGAAGGTACATCCATCCTGTTAGGGAGGGAGTTCCAGGATTTTGACCCAGCTACAATGAAGGAGTGGCAATTTATTTCAAAGCCAGGATAGTTTGTGACTTGAAGGAAAAATTACAGGAGGTGGTGTTCCCATGAATCTGCTGCCCTTGTGGTAGGTGTGGTAAGGTGTTGGGCATAGTTCAGTCTTATTAAGATATTCGCAGTCCTAGGTAGTTCAACAGTAAGTATGTATTAACTATGAGATAGAGCAAAGGTCCAAGCTTTTTTTATATTCATTTACACGATGTGGGCATCACTGGCCCATCCTTAACTGCCCTTGAGAAGGTGGTGGGTGAGCTGCCCCCTTGAGCCGCTGCAGTCCATGTGGTGTAGGTACACCCACAGTGCTGTTAGGGAGGGAGTTCCAGGATTTTGACTCAGCGACAGTGAAGGAACGATGATGCATTTCCAAGTCAGGATGGTGAGTGGCTTGGGGAGAAACACACAGCTTTGTCCAACAATACACTGACCCCTGGTGCAGGTCATGTGTTCTCTTACATCACTGTGTAGGAGGTACTGTACTCAGTCCCACGTTAACTCTTTATGTGCCAGACCCTTATACTACACCTCCCCCAAGACTTTATCCAACACTTTTACAAGTTATCCCAGTTTACCCATGTATTACATCATTATTACCACCCCATCTCTCCCCCTTAAGTCTCTGAGTTCATAGTTACAATCAATCTGGAGGCTTATTAACCCTTCCATATCTTATTCTCACTACTGTTGGCAGAGAGGTAAGCTCTATCGCTGCAGGTAAACTTTGTTGAATTGGAGGTTGTCTGGCATCTGGATGTCTGTTCATCCTCTTTTTCAGTTCTTTGGCATTGAATCGCTCTTTGCCACTCTCCAATTGTAGTGATAGATGGTGGTTGGTTTATGCCACTCTTTACGGGGCAGACGAACTCTGGGCTCGTCTCTATAGTGTTTATCTTTCTTCTTCCTTCATGCGGTTCACCATGACCCACAGTGGGATGGAAAATGGCTCTTCCTGTTGTGAGGGTGTGTCTTGGTAGTAAGCTCACCTTTGCGTTTGGCTTTGTGGTGTGCTGTCGTCAATGCATGGCTGCTCCTCAGTTCCAGCATCTATTGTGGCCCTGTCATGCTGGCTGGAGATTGCAGTATCTGCTCTGTGGTCTCTCTCTCCAACTGGTATTGGAGCCAGAGGTTGAGGCTCTTCTCGTTGCTGGTTCCTCTCTTGACTGTCATCTACTCGAGGTGTCATGATAAGCATCTAAGTGGTTGGCTGGTCTGACCAACGAGGGACTTCTGGCACTGGTAACGAAAGTGGACAAACCTGCTCTGCAAAGATAGAATACAATTCAGAGCTGAAGTCCCAGTCGAGAGAATCTTTCTTGTTGGAGCTCTCAGGAACTTGCCGTCCTGTATAATTTATGGCTGTGGTTGCCTTGACATTTCTTGCTGTTTTGAGGAGATTTACAGCAACTCTGGCATCCGTGCTCAACAGAGAAAAGGACTGGTTATGGATGATGTACATCAGCTCGAAGATCTGTTTGCTGCCATACCTTAATGGTTCCAGAATCATGCCTATGACTGGAAGTCAGATTCCTCTGGGCCCATAGAGGGTGTGTCTGTTGTTTGTAGTCTGAAGTCTCTCAGCCACAGTTTTTTGTCCAATGAGACCGTAACACTGGCTCCCATATCCAATTTAAAGTTTGTGAGGTGACCATTAACCGAGATGTCCATATTCCAGGATGAAAATCCATGATCTTTGACCTCACCCAAGAAGCATGGCTGTGTATCCTCTTGGTGTGCCATCTTAACCTCTTGAATCTTCTTGGGATCTTCTGTGCATTTTGATGCTTTGGCTTTGTACAGTTCCCTGAAGTGTCCCATTTGGTTACATTGGAAGCACTGGGCTGAAACTGCTGGACTTTGATCAGCCTGTGGGGGGCGCTTTGCTCCATAGCGCTGGCACGGTGCCTCTACTGGTCAGTTAGGGTATTGCTTCCCTTGGCCTGGAGTGTCCCTGTTTCTGTGCAGATTCACTAGCTGGACCAGTGGGGTTTACTTTGAACCACAGTTTTCTTTCTCCCCTGAATATGGATCTGTGCTGCAAACAGATTTCAGATTGTCTGGTTTTCTCAAGGGTTAGGTCTTCCTTCGCTTGAAGCATGTCTGAGAATGCATCACCCACCACTCCTACAACGATCCCATCCCCGATTAGCTTAGATTTCAGGTCACCATAATCACAACCTTCAGCCATTCTGTACAACTCAATAATGAAAGAGTTGACAGGTTCCCCTGGCTGCTGGGCACATTTATTAAATTTAGCTCTTTCAAGGACTCTGTTACTGCTGAGGTTAAAATAACTGTTGAATGATATTAAAACTTCATCAAATTTTGCAGATGATTTGTTGATTCCTTGTCGAGCTATTATATCATCTGCTATCAGGCCTACGGAATAAAGCAGTGTGTGAACTTGTTCAGCTTCTGCCTTCTTACCCAGACCTTATGTACCTAAGGAATCTCTCTCTCCAAAGTCTCCAATTTTGTGATTGATCTGGGCCTTGGATAAGTCCAAGTGGATCAGGAAGAGAGGATTTCTCATCCATGGTTAAAATGTTTAAATCGCAGGTTCATCTTTAAAGGGGTTTCTGAAAATCCAAGATGGCGCCACTGTACATTTCTTCATAAAGGGTTTTCCGCCCTTGCCGGTTCTGATCAGCTCCCTTAGTGATGGCGTTTGCGATCTCAGCATTTCAATTTTCTCAACAACGGCTGCCTGGATGGGCTGATTAGACTCTTCCCTACTTTAGCACAATTTTCTCAGGTCTTGGAAGCTGGCTTATATCCTGGCTTTTGTTGGGTTTTTAAAGCTGCCTACACCATCATGATTAATTTTCAATTAATTTGTTTGCTTTGTTTGGAGTAAGCTTGGCCACCACATGTTCAAACGCCAGCCCAGGAATCAGTTTTCTCAAACTGCAATTTAAATGGCAATTTCTGACCTCTGCAGTATTCAACTTTTTTTCAGGATTTGTGTTATCCAGGAATTTTGAATTGTTAGCTCACTGCTGCTCGGTCTGCTGACTCTGCACACTCTGGCTAAGGAAACTGCACTTGCACAGGATTCAATGGTGTCTTCTGCTGCAGTAAGGAAATTAATTTCTGCCTTCAGCTTCCAAGCCTGTCATTGAAGTTTTTCTCTGACAATTTCCTTCTGTGCCTTCGCTTCCTGAATTTTCCTTCAGGTCAGAATATTTCTTTGATTTTTTTTCTTCAATTTTCCAGGATTCTAATTTTCTTCTGCAGTCTCCACAAGGTTTTGAGTTGTTCTGTTCGTTGCCACCATGTTGTGAGGTATTGGGCGTAGTTCGGTAGGTCTTACTCAGGTATTCACAGTCTTAGGTAGTTCGACAGTAAGTATTTATTACTTACTTAACTACATACATAGGTACAGCAAAGGTCCATCCTGGGAGCTGGTCTTCATGTTTGTTTCTACACATGGCTCTGTCCACACTACACTGACCCCTGGTACAGGTCATGTGTTCTCTTACATCCCTGTGAGGGTGGTACTGTACTTAGTTCCAGATTAACCCTTTACGTGCCAAACCATTATACTGCGGTAGAGGTCATGGGTTTGGAAGGTATGTCAGAGAAGCCTTGATGAATTGCTGTATTTTATCTTCTGGATGATACACACTGCTGCAATTGAGCGCCAGTGGTAGATGGGACTCCAATCAAGTGAACTGGTTTGTTCTTCTTGAGCGTTGTTGGAGCTGCACTAATCCAGGCAAGTGGAGAGTATTCCATCACACTCCTGACTTATGCCCTGTAGTTGGCGGAAAGACTTTGGGGAGTCAAGAGGTGAGTTACTCGCTGAAGAATATGCCGCTTCTGAGCTGTTTCCTATAGCTACAGTATTTATGTGTCTAGTCCAGTTCATTTGTGCCACCCCCAGGCTGCTGATAGTCAAAGATTTAATGATGGTAATGCAATTGAATGTCAAGGGGAGGTGGTTACACCTTCTCTTATTGGCGATGGTCATTGGCTAGCACTTATGTGTCCATTAGCCGAAACATCAATAACCAGGTTGCAAAGTAATTGGTAGAGGGACTGTAGGAGGGTGGTGAGAAGTGGGGGAAGATTTGAGTATTTGTTTTCACTCAGAGGCTGGTGGGAAGTCTGAAACTCACCACCTGAAAAGTGTAGTAGAAGCAGAGACCTTCATTGAATTAAAAAAAATACTTGGATATACAATGCTTGGAAATGCACTTGAAGTGCCATAATCTACAGTGGTATGGTCCAAGGACTGGAAAATGGGATTAGGGTGGATAGCTCTTTTTCAGCTGGAATGGACATGATGGGCCAAATGGCCTCCTTTTGCATCACAAATCTTTCTATGAATGTTACTTGCCATGCATCAGTCCACATCTGCTATGGTACTGGATGGAAAACTGGCTCTTAAAACAAAGGTTAGTCAGGAATGGGAACTTTCAGACTTAAAGCAAATCATCCAAAGAGTCACACGCGGGGCTGTGCTACTTTTCATTCATGACTTGGACGAAGATACAGTAAACAAATACTCCAAAGTTTGGAGATGATATCAGAGTAGAGGCAGTGCAAATGATGGCAAACAATACGAGCATATTCAGAAGGACTCAAACTTTTCTGGCAAATGGACCATTTAACTGACAAATGCAATCCTCTGTGCCAGGTATGAAATAATTATTGTGGGAGTAAAGACCCAAAAAGGGCCACGTGTGTTAAATGGAACAGCATTACTGGGTGCCGGTCACAAAAGACATCTAAAGCTTATAGCAGATAAATCCATTAAGCTATATTGAGTTCAACAACTTTAGATCATGAACTCTCTCCTCCATCCCCACCCACTTTCCGATCCCCCTTTTTCCAATAATTTATATATATTTTTCTTTTCCCACCTATTTCCATTATTTTTAAATGTATTTCCATCCATTGTTTTATCTCTGCCTTTTAGCCTATTTCGATCCTTTCACCCCACCCCCACTAGGGCTATCTGTACCTTGCTCGTCCTGCTTTCTACCCTTAATGTCACCACTAGCACATTTCTTAGATAATATCACCACCGTCAACACCTCTTTGGCCTTTTGTCCATGACATCTTTTGGTTATCTCCACCTATCATTGGCCCTCTATCCAGCTCTACCTGTCCCACCCCACCCCACACCCCCCCAACCAGCTTATATTTCACCTCTTTTCTATTTTTCCTTAGTTCTGTGGAAGAGTCATACGGACTCGAAACGTTAACTGTATTCCTCTCCACAGATGCTGCCAGACCTGCTGAGCTTTTCCAGGTATTTTTGTTTCTGTGTTGAAGCTGTCAGTCAGCACTTGGCTGTAGTAAAAATGGCAAATGCGGTATTGAATCGCTGCTTAAGACACTGGTCAGATACAAGATATACAGTGTGCAATTCTGGTAGAGGAATACTAGTACCCTCCGAGGTACAAGAGGTACAGCAAAAGCATGAATCTGAATATTTTAAAAAATAGTTATAAGGAGAGCTTAAGGACATTGGGTTTGTTTACATTGGAAATGAGATATTGAAGAAACCAAATTAAAGTTTAAGGGAATTAACAAATAACACACGCTGGGAAGAATGAATTATATCAGAAAAGCCAAATTAAATATTAAGGTATTAGGAATAAGAAGGAAATCAAGTGTAATTTCTTCACCCAAAGTGTAATTGAGTTTTAAAATAAATCATCAAGCAAAGCAATTGAAGCTGACAGCATAAATGGGTTTGAGGGACATTTGGATGTGTTGAGATATATAGTGAGAAAATGTGTTGCAGAGTCAATCTTGCACAAAGTAAGAGTTTGTTAGACCTAATGACCTCCATTCCTAAAGGTTTGTAAACACAGCAGGGGCTGCTCCTATACATTGCTCTGGTTGCAGACCATACAAATACCACTGAAAGGATCCTTCGAAGATAATAATGCCTCCTTTTAATTAATTTGTTCATTTGTATGACATCCATGGACCAGCATCCCTGGCTATATAAAAGCAAACTGTTGTTAAAGCATGAATCAGTACCACTTTTGCTTTCACAACTCTCCTCCTACCCATAAGATTCTGGTTACTTTCCAGAACAGTGTGGTTGATCTGAGGAGTGTTAAAATGATTATAATAAATTTATTGAACATTTGCAGCTTTAATGTAATATTGAAATAATTCCCCATTGATCTCATTAAGGGATATGTTCAGCAATGCCTGCATGTGGCTCATTTCAACCAAATGAAATTTTTACCACTTCCTTCCCTCAATAAACAGGGAAGAAGTCCTTGCTAGTATGTGCTGAAGTAATGGCATTGGGCGAGCTTGCCACAAGCATTCCAAGACTAATATTGAAGAGTTATTAGAAAATGAACTAACTTTGCATCTCATTCTGTAAATTAAATAAAATTTAATGGAACACAGTTGAACTGAACCAGACAAGAAGATCACAATTATTCTATTCTATTAAGTTTGATTATAAACTTCCTACATTCTACATGAACCTATGAAAACTGAATGAACACATTCTTGTTCATTTCAATATTGAGAGATATTAAACTGTCTCTTTTCAATAAAATAATCATGGCTGAAAATATAATACACTACAATGTACTAAACAGTCAGAGCTACAATAAAGTTTGATTTTTGATTAAAGGCACAAATATATATAATGTTAAATGGAGTTTAGTCGCCATGTTGAACTGAAGAGGTAACTGTACTTTTTCATTGTGTTCAAATCCCCATATTTTGTGTATGATCCTAAACGCCTCAACTCTTCAATGAGCAATTTCCTATCTCCAGCACTGTAAATCTCAGCTTTCCAGATTTCTCAAGTAAAGATTTTTGCATAGAATTAGGGTGGCAGAGTTATCATGCTGTAACATTTTCCATAACAGTGCAATGTTTTATGCTAAACAAATCTCATTCAATTTTAATTCTTCCCACCCTTCAAATTCACCTTGCAGAGGTGAGCATAGGACTTGGTAATATAGGAAAAGGAGGAGGAGGCCATATGGTTCCCACCCTCCCCTATCCAATTCCACCAATTATGCTTCCCTAACCTCCAGATTCATATGTTCCTCCTCCCTACATCACTGCTATCAGGAGGCTTGTGGACAACTCTGGCCTTGCATCCTTTGCTTTTCCTTAACTTTGCCCATTTGTTTCCAATATCTGATTATCCAGTCTGAAATCCCTGCTTTCTACTTTATTGTGCACTCCAATCAATATTGTTACTCCCCTTCCTCCTTGCACCGCAGCCTGAATCCCCTCTCCCCAAGTTCCCTGTCCTTTCTATAGATACCATAGCTGCCAATCATGCTCAGCTTGTTCAAGCCTCTATTATATCATATCCTTTAAATTGAATTGGGCTTCTAATTTACTTGTTCTATTTCCTATGCTAGGTGCATTTGTGTATGGAAATAGTTGTCCCCACCCAGGCCATACGGCCCGCTGATGTTTTTAACAGGGATGGAAAAATACATACTAGTTTAAAACTTCCCCAATGTGCTATTTTGCTTTCCAAAAGTATGTTCTATTCATAAAATTTTTAAAGGTACTTTTCATAAAGTACAATACAGATCAGTTTCTTTTCATACAGTATGTGACACTGAGGTTCCTCCCAACACATTACAGTTTATATTTACAATATTCATTTCATATGAAACATACAACCTGAGGGTGTTTTACAAAGGGACCTGCCCCTTGGTTTACTTTGGCAGGAGGGCCTCAGACAGTAGCCTTTCCCCACTCGGTCTTTGTGGTGGCTGCCCCAAGCTTCAGTGAAAACTTCAGCATCTAGTGCTGGACCTTGGAGTGTGCCAGTCTGCAACCCACAGTTGTCAAAAGCTCTTCGCACTGGAAGACCAGCAAGTTTCAGGCAGACCAAAGAGCACCTTTCACCAAGGTGATGGTCCTGCAGCAGCAGCTGATGTTAATCTCGGTGTGTATCCATGCAAACAGCCTGTAGAGCTGAGTCCTTCGTTATGGAACTGCTCAGGATGAACCTTGTCAAAGGCACTGTATCTCTTTCCAGATCTGCTCTGTAAAGGCACATTCAAGCAGGAGATGGACAATGGGCCCTTCCCAACTGTAGCTACCTCAGGGGCAATGTGTGGAGGAAGTGAAGCTCCCGGCACATAGGGAGGACCCATGGACCCATCTTGCCACCAGCCAAGCTACACCTTGATGCTTGTTTGAAAGTTCTGGCGATGAAGCGTTCTGCCAAATCACTTTGACAGTCTTCTCAAGGAACCATCCAACAGAATCTTCCATCTACTTTTCCTGCAGGGTCTCAAGGACATTACTTGCAGACCACCACTCAATGCACTTGTGGTCAAAAGGTGTTTCTCTGCACAAATACTCCATGAGGGACAAATCCTTTCCACGAGGACATGCATGCCTCTTTGGTTTAGATGAAGATCGACCACTGTATAGTTTTTCAAACCCCAGTGTATTTGCACTCTCCCAGCAATCTGAAACCCTCCTTTCATGGCAAATTCCAGTCATACCTCGACAATTCTAATTTTTCTCTCCTTGTCTGGTCCGGCACATGGCACTGGGAATCATTCAGCAATTACTACCTTTGAGGTTCACTTCATATTGCAATTATAACTCCCTGAAATCCCTTTGCAGAACCTTAATACTACTCCTATTTGGGCAATTAAGCAGCCTGCCTGATTGGCACCCCATCCACCAGCACGCAGTGGCAGCAGTTCATACATCTCCAAGATGGACTGCAGTAACTCGCCAAGGCTCCTTCAGAATCACCTTCCAAATCCATGACCTCCACCACTTCGAAGGACAGGGGCAGAAGATGCATGGAAACACCACCACCTGCAAGTTCCCATCAATCCATTCACCATCCTGACTTGGAACTATTTTGCCGTTCCTTTGCTGTTGCCGGATCAAATTCCTGGAACTACCATCCTAACAGCATTGTGGGTGTAACTTGTTATGATCGAGCAAGTGATATGTGCCAGGCAGACCAAATCCACAAGGGAAATTTGGCCACACTATCACAATGGTTTTGCAATTTGCATTTATTACAAGAAAGCTTATGCACTGAATTCAGAAGAATTGAGTCCTCTAACAATTTTAGAGACTTTAAAATGAAGTTAAAACGTTTACTAACAAAAGGAAAAAAAATAAACACACACAAGATTACAGTTACATGGTTATTTGGTCTTAATAGTTCCCAAAATTCTTAATTAAACAGGCTCCCAACTACACACCCCCTTTAAGGCAACAATCCAAAATAGATTTGAAATTATAAAATCAGTCCAGTAAGGTTACCTCAGCACCCACTCAACAGTGGAATTCCAAAGGCTTGTAACACAACTTTAGATAGTGGACACAGCAGACTTCTGCTAAAGTGGCTGGAGGCTTTTCCCCAAGGACTGCTTCACACTGTGTACCTTTCAATCTCCCATGACCACAACCCTTACATAACCGCCCATCCTTTTCTGTATACATTTTCTCTCTTTAAACTGTAAATCCCATTGTTCTACAGGTCTTTGGAAATTTATTTTTCCCATAATATAAAAATATTACATGTTGTCAATATGGCCTCTTTCCTTTTGGAAAAAATAAACATAATAACTTTGCCCTAATTATCCTGTTACTTGTAAACATCCTACCATCTTTTTGAAACCCAAACACCTTTCCACTTATCTTAAAATGCAAATTTCCCTCACACCCTACATGTTGTCCTCATCCATGTTTACTCATTAGCATTTCAAATGCCTTTTTACACCTAACTTCTTTTGATAATTCCAACCTTGCAGTCGATCTGACTCTAATTTATTTAATCAGCCATACAGGCAACCATAAACTCACAATAATATTATGAAAAATATTACAGTTTCGTAACAAACTACACCAAATGGCCTGCAGCGGCTCAAGAAGGCAGCTCACCACCAGCATCTCTAATTGCAACTAGGCATGGGCAATAAATGCTGGCCTAGCCAGTGACATCCACAGCCTGTGAAAAGATAAAATGACAGACCAGAGCCTCTGGATGTTCACTGTCTCATTGCAGATTCTTAGTTTTCATTCCACAGTGTCCTAAACCAAATGCACCTGGGAAGCAACATACTATTCTAGATTATGAATCATGTCTGAAAAAGAAATCAACTACCCCATTGAATATAGAATTCTCCACAATCAATGCTCACTTATTCTTACTACCCAAACTATTACTCCTATGTGTAATAACTCACTCTCCAGTGTATGTAGTCACTCGTGATTACTCTTCTCTGTCACCTTTTTCATCTCAACATTGGTATCTAAAAGAGCTACACCTATTAAACAACTCCATCTCCATAAACGAACACCTCTCTACCACCACCCCTGCCACATCCTGCCTTGTCTGCCAATGGTCACCCTGTCTCCCTTACCCATTTCTCCAGTCCTTAGCAGCCTGTGGACTGACCACTCTCGGGAAAATATGTGCTGTGGCTTAATTTCCAAGGTCACAATGCAGCAAACTTCATAATCTACAAAGCAGTACAAATGAGCCTTCTCGGAATTGTACTGCACTCCGTGCTTAAGGGATTACTGAGATTGTGTGGGGAAAGTGTGAAAAAATAAGCCACATAAAAAAAGTATACTATGTGCCACTGTTTTCAAAGTCCAGGGTATTATTGGAAAACAATTTATCATTTTAACTATGTCACACATAAAATAAAGTTGTATTTAAACCATTACATGCAATTTGACAAGTGTTCAGTGGGATAACTGGCTTATCAAATGTAATCCAAGTGAGAAGGAACCAACTTCTCATCAAATCAGATCTTTCACATTTGGTAGTAACCAGATCTATTCTAGCTTGTCCATTATCATAGAATGATTACATAGGAGGCCATTCAGCCCATCAAGTCTGTGTAAGCTCTCTGAAAGAGCAATCTAGCTAGTCCCACTACTTCTCTGAATAACACTGCAACTTAAGTCTTGTCTTCAGGAAAGTGCTTCCTCCCCTATTCTGAAAGTTACTTAATTCCCCAACACCATTTCCGGCTCAAATTTGTGGGCACACTAATGCCATTTTTGGACTATTTCGTTAGGAGGTGAACATGAATGGTGGAGGTTCACATGAGCGCTCCCAATTTTCCTTCACCCCTCGTAAAATTCACCTTGTAATGCAAGGGTCAGGCACATGCAAGGTTAATGTGGGACTGATTACAGTACCGCCCACACACTGATGTCAGGCGGCACATGACCTAGACCTGGGGTCAGTGTGGTGTTGAACAGGGATGTGTTAAGGTCTAGGCATGGGCCTGGATTTTACCCTTGATGGGCGCCCGCGATTGGCAGGCCCGGGAGCAGTTGGGAAATGGACCAGCGATCGCGATTGGCTCCCAATCGCAATTTCACACTGGCAGCCTGATTAACAGCCAACCAGTGTAGAATGTGCGCTGAAAAGCTCAGCGCTGCTGGGGTGGTGGGCAGGAAGAGGGCGGGCGATGACGTTTCCGTGGGCGCGGGTGAGCGCTGTGAGAAAGCTCCCTGAAGGTAGACGGCTGCGTCAGGGAGCTGCAGACCTGGAAATCATCAAATAACATTTTAATAACAGGAAAAAAAAAACGTCCATGCATCACAATCAGGCACCTGAAAATATACCTGATAAAAATGCTGTCCGCAGATTTGTGCTTTTTTTTAATTTCACAATGGAAATTTCATCCCGCCCTTGGATGAGGTTTGATGAAAAATGCAAAGGCCGCCTGGTCAATTCGCCCATCTGCCAACTGTAATGTTGGACGGGCCACAAAAAATCGGGGTTAATTGCCCCCTTAATTATCATCGGGCGAGTGCGCGATGACATCGGGGCGCTGGTCCAACATCTTCTCGAGCGATTTTACGCCCGATCGGGTCGGGTGCATGCCTGCCCATGGGATGTAAAATTCTGTCCATGGAAATAGCTCCTTGCCTGCCCCCTTTACTGTATATATGTATAGAGTTACACATGGTTAATAAAGACTCGCTGCTAACATACAGAAGACTACGAAGACTTCCTTAGCAGACATTTTCTGTAACCAACACCATCCCAACATGGTGTCAGCTCGGGACCAAAAACCTTCAACCTCACAAAAATGCTCAGGAAAAGAAAAGCTTCAACAGAAATCCTGACCTAAAAAAGAAGTTCCAAATTGAAGCTACGGACGCTGAGAAAATTTGCCAGGAAATGCTCCAGAGAAAAGGGCCTGGAAGCTGAAGGCACAGATTTTACTGCAGCAGAAAACTCAGTAGAATCTCCCTTGGAAGTCCAGTTTCAGCAAGGCAGAGTCCAGAGCCTGGCAAGGGTGAGCTAAATCTTTTCAAGTTCCAGGCTACAGGCAGCTCTGAGGATCCTTTTATTAATCCAGAGTCAGAAACGCTGTTTGAACAAAACCCATCACTAAACCTGATTCCCAACTCCAAGCCTCAACACAAGGCGTCCGGGTTCAAGAAAGGGAACAAAAATGGTTAATTAAATTAATCAGCCTCTCGGGAACATCCCACCCGTCCGATTCATGAAACAGCAAGGCTGCGTTGAATTTAAATGCCCCGCTACACGCATCAGTAAATCACTGAACAAAATATATTAGCAGATGGCTGGCCCATGCAGCCATTGTAATAAAAAATTTCTTCCAGAAGCACGTGGCCACTATTTCGCAGAGCCTGCCAAAACCGGCAAGCACAGGAAATCCTTTGTACGGCAGTGAATGGCGATACCATCTTGAAAGCCTGTGAGCTCTTAAAGCTCTACCCACATTTTAAACATCTTTTACATGGATCACAATTCCACACTTCCAACTCCACTTGGACTCACCCAAGGCCCAGAAGAGTCATAAAATTGGGGTCCTTGGAGGAAAAGAATTTTTAAGTTACAGCATCACTTTTGGTTTAAATAAAAAGTCAGGAGAAGAGAAAGTAAACACACTTCTTTACTCAACAGGGCCAACTGCAGATGACATAATTGCATGACAGGATAGCAATGAGTCAAGCGCCAAATTTGATGAGCTTTTAAAATCCTTTGACATTTATTTCAACTTGTGATCCAACAAAATAGAGAGAGCTAAATTCAGTCAGGGAGTCCAACTGACGGGGGAACTTGTCGATTCCTTCATAAATGTTCTCTGCAGGATGGCACAGAGGTGTGAATATGGAGATTTAAAGTCTGAACTCATCACAGACAGAATAGTGATGGGTGTTGCAGATGATTCGCTCTCTGACCTCCTACGAGTTAAAGATAATCTAACCCTAGACAAGGCAATCCAGCTAGTTAAACTGTCTGTGCTACACAAGCAACATAGGACAATACTAAGGGGACAGAATACAATACGAGGCAGAAACCAAACTTCAGTGCAGCTTATCAAGTCACAAACACACAGGGACAATCCAAGTCAGGGAAAGCAATTCTTGAACCACCCAGCAGAGGGGCCTTGCCAGTGCTGAGGTGTGAAGTGCCCTCACAGGAGTTATCGGTGTCCGGTGAGTACAGCCCAATGCTTCTACTGCAACAGACAGGGACACTTCTGTAAACTGTGCAGCACCGCACAGATAACCCAAAGGTAATGCACAAGGTCAAGAACAAAAACCTAGAAGACACACGGCCATGCTTTTTGGGTGAGATCAAAGATGGTGGTTCTTCATTTTGGAATGTTAAAATCCTGGTAAATGGTTATCTATCAAATTTTAAATTAGATTCAGGTGCCAGCTGACAGTCCTGCCAGACAAGGAACTATGGTTCAAAGAGGTAGGCGGTGGCCTAGTGCAATTGTCACTGGACTGGCATTCCAGAAACCCAGGGTAATTCTCTGGGGACCTGGGTTCGAATCCCACTGGAGCAGATGGTGAAATTTGAATCCATTAAAAATCTGGAGTTAAAAGTCTGATGGTGACCATGAAACAATTGTCAATTGTTGTAAAAACCCATCTGGTTTACTAATGTCCTTTAGGGAAAGAAATCTGTTGTCCTTACTTGGTCTAGCCTACATGTGATTCCAGACCAGCAGCAATTTGGTTAACTCTTAAAATGCCCTCTGAACAAGGGATGGGAAATAAATGCTAGCTACCCAGCAATGCCTACATCTCATGGATGAATTTTAAAAAAAGACATCTGGCTTTGAACAACAGATACCACTCTGCGGAGCAGTGGGAGCCTGATTCCTGGTCATCGGCAAGACCCAGAGGCACTGAAGGATGGCAACAAACAGATCTTTGAGCTGATGTACGTCATCCATAACCAATTTTTCTCTTTCCTGAACAGGGATGCCTACATCACCTTGGATCTCCTCCAGATGGTGGAGTATGTCAAGACTGCCAATGTCATCAGCCAAACAGAACAGCGCCTTTCTGAGTACTTGAATACTAAAGAGTGTTCGGACTCAGATTTCATCTTCGACCTCTCTTTTCTCTTCATGGAGTAGAATTGTCCATTATCATTCCAGGTCCCAGAGAGTCCCCTGTGGTCAGACCAACCTACTGCCCATGAGATTACCATGGCACCTCCACTGGAAGCAGTACCAGAGAATGATCCACAGTCTAAGAAGCTCCTACCTCCACTATAATGACACTTCAACCACTGTTCACACACTGCAACTTCAGGCCAACATGCCACAACCACAAGGGATTCTGCAACGAAATAGCAGTTTCTCACCATCAACAACAAAAAGCAGAGGTGAGCATTACCACTCAGTCTTCTTCTCACCACAGGAATGCACTTTCTCAGCCTCAGAGGACTTCCAGATGGCCCACATAGAGAAAGAAGCAAAGTCAGTGCCAAAGAAACGAATAGCATGTTCATCCACCCTGCAAGTAATGATCGAGAGTAAAAGCAACTGTGGAGCAACGCAACAGCCAAACTGACCAGGCATGGTTCAACATTAAGCAAGAGAAGTCAAGAATGAAAGCATACCCAAATGCCAGGCCAACCTCCAGGCCAAAACCAAGAACCAGAACCAAGAGAGCCCACCACTCCTCTCCCAGAACAGTGAATGAGGTGTGGAAGGGTTATAAGGCCTCTAGACCACCTGAACCTCTAACTTCAAGAACTGGAAGAGGGGAGATGGGGTAGTGGGAATGTTGTAATAATGCTGATGCAGTAATAGCAATAATGTTGGAACAACATTAAGGCAGTAACTACAAGGTCAATGCATTAGATTAATAACAATATAAGACATGAAGTAAACTAGTGTAAATACATATCCATGAGTTAAAAACTTGGGGGGAGGTGTAGTATAAAGCAGCTGCAACAACACTTGAGAACTCAACACCATCCAGGACAAAGCAGCCCAGTTGATTAGCATCCCATCCACCACCTTAAACATTCACTCCCTCCACCCCCGATGCAGATACAGGGTTAATCTGGGACTGAGCACAGTACCACCCACAGTGATGTAAGAGGGCACACGACTCAGACCTAGGGTCAGTAGTTTTGGCGAGAGATGTGTTAAGACCTAGGATGAAGATAGCTCCTTCCCTGTACCCTTTACTTTATATTTGTATACAATTACAAGTAGTTAACAAAGACCTGCTGTTAACATACAGAAGACTATGAGGATTTCTTTAACAGACATGGTCTGTACCCAACACCATCCCAACACACCTCACCTCTAATCAGTGTCTCCCAAAAGGTTTTTGGTATATAGTCTTTCATGGATGTGGGTGCCGCTGGCTAGGCCAGCATTTATTACCCATCCCTTCTTGCCATTGAGGAGGTGTTGATGATCTGCCCTCTTTAATCACAGCAATCTATGTGGTGTAGGAACACCCACGGTGCTGTTAGGAAGCGAGTTCCAGAATTTTGACCCAGCTACAGTGAAGGAATGGCGATGTAGCTCCAAGTCAGGGTGTTGTGTGGTTTAGCGGGGAACTTGCAGGTGGTGGTGTTCCCATGCATCTGCTGCCCTTGTCTTTCTACATGGTTGAGGTAGAGGGTTTGGAAGGTGCTGTTGAAAGAGCTTTGGTGAGTTGCTACAGGGCATCTTGTAGATGATACACACTGCTGCCACTGTCCGCTGTTGCCGAAAGGAATGAATGCTTAAGTGGTGGATGGGATGCCAATAAAGTGAACTGTTTTGTCCTGGATGGTGCCGAGCTTCTCAGGTATTGTGGGAGCTGTAGTCATCCAGACAAGTGGGGAGTATTCCATCACACTCCTGACTTGTGCATTGTAGATGGTGGACAGGCTTTGAAGTATCAGGAGGTGAGTTATTTGCTGCAGAATTCCCAGCCTCAGACCTGGCAATCAAAGTTTATCAGGTAGAGAATTACCATGGTGACTATACATCCCATCACCATGTGGACCAACAGGATCACCAATAGATTTTCCTTTGTTGAAGCAAGATGAATGGCAGTTTTGTTTCTCATCGACAATAAATGGACATTAATGACAAAACCCCATGCTGATAAAGTGTGAATCAGTGAGAGCCACAAAAGGAAGCACAAATTTCTATTTATAACCCACTATATCATAAACATTTCTGCTTCTCATTTCACTGGATGAAAAATTATATGTAACAAAACACCTTGTACTGAAACAACTGGTATGGTGAGCAATGCTAATGAAAATTATTAGTGGTGAGCAAAGCAAAACCCTAGAGATAAATTACACCTATTAAAAGTTGCATGTATTCCAGACAAATTTCCCTGCAGTATGATTTCCATTCCAATTAGGAACATGATGACTGCTCACTATGTTACAATTGGAAACCTTTAGATAGCTCATTTCATTTGGTCACTCACTAATTGCATGGCATAAGCTTGATTTCGTTAGTACTGACTCCCTGAGAATTTACAGTACAAGGGCACAGAGCAGTAAATGCTGAAAAAAGAAGAAAGGATTTTAGCGGTGAGCACTGACCCTGTTGATCAATCTTTTCAGCTTAGCTATCAAGTAATCCGTGCAAAAAGATATTTTACAAATAGCTTTTGAATTAGTGACAGGTTGAAAGCGGAATAGAAATAGTTTTCAAAATCACTCTCAACTATTCATCGACCAAAGTCTATAAATAGCCCAGTGAAATATCTCCCAAGTCAGAGGTCTGCTATAAGATTTATTTTTGTCATTCAATCAATTCAACTTAGATCTAATGTGCCATTCAAAGGATAGCGACTGGATAGGGACAGTACAAGAGATGTAAATAAATCCAATTTGAAGAATGTAGTGAAATAAAAGGGACCTTAAACCCAATGTAGGAGTAGATTAATTATTTTCTACTAAATAAGGCAGACCTGCTGGTGAGATTACAATCATTTCCAAATTAAGGTCAAAGTTTAATGACTAGTCAGTATAATTACTAGTTAAAAAAATACATTGTACAGTCAAAACTATTATCTGGTATACATTGCTGACCCCTCAGTTATTATATGGATGCTGAGGTAAAATGGTCCACTAAACTTGAAAAGAGCAAATGTATACAAAGAATATAAATTCATCAAACCTATACAATGTCAGTTTCTAATATTCCACTAATTTGAATTAGAGATCAACCATATGACTCTAAAGCTTAAAAAAAGGCCTACTGATACGGAGAGACATTTGACAATGTTACTAATAATTCACTAACGCAACAGGCTCTCGTTGTGCAAGACCTGTTACTTTAGGTTGACTTATCTACTTATTAGGGTGCAGATTAAAGAATTACATTTACGCTGGACAAATTAAACATTAGTGGATTGAGGAAAGAATGCAGGGTATCTGATAACTGCAGTTACTATCAGGACAAATGGTGCCTGCATTTGAATTACTGGCTACAATTTAGTACAGCACACTGTCTATGCAAAATCCCTGCATCAATTCCACATCAGAAGATGGGAGAACAGGGCAGCCATGGAAAGTAATAAAATAATCACAAGCACAAAAGTTTCTAGCTGAAAATTAATTGCTATTTCGAGAAATTTGTAGACAAAAGATTGCCTCATTGGAAGTAGAAAAGTGGCTCAGTAGTTGTGGGAATTGTTTTAGAAAGTGTGAGGGACCAAGACCTCACTCTGCATATTTTTTTAAAATAAAATATATAGAGATATGCTCATTGCTATCTCTAAAAATTTCAAACTGGACAAAGATCTAAAATGGCTGAATCTATGTCTGTCTGTGACCCTGAACAAAAGAGGCTACCTGGCAGTGTCAGGAAAACTTGCACATCATTATCCCTGAAGAGCCACTAATGACTGTGTGTGGCTGCATAGACCAAATTCAAAGAGAGCCATACCAAAGCCACCCACATTTCATAAGCTGAGCTAGCCAACAGGAGTGCTCATCTGCCAAGACAAAGGGCCCTGCAACCTTCTTTACAATTACCTATGGTTGAGGAATTTAACAATCTTGTGGACTCAGATGAGAGATATATGTCCTTTGTCAAAGACAGTGTGGAGAGGTGGGAGTCATGTGGCATGGGCTTCTGGCTTGTGGAATCAGTAATGTTGCCTTGCTGGACTGCAAAGTCTCAGTCTGCTTTCTTATCATCTGACTAGCAGTCTCACAGACAAAGAGCTCTGGCCCAGTTTGGACACCTGACCCTATCTACACTGCTTCTGCTGGATATTCTGTGCTATCACCTATAAGACTGACGCTCTCTGTGTGCCTTTCTTGTTGTGTGAAGTGAATTCTATAACATCAGCTTCCAACACACCAACCTCTGTGAAGAAATACCTCATTGGACTTGGTTTCTGGACTCTGGAACCCAGGTCAAGCAATATTTATATTCTCTGTGGTCTTTTCTTTTCTCCATCCTTCTGTTTACTGTCTGAGTGTGGAGGTGACATTGTGACCCTCCTCCTACATTTTGATTGTGTGCAAATAAACTAACCCTTTGAGTTCATCCTATCTCGAGTTTGCTGTGGAGTTATTACTAGAAAATTGGGTCTCACAAAAACCAAGGGGTTGGAAATTACGTCACCACTTATAAAGAGGGAAGTAAATCAAAACACCTTTCTATTTAAGGACAGGTGATGAGAGGAGAAATTAGTGCTGTTTAAATTAAGCCCCTCTCTGTAACAAAAGATTCTTCCCACCCCTCTTCTGTAATTGTGTAATTGGATTAATTTGTTTGGTTGTCTGGGCTGAGACAGCAGATTGCAGTTGACTCCCAGAATAACCACAGTCAATACATTCTTTAACCAGCTGCCAGAAGTCACCAGACTCTTTCTCCCTCTGGTACCTCAGAACAGGAACTGAGTACTATGGGATATGAATCTTTGGCAGACCACCTCTGACATCAAATTCTAGAAATACCACCTTTCCAAAGCAGAAAAATATAACCAAAAGAATTTTGTTGTAGTGGAAAATTCTAGGTTGAAAGGAACTTGCTCCATCTTTCTAAAATTGTAACTTTAGCCCTTGGAGAAATGCAACCATGAATTTTGCTGAGCCCATCCAAATAAGGTATTTTTTAATAAACATGATGGTGAATACCCAGCCAAACAGCAATTCAATGCACAGCTCAATCTGTTCTTACTCCCTAGAAGTCTTGGGTTGTCATAAATCCTTTTTTAACATTTGATACAAAATATACCAGTAAATTAAAAATGCAAGATGATTGTGCATAAATTAAAGGGTTACCTTCCAAAAAAATTCAACATTTATTTAATATTTCATTTGGTGCAAAAAGCAATTAATGGCCTCATACTGCAACAATGGGAAAAGGAAGACAAGATGGATCCACTGATCAGAAGGATAATTTGGTTTGTCTCAGAATGAAAGAGCATTGTTAATAACCACCATGATTTGACTTGCAAATAAGATTCAAAGGACTGCATCAGAAAAAAGTTACAGTTGTTAAGTTTTATGGTGAAGGGACTAGAATATTTAACAGTTTAATGTACAAATACACCTCCACCAAGAATCTGATATTGTAAGTAAATTTTAAAAGAATTACAGGTGTACTAAACCAATCCTGCCAAGAAGCAGATTCTCCACAAGAGTGTCAAACAAATGTCGTAATTTTATGATTTCAGTTCAAAGTCTTAGACTCAGCTATAGTGATAAGTTGTTGGGTCCAATCTCTTCTTGTTTAAAACTAATTGTGGCAAATACACAACTCTAGAAATTAAATATGTCAAATTAGCTCCAGTTTCAAGAAACTCATCATCAGCCACAGTTTTAAAGTGATCTGCAAAAGAAGCAAATGTGAGGTGAAAAGAAACTTTTTCACACAGCGAGTAGTCAGGAATTGGAATGACTGCCTGGAAGTGTGGTGGAGGCAGGTTCAATTGAGGCAGTCAAGAGGGCATTGGGTGATTATTTAAATAGGAACAATGTGCAGGGTTACAGGGAAAAGGCAGGAGATTGGCACTAAGTTAAAATGCTCAGAGAGCCGGTGCAGACGTGATGGGCCGAATGGCCTCCTTCCACACCGTAACAATTCTGTGATTCTGTGAAGACAAATTGCATGCCAAAACTAACTTGGAGGGAGTGCAATTAAACAGTTGGAGGATCTGCAGTCACACATCTTGCCCTTCTGGCTGCCTGCCCATTGAGTAACAAGACAACAATCTAAATGTGTTTTTGTATGCACACTTGAGCTGACACACACAGTGCCATGCACCTGCACATTAGGAGACTATATTAATCCTGGAGCCAAGATTGAATAAATGTGAAGTCACAGCATGCCTTACAAAAAACGTGTGGGACTTAAGGGACATTTTTTGGCCTGTTTAACCCCAGTGCATGGGTCTTCTCCATAAAAGAGGTTGCTACCATTTCATTTACTGAGTTATTTTTCACAAGTTTTCTCCTAAACTAACGAACACTGACAGCAATTATTCCTGAGGAGATAAACTAGGCCAAACAACAAAAACAATTAATTCAAGTTCGAAACATGGATTGAGGCAGAGTCTCAGGTTTAATGTGTCATTTTAGCCAGAGCTTGATGAGAGCAGTGATGACAATTTAAAATCTGTATTATACTTCAATATTATCACACAAATATTTTCATCTACGTTTACGTAATGATTATTTTAAGGAAACTTTTAAAAACATGACCCAATAGTTTACTTGGATGCCAGGTAAATGATGGAATGACCATTCGTTGTACCGTTTAAGTTGGACTGAAAATATGCAACATCCAATGGTCAGCAGGTCTCTGAATGTCATGATCTATAATTAACATTAAACATGGAGGATGTATATCCTGTAAAGAGTAACCATCTCCTGTTCCAACTTTATTCCCTCTATATTCCAACTTAAATTCCCACCCTTCATATTTGAGCCCTTTCATGATTCAAAAATTCACTCTACCTCAGAGCTGTCCTATCCCATTGTCCCATTTCAGCCTTTGCCTCACCTGCCACTTTTTCTTCCTTTCTGTTGTCAAACGTCACAAGCTTCAACAACTCTGATACCAACACTCCTCTGGAGCCTTCTTCCTCTTCACTCTCCTCTGACTCCCCAACCCTCCTTCCAATCTCACCTTTCATTAAGTTTACACTGTCCCCTCTAACCCCAAATGATCAGTTCTCAGCAAAAGCCCCAACTTCATCCTCTTATGCCCCTACCTCAATGAATTTAGAGTTCTTCATGATGCTAGATTCTTCTCATCTTTGTATTCACTTCTTGGCCAAGAGTTTTCCCTCCCCACAGTAGATCCTTTCTCTCATGTGTATAATTCTCATTCCATCTGGGCATTTCCCTTTGGTCTCTTGCCATCTTGATTGTCAGTGTTACACCAGCAATCCAGAATGAAACAATCCCCAATTTTGCTCCTCCCCTCACTTAAAGTGACCTTCTGAAGTTGCAGCACTCCATTCTCTCAGGTCTAACCATGGCATTATCTTTACACCTGTTGGCAAGGTTGGCACTGTTGTTGTTAGATGAACAGGCTTCCACCTTGCAGAGGCTGAATGCCAACCTTCCGTCACCATAGACGGGATTTTCCACACCTGCCCACCACCACAATCTTCTGGTCCCACCGCAAGTCAATGGACCCCTGGCTGGGGTGCAGCCTCGCCTACAGCAGGTCCCACCTGGGATGGGGCTTGTGGACCGTGACTCCACCACTGAACATCAAGCTGTCATTTCCCAGGCCATCACTGACTGATATCAACTACTCTGGTGACCTCTCTTTCCCGTCTCCAGCCTTGAACCTAATAATTCCCCGAATCATACAACCTGCTCCTACTGCTGTCTCAAGATCTACAAAGAGGACCACCCTGATAGAAAACCAAGCTGCAATGATGGGTCTATTTCTTCCTAGCATAACCATTTCCTCTCTCATCCTGTCTCTTCTGACTTATCCGACTCTTCCAATGCTCTCTGCCACTTTCTGTTTCCAATTTTCTGGCCTTAACCACCTCCTTTTCGCTATGGGAATCTAACCTCTCCATTCCCCACCTGGGACAGCCTGTAGGCCTTTTGTTTCTTCCTTGAGGGGAGAGTCAACCAGTCCCCTTCAAGCACCAACCTCCTCCATCTGGCTAAATATGTTTTTACTTTGAACAACTTCACCTTTGACTCCACTAATTGTCTTGAAATTTTAAAATGTTGCTATTGGAATTCCTATGGATCCTAGCAACCTTTTCATTTGGTAGGTGTAATATTCCTTGTTCAAGTCTTACTCAAGACCCCTCCTTCATATCTTTTTCAAAAACATTGTCAGATTTATCAAGGCAGCTTTATGCATTCACCCCAAATTAGAAATGTCATCAACTCTGCTTCCAATTTCCACCCCTCCTTTTCCTTCACATGGTCAATCTCCAATTTGTCCCTTCCCCAGCTTCCCTATTCTTATTTCTAGGGATAAGCTATCAGCCAATGTTTATTATAAGTCCACGAGAATGTTTATGAGAATGGTCCCAGGGATGAGACATTTCAGTTATGAAAGATTGGAGAAGTTGGGATTGTTTTCCTTGGAGAGGAGAAGGCTAAGAGGAGACTTGATGGAAGCTTTCAAAATCATGAGGGGCCTGGACAGAACAGATAGGAAGAAATTGTTGCTCGTAAACACAGCGAGAACCAGAGGGCACAGTTTTAAAGTGATTTGCAAAAGAAGCAAATGCGAGGTGAGAAGAAACTTTTTCACAGAGCGAGTAGTTAGGGTTTGGAATGACTGCCTGGAAGTGTGGTGGAGGGGGCGGGTTCAAATGAGGCAATCAAAAGGGCATTGGATGAGTATTTAAATAGAAACAATGTGCAGGGTTACGGGGAAAAGGCAGGAGACTGGCACTAAGCTAAAATACTCAGACAGCCAGTGTACACACGATGAGCCAAATGGCCTCCTTCTGCACATTACAATTCTGTGAACCCACAGCTACCTTAACTCTACCCTCACTACCCTGTAAGGCCTCAATTCCATTCTCCCAGTTTCTTTACATCTGTTGCATCAGCCTGACCATACCACCTTCCAGTCATGTGCTTCAGATACATCTTCCTTCTCCTCAAGCAAGGATTCCCCTCTACCATATCCGTCATTTCCCACAACCAAAAATTCCCATCTACTGCGTCCATCCCATTTCCCACAGTCCTGCACTCACTGCTCCCCCTCCCAGAACCATGATAGGATTCCCCTTGTCCTTACCTTCCACCCCATCTGCCTTTCCACCCAATGTATGACCATCCACGTACAATGTGATGCCAATAACACATCATCTCCCCTTTCCTTCTAGCATCCTGAAGGCAATATTTTCTCTGCTTCACCCTGAGGAACCAATCAAATCACCCCAACACCCACTCCCCTTCCCAGGAAACATTTGCCTGCCCTTTCACCTCCTCCCTTCCCACCATCCCACGCACTTCTTCCATGTGAAACAATGGCACATCCTTCAATTTACTGTATTGTATCCACCACTGATGATGCAATCTCCTCTACATTGGGGAGACCAAAAACAGGTGCTGAACCTTCCATTCAATCTGCAGGCATGACCCTGAGCTTCTGGTCTAACAGGATGGTGGGTGTACCTACACCACAGGGACTGCTGTGGCTCAAGAAGACAGCTCACCACCACCTTCTCAAGGGCAACTAGGGATGGGTATTAATGGCCTAGCCAGTGAAGCCCACATTTCATGAATGAATAAAAAAAAGTCACTTGTTATTTTAATTCCTCCTAAACTGTTTCAATGAAGGTGAACTGAAGCTTGAGGAATATCACCTCATCTTTCAGTTGAACACTCGACAGTCTTCCAAACTCAACATTTAGTTGAACAATTTCAGATCATAACCAACTGCTCCCATTTTTCCCAGGCAGCATTACACTGCCAGTAGTTGCCCTGTTGCCATCTACGCCTCTACTAGACCCATCTTTTATTTCCTCATCCCATTACCATCTCCTTTTGCCTTGCACCCTCGTCCTTTCGTTATTTAATCACTCCTGCCTTCCATTCTTTACAGTGTGTGTGGCGGTGAGCCAGAAATGGGCTCAGCATTATCACAATTCTTCCCCCATGATCATGTCCACACTGACCATCAATATTCCAGTACGAATAACGACCACTTGGATCAAAGGCGAACTCAAGAGCCACAAGAAAGAAACCTCTTCAGGAGAAGCGAAAAGTGGCAACAAACAATGCGACACCAATGAAAGTATAGCGTGCAGTGACGTGCCCGTCAATTGTCCCGACATATATTTCAGGCCAGGTCGGAAATTGTAAATGCCACTTTTTTCTAACTGAGCGGTAAGTATGTGCGTCAAAGCCGCTGCTGGAGCGGATAACATAGTACACGGGAGTCAGGAGCAATTAGCTGCACACACTGTCAACAGAGCTGTGGATATTAGTGAATGTGCTGTCAACGGCAATCGCAATAGCATCTCAGAAACCAGTGAGGTAAATCGTTCTGCTGCTTTCTCACAGGTTCAGTATTTGCTAAGTAGATGTGGTTAGCACCGCCTCATTTTCTCACTGGGGTTTACTGATGGCATGTGACGTGAAACTACCAGAACCTGGTGAAGAATGGATGAGAGACAAATCAGAGAGAGAGAGAGATTACAGATACAGACTGCCTTCCCACACACTTGCTGCAAACACGTTATTTTAGTTCAGTAACAAACATTCGAGACTGTTTGCAACACAAATTACCCACACACGCGAACGTGTCAGTCGGTCTGCCCTGCAACACAGCCGGCTTGTCCCTAATTGACAATAAATTCAGGAAAGAGGGGAAAGAGAGGGGAATAAATCGAAGGAACGTTAAGCAACAAGTATTTACCAGTTCGTACATTATTCACAGGTGCTTCATTGATGCAATGTAGAAGGAGATTTTAAAAAGAACTGGGTTAAATAATAAGAAATAGGTGGGTTTTTAAAAAAAAAATAACTGGGGGAAAGAATAGGGAATGATGAGATTAAACCAAAAAGGGTTGCTGGAGGAGATGTTTCAGATGAGGACACGGGAACGATGGGGAAAGGTATATAACGGCAGGTCCCTGCATCTTTGAATGAAGGACGAGTCCGCCTATAGGTAGAGCAGCTGAGTATCACTTTGCCAGCAGCGCTTAACCCAATTCGCAAATATTCCGCGCATCGGTGCTACCTTTCCGTAGAACTGAATTGTGGAACCAATGAACGCATCCCCTAAACATAGCTGAGGAGTTGGGCTACTTTGACCGGCTGCCTGCATCACATTAAAACAAACGCTCTGCCGTCTCGCATTGCAATACTTTCCTACTTTTCAAAAGTGCTGGGGCGCAAGATCGAAAAGATGGAAAACCATAATCTCTGGACACAGCACACAGCCAGCCGGTAAAGATGTAAAGGAATCGGTGCCACTCGCCTGTCGCTGGTGCCTTGGCCATTTCTCAGCGGGTGTATCGCAGACTCTCCTCCCTGGCTCTCGCAGTCCCTCTTCCAGCCCGACTTACAGCGGCTGGTTGGTGGTGTTTGATCCCCCTGGCTGGGGAGAGATTTTCATTGCGATTTGTGTTAAGGGTGACGTTACATCGCCTCCAGTGGCGCTGCCCAGGAACTGTTCATCTTTCCAGCCTGCCAATCGCAGTCTGTTAGCTGTCGGTTGTCTGTTGCTGTTCCATGATCTGTCCATCCCCAGCTGGAGACCACAACAACAAACTGCATTGGTGTAGAGTTTTTTTTTAAACAACGTAGAGAAACGCCCCAGGGGGGTTATCACAAGGAGCATTGAGGAGGCAGAAAAAAGGACAGCGACCAAACCCTGGGTCAAATAGGTCGATTTTGAAAGGAGCATCTCAGAGGAGAGATGGATGGAGAAGCAGAGGTTTAGTCGGAGTGCCAACCCTCCAGGAATTGAAGATTAATCTCCAGGGCACAGTTGTGCGGAACCCTGGACACAAATCATAGGGATATTAAAAAAAACATTATTTTTTAATTTTCTTTGAACATTTCTCATTACCAGATATAAAAAATGTTGAAAATGGTGGGGGGGTGGTGGGGAAGGCCACTTGCCTGACAGTCAAGTATCATCCAATTGGGTAATGAGTCTTTTTACTTTCTAATTTGTGTGTGAATGATGGATGTGTTGGCCAATTAATGCTGGAGTGTGGGGGGAACTCATGATGGAACCTCCAGGAATACATTTCATCACAGTTAGCAACCTTAAGGTTTAGGGAGAGAGTTCCAGATCTTAGGGCCTAGATAGCTGAAGGCACCACCACAACCATTGGTAGAACAATTAAAATCAGGGGTGTGCAAGAGGCCAGAATTAGAGATGCGCAGAGATTTCAGTGGGTTGTAGGGCTGGAGAAATCTTCAGACATGGGTAGGGTTGTCGACCAGGTCAGACCACAGAGAAACTTGAAGGCAAGAATGGGGAAAAGGCACTCAGGTTTCCATTATATTTGCATGGACATGATCCTGAGATATTCGACCCTTCACGGTTACTATATTGCCTGAATGGACATCCTATTTAATTAGATCTGGCAGAGCTCTGAAGAAGGGTCATACAGACTCAAATGGGAAGAAATTTCCCCCCACAGTGGGGGGAGTGCAGGAGCGGGCGCAGGCAGGCACTCCTCCGATTGGCACCCCTAATCGGGGGCGTGCTGCCATCTTACTTGGGTGGGCCAATTAAGGCCTGCCCATTGTAACGTCCGCCAGGAAGCGCTATGCACTCCCTGTGTGGGCAGGGGGTAATTCCCTGAGCCAAGAGCGTGTTCTTTAGCGCATGTGCCCAAAAGAGCACACAAACCTCCCTGAGGCTAAGTGCTGCCTCAGGGAGATCGGTGCCAAATTCAAAAATGGTCAATGCACAAAAATAAAATTTCCCTGACCTGTCCCCTCATGTGACACTGTCACATGGGTTGGGACAGTGTCCATAACTTTTAATGAAACTTTTATTAAACATTTAAATATCCTCATGAAACATCATCCCACCCATGGATGAGGTTTGATGTTTTTTCTGAAGCCCGCCTGGGATCCCGGCCTACCCACCAATGTTAAGGTTAGACAGGCAGGTCCATTGACTAGTTCAATTCGTTTTTAAATGGCCCCAGTAGGCCATCGACAGGTTGGTGGGCACACAGCTTATTCGGCTGCACCCCCGCCGACCTGAAAATTGAAATGAGGTGGGGTGACATCGGGAGTTCCACTCAACATCATCCCGCGTCATTTTACACATCAACAAGCAGGACCCCGCTTCCCACTCACCGACTTCAATATCCTGGCCATTCTCTCTCCACAGATGCTGTCAGACCTGCTGAGTTTTTCCAGCATTTTCAGTTTCTATTTCAGATCTCCAGCATCTATTTTACTGTTATCCTAATTAATTATGTTTTAATCTCCCCTCCTCCCACCCTCAAGGGTGTATCCTCATATCTGGTGATGTCTGATTCTGTATAATGCTTATCACAGCTGTTTCATAGGATTCCTGCTATTGAAAATATTTAATTCAAAAGGAATGTTACAGGATCCCCAAACATCTCTGATTAAAATTCATGGGCCCACATAGACTCACTATGATGTAGATAAACTGCATACAATGATTGGATCGAAATAGCCTGGTATAGCAACATACTGTCACAAGGGATGAGGCAGGATTGACGTTCATTACAATGTAAATACTGACATTTGGATGGGGCCCTGAATGCTCTTGCTGCCCAAATTTCAAGAATTCTTAATCCAGTTCTGGTCACAGGCACCTCTCCTACCTTATTACAATTAGTCGGTGAGTACTCCATAGTCAATGGATATCAGAAAATTACCCCCAAATGTCCATCCCTGCACAGGTTGGTTGACTCAGCAGAGTACAGGGGTTGATTGGAACCAGAGATCTTTCTGGTTGGCTCACCATTGCCCCCTGATGTTTGTTGAGCTCCAACTCCCAACAACTCGCTCAGTCATCCAGAACCTTCCTGCCTAGGGTCATGCTGATGAAGAGGAGGAGGTAGATTCCTGAGCCCGAGAGAGCTGAGCTCCTTTTGTCAATAATGTTATTGGATGGCCAACAAGGCATAAACGGTTGTTATATATAAAATGGCCAAGCATACTGAGAGCAGGAGAACAAGAAAATATGTTTTTGTTTCAACTCTAAAAGCTTGGGCCAGTGTGTGACAAAAATAGGAAGATATGAATGTGCAGAGGTAACTGGTTGAAGTCATCCCATGATGAATGTAATAGTCTTATGCTATGTTTAACCGTATACAACTGAGTATCTCGCCCATTCAACCTACAGTTTCCCCATTAACACATGCACAAGGAGACTTGCATTTGGGTTCATAGGTGCAAGTAATCGGTGGCAAGGGCACAATACCCACAATGAACTTTATTATACATATTTTCACTTCTCTTGCAAGTTTTTTTCATTTCTTTCTTTTTGCAAGTTCAGCCACTTAATCATTTGCAGAACTGTCTCAAATCAAGAGAAATGGACACTTACCCTGGGGCACAGCTGTCACTCTGCTCCTGCCCTTCACACAATCACTCAGGCTCAAGGATTCAGAACAAGGGCAACTGGTAATAATAAAAATTCAAGCAGGGAATTAACAAAAGAAAGCTACAGTGTAAATCTGACACAATTAAGCCGGTGAAAGGCTGCATGAAATGTAAGGGGCAAGTATTTGCAGCGCGTGTTGAAGGGTCTCCAGGTGGGTGCACTCTTGGATTTTTCCCAAACCTGATGTTTACTAATCCACAAATTCAAACGAAGGAAGGTCACTGGGTCATGGATACAAGGTTAAATATAGAAATCCATGACTGGACGTTGCAAGGCTGGGGAATGTACCATTAGAGTTAGTGATTGAAACAGAGATTATTCCAACATTTAAGCATAGGTCAGGTAAGTGATTGAAGGAAATGAACTGAAACATAATGAAAACAGGGTGGGCACTTAGAGTTAGGATGAACACCAACACACTACCTCAAACAAGTGGGCAGATGTTTAAGTTTTAATTCCTGTTTAATCGTATAGAATTCTTCTGGACTGTCCATGTTTTGGCTGGTGTTCAGGTGATATGAGAGTGTCTGTTTGTGGTGACTACTAATGTCGACTCACTGACTGGTGGGTACAACAAGATACATTTTTCACACTTCATTCACCAATCTCCACAGGTGTTATAAATTGTTTATTTTAAAAGTTATTAATTCCCCTCTAGTTTTCTCTTCACAGTTTCACTACAGTGTCACTTCACCAATCTGATTGCACCTTAGGATCATAGTAAAACAGAAATCACTTCACTGTGACAATCGTTTCTGTATAATTGCATCATTAGTCTGACTCACTCCCTTTTAAATGACAGGTAAATGCTGATTTCTGAATATCTCAAAATAAGACAATATTTTCCCTTGAAATTAACTATCATATAATGAGAACATTCAAGTAATTTGATATCAAAGTATACACACACATTTATGTAATATGTTTTATACTGACAACTAATAATTGCTAACATTTTGTTTAACATCTGTGCAAGTAACCAAGAATTTAGTTTGCTTTCAAACAGGTACATTATAGCAATAGACCTGCACATAATGTACTTTTTTTAACCTAGGAAAGTATAGCAGTTGCTGGAAATTTGAAACAAAATAGATATTAGAAATACTTAGCAGTTTAAATGGCATCCATGAAGAGACAAGCCCATGTTTCAGGTGTGGACCCCTCATCAGAGCCACGTTGAGTACAGTTGCATACCAGTTGTAAGTCAGTGCACTGCATAATTTGGCAAGCCATAGTGCACATTGTGACAAAGGCCAAATGTCATACTGACAATAGCTTAATAAATGATTTCCCTTGCATGGCACTTTTTAAAGGTGATAACCTTCTCCAGAAAACCAGTGAGGCATAAAAGCTATTTTGTGATGTGCTTGGCCAATTCACATTAAGGATCTTGTCCAAAAGTTATTTAGCTACCCAGAAGCACACATGATAGATAGATGTGGGTGAGCTGTAAGAGTTATAGACATTAAATGGTTTAGCTGGCATCACATTTTACAATGTCATTTGAACCCTGTAATGTCTATAAATATCTTGAACTCATTCATTTCCAGGCTCAAATTTGTTCCAGGGCTTAAGCACAAAAATCAAGGCTGACACTCCAGTGTAGTACGCGGGAGTGCTGCACCGTTGGAGAGGCCGTCTTTTGGATGAGTCATTAAACCGAGGCCCCATTTGCCTGCTTGGGTGGTGTTAAAGATCCCATGGCACTTTTTCAAAGGAGGGCAGGGGAGTTATGCCTGGTGCCCTAGCCAATATTTATCCCTCAATCAACATCATAATAAATCAGATGATCTGGTGGCATCACACTGACACACAATGGTATAGCATTTGCTGAACAATCCTGAGTGTGCTAATTACACTAACAAACAATTTAAGATAATCAGTTGCGCTTGCGATGTGGCTCACTTTCTGGAACCTACATATTTTCATACACAAAGACCTGTCCTCTTCAGGTAAAAGGAACATGTTCAGGCATTACGCCATTTTATTAAACATACGAATTAGGTGTGTAGGGGTAGGTCACTCAGCTGCTCAAGCCTGCTCCGCCTTCAATAAGAGCATGGCTGATCTGATTGTAACCTCAACTCCACATTCTTGCCTACATTCAAACCCTTTAAAAATGGGTGAGCACTTGGCACGTCATAACATTCAAGACTATGGGCCAAGTGCTGGTAAATAGGATTAGGTAGGTGGGTCAGGTGTTTTTCCCGTGTCGGTGCAGACTCGATGGGCCGAAGGGCCTCTTCTACACTGTGTGATTCTGTGATCCTGTGATTCTGGTCATTCTCATATTGCAGTTTGTGGGCGTTTATTGAATGCATATTACCTGCCACATTTCCTACACTATAGCACTGCACTTCAAAAAGTATTTCATTGGCTGTAAGGTGCTTTGAGACATCCGGTGGCCATGTAAAGTACTGTATAAATGCAAATCTTTCTTTCTTTCATGATTAATAGATGTAAAAGAGACAGAACTGTCCATTTAATTAATGAAAGCAGCTTTCATCCTTTGAAGAATTTTGATATCAATGAAAGATTTATTTTAAAAAGATGCAAAAGGTGACAGTGACTGCCCTTGACATAAAGGCAGCATTTGACCGAGTGACATCAATCAATGGGAATTGGGGGAAAACTCTCCATTGGTTGGAGTCATACCTAGCATAAAGGAAGATGGCTGTAGTTGTTATAAGTCAAATCATTTCAGCCCCAGGACATCACCATGGGAGTTCCTCAGGGCAATATCCAAGGCCCAAGAATTTTCAGCTGCTCCGTCTTACTCATTGGAGTTTAGAAGAAAGAGGTGATTGAAATATATAAGATTCTGAGACAGGATTGGTGCTGAGATGATGTTGTTGTGGGGTCATCTAGAACTGGGGTGGTGGCTGCACACTTTCAGAGTAATGTGTCACCCAATTTAGAAAAAGATGAGGTGGAATATCCTCTCTCAGAGGATCATTAAGGTTTGGAATTTTCTACCCGCGAGCTGTGGAGTCTGGACCATTAAATATATTCAAGGCTGAATTAGACAGATTATTGGTCTAAGAGGAAAAGCAGAGTGCAAAGGAAGCAAGCAAGGGCCATTAGATTCAAAGATAAAAACAAAAAAACTGCGGATGCTGGAAATCCAAAACAAAAACAGAATTACCTGGAAAAATTGACTTCTGTCGAAGGGTCATGAGGACTCGAAACGTCAATTCTTTTCTTCTCCGCCGATGCTGCCAGACCTGCTGAGTTTTTCCAGGTAATTCTGTTTTTGTTTTCCATTAGATTCAAGGTTGTTATGGAAAAGGACAAGGATGGGCCAGGAATTAGAGTTCTAAACTGGGGGAAAGCCGATTTTGAAAAGATCAGATATAATTTGGCCAGAGTGGACTAGAAGCGGCTACTTTTAAGTAAATCTGTGTCAGAGCATTCAGGAAGGAAATAGGGAGAGTACAGGGCCAACATATTCCAGTAAAGACAAAGGGTGGGACCAACAAATCCAGGGAACCCTGGATGTCGAGGGTTACACAGGATAGGATAAAGAATAAAAGGGGGGCTTATGACAGATACCGAGGGCTCAAAACAGCGGAAACCCTAGAGGAGTATAGAATGTGTAGGGAGGAACTTGAAAAGGAAATTAGGAGAGCAAAAAGGGGCATGAATAATCATTGGCAGGTAAAATAAAGGAAAATCCAAAGTTATTTTACAAGTACATTAAGAGTAAGAGAATAACTAGGGAAAGAGTAGGGCCCATTAAGGACCATAGTGGTAATTTGTGCGTGGAGCCAGAAAACGTAGGTAGGGTTATAAATGAATACTTTGTGTTGGTGTTCACAAGTGAGAGGGACAACGTGGGTATGGAAATCAGGCAGAAGGACTGTGATATAATTAAAGAAATTAGCATAGAAAGGGAAGAGTTTCTAAGTGGTCTGGCAGGCTTAAAAGTAGATAAATCTCCAGGCCCGGATGAAGTGTATCCCAGGCTGTTGAGTGAGACAAGGGAGGAGATAGCAGGGGCGCTGGAAGTAATTTTCAATACCTCTCTGGCAACAGGAGAGGTGCCAGAGGACTGGAGGACAGCCAATGTGGTACTGTTATTCAAGAATAGAGGAAGGGATAAACCAGGGAACTACAGGCCAGTCAGTCTAACCTCAGTGGTGGGGAACTATGGGAAGCATTTCTGAGGGACAGAATTAATCTACACTTGGAGAGGCAGGGATTAATCAAGGACAGTCAGCATGGTTTTGTTAAGGGGAGGTCATGTCTGACCAATTTGATTGAATTTTTCAAAGAAGTGACCAGGTGTGTAGATGAGGGCAATGCATTTGACGTAGTCTACTTGGACTTCAGCAAGGCTTTTGATAGGGTCCCACATGGGAGACTGAAAACGAAGGTAAGAGCCCATGGGATCCAAGGCAATTTGACAAATTGTATCCAGAATTGGCTGAGTGGCAGGAAGCAGAGGGTAATGCTCGAGGGGTGATTTTGTGACTGGATGCCTGTGTCCAGTGGGGTTCCACAGGGATCGGTGTTGGTTCCCTTGCTGTTTGTGGTACATATAAATGATTTAGATGAATATAGGAGAATTGATCATTACGTTCACGGATAACACGAAAATTGTTGGGGTGGTAAATAGTGTGGAGAATAGCCTTAGATTGCAGGAGGATATAGATGGGCTGATCCGTGGCAAATGGAATTTAATCTGGGTAAGTGTGAGGTGATGCATTTGGGCAGGACAAACAAGGCACGGGAATACACGATGAATGGTAGGACCCTGAGAAGTACTGAGGATCAGAGGGACCTTGATGTGCATGTCCACCGGTCCCTTAAGGTAGCTGGACAGGTAGATAAGATGGTTAAGAAGGCATATGGGATACTTGCCTTTATTAGCTGAGGCATAGAATATAGGAGCAGGGAGGTTATGCTGGAACTGTATAAAATGCTGGTTAGGCCACAGCTAGAGTATTGCGTGCAGTTCTGGAATCTGCATTATAGGAAAGATGTAATTACACCAGAGAGTGCAGAGGAGATTTACCAGGATGTTGCCTGGGCTGGAGAGTTTTAGTTACGAGGAGAGATTGGATAGACTGTGGCTATTTTTCCCTGGAGCAGGGGAGATTGAGGAGGGGACATGATTGAGGTGTATAAAATTATGAGGGGTATAGATAGGGTAGACAGGAAGGAACTTTTCCCCTTGGTGGAGGGATCAATAACCAGGGGACATAGGTGTAAGGTAAGGGGCAGGAGGTTTAGCGGGGATGTGAGGAAGAATTTTTTCACCCAGAGGATGGTGGGAATCTGGAACTCACTGCCTGAAAGGGTAGTAGAGGCAGAACCCCTCATAACATTTAAGAAGTATTTGGTTGTGCACTTGCGATGCCATGGTATACAAGGCTATGGGCCCAGTGCTGGGAAATGAGATTAGAATAGTTAGGTACTTGTTAGACCAGCGCAGTCTCGATGGGCTGAAGGGCCTTTTTTCTGTGCTGTAGACCTTTATGATTCTGGAGAGGAGCAGTAAGCAGGGTGACAAGCAACAAGAAACAAGCGTCCAGCAATCGGGGAGGCCTGGGAGTGGCTGAAGGTCAGGTATGCCCGGGAGCGGGTGGAAGGTGGGTAGGGCTGGGGGCTGTTGGAGGTCGGGTAGCCCCGCCAAATGAAAAGAGGGCAAACTTCGATGCAAGTGAGTTTTTGTTTTTTGTGTGTTAGTGTGTGAGAGTGAAACTCTGTGTGTGTGTGTGTGAGAGAGAGAGAGAGAGATAGAGAGGCTGTGGGTGGAATTTTATGGTCCCAAAGTCGATGGACTCACTGCATTTCATGGCCCCGCCCCCACCTTAACAGGGCTGTAGAATTATTCCTAGTGTGTGACAGAGAGTCTGTGTGTGTGTGTATGTCTATGTGTGTCTGTCTGTGTGTCCGTGTGTGTGTGTGTCTGTGTCCATGTCTGTGTGTATGTGTCTGTCTGTGTGTCTGTTTGTGTGTGTGTGAGAGAATGTGTCTGTATGTCCGTGTGTCTGTCTGTGTGTGTGTATCTGTCTGTGTGTGTCTGTCTGTCTGTCTGTCTGTCTATTTGTGTGTGTGTCTGTGTGTGTCTGTCTGTGTGTCCGTGTGTGTAGGTCTGTCTATCTGTGTTTGTGTGTGTCTGTCTGCCTGTCTGTGGCTGTCTGTTTGCGTGTGTGTATGTGTGTGTGTCCGTGTGTGCGTATGTGTGTGTGTGTCTGCCTGTCCATGTCTGTGTGTGTCTGTTTGTCTGTGTCTGTGTGTCCGTGTGTGTGTGTGTGTGTGTGTGTCCATGTGTGTGTGTGTATGTCTGTCTATCTGTGTTTGTGTGTATCTGTCTGTGTGTCCGTGTATGTGTGTCTGTCTATGGCTATCTGTTTGTGAGTGTGTGTGTGTGTGTGTGTGTGTCTGTCTATCTGTCTGTTTACGTGTGTGTGTGAGAGAATGTGTGTGTGTGTGTCTCTGTGAGAAGGTAACTCAGCGATTTTGTGCAAGAGCGAGAACCCCGAGACTTACGGAAACACATACCTTGCCTTCCTCATCCTCCCTCCCAAAAAATCTATCCACAAAGCAGGTCAGGAGAGGAGGAATACCCAGGCTGAAAGTCAACCCACTTCCGAACCCTGCCTTCGAATAAATTCCACCTAGGCCAGCACAGAATGTGTGTTACCAGAAGCGAATACAAGGCCAGTGTTGGTTAAACCCAACTCTTTAACTAAGGCCTGGTCCCCACCCTTTCCCTTGTGACTCTGGGGCCTAATCTGTCTCCCTCTAGCCCTGCTACTTAAGCAAAAAGGCAAATAAAAAGCTTTATTGGTGAACTCAGCTGTTTGGCACATTTTAAATGGGCATTTTTATTAATTACTCTTTTTTAGAATTTATTGCTTTGACATTGATATCTTTGAAATTCATGTTTAATGATGTGTGAAACCTTATCTCACCGAAATTTAATCATCGATCCCTTGAGTGAGAAAAAAATTGAAACATGTCCCCCTGTCTGATAAGGTTGGACAGGGCTGATTTAGTCCATCCTGACAAATCCTATGAATTTTGCTAAACGTGTAGCACTCTACCTTCAAATATAATAAGTTTATATAGCTTTGCTACCTGTTTCTGAAATACTCTACCACTTCTGTGGAAAGGCATTAACTTCCTTCTTCACGTGTCGCAATAATAGAACAATATAGAAATAAAATTACACTGCCACCAAGTGGTGTGAATCTGTTTTTTGATCCAGAGGCGAGGGGAGTGTTTACAAAGACAAAGATCGAGGAAAGTCCAACAGAAAAGTAAAACATCGAATAGAAAATCCCAATCTCAGTGGACCCGAACAGCAAAGAAAGTCTGTGTTTCTGATCAGCACAAGATGTCCAGGCCTCTCTAACCTTCACTGCACATTGAAAAACAATCAAAAGAATTAGCAGCCTGCAATTAAACGATCCAATTCACTCTCTATTTCATTTTTTAAAAACAGAAAGAAAATGGTTTTACTGGTAATTGCGTGTCAGGAGAAGAAACCTCATTATATTGCTCATGAACTGTGTATCTTTTACACCAGTAATTTTACCCCCAATACTCACCACAAGCTATGTAATAGTACCTGCATGTTCTACTGGTATCACAGCAGCACACTTGCTTCATTTATACATATACTAAAATAGAAGCAAAATGTCAATACAATGCAGTTATATGTCTTTATGTCATTTACAGACTTCATCACATTCAAAATGCACCTATTGCTCATTGATCACTCGCTTAAGGTGTTTATAAAAAAAAAATCAATAAAGCCTCTGGTGCACAGCACTTTCTCGATGCTCTTGGTCTGAAATGGCACAGGTGAGTAATTCTACAAGAATCATAATGTATCCAAAATTGAAAGTGAAATATTTAGCCAGATATATTTTATTTGATTATATTACATGTGGATACAGTTGACTGCACAGCACATTTTGGATCTTTATGCATTTTAGTCAATGCCATCCCAAACTTATTCATATTAGAAAGTGATACAAATCCCTGCTATAAAATAGTTTCAACTGTTGGCACTGATTTTCCTGACCTTGGCCCCTAAACAAGATGAAGATCTGTTTAGCCAGGCCCATGACTTTTTACCCTGCTCCAGGACGTTTCCACTGGCCAAAGGGGAAGGGGAGAACAGTGTCCACTGCAAGTGTAGTTGGGCAAGGCCCCTCCCAGCCGCATACAAGAGGTGGGAGGGGCATTCCCACACACCATCCCCTCCATTTTCCTTACAGCCAACTTATTGGGCAACAGAGTGGAGGGGTAGCTGAAGAAACTCATGATGGGGCTAATGCTGGGACCAATGCAGGCCAAGAGGTTTGCAGATGTCATTGGACAACCTGATGATAGGAGGAGGCATGAGTTTTGTTGCTAATTTTACTATCCAGTACAAACTTTGGGGTAAAGAGTTTTCTGGCCATGTAGCTGGTCAGACCCTTCAGCTGTGCTGGAATGTTTCTCCCCTTTTGCCAACTTCAGGCCTGTGCCAAGGTTATTAATAGCCCAAGACAGAAAACGCCAATGACACTTACCATGCAAATTACTTCTCAAGTCCTGCACTGAAAGTTGGATGGGGGAAGAAAATGCACACTTAATCTTTAGTTTAAAAATTTGAGATAGAGAAAGTAATTACAGGTCAGTTGCAGTTTTCATTATGAACTGTTATGATGTCAATTGTCATCTCCATACAGCTGGAATTAGCTCATCTGCTCTTTTCCAGGGACTAAAAACCACATATAGCATGATGGATATTGAGCCTTCGGTGAATAAGGCAGAATATTTCACTTGACAACTTAATTTTACACTAAAGACTGAAAATATTGGTTATCTCATTCCACACTAACAAACTAATGTTAGAATCTCCACAGAAACCAAAGAACCAAACTAAAGATCCCAATGAGAAAACCAACGCACAAGATATCACTTTTTATAACATAAACATCAAACCAAAAATGACAAAAATGAAGCATGAAATTAACAGGCAAATTGCAGTCAAAATAAACTATAAGTTACTCATTAAATAGCAGATACAACAAAGATGGATCTCACATAAGCTGCTCACTGACACTCAGTTTATGTTCTGCCAGGGCCACTCATCTCCTGACCTTGTTACAGCCTTGGTTCAAACATGGACAAAAGAGCTGAACTCCTGAGGTGAGGTGAGAGTGACTGCCCTTGACATCAAGGCAGCATTTGGCCAATTGTGGCATCAAGGAGCCCCAGCAAAACTGGTGTTAGTGGCAATCAAGGGAAAACTCTCCACTGGTTGGAGTCATACCTAGCACAAAGGAAGATGATTGTTTTTGGAGGTCAATCATCTCAGTTCCAGGTCAGGGTAGTGTCCTAGGACTGACCATCTTCAGCTGCTGCACAAATTATCTCCCTTCCATCATAAGGTCAGAAGTGGGGATGTTCGCTGATGGTTGCACAATGTTCAGGACCATTCATGACTCCTCAGATACTGAAGCAGTCCATGTCCAAATGCAGCAAGACCTGGACAATATCCAGGCTTGGGCTGATCAGTGGCAAGTAACATTTGCACCACACAAGTGCTGGGCAATGACCACCTCCAATGAGAGAGAATCTTACCATTGAATCTCATGGAGCAATGGCATCACCATCACTGAATTCCCCACTATCAAGATCCTGGGGGTTACCATTGACCAGAAGCTGAACTGGACTAGCCATATAAGTACTGTGGCTACAAGAGCAGGTCAAAGGCCAGGAATCTGTGCCAAGTAACTCACCTCCTGACTCCCCAAAGTCTGTTCACCATTTACAAGGCACAGGTCAGGAGTGTGACAGAATACCCTCCACTTGCCTGGTTGAGTGCAGTTCCAAAAACATTCAAGAAGCTTGACACCATCCAGGACAAAGCAGCCCGCTTGATTGGCAGCACATCCACAAACATTCACTCCCTCCACCACCGACGCACAGTAGCAGCAGTGTGCGCACCATCAACAAGATCCACTGCAGGAGCGCACCATGGCTCCTTGGACAGCCCCTTCCAAAACCACGACGGCTACCATCTAGAAGGACAAGGGCAGCAGACAGATGGGAACACCACCACCTGGAAGTTCCCCTCCAAGTCACTCACCATCCTGACTTGGAAATATATCACCATTCCTTCACTGTCGCTGGGTCAAAATCCTGGAACTCCCTCCCTAACAGCACTGTGGGTGTACCTACACCACATGGACTGCAGCGGTTCAGGAAGGCAGTTCACCACCACCTTCTCAAGGGCAATTAAGGATGGGCAATAAATGCTGACCCAGCCAGTGAAGCCCACTTCCTGTACATGAACATGGATATTATATTTCCCCTTCTCAGCACAATTAGTAAGTCTGGGCTCTTTTCTTCAAAACTGTTCAATTACTTTGACACCACTGTGAGTAAGAATTCCATTAAAATCCACCGTCCTGTTTGCACTTGTCCCAAAAATAGCACATCAGCCGACGTTGACTCTATCAGGAAGTGGCAGAGATGTTGAACAAATATTTTGCATCTGTCTCACAGTAGAAAACATAAATTGTATATCAGAAATGGAGGGCAATCAAGGAGCCAATACAAGGAATTAATATCAGCAGAGAAAAAGTATCATGAAAATGAAGGATCTAAAATCCCCAGGACATGATGGCCTGCTTCCTAGGATTCTAAAGCAGAAAGTGGATGCACTGGTTATGATTTTCCAAAATTCCTGAGGTTCTAGAATGGTCCCAGCAGATTTAAGTTAACAAGTGTAGCACTGCTATTCAAGAAAGCAAGGAGAGAGAAAACAGGTAACTACAGGCCAGTTGGTCCAACATCAGTAGTCAGGAAAATACTGGAATCTATTAAAGAAGTCTGAATAATACTTAGAAAATCATAGCATGATCAAAGCCAACTGGTTCTAAGAAAGGGAAATAATGTTTGAAAAGTTTATTAGAGTTTTTAGATGATTAGGGTATATAAAGGGGCACCAATATATGTAGTATACTTCGATTCCCAAAAGGTATATGATAAGGGGCCACACAAAAGATTAATATGCAGACTAAAGGCTCATGGGATTGGGGGTAATATATTAGCACAGATGGAGGGTTGGCCGACAGGAAACAGGGATTGTCATGTTGGCAGGATGTAATTAGTGGAGTGTCACAAGGATCATTGCTGGGACCTCAGCTATTTACAAATTATATTAATGACTTAGACAAAGAGGCAGAGAATACTATACCTAATTTTGCTTACGCTACAAAGCTAGGTGGGAATTCAGCTGTGAGAAGGAAACAAAAAGGCTGCAAAGAGAGATACAAAGGTTGAGTGAGCAACAAGCTATCAGATGGAGTATAATGTGGGGGAGTGAGAGGTTATTCACTTTGGTCTTAAGAATAGAAAAGTAGATTTTATTTGAAAAAAGGTGTAATTTGTAAATGTTGATGTTCAGAGAAACTTTGATGTACTTGTACAAGGAACACAAAGTTAGTTTTCAGATATAGTAAGCAATTAGGAAGACAAATCACACAATAGTCTTTACTGCAAAGGGATGGAAGTACAAGAATGAGGAAGCCTTGCTACAATTGTATAAAGTTTTGGTGAAGCAACACCTCAGTTTTGATCTCCATATTTAAAAGAGGTACTTGCCTTGGAAGCAGAACAGTAAAAGTTCCCTAGATTGGTTTATGGGATGAGAGGATTATCCCATGATGTCGGGCTGAGTAAATTGGGCCTGAGAATGATCTCATTGGGACATTCTAAAGGCACTTCAGAGTGACAGAGGTTTATTCTTCTGAATGGAGAATCTAGAACACAGGCTCAGGATTAATAGTCAATCATTTAGGACTGAAATAAGAATTGGTCTTTACTCAAAGAATTAATGAAATTTTGGAATTTTCTACCCGAAGGATGTGGATGCTCCATCGTTGAGAGTCTATTCAAGCTGAGATAGACATAGTTTTGATTCTCATGGAATGATGGGATATGAGAAGTGGGCAGGAATGTGGAGTTGAGGTGGACGATCAGTCTTGTGCTGAATACCTGAGCAGGCTTCAGGAGCCTTACAGTATACTCCTACTCTTATTTCTTAAGCTATGTTAATTTGTTCCATATTATCAAGCAATTACAATTTCCCATTAAATTAAAAAGATAAATGATAAACCTTGTAGTGCCATACGTACAATTATTGAATATTAGCTTCTCTTCTCTCCACAGAGCTGATCCTTTTAGCTCAAGGTTATTTTGTACAGATGCAGCATTGATTTCTTTTAAAAAAAACCTGTGACAACAAAGCTGCTGAGCAAATTATTTAGGAGATTACTTCTATAATAGACATGGCATTTGACCAGGCATTCATAAAATTGTTTCTTGGCGTGCTAGTATATAATATTAAGGAGAGTCTTGATAAAGATTAGAAAGTAGTTTTCACCAAGATTGGGAGTATTGCTTGTAAAATTCAATTGTCAAATCATTTTATGTTTAAAAAATACAGCTAGGATGACAAGGTAACTACTGCAGCAGCAACTCAAGATCACACTGAGCACAACAGCAAAGCACCACAAATTCCATCTGCTCTACCAATTGACTGGAGACTGAAACGAGAATTACACATCTCTGCTGTAGGATAGTGCAGCTTCCCAAGTACAATGCTTGTTAAAATAAACACATGGACGAACCATGTGATCAGATGCAAGTTTCAGCTTCTGTCTGAGGAAATATAAAGTAGAGCTAACCCTATTTAATTCAAAACAACTTCTATATAAAACTGCCCTATAAGCCCCAACAGCAACTGGGCAAGGTTCCTGGGGATTTCTTAACTATCAATTCAAATTGCGCACGTTATGTGCTTGTTGCAGTAGATTGCACTGAAATTACTCAAGGCGCAACACAGGAAGAAGCAAAGTGCAAGCTCCTCCCACCCACAAATATATTCTTTGTGGCTTTTTAACCAATAAGCAGCTGAACCAAACAGATCAGAAAAGTCCCACATTTGAACCTCCAGCTGCATTGAGTTTACCAATTGCCTAGGTTTAATTTCAGATCACTGTAGCAGGCGAGCATGGGTTCAGGTTTGGCTGTGATTTCTTTCAATTCCACTATTGATGCTGGTAACTCAGTTATGGAATTTCTTGTACAATCTGTTCATCTTCAGCTACTTCCTTAACCACAGGTCTACAGGGAGGTATGAAATATTTCACTTCCAGAAATTGTGCTTATCTTGAAATACATAAATTTACTGAGAGATCGAGAATCCTCCAAACTGCAATAAATACCAGCAAGCAATTAAAAATGTTTATTTCATAAATATTTATAGATATAAAAAGCAATTTTCAACAAAATGTTCAAGTCGCCCCAAACATATCCTTTAAAAGCTGATGTTACAAAATATGCGAACATTAAATATTTACAAATATACCTGTCAATTTTATAACAAAAACAGAATTAGCTGGAAAAACTCAGCAGGTCTGGCAGCATCGGCGGAGAAGAAAAGAGTTGACGTTTCGAGTCCTCATGACCCTTCCACAGAACTGTCAATTTTATGTCTGCTAATACATGTCCAAACTATTGAATGTTTCAAAAAAAATTCATAACGTTATGTAACACAAAACTGCAGAAGTGCCTATAAAAACCGTGCATTAAAATAATTAGCTTCAGAAAAGAACATACAAAAGATTTTATGCAAGGAAGTTCAACCCTACCTTGCGTAATAAATAAGAGATAATGGTTGTGTCAGAATTTTAAAAAAACCTCTCTCTCTTTACCCGTGTATTTGATGTAAAGCTGGGCTTTTTCTGCAACCAGTCAGTGGGCACATGGATAAACTTACTAATTGACAAATGCGCTTGAGCAGTTTGTTTTCATTTTTATAAGGCTCAAAAATAATCCTAAAGTTATGCCAATTTACCCCCTCCCACTTGTATGCAAACTTTTAGTTGTGCCTTGTGAATTTTGGGTTTTAGCTTCTGACCAAAGCGAAATATTTCTAATTCAATACATCAACTTCAAAATACATAAATCTTGCACCCGCCATTTAACTACAAATTTACAATAGCTTAAAATAAAACCATTAACGTTGTGTTCTCCTGCAAGGACTATATTTTTAGTCATTTATAATGCACTTAAAAAAGTTGATTCTTATTATAATTAGCTTTGCATTCTATTCATTCATTTTTAAAGAGCCAAAGCCACAGAAAGATTTTTAAAAACTCACAGACAAGGCATGCATATTTTTGGGATGAGAGATTTACCTTGTAAAGAGATTGAATAGACTAGGCCAATTTTGCCTACATTTTAGAATAGAGGCGATCTAATTGAAAGGGGGTTGACAGGGTAAATGCTTGGAAGCTGTTTCACCAGTGTAGGGAGTCTCAAAATAAGGGATCAGCCAATTAGGACTGAAATGAGGAGAAATTTCTTCACTCAAAGGGCAGGCGAATCCTGTACCCCATATAGCCATTGTGTATATTCAAGACAGAGGCAGATAGATTTTTGAGCACTAAAGGAATTAAGGGGTATGAGGATTGTACAGAAAGTTGGAGTTGAGGTAAAAGGTCAGTCATAATCTTTGAATGAATAAGCAGCTCAAAAGATCCAAATTACCTCCTCCTGCTCCTATTTCCTTTGTTATGTTCAGATATATTAAACAAAAGGAAGAACCACAGGAGTGCCACTAGCAATCAAATCGATTGCTTGTGTCAATACCCCCATTTATTTTTACCTTCAATCTAATGCTAAGTTACAAGTTAGACAGGTTATTAAAAAGCTCATTTCCCTAGCAGTAAAAGATTTACCATCAACTATTATTTAATTTTAAATTGTCCCCTACGTTTCTTGTCAATTGGTTAGACCCAGGTGTTAAAGTGATACTAGCAGCATACACCAATATGTGTAAAAAGTTGTTGTCAGAATGATGCTGCATGCATGGGGCTGTACTCCCTTCACACCGGTTCCTTATAATATGAACTTTCACTTGCCCAATTGTGAACAGCATGTGCCATGCCAACTGTAACATTCATAAATCAGCTTAAGGTTTCCCAGTTATATTACAATAAATTGTGGGGAGATTATTCTTTCTACCAGCCAAACTTAAGTATTTATAACATTATCCAATTTTGTCAATTTATTTAAACATGTATTGTGAATATTTTGTGCCTGCAGCCTCTGTCACTCTTTGGGAAGTGCTGATGTAGGTCATGTTTTCAATGCTTTCTGGATGCTAGGAACATCTATAGTTTTTAAAAGTGCTGCAGTTGTATTGAAGCATAAAGTCTTATGCATGCAATGACATTTTACCCAGAACTCATTTGCTGTAAATAATTAGACAAACAAGTTCGGAGCTGCAATACCTAGTTGCTGCTTACTTCCTTACCCAGTTGGCAAATTCACCAGAAAATGTAGGTGAAACACCAGCAAAGTTTGTTACGAGTGGATGATGACATAATCTCACCCATTTCAAGAACAATAAAAAGCTCCACAGAAAGTTTCCAATAGCAAAGAGCAAAGCAAAACAATATCAATTTATCACATGGAATTGAAGATGAAAAGTGCTTGACACTATCTTCCTTTCAGGTCACTGAACCAGGATGAAGATGCCCGATAGCCAACCAAATGGTTCCTGTGAAAAATTCGTTACCAACTGGGAAGCGAAGCAGGTATTTAGGCCTAGTTAATGTTTCTGCCACATTGCTAATATAAGGAATTCCCCAGAATTGTAAATGGAATACCCACATTTATTTGCTAAATGGTAACCGGTGTTCAGTTAGCCTTGCTTCAAATGGAAAACTAGAGGGTAAATTAATTACTGTGCCATCAGTAACTGCCAATGGCTACACTGCAGACAGTGGCATTTACCACCTTAGCAGATTAATTTTGCACGTAGGAGTCAGTAGTGCTTGAAGGGCAGTGGGCCTTTGTAATTACAAACCAAGTCTACATAATTTCTTCTTTATATAAGCATGTTAATTTCTCAACAATAATCATGGGAAGAATTTTCCTGTCTGCGAGGGGGGGGGTGGTGGGGGGGGCCAGCTCGCTGACGCATTAAATGGCGCGAGGTGATGTCAGGCAGGTGTCCCGATGTCACTGCATGTTCATTTAGTTTGTCAGTTCGACAGGCGCGCAACTGACGCAGCTGCACGGCCTCTGAACTGTCAAAGGCCTATTAAAGTCATTAAGAAAGTCATTGAAGTTGTTAAGAAAGCTGCCCGTCCAAATGTAAGGTTGGGGGCAGGTGGAGAGCCCAGGCAGCCTTCAGGTTTGTCATCAAATCTCATCCACAGGCGGGTTGTGGTTTCACGAAGTGCTTTGAAATCTAATAAAAATTTATATTTTATTCTTTGACATGTCCCAGCTCATATGATAGTGTCACAGGAGGGGACATGTTTCAAAAGTGTTACAAACCTTGATTTGAAACTTTAGCACTGAAACAAATCTCCCTGACGCACCTCCATGCCTTGGGGAGATCTCTGCATTCTTTGGTGTGCATGCACGATAAGGCACAGGGAACCTCTCAGGGAATCCCCCTCCCCCACACACACACAGGGAGCACACAGCACTTCTAGGTGTGCGTCACGCTGGGTGGGCCTTAATTGGCCCACTCATGTAAAATGGCAGGTGGCACCTGATTGGGGGCACCAATCGGGTTCACGCTCGCTCCTGCACAACTCCCCCAACTGGTGGGGGGGGGGGGGGGGGTTGGAATTCAGCCCCATGTTATCACCTGTCTCAGAAATATCCCAAACACTTTACATATAATGAATTCATTTACTTAGCTACATTTCTTATGGGGCTAGGTATATATTTTACGTCCAATAACTTATACTCATTACAGGTGATTTTCATGTGCACGTGGTAAATGGGTGGAGTGTGGCCAGGAAAAACCAGCAGTATTTATGTAATTATTAGTAGGCAAGCAGCTAGCACAAAGTGCACTCCATGCAGGAAGCTTGAAAATTTGAAGAGGAGAAATCAGGTGGGCATGGCTGCTTTGGAAGGGTCTGTGGCTGCAACTTAACATGAGGTTGGTGTGTTCTTGTTGCTTGCAAGGGTGGAAAGCAATACTTTAGAGCAGCAGCAAGCCACATCAGTTCAACACCTACAGCAACTGCAAGCACTTTCAAATCATTGAAGACAAAAAAAAACCCCACGAGCAATTCCAAAATAAAGTTTCCAAAGCTCTAGACCCCTTCATCCAAGAACAAGAGGGAGAACATTTTAAACATTACTCCAAATGGCCATTTCCTAATGTACAATGCATGGTTGCTGAGTAGGGTCAAGAATTGGCAGTAAGGGTAAAAAAAAAGTGTTGAGCTAAAGAAAATAACTTCACCACACACTCCCAACCCCATGCATGTATTTATGAGATCTATACCTGTTTCAGACAAAAGCTGAGGCTGCCATGATTCATATCAGCCTGAAAATTAGGCCACACATAAAAGTAGCAGAAAATGAGGACTAGCAGCTGCTTTATTTTCAGACCACTATTGCCCAAGTCTAACTGGAGAATCAGCCAGATGTAAATCACTCCCTTTGTCTGGGCCTTGTTCTATTTCTGATTTATACCTAGATCTCAAAGAATCACTTAGATGGACTGCAGAAACCTCAACCCATCTTGATCACAATGGTTAATTTGAGCGAGTTTCTGACCACTTGGCCAAACTAGTCCTTGATTAATGCATTATAACGACTGGAAAGCTTGCTATGCTTGAACATGTGGTAATAACTAACACAATGACTTATTTCGGCATGAAACTAATTTGTACTTTATTTTGGTAAGATCATAAGACTAGTTAGATAAATATAAATTTTGGTACATTTGACCTCATCTTTTTAGAATGCCAACACTAGTACCTTCCCATTATAGCATCATGCCATTTCTTTAAAGATCTCGCATCCTGACATCAACCAACCTGCGCCTGACAATCCATTCCAATTACCAACTACTTTTTGTCTAAAGAAACACTTCCTGGCATCTATCCTGAAACTTGATATTTAATCCTATCCTTCCCATCTTGACTGCAAGAGTGCTTTGCTCCACTGGTATTCAATTATTCCAGATTAAAGCTCCAGAATGTGTTACTTGCTGGACCTAACCAAAGCAAAGTAATTTATCTCTGGTTCCTAATGGTTCAGTTACACTTGTTTGCTTATTGGAGTCATCAGAGATCAGGTCTGCACAGTGCTCATGGAATGTCATTATCCTCGTCATAAATCTTAACTTAAAGATTATTAGAGCACATAAACATGCAGAGGAAAAAACTTAATTGCTACTAAATAAAACTGAAAAAACAAAACTATGAAAATTTAATGAGCGTATGATCAATTGTTAACTGTCTAGGAGAAAAAAATTATGGGGAGAATTTTCCCCCTTTGGGGGAGGGGGTCCACATCGCCATTTTACGTGGGCAGGTTAATTAAGGCCCACCCAGCGTGACGTGCGCCCGGAAGCGCTGAGCGCTCCCTGTGCGGGCGGGGGTTCCAAGTGTCAGGGCCTGCGCTCTTACGCACATGTGCATGAAAGAGTGCAGAAATCTCCCTGAGGCATTAGTACAAGTTTTTAAAATCTAAATAAAGGAAAAATTTAAAGACATGTTCCCTCATGTGACAATGTCACATGAGCTGGGACATGTCTATGAATTTTTATAAAAAATTTTTTTCAATTTATAAACACTTCATAAAACCTCATCCCACCCGTGGGTGAGTGAGGCTCCATGAAAAATGCGAAGGCTGCCTGGGGTCTTCGCCTGCCCCCTGCCAACCTTAAACTGAGCAGCCTGTCTAACTTTAGTTTCTAAATGGCCTTAATAGGCCTTTGACAGTTCGGCAGGTGCACACAGCCGACTGGCTGCACACTTGCCAAACTGAAAATCTCTGCCCCGCCTCCAATCACCAAACCGAAAATTCTGGCCATATATTTCCAAATTAAAGCAGAGTAACATTTCATTCACATGTTTATCTCCTGGACTCCGGTGAAGCTGAGATTAACATGTGCTCAGTATTCATGGCAACAGGTATTAAATATTACATTACATTGAAAAAATGGTCTATTCACATCACATTTAATATAAAATCCTTCAAATTATCCTGGATAATGTCTTTCCCAGCAAGGCATGACTGAGCACTGGATTCAGATCACAAATCAGTACAATCTAAAGAATGAAAACAGTTCAGACTTTAAAATCAAATGATGAAGGTCTGTGAAAATAGGTAAGTTCTACATGGCTTTAAAAGTTTATTCTGAGAGGTACAAATTTAATAAAGGAAATTAATACAGCAACTTTCAATCATTAAGACACATGACAAGACTAAAGGTAAAATAAAAGAATTGTTATACATTAAATTGAATGTTAAAAACAATCTTATCAATCAACTCAAGTGAATTTGTGATGAACATTCCATGTACTATGTACAGGTTATGCTTGGTGTCCTGTTTTCAGGTGACAGTTGACATTTTTTATTCGCATGCAGTATCCCTCTTCCAGTGACACTGAGGCATTCTTGGTTTTGTTTTTTTTACTCTACAGGCTGCACAAATTCAGAAGTGAACAAGGCTTCTGCATACTCCTCACATACATTTTGCAGTTCAGCTGCTACATCACTTAGACCTTCTTCCATTAGCTCTTCAGCCAAGCTAGGATAAAAAGAGAGCAAAGTTATCCAGTCTGTCAAGCTTGTATAAATTAAAATTAACTACACTAAAATAATTGGCATGCTCAGAGATTAGCAAGTAGCCTTGGATTATGAAAATACATTTTATCTTCCTGCAATAATACTTTTGCTTAAGTTTTTTTCCCCAATTATTTCAATGCTTAAAGTTTCTCAGAGAAAAATAAATAAGGCTCCATTTAGTATCCCATTTCAAACCAAGACAATGTTTCATATAAAGGATAGATACATTAAATAAATGTTATAAAAATCATTCAACAAAATAAAACAAAATGAAACTGAAAACTAGTGGACTGAACTAGAGGTCTATTTAATAACATTGATCTGTCAAGCATGGTGTGTGAAGTTTAATCACATTGATCTACATAATCTCCAGAGCTTTAACTTCACTGTGAGAACCACATTTTTATTAAGTATGCTTAACAAGTACATCTTATCGTTGATCAACATGTTACAAACACCTCACTAGTGGAGCTGTTGCTTTATTACTTAACCGTTAATTCTCAGAAGCACTAGGGAATTGTACCATACCACAAATAAAATCATAATTTGAACAATTTTACATAGCACATCAATGCATTACATCACACTAACTTCCAAATGAATGGGGCATATGAGCTTGTAAACATTTGCATATATAGAGTAACAGTATTTAAATATGTCATCATACTGCATCAAGCACTCCTCAAATGGTTTAGAGGGTAGCCAGGTGCCTTTGAGTTATCGACCAATGCCAGCCTGTATCAAGTCAGTGGAACTTACAAGAGAGCCACTCGAGAAATACTTTCCGTTCACTCCTCTTCCACCCCAAAAGAATCATTAAGGTCATAGGATTGAAACTTGCAACTGGAAAATTGTAATTATGAATCTGTATCCTGTTACCATTATAGCATTGTACCAGTTTTAAAAAAAAGTTACATCCAGGGTATTAAATCATATCCAAAATGCAACACCTGCACATAATTAAAGATTCAAACAAGAGACAGATGTTTTCATTTTATTCTTGAGTTTTATTTGTTAAATTGAGAAAAACTAAGTCACAGCGCCTACTAATGCAGATCATATTTTCCTGCAATCTCTAATGCAACATAAATACTAGATTACAAAACGGAGACCCAATTTTTACACACTAAATTTTGTCCCATTTGCACCTGAAAGAAAATAAATCCATTAATGGAATTAGAATTTATGGAATTAGAGGAACATTGGCAAGGATTTTCCAGTCAACATGGGGGGGCGGGGCCTGCATCATCTCCATTTTCAGGTCAGCGGGGGTGCAGCCGAGTTAGCTGTGCACCCGCCCACCTGTCCACGGCCTATTGAGGCCACTGAGAAATCAATTAAAACAATTAGTGGACCCGCCCTTCCAACATTAAGGTTGGCAGGTAGGTCAGGAGTGCTGGTGGCCACCTGCAAAAGCATGAAATCTCATTCACAGGCAGGATGAGGTTTCATAACTGAATTGAAAAATTAACCTTTACTTTTACTTAAAGTTATGTCCGTGTCCCAACTCATGTGATGTTGTCACATGAGGGGACATGGAAGGCAAATGAAATTTTCGAAACAAAAACATTTTCCCTTTAGGAATTGATCTCCTTGAGGCAGCACTTATCCCACCCCCCCCACAGGGAGCGCACGGCGCTTCCGTGCGGATGTCCCACCCATGAAAGATGGTGGCGATCGGAGGGCCACCCACCCACCCATGCCCGCTCCTGCACTTCCCCCCCCCCACCCCAACAGGGGGGCAATTTTGCCCAATAAGTATGTTTATACACTTTCCTTCATCTATAACTCACTGGCAACTCGAAAAGTACTGTAATATAGGGCAAGGTCTTTAGGTCAGTGAGCGAGCACAGGACCCGCTCGCTATGGGATGTCATCAGGCAGAACTCCCGACATCACCCCGCGTCATTTCAATTTTCAGGTCAGCGGGGGCGCAGACGAATCAGCTGTACACCCGCCAACCTGTCAACGGCCTACTGGGGCCATTGACAAAGTCATTAACCTCATTAATGGGCCTGCCCATCCAACCTTAGGGTTGGCGTGTCCATTGGGTGGCAGTGCCACATGAGGGGACGTGTTGGGGAAATTTAGTTTTTGCACCTTTACCATTTTTAAATTTGACAGTGATCTCCCTGAGGCAGCGCTTAGCCTCAGGGAGATAAGAGCATTCTTTCAAGCAATGCCTTAATTGGCCCGCCCATGTAAAATGGCGGCATGTCCCCAATCGGACACGCCCACTCCTGTGCTTACCCCCTACAATGGGGGGAAAATTCTTCCCATAAGGTCTTTAGTAGGTCCATATCACCTCTGTAAGTTCCCTATACCCATGTCAATTTTAAAAGTTATATATTTTTTAGAACCCAATTAAACTGTCTCCCCGTGAACCAGTTAATCAAAAGCCTATCCCTTCTAACATTTTTTATTGCGTTTAAAGTTCCTGAAAGACTGAAATTTTTTTTAAAGTTACAGCGTAAAGCCCCTGTATTATTTAGAAGATGTTCCAGCTGTTTTCATTCTGCAAAATCCTATAACAATTAAATGCTATAGCTTGTTCAAATTAAACACTTCAGTCTGGTTAGTTCTGTCAGCAAGTGAAGCATAATGGCATCCTTCCAGCAGTAGCTTAGTTTCGCAAAAACACCTCTAATTACTTCAGATGTTCTAAAACAAAATTCATTTCATAGAAGTTAATTTATTAACCTTCACAGATTCTTCAAGCAGAGGGACAAATTTATTTAACCAAATGTCTAAACAAATGATAGTCAGTAAAATTACACTGGATATTTTTAGAATGAAAATGACAAGATACAGCGCAGACAATATCATTATGAACATTAACTGCAGACAACTCAAATCAAATTAAATCTACATTGGATACTAAATCTACCATGCAATAATTATCTAAACTTGAGAGTTGCATCCACTTAGTAAGTTATATGAAAAGCATTCAAGCGCGACCTTCATTTGAAAGATATTCTATTTTTAAATATGCAAATGTCAAAGAAATTACAGTAAGCGATTATAATTAATACCTCCTGTAGTTCAAATTAAAACAAATCTTGAATAGTTTTATAAAAGATAAGGTGACAACACCCAAAAACTTCAATTTGTTCAGCATCATCTCAAAACAATGCAATTTCCACCTAGTCCATTTGAGTCTTTTGTCGATAAGACTGCATTTTCCCCCAAAAATGTAGCAAAATAGTCAGGATCAAAAAAACCGTATTTATGTTATCTACACATTAAAATAAACTTCACTAATGCTGGGAATTTTAACTAAACCATAAAATGCTTGAAACGTTCCACATCCTTTTCTCTCCTTTTGCTTTTATCATCCTTTTCTATCCTTTCCTAAAAAGGTACAACTTCCTAAAGGACACACATGATTGTTATTCCACACCCTCTTCCTTGAAACTATCCAGTAACTGTAGCTAATGTAATACCTGCTCATTCATCTCAACACGTCATTATAATTACACCTGTAAAAAAAGAATGAGGTAGCAATGATTCACAATTATTTATTCCAATCTAATGTATAGTCTTCACTGAAAAGCAAAACAAAAAATGCAGACCTTGGAAATCTGAAGCAAAAACAAAATCACTGAAAATGTACACTGTCAGTAAGGTCAGTAAGCTTCTGTGAAGAAAACAGACCCATTTTATTTTGGGCACATATTCTTTCAAAATAGTTTTGAAGAAAGGCCGGCAGCCAAAATGTAAATCTGTCTGCACTGTCCAAAGATCCCGACTGATCTATCGCATGTGTCCAGTGTTTTTGGTTCGGAGTGCAGTATTCATTGCTTACAGCATAGCCCTCTCTGCAGTCGGAATACTAAACACAGAATGGATGTTTCCATTGCTGAACACCTCCAACTCCGTTTTCAATCCTGATCTTGGTCAACTTTTTGTTCGCCACTTCAGCTCCGTTTCCTATTTTCACTCTGGCCCAGTTTGAATGAATGAAATTGCTTGCTTTTCCAATTACTAAGAACTGGTAACACTGCCCGTACTGGAAAGCTAGTTTAAAAAATGTATTATATATATGATTATTATTAAGTTAAGCAATAAATGGTGGATCAACTAAATGACAGTGACACTTTGGCTTAATGTAATGAAAAGGAGTGATGAAATTCTGGCACAACTCAATTGATTTTGCAAAGCAAAAATAGGATATTTAAAAACTGAAATAGATATATAAAGCAATATGAACTAAATAGACCAGTAAGGACAGTATATGGAGAGTATTACTTGCTTTATTAATTACCTTTCAGTAATTAACCATGGGTTAAAGCTCCCTACAGCCTCATGTGAAATCATTTTTAGATGTCGGTCGAATCTCTCACGGTAGTCAAGTATACTTTGAACTATTTTTTGTGGTATTGAAAGCACAATATCACTCTGCCTTTTCCTGGATAACTTCTGGGCCAAAGGTTCCAACACTGAAGCAAGCTCTGGCTTTCCACTCCATTCCAAGTCCTCAGCAGGGCTAAATTAAAACAAAATAAAAATTACGACAGTAACACATTTATTTTAATTAAAGCAACTTTAAACATGATCTTGACCATAATTTGTAACTGACAAGAAAGTTATATATTCAAATAATTGCACCAAAAGGTACAATCAAACCCAACTTAAGAGAAAAGAAAAAACTACTGTCAGCTGAGTTATCGCCCTTGCCTGAAAAATGGAGCCATGTTAATTTCAAACACTTCAGCAACGGAACATGGGAATCAGGGTAAAATCAAAATACTGCGGATGCTGGAAATCTGAAGCAAAAACAAAAATAACTGAAAAAACTCAGCAGGTCTGACAGCATCTGCGGAGAGGAACACAGTTAACGTTTCGAGTCCGTATGACTCTTCATCACCTGGTGAAAGGTCATACGGACTCGAAACATTAACTGTATTCCTCTCCGCAGATGCTGTCAGACCTGATGGGAATCAGGGTAACGTTTTAATTCCAGAAATCAGAGATAAAATGGATTGTTGAAATAAATTTACAAAGAACGTTTTTGCATGTCGTACTGAACAATGTAAAAAAGCTGTTTTAATTGGCATTCCAGCCAAATTTATCCAATGGGGTTTAAAAAAAAACAATTTCACTATATAGCTACACTTGTCAAGGACTTGGGCTGCAGTTATCTAATACGAATTCAGAGCAGGAGTAGGTCACTTGGCCCCTCGAGCCTGCTCTGCCATTCAATAAGATCCTGGCTGCTCGGATTGTAACCTCAACTCCACATTCCTACCCCCAAATGACCTTTCCCTGCCCCCTGCTAATCAAGAATGTATCCAGCTCTGTCTTAAAAATATTCAAAGATTCTGCTTCCACCACCTTTTGAGGAAGAGAGTTCCAAAGACTCACAACCCTCTGAGAAAATTTCTCATCTGTCTTAAATGAGCGACCCCTTCTCTTTAAACAGTGACCCTTAGTTCTAGATTCTCCCACAAGAAGAAACATCCGCTCTACATCCACCCTGTCAAGACCCTGCAGGATCTTAAAGGTTTCAACTGAGTCACCTCTTACTCTTCTAAATTCCAGTGGATACATGCCTAACCTGTCCAGCCTTTCCTCATAAGACAACCCGCCCATTCCTGGTATTAATCTAGTAAACCTTCTCTGAACTGCTTCCAATGCATTTACATCTTTCTTTAAATAAGGAGACCAGTTCTGTACACACTGCTCCAGATGTGGTCTCACCAACGCCCAGTACAAGTGAAACATAACCTCCTTACTTTTGTAATTAATTCCACTCACAATAAATAACATTCTATCAACTTTCTTAATTACCTGCTGTACCTGCATACTAACCTTTTGTGATTCATGCACTATGACACCCAGATCCCTCTGTATCTCAGAGCACTGCCACTCTTGCACTGACGCAAACTGAATTTGAAATCATACCAGGCCAGCTCACAATTATGATCCTAAAGTGCGCACTACCATCCACTCTTTACAAAGGTCTGTACCATATATCAGAAAGCTATTTCTCAAAAAATCAAGGAGATTAAGGAAGGAGAAGTGTCAAAATAAATTACCAAAACAAAGCATTGCAATATTCACAACTTACTCAGCTTCCGAAAACCTCTGAATTATTGTATCCATAGTTGGATCACTGTGTTCAACAGTTCTGGTGATTCTGATAGGCTGTGGAGTGTGTGGCTTTGTGTCAATTAAGACAAATTCTCTTTCTGTGAGAACAGAAATATCAGTAGAACATTATTCAAATGCAAACAAGTTTTCTTTCCAAAGCACTAAATCAGCTCAACAACAGGTTTCATTTCTGCACTTCGTAAATGTGGGTCCCATATGCAGAGATTCTAGAACTCAGTTTAATCTCATTGATGATTGTAGTATCATCAAGACAGAAGTATTCATAATTCATGATAATTTGAAGATAAATTCTTGCATAATATTATGGAGTCTGTTTGAATAAATTATTCTGCATCCTCTAAGATTTATTATGTAAGGTACCTAGTAATATCACCATTAAATTTCACTGTTACCATGGATTACAGCATTTTCACTATGATTTATCTTATAAAATATAATTACGTATATAGAGTGCACCAGCTTTGGACTCGTATTATAAAAAAAGTGGAACAGACACACAAAAAATGGTCTACAATATGGTACAAGAACCAAGTGATTATACTTATCAGGAAAGGCTGAAAAGGCTGGTGCTTTTTTTCTATAGAAAAGAGAAGGCTGAAGAGTGACCTGATAGATGTCTTTAAAATTATGAAGGGGTTTGATAGGGTTGATGCAAAGAACGTATTTTCACTTGTAAGGGAGACCAAAACTCTGGGTCACAAATACCAGACAGTCACTGTTGTAAATGTAGCAGTCAATTTGAACACAGCAAGATCCCATGATAATAACCAGACCATCCACTCATTGAGGGATAAATATTAGCCATGAGTTAGAGAAAACTTCCCCCATTCTCTTTTGAAATCAGACCATATGACCTTTACATCCACCCTAGGGGGTTTCAGTTTAAAATCTCATCCAAAAGATGACACCTCTGAATGGTATAGGCTGAAAGGCCTCCAGTTAGGCTTTTATTCAGTGTGACACTTTGGTTCAATGTCAGAAATAAGGCTTCTGTTTCTTAGTACCAGACTTGGGGAAGATGGGAGACTTTTGGCATGTAAAGGGTACGTCTGAATAGGAAGGAAATCTCAGCAAGTCCTCACTTAATGTCCTTTTACTTTAATGTTGTTAATAAAGCAGTGTCATATATATTTAACATTGCCAGTTACGCTTTAATGTCGTTTGCCACAGATTTCCTCTTCAGTGGCCTGTCTACTCACATGACTTTTCCCATAGCGCTTCCACTCTCACCCTTAGTCCCTCTTCCTCCCGCTCCTGTTCTTGCTAACTCCCAGCCTTGATGACTACCTCCTGGCCTCTGTTACCCGAGTCCTCGGGGTCTGTCCTGCTGCTGGCTTCACTCTTGAACTCGCACTAAATCCAGGGCTTCAGCTGCTAACTGCACTGACCAACTTCTGCCACTAGGTGAATTCTGGTCTAAAAGTACTGTGTACAGAGGTGAGTTTTTTTTCGTTCATGGAATGTGGGTGTTTATTGCCCTTGTTCAGAGGGCATTTAAGAGTCAGCCACATTGCTGTGGGTCTGGAGTTACATACAAGGCCAAGCCAGGTAAGGACAGCAGATTCCCTTCCCTAAAGGACACTACTGAACCAGATGGGTTTTTACAACAATTGGTTTCGTGGTCATCATGTCCTTTAATCCCAGATTGTTGTTGAATTCAAATTTCACCATCTGCCGTGGTGGGGTTTGACCTTAGGTTCCCAGAGCCTTACCTTGGCTCTCTGGAATACAAATCCAGTGACAATACCATTACACCACCGCCTCCCCTTACTGTAATGTACTGTCATTTTTAAAAATAATTAATTTGCATGTTGTTGTGTTTCTTTTATATTTTGCGATGTATTTTATTTTGCAAGTTATTTCAGCTAGGAATGCACAGTGCTGCACATGTATGGTACAGTAGTTCAACTTGTATATTGCTTTTTTCTAGGCGAGAAATGTCGGAAAGAACCTAACGGTTTAACATATGATTCACTTAAAAGTTGTTTGACTTAAAGTCATTTTCAGGAACACAACTATAACTTTGAGGAACTACTGTAATGAACTTGCAAAATGAATAAATCGAAAAGTGAACAGTCACCTAAAAGTAGAAAGGGGTAGGGAATAGAAATCAAAAGAGCAAGTAGATGAAGAAGAGATGAATATGCAAATAAATAAAATTGTGCATAAAAGGAGTGCAGGTAGAAGAAAGAGGGGAAGAAAATCATATCCACCATCAGGGTGATGGCAAAGGACTGGAGGATGGTCAATGTTACATCCTTGTTCACAAAAGGAGAGAAGGATAAACCTAGCAATTACAGGCCTGTTGATTTAACATTGGAGGTGGGAAATCATTAAGTAACAACAAATCAGGAAAATATTGACAGCTATTTGATAAGCATGGACTAATAAAAGAGACGGTGTAGATTTGTTCAACGCAAATAGTATTTTATTGAATTGATCACATTTTCTGTGAAGGTAAAATGGGGGAATGAGAAACAATTATGGCAGGAAGATGGAGATTTAATACAAATATGAAAATTCAAGTACAAACTTGATATATTGGGTTATAAGCTTTTTTTTAAGAAGGGATAGAGTCAGAGTGGTTACAGCACCGACCAGTTAGTTGCGTCTGTGTCAGCTCTTGCAAGAACAGTTTAGCTAGTTTCACTCCACTGCCCTTTCCTTCTATTAGTCCTGCAAAAGTTTCTCTTCCAGTTTTTATCGGGATCCCTTTTGAAAGTTACAATTTAATTTAACTCTACCACCCTTTTAGGCAGTACATTCCAGAACCTATGGGCAGAATTTTGTCCTTGGCATGCAGAATCGGTGGGGGTGCGCGATCGGGAAGCCTGCGATCAACAACACACTGCGATTTTGCGCTGGTGAGCCAGTTGAAGCCCACTGAGTGTGATACGCGAGCGACAACACTGAGTGCTGCCCGTGCGCTCCGGGAGGGGAGAGCAAGTGAGCCTAGTGCGAACTTCGCGCTTGTGCGTTGAATCATCTCCGAGGCACAGAACTGCCTCAGGGAGACGAAGAGAGGTTTTTAAAAAATAAAGAGCAGAAAAATGTAATGAAACATGTCCCCTCATGTGACTCTGTCACATGAGCAGAGGCATGTTTTTGATTAAAAAATAAAGTTTTTATTTTATTTGTATTTGCTTTTGGAAACCTCATCCCGCCCGTGGATGAGGTTTCCAAAAAAATGCAAAGGCCGCTTAGTCTTTACACCTGCCCATCAACCATTAGGCTGAACGGGAAATAAAAAATTAATAACAAAAACAGAATTACCTGGAAAAACTCAGCAGGTCTGGCAGCATCGGCGGAGAAGAAAAGAGTTGACGTTTCGAGTCCTCATGACCCTTCGACAGAACTTGAGTTCGAGTCAAAGAAAGAGTTGAAATATGAGCTGGTTTAAGGTGTGTGTGTGGGGGGCGGAGAGATAGAGAGAGAGAGAGGTGGGGGGGGGCGGTGTGTGGTTGTAGGGACAAACAAGCAGTGATAGAAGCAGATCATCAAAAGATGTCAATGACAATAGTACAATAGAACACATAGGTGTTAAAGTTAAAGTTGGTGATATTACCTAAACGAATGTGCTAATTAAGAATGGACGGTAGGGCACTCAAGGTATAGCTCTAGTGGGGGGTTTTTTTTATATAATGGAAATAGGTGGGAAAAGAAAAATCTTTATAATTTATTGGAAAAAAAAGGTAAAGGGGGAAACAGAAAGGGGGTGGGGATGGGGGAGGGAGCTCACGACCTAAAGTTGTTGAATTCAATATTCAGTCCGGAAGGCTGTAAAGTCCCTAGTCGGAAGATGAGGTGTTGTTCCTCCAGTTTGCGTTGGGCTTCACTGGAACAATGCAGCAAGCCAAGGACAGACATGTGGGCAACAGAGCAGGGTGGAGTGTTAAAATGGCAAGCGACAGGGAGGTTTGGGTCATTTTTGCGGACAGACCGCAGGTGTTCTGCAAAGCGGTCGCCCAGTTTACGTTTGGTCTCTCCAATGTAGAGGAGACCACATTGGGAGCAACGAATGCAATAGACTAAGTTGGGGGAAATACAAGTGAAATGCTGCTTCACTTGAAAGGAGTGTTTGGGTCCTTGGACGGTGAGGAGAGAGGAAGTGAAGGGGCAGGTGTTGCATCTTTTGCGTGGGCATGGGGTGGTGCCATAGGAGGGGGTTGAGGAGTAGGGGGTGATGGAGGAGTGGACCAGGGTGTCCCGGAGGGAGCGATCCCTACGGAATGCCAATAAGGGGGGTGAAGGGAGGATGTGTTTGGTGGTGGCATCATGCTGGAGTTGGCGGAAATGGCGGAGGATGATCCTTTGAATGCGGAGGCTGGTGGGGTGATAAGTGAGGACAAGGGGGACCCTATCATGTTTCTGGGAGGGAGGAGAAAGCGTGATGGCGGATGCGCAGGAGATGGGCCGGACACGGTTGAGGGCCCTGTCAACGACCGTGGGTGGAAAACCTCGGTTAAGGAAGAAGGAGGACATGTCAGAGGAACTGTTTTTGAATGTAGCATCATCGGAACAGATGCGACGGAGGCGAAGGAATTGAGAGAATGGGATGGAGTCCTTACAGGAAGCGGGGTGTGAGGAGCTGTAGTCAAGATAGCTGTGGGAGGCGGTGGGTTTGTAATGGATATTGGTGGACAGTCTATCACCAGAGATTGAGACAGGGAGGTCAAGGAAGGGAAGGGAAATGTCAGAGATGGACCACGTGAAAATGATGGAGGGGTGGAGATTGGAAGCAAAATTACTAAATTTTTCCAAGTCCCGACGAGAGCATGAAGCGGCACCGAAGTAATCATCGATGTACCGGAGAAAGAGTTGTGGAAGGGGGCCGGAGTAGGACTGCAACAAGGAATGTTCCACATACCCCATAAAGAGACAGGCATAGCTGGGGCCCATGCGGGTACCCATAGCCACACCTTTTATTTGGAGGAAGTGAGAGGAGTTGAAGGAGAAATTGTTCAGCGTGAGAACAAGTTAAAAAATTAATGTCAGTTGATAACTTAATGGCCTTAATAAGCCTTTTAATTGTCGGTGGGCACTCTGCCGGCTCCAGCGTGCGCCCGCCGACTGAACTATCGTGCGATTGTACATTGGCGTCAGCACGCTTGGCCGATGTCATCGCCTGTCATTTCACGCTCAGTCGGGTCGGGAGTGCACCCACCCGCTGAGCTAAAAATGTGACGATCCCAGCTGATTTTAATAACTGGACAGGTCAGATCCCTGAGTGAAGCCTGGCTTGCTAGATTCTAACTTTTTTGAAACCGTGAAGGTAAGTTACTGAACTAATTCAGTTCTGATGAGCTTTTAACATAAAGAAAAAGAAATTATTTATTAAACAAGATAAAGTGAACTATATTACACCAGACAAAAAGGTCAGAAAAATCTCAATACAAACACAAGAAAATGATCCAAATATTCACTATCCCTCACCCCAGCTACATCTTTACAGACACATACAAATCCGGAAAGATAAAACAATTTACCACATCTATCTTATACTCTAATAATCAGGGTAAGTACATGGTTTATGTGAACCAGCTGGTGAACTGTAGTCAGACACATCACACTGCAAAGTAAATGAGAGATGCGACCAAGTGGTTCTATGGACTTCTCAACAGCCCACCCAGAAGCTTGTCACACCGTGAGCCAACCAGCCTCATAGAAACTCTGTCTTTCTCACTAGGGTTCCCAATCTCCACATTTGAAGAACTCGCCTTGGAATTCTCTCCAAACATTGCTGCCACTCTGATGGCTTCAGCAAGAATCCATCTCCAGGGTTTCAATTTCGCCTCGAGATTCCTTTCCCTTCTTTTCTCAGAGTACACTCGCACTTCACCTTACTAGCATGTTTTCAGAGGTTCAGCCGTGTCAAGCAGAATATTACTCCAATGTTTGCTCCAAAAGGGTACCTTTGCCCTTACGGCCCACAGCACAGAGTCACCAACCTCCGGTTGCCCTCTCAGATCTTCGGGGCTCCTCCCAAGCCCACCATATTTCAAGTCTACTCCTTGCAGCTCTCTAACTTGGAGCCTTTTTCCCTGCTCCTGTCATTTATTTTGACTCAGCAGGATCTATCACTGATGCCTGTGTTTGTCCCTGTCTGGGACCTCTTTCTGCTGATTTCGGACCTTCTCCCTGTCCCCCTCCCCCATGTCCTGTTCCCTTGGGCACTTTCCTTCTAATGGCACTCACCGGTTCAGGTCACTTCTTTTCCTTCTGCATGTGTGTGCAGGGCCGGTCCCTGGCCTGTGGACGTGAAAAGACTAACTGTGCATGTGCGACCCTTTCCCAGCCGGCATATACATGAAAAGCCCAAGTTCCCGACCTGAAAGCAGTAAAAAACACTAACTGCACACTTGCAGCCACACCCTGGACGGCACATGTGCAGAAGGCCCAAGGCCTGCTGGGAACTGGAGCTCCTGGTCTCCAAGCTCCTGATTTGAAAGTATCTGGGTTTCCTAACACTAACTAATATTGTGAGCAATTTTGGGCCCCATATCTCAGGAAGGATGTGCTGGCCCTGGAGAGGGTCCAGAGGAGGTTCATGAGAACGATCCCAGGAATGAAAGGCTTAACATATGAGGAACGTTTGAGGACTCTGGGTCTATACTCGATGGAGTTTAGAAGGATGAGGGGGGATCTGATTGAAACTTACAGAGTACTGAAAGGCCTGGATAGAGTGGACGTGGGGAAGATGTTTCCATTAGTAGGAGAGACTAGGACCCGAGGGCACAGCCTCAGAGTAAAGGGAAGACCTTTTAGAACAGAGATGACGAGAAACTTCTTTAGCCAGAGAGTGGTGAATCTATAGAATTCATTGCCACAGAAGGCTGTGGAGGCCAGGTCATTGAGTGTATTTAAGACTGAGATAGATAGGTTCTTCATTGGTAAGGGGATCAAAGGTTACGGGGAGAAGACGGGAGAATGGGGTTGAGAAACTTATCAGCCATGATTGAATGGCGGAGCAGACTCGATGGGCCGAATGGCCTAATTTCTGCTCCTATGTCTTATGGTCTAACCATGTGCTGTGAAAATAAGTTCTTCCTCATGTCACCATTGCTTTTTTTGCCAATCACCTTAAATTGAATGTCCTCTGGTTCTTGACCCTTCCACCAATGGGAAAACTTTTTCCCCATCTATACTGTCTAGGCCGCTCATGATTTCGGGCACCTCTAATAAATCTCCTCTCAGCATTCTCTTCTCTTAAGGAGAACAAACGTATTTCCTCCAGTCTACCCATGTGTCTAAAGTCCCTCCCCGGAACCATTCCCATGATTTTTTTCTGCACCCTCTATAAAGCCATCACATCCTTCCTAAAATGTGGTACCCAGAATCGGACACAACACTTAAGTTCAGGTTGAGCAAGTGTTTTATAAAAGTTCACCATGGCAAGAATTTTCCCGTTGGCGAGCAGGGGTGGGGTCTGCTCGCCAACGCGTAAGATGATGTGGAATGACATCATCCCATGTCATTTGCATTTTCAGGTAGGCGGGGGCGCAGCCAAGTCAGCTGTGCGCCTGCCGACTTGTCAACGGCCTACTTAGGCCATTCAAAAAACAATTAAGTTCATTAGTGGACCTGCCTGTTAAGGTTGGCGGGCAGGTCAGGAGTGCTGGCGGCCACCTGCAAAAGCGTGAAACCTCATCCATGGGCAGGATGAGGTTTTACTGCTGAATCAAAAAATTAAGTAACACTTTTAATCAATGTTATGTCCATGTCCCAACTCATGTGACATTGTCACATGAGGGGACATGGATGGTGAATGAAATTTTCACCGATCTCCGAGGCAACGCTTAGTCTCAGGAGATCGGAGCGCTCATGCGTGCACTTCCCAGCCAGCACAGGAAGCATATAGGGCTTCCCTGCAGACGTCACACTGGGTGGCCCTTAATTGGCCTGTCTTCTAAAAATGACGGCTGATCGGAGGGCCACCCACCCACGTCTGCCCCTGCACTTCCCCCCCAAATTGGGGGTGGGGGAGACTTATCCCCATAACTTCCATAAGTTTTGAGTCCTCCTTATATACAAGGGTGTTTGCCAGAGGACTAGAGATCTGCAAATGTTACACCCTTTTCAAAAAAAGATGTGAGGGTAAACCCAACAGCAACAGGCCTGTTAATTTAAGCTCAGTGGTAGAAGTGTTTAGAAATGATAATTTGAGAAAAAATTAATCCACATATCTTCAACTGACTGTTAAATAAAGAAAGCCAGGATGGATTTGTCAAAGGCAAATCGTGTTTAATTAACTTGACTGAGTTTTTGATGAGGTAGCAGAGAGGGTTGATGAGGGTAATGTGGTTGCTGTGGTGTACATATACTTCAACAAAGGCATTTGAAGAATAGACAAGAAGAAAGAAGTGCTGAGAAAAGAGTGGAAAAGGCATTAAAAATATCAGCCATCCTCAGTTCTTGCTGTTTTTCTCCCTTATCTCCCTTTCTCTATTTATTTAATGCTCTGCTTCCACATAGTTTTCCCCACACCATTATATTCTTTCAAATTCTCCCCCATGCTAATAGTTACTCTCTGCATCTGACATCGGTCCCAGTCTGTTTTATTTTAATTAATTCATGGGATATGGGCATCACTGGCTAGGCCAGCATTTATTGCCCATCCCCAATTGCCCTTGGTGGTGAGCCACCTTCTTGAAATGCTGCAGTCCATGTAGTGTAGGCACACCCACAGTACTGTTAGCAAGGGAGTTCCAGGATTTTAACCCAGCGACAAGGAAGTAAAGACAATATAGTTCCAAGCAGGATGAAGGGTGGGTCGGAAGGGAGCTTGCAGATTGTGGTGTTCCCATGCAGCTGGTGCCTTTGTCCTTCGAGATAGTAGAGGTCACAGGTCAGGAAGGTGCTGTTAAAGGAGTCCAGATGCATTGCTGCTGTGCATCTTGTAGATGCTACGCACTGCAACTGTGCATGGTGGTGGGGGGAATGAACATTTAGGTGGCGGATGGGATGCTGCCAGTCAAGTGTGCTGCTTTATCCTGGATGGTGTTGCAACTTCAAATGTTGTTGGAGCTATACTCAACCAGGCAAGTGGGGAGTATTTCATCACACTCCTGACTTGTGCTTGTAGATGGTGGACAGGTTCTGGGAAGTCAGAAGTCAGGAGGTGAGCTATTTACTGCAGAACACCCAACCTTTGACCTACCCTTATAGCCACAGTATTTATATGGCTGGTCCAGCTTAGTTCCTGATCAGTGGTAACCTCCAGGATGTAAAATCAGGTAATGATGATTATCCTTACGCTTTTAAATCGGAAACCATGCATTAATCCAGAGCTGCACCCAGATTATATCCACATGTTTATTTACTTTTGTAAGTATGCTACGTAAGGGAACATCTGGTTGCCTGTTGAAGGTAAGTAATATTACTTTTCCAGAAACAAAATGGAAAATAAGTTACTTCACTCTTTCTGGGGAGATCTCTTGCAAACATCCTTTCAAAGCAGGAAATGTGCAACCTTTTCCTATTTCCAATCTTTTCCCACTCCTGAGCAATGTCACAGGAGTGAGAGTCTGGCTCACTCCCAGTCTCAGAATTCTCACTCACCCTCATCCCTACACATCAATAGATATTCACACCCACACACAGTGAGCGAGCAGCCAGAGACTGGGAGTGAGCTGGACACACAGAGTCTGCCCCTCACACACTCTTATGGTCATCTTTATTAATTACTCTTCTTTTTACATTATTAATTTATTGCTTTATTTTTGCTCAGCAAGTTGTTTCTTCTCTGATACTCAACTTATGTTTTGAATTTCATGGTCAGAATCTTCAGGTTGGCGTGTGGGTGTGGGCCCCGTTCGCTGGTGTAAAATGGCACGTGGTGACATCAGGCATGCATCGTTCCGTTTTCAATTCAGTGGGTGCGCACCAGAGTTGGCTGCGCGCCCGCAGAACTGTCAAAGGCCTATTAAGGCCATTTAAAAACTAATTAAAACAAACAACAGAGCTGCCCGTCCAACCTTAAGGTTGTCAGGCAGGCAAAGAGCCCAGGCAGCCTCCGCATTTATCATGGAACCTCATCCACAGGCGGGATGCGGTTTCATGAAGGATATATAAATCCAATACATTTTTTTAATAAAATTCATTAACATGTCCCAGCTCCTGTGACACTGTCACGAGGGGACATGTCCGAAAATTTTTACATTTTTAAAAAAATTTCGATTTTCAAAATTTAAATAAACTCCGAGGCAGCTCCGTGCCTCAGCAGACTCTGTCTACTCCCCCTGCCCGCACAGGGAGCACTCAGTGCTTCCAAATGAGCATCACGCTGGGCGGGCCGTAATTGGCCTGCCCACGTAAAATGGCGGCAGACAGCAGATTGTGAGGGGCGACCGGCTACTCGTCTGCTCCCGTTCAGCCCCCTCAACAGGGAGAAAATTCTCCCCCATTTAGCTTTCTGAAATTTGCTCATTGGCCCCGTGAGTGATTAAAAAAAAGGAAATATTGCCCCCCCCCCCCACCCCACCCATGCAAAAAGGTTAGACAAACCTAAAGGAACAGGCTAAGTTGGCAACTAAAGATCATCAACTACGCACCAGAGCTCAAACTGCTCGAGGACACACAAGATTCACAGCTCCATGGTAAATTACCTTGCTTTTCTTCCTCAGTCCAAAAATCAGGATCAGCATATTCAATCTGGCAAATTCTTCTGCAAACTGCCTCTTGGTATCTCTGACAATTTATTGAAATAAAAGTGAAAATAAGAAAGTACTGATATCAAGTAGTCCAGACTGTAATACTTTTAAAGCATGCTAACATTAAGAGCAACTTGTAAAATTATTAGCAGTTTCTCATGGCAAATTCAGATGTCTATAATTTTATTTTAATGTAAAATTGGCTAATTTTAAGGACTGAAATTTCTTTTTGAAAGCAGTAATATGTGTTTTTCCTTTAATTATGAGTATTTAAATAGATTCAATACTATTTCAGATAATTCAATGTCATTTCTCACCCTCCAATCAAAATACTACTGTGGTTTACAAAATTCAAGTTTAATTAAAAACACTGATGCAAATAGATCCTTGTCAGGGAGATTTTCAAACAATTAATTTAAAAACAATGGGACTAAATAAAATTGTTTGGTTGATGTGCTGTAGAATGTATAATGTCCATAATGTAATATGTATGATGATGATACTAAATAGACTAAAAATGAGTGCATATGCTCATTTTAAAATAAGGTTAACTGGAGATATTGGCTGGGGGGGTTTCTGGCACTTGACAGCCTACGATTCTCCCACCCATTTAGCTGAATTGGGTTGGGGATGAGGAAGTCCTGGCTATTGCACAAGCAGAAAACCTTGGCATTCTATTCAGCGTTGTGATGATACAGGGTTACTCAAAGAAACAGCAATTCAGATTCTTCAAATGAAGATGCCCTGCATGTAATAGTGAATAATAATCTCAAGATTACATGGCTCAAAAGGTCTATGAAAACGCAATTGCTACTCAGTGCATTGGCGCTCCAACATTGAATTTGCTGTGATAAGCATAGCTGGACAAAAGTCAGACCCTTTCCGAAGAGGAAGAAAGAAAAAAAAAAATCATTAAAAAGTTAATCTGGAATATTTTCACTAATCTGTTAGCAGTCAAATTAAGGGCTGCATTGGCAAGCCCCAAGAAATGGTAATTTAGTTATCCTGCTAACTGGGAATGCAGGAAGGTGGAAAGAGATGGCAAAAGAGGGATATTTTTCAAAAGGGCAATCAAAATATAATTAGACAGGCAAAAGCTCAATATGCCAATATCTTGGACCATGGAACAAGAACAATGCATTTTCCAATCTTAGCTAAAGGCTAGGCATTTCTATTAGAATTGGGAGGAGATACCCCAGCCTACTCTGGAACATAATCAACCTGTTAATACAAGCATGTTAATATCAGAGAATTCTATTTCTCTCAGTAATGAAATGGTTTGTCATGCAGAAGGTGCATTCCAGGAACAGGGATTTTTTTTTTTTTTAAATTGCAATTTAAACTGAAAGACATTGGCCCAGATATTGCATCTGTAATGATGGTGAAATTGTCAGCATTCACCTTGAGCAGAGCTGTGCAGCTGACAGCAACTTCTGGTGGTTGCACATGTTTTTTATTCTTTCATGAGATGAGGGCATCAATGGCAAGGCCAGTTTTTGTTGTCCATCCCTAATTGCCTTTGAGCTGAGTGGCTTGCTGAGGGCATTTAAGAGACAAGCCACATTGTGGGATGGGGTGGGGGGGGGGGGGGGGGGGGGGGGGGTCACTTGTAGGCCAGACCAGCTAATGACAGCAGGTTTCCTTCCCTAAAGAACACTAGTGAACCAGATGGGTTTTTTTTTCACAACACAGACCATAAGACATAGGAGCAGAAATTAGGCCATTCAGCCCATCGAGTCTGCTCCGACATTCAATCATGGCTGATAAGTTTCTCAACCCCATTCTCCCACCTTCTCCCCGTAACCTTTGATCCCCTTACCAATCGAGAATCTATCTATCTCGATCTTAAATACACTCAATGACCTGGCCTCCACAGCCTTCTGTTAATGAGTTTCATGGTCACCATTACTGAAGCTAGCTTTCAATTCCAGGTTTTATTAATTAATAGAATTTAAATTCCACTAGCTGCCATGGGGAGGATTTGAACTCGTGTCTCCAAGGCATTAGCTTGGGCCTCTGGATTACTAATCCTGTGAGGGAGAGAGGAGGGCTGCTGTTGGAGATGGTAGGGTAATGGTAAAGTTAGAAAATTCACATATTGTCAGTGATTACTCGCTCATCCATACAGTATGCTGCTGGGGTCCCCACAAATGGAAATCTTTAGAAATTACTTGATTGATATGAACTTTTATTTTTATGCTCTCTCACTGTTAAAATTCCCCATAAAAATTGACTTGTTGAATGAGGTATAACTGGGTTTATCAAGTCATAATTATTGCTGGGCTACCTTTCTGACCCTGCAAAGTTAATTTTCATAATTGTGGAATGTCCTTATTATATTCAAAACCAAAGGAATTATCATTAAAAAAGTTTAACATTTATGATATTTCAGTTTCTACCTTAATCCCATATGTATGTCGCTACCTTTATTTTGAAATGATTAAAAAATGAAGGATAATTTGTGGATTTTAATTTTCAATTTGCTGTGTTGGAATTCTTCAGTGAGGCTGCTTAGACCGCCAAAAATTGCACCATAATCAATTAATGTCAGGAAAGATAAAACCTATGCCACAGAGATTGTTAAATCTCTACAGGCAGTTTTTTTTTAAGTTAGCGGCAAGCGCCGGTACCCTGCTGTAAACTGCAAAATCGAGGCCGTCAAATATACTTACTTCCATCTCATCTATTCTCTGTAGCATGTTCTCTAGCGTAGAGCCATCTTGCAACACCAAAGCTTCTGAATGAGCTTTTGCATTTAGCTCCAGATTCAATAACTCTTGCGCTGTGTCCTCCAGCAGCTCATCTAATAGTTTTTCACCAAGGAGGTCCGCGCTAGCTGCAGCCTATAAGTAACAGATACAATTCTGTTTTTATAATTAATATGTGTTGGCACATTCTTACAGGGGACCAGAAAAAATTAATGCTCTACTGGTCAATAATTGGATAGCGTTAGGGTTGTTCTGCTTTTACAAGAGAGGATGCTTGCTAAAAATAATTGAGAGTTTTTTTTTAAAATGTTGCAATTCATTGCCAAATCTATAGCACCAAAAGAATCCATTAAAGCACCAAGTCGCCAAATTAGGCTATGGGGGTTAAGTAGTCAAGCTGAATTTCTTGAGTCACAAAATACTGCCACCACACTTTGTTGATTGACTCAAAAAGTAAAAGAGTGTGATATTCACCTCAGCACCTGAAAGAAATGAGGCATACACTTTGTGAGCCCCTTGTCTGTATTTTTAAATAGACAATTACAGTTATAGACTAATCGTTTATACTGGAAGAATATTCATACAGTTCTCTTTTTTTTTTAAAAAGGGTAATAAAGCTGAACCAGGGAACTATTAGCCTATTAGTTTGACTTCAGTTATAGGCAAGATGCTTGAAAAGGTTTTAAGTTATAGAGAAAATGTGGAAGAGATCACTAGTTTAGAGCCATTGTCTGCCTGGGATGTTTAGAAAGCCTAAAGGTTACTCTACAAGATTGAATCTTACAAACTGACTGGTGCCTGCAGGCAGAGATTTGTGATATGAATGTACCCATACACACAGAGTTGGCAGTGATGGGTACAGAAAGAGAGTTTAACAAACAATTCCTACACCCAGGAAGTTGTCATTCTCAAATATGAAAACGATTTGATAACTCAAAAAATTGAAAGAACTTTATATTTAATTGGCACAAAACATTTGATAACTTAAGTTTTATTTTTCTAAGGCAGGGACCCAGACTACATATTTGTCCAGTTTGCAATGGAATTTGCGATCAAGATTATATTTTTTGAGACAGGTGGAAACTGATGTAGTGGTGGAAGGGGTCAGGGGGAAATTGATAGGACAGGGTGTGGGAACTGACAGGGGGCTGTGGAGACCAAGTGATGAGTGGGGGGGCCCGGGAGGGGGTGTGGGAGTGACGAGGTGAGAAAAAATGTGACTGGCCCAGTTACTAAGGAAACTAAGGGTGGAATCATCCCAGAAGTGCGGTAGCGGGTGTGAAAAACCTTTGATCTGCCAGCCACAATGGCAGGTCTTTGTGCCACATTGTCCGATCCCTGCCTCATTAATTATGCAGCCACAGGTAACACGCTGTAACGCTAGAGGGCGCCCTCTGAATCACCCACCATGCCATTACCTCACTGTTTCCTCACTCCGGGTGCCATATCTAAACTGCAGCTGTGCACACAGCCCAGGACCGGTCCAGTGAAGTCACAGACCCAAAAGCCAAGAAGAGTTCAGTGACCCGTCACTGGAATGCCTTTTGGTTGCTGCCATGATGTCCTCCATCCCTGCTCTGCTGGACATCCTGCGGCCAAACTCGTCATTCCGGCTTGGGTGGCAGTGGTGGTCAGTGCCGATGCTGCCCAGAAGAGGTTGGCCATCCAGTGCAGAAAAAGGATGAATGATCTCATCCATACCGCCAGGGTAAGATGGCCATCTCATCGCTCTAAACTCACACACTCACAAGGTCATCACACATTCACTGGCATCTCACTCACTGGCAGCTCAAGGGACATCACCACTCACTCTCTCTCACACACACCCTCACATCTCCATCTGGCCTCATCTCCTCTGGAGACTACCTCCTCAGCCCTCACCATCTTGAGGTTGCTTGCACAGATCAACATGTACACCTCCCACCCTGGCCACCCTCCCACCCTGGGATACCCCCTTTCCCCAGTACAGCCTTCACCTGCAGCCTCTTCCCCCCCCCACCCTGCCTTCCCCAAGCAAGCCGTAGCCCTGCAGCCATTCAAAAGCAGAGACCTGCCCGTGAGCCTGGCTAAAAATGATGTGATGCTGCCTGAAAAGCATAGCGCTGATGACCACAAGTGCTGCCCACAGCAAGGTAGGCAAACATGGACATCCCAAGCGAAGTACAGCTCACCAGGTGCATGTCGCTTACGTACAGTTATGAAACTAGATGTGCCTGGATGATCCAGCGTGGGGGATGATTCCGTCAAGTGGGGCTTATAATAAGATGCTAAAATTAGGTTCCAGAAGTCCGGTGGCAGGAAAGGCCGCCCGCCATTGACAGGTAGAGCAGATGATCGCAAACTGGTTTTACAAAGACGTGAAACCGGTTTTTGGTCCTCTCGCTACATTGTCCACTCAAGCTGTAAAACATGCCTGCTGCCAACCGGAGTGGAAAATTCTGGCCTAAGACTGAAACTGAAATTGGAAACCAAAACTTCTGGTTATAAACTATATAAAAGGAGACAGAGCTATTAGAGCTCAAATCTAGAAGTTGATGAGGCCACGGGTGCAGTACATGCAAGCTAAAGAGCGGCTAGATCCAGAAGCTGAGAATAAGCAAAGATATAGGGAAGAATTTTCCTCCCTTTGGAGTTGTGTGGGGGGGGGGGGGGGGGGGGGGGGGGGGGGGGTAGATTGTAGAAGTGGCTCCGATCAGCACCCACAACTGGGGGTGCGCCATTTTAAGCGGGCGGGCCAAGCGCTATGCGTTCCCTGTGCAGACGGGGGGGGGGGGTTGGATTCCCTCAGCCGAGAGTGCGTTTTCACTCTGCGCGCAAAAAAGCGCATTGATCTCCCTGAGGCTAAGTGCAGCCTCGGGGAGATCAGCTCAGAATCAAAACTTTGAAGGTAAATGTTGAAAAAATTTCCCTGACATGTCCCCTCACGAGTTGGGACATGTCCATCACTTTAGCTCAAACATTTATTAAATTTTTAAAAAACCCCATCTTGCCCATGGATGAGGTTTGATGCATTTTCTGAAGCCCGCCAGGGCTCCCGGCCTACCCACCAACCCTAAGGTTTGACGGGCAGGTCCATTAATTAGGTTAATGACTTTTTAAATGGCCTCAATAAGCTGTTGACAGGTCGGTGGGCGCATGGCTGACACGACTGCGTCCCTGCCGGCCTGAAAATGGAGATGACACAGGGTGACGTCAGGAGTTCTGCCCGACGTCATCCCGCATCATTTTACGCATCGGCAAGCGAGCCCCACCCACTCCCCCAACCTAAAGATCCTGCCCATAGTTGCTACAGCAGTTTCTGTCACTTGAAGATAACATTGGTGGACCTAGATTTAGGGTTAGCCATCCTTACTGAGTTGAGGAGGTTTTGCAGACGTGTGCCATCTTTGGTCAAGATCATGTTCATGGAACTAGGGTTGGTTGTGGGCTGCTATCGACTGGGGATCAGGCTCCCAGAGGTAGAGCTAAAATTCTTTGTCAGGAAGACAGAGTTTTGAAAGACATTGGCTGGGATCTTCCAGCCCTGTTGTGGCAGAATCCGATGCAAGAGATTTGATGACCAGACAACCGTATGGCAGGCGGGGCTTCAAAATCCCGCCCATTGTGACTGAGAATGTTGACATATAGGCTGATCGAATTGCCGAGCCAATTCATAAGATATCTCTTAGTTGTATCTGCAATCAAATGTGTAATTAATGGTTTATAATCAACCATAATTTGACTATTAATTCATGTTTAACTTATGTTTGATTTTCAGTTTTACATTATGGGTGATTACCCAAGGTAGAATTTAGTGTTTGCTTTATTTGACTCTTGTACAAGAAGGTAGTTTTGTTTTAAATTGTGGAAACAGGTGGCTTTATTCTTTCAGTATATAACTGGGATTTCGGATTTCTATTTTTTTTAAATGAACGATACTGGTCTCGACCAATATCATAACAAAATTGTGGGCTCATCCAGGGTTTAAATTCTACATTAATTAACACCAAGTTGGATGTGGAGTACCATCATCTGTTGTAAATTTATTTACCTTTTCAGCAACTTGTAATGATAGCTGATGTTGTAGTGAAGAGTCTTTGATTCGAGTTCTCTTCTCCCAAGAATCACTTATAACCTATTGAGTAGAAAGAACCCAGATTTATGTAGTACCTCATCAGATCTGCGGCCAGCTCAAGGTACTTCACAAGCAAGGTATTACTTTTCAAATGCAGTCGCTCTTGTATTCAAGTAAACATTGCAGCTATTTTAGGCACATAGTTTTTTCTGACCTTCTATGGCTTCCTAGGCTAACAATCATCGGAGACCCATAAATCCCATCATTGCAGACTTCAAAATAATGCTGCAGATAATTTGTGGATGCAGCACAAGAACAGGCATAAAGTCAAGAACTTTGAAATCTCCACTGACTGCAGATGAGCAGTGAGTGACTTAACTGAGCACATCAGTTGAGAGGCAAATATACCTCAGCAAACTACACTGCGACACAACTAATGGAATAGCTCACGCCAATATTTCCAGATAGGTTTCAGTAAGGCACAGATCATTAAGTGTCATTACTATGGCTCAAGTTTCCAACACTTTTGTGGCCCTTAATATTTGATGTTCAAAAGGCAATTATGGTCCAAATTTTTCTGTCAAAGTAACCATGAAACTAACAGTGCTTGCTATTTATTATGCACAAATGGTACAGCAATTTCAGGCAAATAGCAGGCCCACGGTTAGACTCAAAATAACCAAAAATTGATGTCCAAGATATGCCACTTGTCATTAGGATGTGAAAATGGCATCTCTGTCTGCTTCACTATTGGGTTGCATTGAATTCCATTCACGTTACTGTACTTGCATGGTAATCTCACTAGAGAAAGTCAAATCTTTTCACTTAAAGTGTACTTGGACCAGACAAGTGCTTATAACTGTCAACCTACCTCTCTGGCATTGACAATTAGCTATTACAAGTGTGGAGTCTAAAAATGTAAAAAAATTATTCTTCCCTTTATATTTTCTCACCCTTATTCCAACCTTTTGTTACCACTCTGTATCTCTAACTATACCCAATTGGACAACGAATTTATCCACTCCAATCTACACTCCTTTCTCAGTCCTTGTGCTGCTAATTACACATTCATTCAATCTGGCTGGTTAAGGGGATATACTGTTGGGACCTGAGTGAACAGGGCAAGCAAGTTCCTGGTTTATCTGAAAATGAATTTAACAGATCTGACTTTCAGCAACTTGTCATGCAAAAAGTTTCAACAGCAGACACAGTATTTGTCCTACTACAACAAAATTTGGTCCTTTGTTTTTCATACTGTCTGATGAGGGGCAAAGGGAAATAAACACTACAACTTCAGTGAACCTATCCAGAATCTCGTGATTCAAGCAAAAGAAACACAATTCCGCCTGCCCAATGAATACAATGCGGAATCCTTAACTTATTGAAAGCAGTTTCCTGAAATCAGTAACATACTGAACTGAACAGTCTGACCTTCAGAATATAATAAGCAGTATTTTTTATTAAAGTTAATCTTCCTTATGAGATATCCACCAGATTAAAGTCAGTATTCTAGAGAATCTCAAGACAAGTTTATTTGAAAAATCAACCTTCAGAACACAAACAATATTTAAACTTGTCAGGTCCCACTTGCTTGTGCAATACTTATTTTTAAAAAATATTATTATACTTGATATAAAGTTACTCTTTTTGTACATTTCATTTTGAAAAGGAGCCAGGTTCCAATATTTATATGTCTGCATCTATCTCATCCCACTGGATCATAAACCCGATGTTGCCACTGTTTATGTGTCCTGCAATACCACCAGAAATCAAATGCTAGATTGAACAATTGCACTAGTCTTTTGACAGAAGATAATGACTAGGGCAGTTGCAAATTCACAATGTACAAGATTTTTTGAAAAAGTTGTCCGATTGTTATGACTTCAAAGAGAGTTAGAACCGTGCCAATTGAAGTATTATAAATTTGATACTTGTGCTTTGTCCAGCAAGGGCTGAAGCTTCTCACGAATTTCCTCCTCTGCTTTTACAATCCATTTGTTGGGGGAACCAGCTTCAGATCTGAAAAAGGGATATTTATTTAAATAAATATTTTTACATCATCCAAAGTCTCACTTTATAGTCATGATGCTTTAATTATTTCCTTCAAAACTAGAAGTAGCTGGGAAACTATGAATATATAAATAAAATTAATCATCTCTCTTTTAAAATTAGGCCCCACGTACTTAGTATAAAATCAACAAGGATTCAAGGCCTCCTATCCAGTTTATTACGATCGACATAAAAACTAGAAGTTGCAGAAATAGCACCTCATTTTCTTTATTCTGTCCATTTCTTGTATGCAGAGTTCATTAAGCTCCTTCATCCTGCGGGCAGTCTCAGAATCAAGCCAAGCCAACCTAAAATTAGTTTTCAAAAATAAGCTATATTAAATTTACATGATATTTAAATAGCATTTTAGTGGTAGTCTTGCCTCCATGAACAGAAACTGACTTTGTTCGCCAACATGTACCCTTGGAGGAAAATGATATTGTGGCTTCCAAAGAACAAATCTTTCAGCAGCAAGTGGTTTTCACCAGCTGGAAATATAACAAACCCCACTGCTTGCTGACTTTGTAAACAGAGATTACTAGATGGTATACAAGATAGTAATTTAGAAAGTTCTCTGTAGAAGATTATTGTGCTTGTGGAAAAGAAAATTGATACAGAGTCAATCCTCAATCTAGAGAATAGTAGTGTTGTAGAATGAAATAGCATCAAGCACCCCCAGGCCTGTGACAACATGGCTAGAGTAGAAGAAATTTCCCTCTACTTTTTCAGCCTAGAAAACAGTACTGCATTATTTTTCCATTTTCCCACACCAGCAGTCCTCAGACTGTCAAATTAGAGATAGCTCTGTGCTGTGGGTCGATGAATCGTGTAAACTATATTGTGACTGCTCAAACTAATTTCAAATAGAAACATTATCCAAAGTGCCAAGATATTTCCAATGATTTCCAAAACTAAGTCCGGGCCACCTCACTAGCCGGTCTGCCTTTCTCTGCTGCATTTCTCAAATAAACTGCTCCAAATCTATGATCATTTTCTAAACAAATCTTTAATGCCGATTTCAACATATAACCCAGAATATTACTTAACTGCAGGGGAGAACAAGTTTCAAACTAGCAAAGGCTAATTTTAGTATTGATATCAGAAAATTATTTACACAGAATGAACAACATGTAGAAAATGATAAAGTTTTGGAAGCAAATCCTGTAACCATTTGACAAAGAACAGCATGTTGCAATTGAAAAGCATTAAAATTTCCTTGAATGAATGAAAATGGACCAAATGGTCTCCCTCATTTGTAATCAAACTCCCATGTGCAACATTTTCCTCCCATTGGGGAGGATGTGCGGTAGCGGGCACAGGCGGGTGGGCTCCTGATTGGCGCCCCCAGTTGGGGGGTTGCCACCATTTTATGTGGGTGGGCCAATTAAGGCACGCCCAGCGTGACGTCCGCCAGGAAGCGCTATGCGCTCCTTGTGCGGGTGTGGGGGGGGGTGGGGGGCGGTTTCCCTCAGCCGGGAGTGTGCTCTTTCGCGCATGCATGTGATAGAGCGCACAGAGCTCCCTGAGGCAAAGGGCTGCCTCAAGGAGATTGGTTCAGATGTTAAACTTTAAATAAAGCTGAGAAAAAAATTGTGCTGCCATGTCCCCTCATGTGACATTGTCTCAGGAGCTGGGACACGTCCATATCTTTAATTTTCAAATATTCTTATGTTTTTAAATCCCTCATGATGCCTCATCCCACCTGTGGGTGAGGTTTCATGCTTTTTCTAAAGGCCGCGTGGCCTCTTCGCCTGCCCGCCAACATTAAGGTTGGACGGGCAGGTCCATTAATTACCTTAATTACTTTTTTTTTTAAAAGGCCTTAAGTGGCCATTGACAGTTTGGCAACGGGCAGCCAAATTGGCTGCGCACCCACCAAACTGACAATCTAAATGACACTTTGTGATGTCAGGATACACGCCCGATGTCACCCCGCGTCATGTGACACGTCTGTGAGCAAGCCCGCCCCCCTTGCCGACCGGAAGATCCTGCCCCATGAAACCAGAGCCTCTACCTGATTGCTTCAGTCTTAGCAGCTTCTTGCCTTTCTTGTTCCATTTCCTTTATCAAGTTAGTTTGACTTTTATCTGTAGGTTTAGATTTGTAGCATTCCAATCTTGTTTTCTGCTTCTTCCATGGAGTTCTAAGCAATAAAAAATTTATATTCCAGTCACATACTAAATATTTTAAAGAATAACTTGTCTAGTCCAACAATAGCAACAGAGAGCAAATTTACATTTCACTGCTGCAACCAGAAAAAAAGGAATCATGTTAACAAAATGCTCCATTAAGATTATAATTGTTTTCTTTCAAATAACTGAAAGATTTAATTTTTGTCTTTTTTATTTGTACAGAAAACAAAACAACTTAATAATATGCAAACAGATGAAATATACAATGTTCCGTTATACCACTGATACAACATAACAAAAGACAAAATACATAGCGTCTGCACATTGTTGCATAGGTTACTTGCCGTTTAGAAGATGCAAGAGGGGAGGTGGGATATCCTGGAATCCAGGGAGGTCTGCTTTCTTTAAGCGGTCCCTGATTTTTCTTCAGTTCTGAAGATACTGTAGCTTTCTGAAAGCAGGCTGGCAATGCAAGTGTGCTCTGTCCCCTTTGCTGCCAAAATTCATTCCATAAATTGAAAGGAAAATAAACAAAAATGGTAATAGACTAAATTACTTCACCTTTCAGTATAATCAAGAGATTCAATGAAGAATTCTAAAATTGCAGTATAAAGGCAGATGTTCAGAACCAGCAACATTCCTTTTAGTCATTCATTGTAACCTCCAAAGACCTGAGCCGGGATTTTCCACTCCTGTTTGCAGAGGGCGCCACAGCGGGCAGGAGCAGAAGCTTGCAAAAATCGGTTTCACGTTGTCATAAAACCAGTTTGTGACCATCCGCTCCATCCGTCAATAGTGGCCGCTGCACGTCGGGAAGCTAATTTCAATACAATGGAACCCCCGCTCGCCAGAATCACCCCCTCCCGACGCTGCATCATGAGCTCACGCACACCGATGTGTTTCACAATGGTACATAAGCGACGTGCACCTGGTGGCCTGCACTTCGCTTGGGACTTTACAGTTTGTTTGCCTACCTTGCTTTGGGCAGTACTTATGGTCATCAGAGCCAGACTTTGCGGGCAGCATCACATTGCATTCTTGGAGGGGGGGCGGTGGGGGGGGGGTTCATGATCAAGTCTCAACCTAGCACCCCAGTGGTAAGGCGGGAGTGCCATTTCAATGGCTGCAGGTTTAGGACTTGGTTGGGGAAGGGGCAGAAGTGACCTCAGGCAGGGGAAGAGGCTGCAGGTGAGGGCTGGATCTCAGGGTGTGTGTGTCGGGGGGGGGTACATGTTGATCTGTGCAAGTGGCCTCAAGATGGTGAGGGCTGAGGAGGTAGTCTCCAGAGGAGATGAGGCCAGATGATGATATGAGCGTGTGTGTGAGAGAGTGGGTGGTGATGTCCCTTGAGCTGCCAGTGAGTGAGATGCCAGTGAATGTGTGATGGCCTTGTGAGTGAGTGAGTTTAGAGTGATGAGATGGTTGCCTTACCCTGGCTGCACAGATGAGATCGTTCATCCTCTTTCTGCACTGGATGGCCAACCTCTTCTGTGCAGCATTGGCACTGACCACCACTGCCACCACCTCCCAAGCCGAAGTGGTCAGATTGTTTGACCTCCTGCGGCCAGAGTGAGGTTAAAGGACATCACAGCAGGCCACTGATGGGTCACTGGACCCTTCTTGGCTTTCAAGGCCATGTCTTCATTGGAGCAATCCTGGGCTGCAAGCATTGAGAACTGTGAACGCAGCTGCAGTTTAGATATGGTACCCAGTGAGGAAACAGTGAAGTAACTGCATGGTGGGTGATTCAGAGGCTGGTCTCCAGCGAGACAGTGTGTTTCCTGTGAGTGCATAATGAATGAGGTGGGAAGAGGATGATAAGGAACAAAAACCCGCCCTTATGGCTGGCGGGAAAACCGTCTTTTTTCACACCCGCCACATCACTTAGTGCAATTCAGGGAAAAGTCCAACCCTAGATAACACTGCATATACTGGTTTGAAACCAATACATGTTTACAAAGCAATGCTGAATTGCATTGTTGCCTCTGTATAACTCCTGACGGCACAGGCTTTAACACTCATCTGTCTTTAATACGAGACTCATGCTTAATTGGGTAATTACCGCAAGTTCACATCTTTACAGTAATTGCTGCCCACAGATTCCATCAGGTAAAACTGCAACAGTGCAGCCTGTGGAGGAGCAAGACATGACCAAAAGCAACTTCTGAATTTCTACATTTAATGCCAGGTGCTGAAATTGAAGTCAGACATCACTGTCAGTTTTACTGTGTAATAACAATGGACACCGACAGTCTTGCCATTATTTGTACAGCAAAATCTGGGCCATGATATTAGTATTGAGTATGCTTATGGTTTTAATCACGGAAGAAAACATCAACACCAGCCACCCCTATAATAGAATATCATAATACAATCGTTGTACAAAACTTACACACGACCTGTTAGGCAGCAGCACTCCTTTCCTAGTTGCCTTTCTTTCCGCAACAGATTTTTTCAAGGCTCCAACACGCTGCAAGGCATCTAATCCAGCCCTCAGCACAGCATTCCTATCAGGAGTTGGAGGGCTTTCCTCCTGCTGTTGTTGTTCTTCATGGACAGGCAGGGACTCTCTACTGTATTGCTGGGCTCTGGAAGATTCAGCAACATGGAAACTTTCATCTGTACAGAAAATGTATTTTAAGAAGCCACATTTTATTGAAGGATGCACTAATCCTAAAAGATTTTATCTTTCTGCTCTACAGTCAGATTAATAATGTAGGAGTATTCAAACCATTTTTCCACGTACCAATGAAATACTTTGTTTCCTAACCAAACTGTATACATGAAAGAACATTTTATGTCAATTTTCAAATACAAGCTAGGATCAGTAACATTCAGGAAAAAGTACCTGCACAATTTATTGTGGCAAACAAATCAAGTGACTGGGTTCTCACAATTAACAATATAGCACATTAACTCAGATACTGCAGAATGTGTTAGACAAAATGCGTATGTCAGATCAATGGCAGATGAAAATTGACTTGTAAAATACTACAGACAGCAAGAAAAATAAGAAGCGCACATACTTCATGACTGTTGTAAAAACAGCTAAGGAAGAAGTTGAAAGAAACCTATGAGTCTCAGTAAACTTGACCCTCACTGTGTCCAGCTAATGCAGAACAGCAATCAAAGTCAACCGAATGTCGAACTATGACCAAAACAGTAGGATATTGGGAATCATGATTAAACTGCATAATGTTGTGGTCAGGCCACACCTCGAGTACAGTGCCCAATTTTGGTCATAATTAGGATTCATTATAATTATCTGTTACAAAGACAAAGTAGAATAATTTAGTTCTGCTAATGAAAGGCGAAAGTTTGCATTCACATTTCACTCACAAATGCCATTTCAGAAAAGGTAATTTGTGTAACAAGCAATTGTCCACATCACAAACACATTAAATCTTCCCCATTTCTCAATATTGGTATTTTTATAATAATAATTTTAATAGGGAATTTTTTAAAGAAATAAACTGACTTACCAATTTGCACTGTCTTAAGAGGAGGCAATTGTTTCAGTGCACCTGAAACATTGTCCTTCATGATGGATGATTTTTGCGCTCTTTCAGCAGAACGGCTTCTGTGTCTACCTAAGGATCCTTTTCTGCTTGGTGGGGAAACACTTCGGGTTCTCTGCGGCAATTGATTTGATTTCTTTTGAGGAAATTGCTTCCCAAGCAGTGAGTCCAGGTCCTGATAAGTCCACAAAATAAAATATCTTTGGTCTCTGAAGCAAGACTTTATATTCATTCATGGATATTTTTATTCTCCCCATCCTTCATCCAAAGTTTCCCCAAACTACAGTACATCTCTAGTTAGAGTGGGCAGCTGACCTGCATACAGATTTCTGCATTCTGTGACCAGACACTAGGAGGTGCATGACAATAAGCTGTAATGATTCCTTATTTTAATTTTGTCTGACACTGGGATGAAGCACAGCACCTCGCCAAGTTGGAGTTGCGCAAATCATTATGAGACGAATCTGGAATAAATACATGTCCTACTAGTCCATGAAGTAGGAAGTTCAAAATATTTAGCTGTTTTACTTACTGACTTCCATACTTACGTCTCCAATTTTAAATGCCTGTTTCATTGTTTTGGGTAACTTTCAGTGCCAGTATAGCTATTATCACTGACATTAATATTCCTGGTTCATCATGCCCAAAAATATTTTCAGATCACTTTTACAAGTGTGAAAACATGACATAAACCATCCCTACTACTTATATATTGGAGTTAATGCTATTTGTCCATCATAACCAGTGAAGAAACTATTATATAAAAACAAAAAAACTGCGGATGCTGGAAATCCAAAACAAAAACAGAATTACCTGGAAAAACTCAGCAGGTCTGGCAGCATTGGCGGAGAAGAAAAGAGTTGACGTTTCGAGCCCTCATGACCCTTCGACAGAACTTGCGTTTGAGTCCAAGAAAGAGTTGAAATATAAGCTGGTTTAAGGTGTGTGTGTGGGGGGCGGAGAGATAGAGAGACAAAGAGGTGGAGGGGGGGTGGGGGTGTGTGGTTGTAGGGACAAACAAGCAGTGATAGAAGCAGATCATCAAAAGATGTCAACGACAATAGTACAATAGAACACATAGGTGTTAAAATTAAAGTTGGTGATATTATCTAAACGAATGTGCTAATTAAGAATGGATGGTAGGGCACTCAAGGTATAGCTCTAGTGGGTTTTTTTTAATATATAATGGAAATAGGTGGGAAAAGGAAAATCTTTATAATTTATTGGAAAAAAAAAGGGAAGGGGGAAACAGAAAGGGGGTGGGGATGGGGGAGGGAGCTTACGACCTAAAGTTGTTGAATTCAATATTCAGTCCAGAAGGCTGTAAAGTCCCTAGTCGGAAGAACTGGAGGAACAACACCCCACCCCCCCCTCCACCTCTTTGTCTCTCTATCTCTCCGCCCCCCACACACACACCTTAAACCAGCTTATATTTCAACTCTTTCTTGGACTCGAACGCAAGTTCTGTCGAAGGGTCATGAGGACTCGAAACGTCAACTCTTTTCTTCTCCGCCGATGCTGCCAGACCTGCTGAGTTTTTCCAGGTAATTCTGTTTTTGTAAGAAACTATTATAGGTTGGTCAAACTATTATAAGCATGATTCGCACCACTTATGAAGCCTCCCTATTACTGTGTACATGCTAGTCACTACTACCCCCTCTAAGTGCCTTCACATCCATCCTAAAAAGTGTGGTGCCCAGAAGTGGACACAATACTCCAGCTGAGGCTGAAACAGTATCTTATAAAAGCTTACTATAACTTCCTTGCTTTTGTACTGCTAAGCCTCAATAAAACCAAGGGTCTTGTATGCCTTATTAACCATTTTCTCAACATGCCCAACACCTTCAATGCTTTGAGCACAAATTTGATCGTTTTACACAGTTTTGGTTTTAGAGCCATAAATCAAAATATAACATACAGTTCTTAAATCATGATGCTACTCTTTTTCTGAAATCATAACCACCCAAAAGTATCACTTCCCTATGCTCCTCAAAGCCTCAAATGTATGCTTTATGACATAGCTCCCATACTCTCCATAACATTGATTTTGGCTCAGATGGAAAACTACGAGTCAAGGAGCACATTAACAATAATTAAACTAGATATAATGCTCAATAAAATGGGATATTTAACTCAGTTTAAAGGAACTCATTTGAAATATTGCGCACAGCTTTGGGTATACAGGAAGTGTAGGTCATGTATCTCCACAAGCCTGTTCTGCCATTCAGTGAAGTCACGAGTGACCTGTGACCTAATTCCACCTGTGTCTGTAGCCCATATCTCTTAATACCTTTGGATAACAAAAATCAATCAATCTCAGATTTAAATTTAACAATTGAGCCAACATCAACTGCTGTTTGCAGAAGAGTTCCAAACCTCAACCCCAAGCTGTGTCTAAGAATATTTCTAACTTCACTCCTGAAAGGCCTGACTCTAACTTTTAGATTATATCTCCTAGTCCTAGACTCCTCAACTGGAGATAATAGTTTATCTCTATCTAATCTATCAGTTTCCCTTAATATCTTGGAAACTTTAATCGTATAAACCCTTAACCTTCTAAATTCCAGGGAACCCAATTCTTGTTTGTGTAACCTCTCCATGCAATTTAATTCTTGGAGTCCAGGTATCATTGTCATAAACCTAAACTGTGCTCCTTCCAATGTGTACTTCCTAAGGTATAGTGCCCAGAATTGAACAGAGTATTCCAGGTGTGGTCTAACAAGGGTTTTGTATAGCTGTAGAGTAACTTCTATCCCCTTGTATTCTAGACTTCTAGACATAAATGCCTGTATTCCATTAGCCTTATTGGTTGTTTTCTGTACCTATGCATTTTAATATCATCTATGTACATGAATCCCAAGTCCTGTTGGACGTCCACTGCTTTGAGATTTTCATCATTTAGAAACTACTCTCATCCGATCTTTTTAGCTCCAAATTGAATCACCTTACATTTGCCTATATTGAAAACTGTTTGCAACAGCTTGTCCATTCATTTAATCTATTAATATCTCTGATTTTCTGCTTCCACCTACACTGCCTTCAATAACCATCCATCTCTGTGTCATTGGCAGAATTCAACATCTGGCTCTATATCCCATCAGCTTTGTTAATAAATATGGTGAATAATTGAGGTCTCAACCTGTGGGACCGCATTAGTCACATTCTGCTAATTAGAGTAGCTGCCCATTATCACTGTATCCTGCCACTCAGCCAATCTCCTAACCAGATCAACCATTTGCTTTCAATTCCATGAGCTCCAACTTGAGCTAACAGCCTCTTAAGAAGGACTTAATTGAATGCCTTCTGGAAGTCCATAAAAATAGCACTGAGCAATATTCTCCTGCTCACTACTTCAGACACCTCTTCACAAAAATTCAGTCAGGTTCTTCAGGCATGGCCGAAACCTTTACAAATCTATTCTGGCTCTCTCTGACCAGCTGAAAATTTTCAAGGTGTTCAATCAGATCCTTAATTATAGGCTCTAGTAATATCCTGTCAACAGATGTTAGGCCAACTGGTCTATAATTCACTGCTTTCTTTCCCTCACCCTTCTTAATTTAATTTAAAATCCCAAATGGCAACCATCTGGTTCTGGTGACTTGTCACACTTTAGTTCCTTTATTTTCTCCATTACTGTTATTTTGTTTATGTTGATCTGAGTGATTCAACATTAGTTTCACTGGGATGTCCAGTACGTTATATACTCTTCCTAAATGGTAAGAGATTAGAAAGTGTAGATGTACAAAGGAATCTGGGTGTCCTTATCCATAAGTCACTGAGAGCTAACATGCAGGTGCAGCAGCAATCAGGAAGGCTAATGGAATGTTAGCCTTTATTGCAAGAGAATTTGATTACAGGAGTAATGAAGTCTTGCTTCAATTGTATAGAAGCTTGGTTAGACTGCACCTGGAGTAGCGTGTGCAGTTTTGGTCCCCTTACCTCAGAAAGAATACCATTGCCATAGAGGGAGTGCAATGAAGACTTAGTCCCGCCATCTCCAGAACATCTTATGAAGAGAGACTGGGGAAACTGGGCCTGTATTCTCTAGAGTTTTGAGGTATGAGAGGAGATCTCACTGAAACCTACAAAATACAAAGGAATAGACAGGGTAGATGCAGGTAAGGTGTTTCCCCTGGCTGGGGAGTCTAGAACCAGGGGACACAATTTCAAAATAAGGGGGAAGCCACTTAGGTCCGAGATGAGGAGAAATTTCTTTACTCAGAGGGCTGTGAATCTTTGGAATTCTCTACCCCAGAGGGCCATGGAAGTGAAGTCACTGAGTATGTTTAAGGTAGAGACTGATAGATTTCTGATTAACAATAACCTTAAGGATTGTGGGGATAGCATGGGTAAAAGTCATTGAAGTGTTCAATCAACCATGATTGTATTGAATGAAGGAGCAGGCTTGACAGGCTTTATGGTCTTCTGCTGTTTCTAAACTCCCAGATCATCTCTTCGTTAGCCTGCTCCTGGGCTTGGCAAAGGTGGCCATAAACAAGTCCAGGCAGCAGGCAGTTGGTTGGGAGGGCTGTTTGACCGGCCTACCTCTCTTCCATAGTTATGTTCACACCTGGGTGTCTTTGGAGAGGGAGCACACGGTGTCCATCAGTACACTTGAAGCTTCTGCAACTGGTGGGCATCACAGAGGCTGGAGCACAGCATCAGCTCCAGGAATTAATTTCAATCTAATTTGCTATTTTTCTGCTGTCGTTATTGCTTTTAGTTACAGTGCCCCTCAAGGGGCTGGCAATTTGTTAGTTTAATTCAAATACTCGAGTATACTCCCAGATCCCTGTTCTTGCACCTTCTTTCCTTTATTTTACATTGCCTCTCCTTGTTCTTCCTACTAAAGTGTATCACTTTGGACTTCTCTGCATTAAATTTCATCTGCCACATGTCTAGCCATTGCATCATCTTCTTAGGCAGTCCCTCAGGTTTGAGGGTGACTTGCTTCCACTTGGGTTCAATGGATTGGGCTCTGAGATGGCTGATAAGTCCAATGATAGATCTGCAGACTCTGGCACATGCAGGGCAGATGGTGCTTGAAGGGTCAGCTAGATGAGTTGTAGGGAGGTTTGTGCACTCTGAGACCTCGACTTCACCTCTTGCGTGTTCCCAACAAAGTCGCTCAGTCAATTTGGTGCCTTCCCGAGAAGCCAAGGACCCTCATGGGTCTGCGGGGTTCAAAAGACTTCAAGCTGCTGCTAAGTCTATGTCTGGCTAATGATTGAACTGGTTTTTCAACTTTAGCTGGTGAAGCAAGGAAGATTGAGCACGAGCCAGGTAGCAGTGAGGGTTGGGGACCCGAGTTCAACAATCTGGGGTCGTGTGTATGATGTGGAGGAGTACATGTGGAGAACTGGGCTGCTGCAGGCCCTCTCTGCACAAGGGGGATGCACACCTGCATATGATCATGCCCATTCCACGAGCCTGTCTACGTCCTCTTGAAGTCTTCACGATCCTTTTCACAGTTCACAATACTTCCAAGTACAATCCACAAATTTTGAAATTATAGCCTGCACACCCAAGTCTAGATCATTAATATATATCAAGCATATAATACCAACCTACAGGGAACTGCACTACCTTCCTCCAGTCCAAAAGGCAACCATTCACATAACTCTGTTTTCTATCATTTAGCAAACTTTGTATCCACTGTCTCTTTTATTCCAGCTTTGCTGACAAGCCTGTTATATGGTAATTTATCAAACACCTTTTAGAAGTCCACGTACATCACATCAATGCTTGGCCTAAATAGCCAAGTGGTTATGGTACTGGGCTTATAACCCCAAGATCAAGAGTTCAAATCTCACAATGGCAAAACTATGAAACAATGTAACTTCATCTGAAACAGATGGAAGTGGATTTTATTTTAGCTTGGCCTAAATAGCCAAGTGGTTATGGTACTGGGTTTGTAACCCCAAGATCAAGAGTTCAAATCTCACAATGGCAAACTATGAAACAATGTAACTTCATCTGAAACAGATGGAAACAGGTTTACTCAAAAGAGTATCAGGAGTTCAAATCTCACAATGGGCAAACTATGAAATAATGTAACTTCATCTGAATAGGAACAGATGGAAACGTGTTTGTACTCGAAAGAGTTACATCACATCAACTGCATGTTGCTTAATCAAAACACTCAATCAAGTTAGTTAAACACAATTTGCCCTTAACGAATCCATGCTGGCTTTCCTCAAGTAATGCACATTTGCTCAAGTGGCAGTTAATTATGTCCTGTATTAGTATCCCTAAAAGCTGCAACATAGTGTGCAGTTTTGAGCTGCATGCTATACAAGAGATGAAAGGCAAGTGAAAGTACAACATTAAATTAACCAACAAGATAACAGAGATGAAAGGTCGGAGAGAGAAATTAAAGCTGAATGTCCTTAAATTGCGAAGATGGAGGAGGGAAATTAGATTAATTTTCAGTGGTTGGTAAAATGAAGACAAAACCCCACAATCTGAGATAAGATTGCTAAATTAATTAACTGAATCACAGCATTAAAAATGATACTAATAAAGAACATAAAAAGGGTATGGACAGAAAGCAGAAGATGGGACTTTGTAAAATCATTCCAATGAGACAAGTTACTGGAGAGAAAACCGGAATAACTTTGTACACTAGAGTTTAATATTCTCCATGTTACAATGGTAAGTTAACCTATTTCACAATAAATGAGAGGAGAACTTGGGCTCACACATAGCCATTGGGAGGGCAGGAAAAATGGCAACGCATTGGATCTCTGTTTTGGGTGTTTTATGAGTTCACAAACACTATTAAAAAGGTGGAAAAACTCAGCAGGTCTGGCAGCATTGGCGGAGAAGAAAAGAGTTGACGTTTCGAATCCTCATGACCCTTCGACAGAACTTGAGTTCGAGTCCAAGAAAGAGTTGAAATATAAGCTGGTTTAAGGTGTGTGTGTGGGGGAGAGAGAGAGAGAGAAGTGGAGGGGGTTGGTGTGGTTGTAGGGACAAACAAGCAGTGATAGAAGCAGATCATATGATCTGCTTCTATCACTGCTTGTTTGTCCCTACAACCACACCAACCCCCTCCACTTCTTTCTCTCTCTCTCTCTCTATACCTCCCCCCCCCCCACCCCACCCCACACACCTTAAACCAGCTTATATTTCAACTCTTTCTTGGACTTGAACTCAAGTTCTGTTGAAGGGTCATGAGGACTCGAAAAGTCAACTCTTTTCTTCTCCGCCGATGCTGCCAGACCTGCTGAGTTTTTCCAGGTATTTCTGTTTTTGTTTTGAATTTCCAGCATCCGCAGTTTTTTTGTTTTTAACTATTAAAAAGGTGTCCATATTACATAGGCACACCTAAATTCAAACCTCATTTTAGCACTGTAATATTACACTTATTATTTCTTAAATTTTTACTAATACTTACCTCAACTTGCTGCAGGATATTAATAATGGTTTCTGATATCGAAGAGTCCATGTCACTTTCCATTCTGGCAGAGCAAAGGGAAAGCTGTCGAATCAACTGACCTAGCTCCTTGTAGTAGGTAGGAATCTGCTGTTCTGATTGTCCAGAGAGCTGACCAACAAACATCTGTAATGCACGCACAGCTCCTCTATGCGCAGCTGCTAATCGAGACATGGCTCGAGACTGAAACATATAAAAATTGCAATAATATCCCTTTCAGAGACATTTATGTTAAAACTGAAGTCAATAATTTTACTTTAGGTAGAATTATTTTTTATTAACCTGTGCCTTTGATGAAGATGAGCTAATGTAAACTTAACTTTTTTTTCCACATCGACCAAGGTATTAAAAAAAAAGCTGTACTATTTTTTCATTCAATGGACCAAATTTTACTATATCAGAACATCGCTTTAGACTTACCCTTGCATGTTTTGGTTTTTAAAACAACTTTTCACACAAAAAAATTAAGTGCAAGCTGGTAACATCACATTGAGAGAAATGGGGCTTTTGGGACCCAAGTGAACAGGTTCAGCAACTATGTATCCCCTTCACCAATCAGGATGAAGGATTGCAAAATAAATACAGCAAGCATGTAAAGGAAGTACAAATTAAAGTGGGTGAGTTTGATGTCAAACCAAGTACAGCAAGGGAAATAAAAGGAGAGGGAAAAGAAAGATTGGATTTAGATAGGGAAAATGTAAGTCAAAAAAAGTTTTTTTCCCCCCCCACGTGTTAAAAGTCCAACAATTGAAACCTGAAGGAATGAGACTTTGCACTTGTAATAATAAAGGAACAGACAAGACTTAACTTTTATGGTGTGTTAAATTCCTACTTGCCATACAAGTACAGCAACCTCAAGCCAGTTAAGGCAAGGCAGGCTGCAAAGTGCTGTTTTTGTGAAGCTAATGGTGGAGCAGTACAACTTGGACATCATTGTTTGGATATTTGAGTTTAATCACACATCTGCTTGCGCGCCCCCCCCCCTCCCAAATTTGCACATATATAAATTGTGAGCACCATTAACCCAACTTATTTTGACAGGAAAAGCTGGAAGAATACATTCTACCTGTTGGATCCAATAAATAATTTAGTAAAGTCTATAAAAGTTGCCTGTAATCCTGAAGAAATACAAAATAAAACTATCTGAGCAAAATTTCTCTCCACTTGAGAGCAAAAGCATGAAAATTATCCACTTGCACCAAGATATATTTGTCAAAAAAATGAAAACATTTAATTTTCTTACCTTCTTAGTATGCTTTATTTTATGTGGACTTTGTTTTTCTATCTCTTCCTGTATTTCGTTTACCTGAATTAAATAATTAAAATGAGTACAAGGTCAAGAGAAACAACTACCCCGATCAGATGTAAAAAAAATCCTTGTTCCTTTATTAGTATTTTGAAGCTATTCAAAAACTATTTGGATACAGAGCAACCAACTGCTAGAACTTCACAAAACATTTTGTCCAAATAACTGCATTTTGCAACCTGTTCTTTTCTTTGTGAACACTATCTTATCCAGTGTATTCATTGTGTTCCTGTTTCATCTACTACACATCTCAGTTTCCAAAACATGAAGAGGGCACTCAGTGGAGCACATATCTCCACCACGCTGTGTTAGCTCAATGTTATTACAATGATACAGCTTTTCCCTGTCTGGTTGATGCTCTGTAACTACAAAGCTGAAAGAGTTTCCATCTCATTGAGGAAGCTTCAGGCCAATCCATAACCAACAACCTGCTCTGAAAACTCCACTCACATTTTGACAACTGTAACAAATTCCACCACAGCAGCTGAGACAATCAACAATATTCTTTAAAAAAGGCAATTTATCCCATCTCCCAATGTGAAAAGATCCTTTAAACAAATTCCAGTATCAGATCTGCATCTATGCCAAAAACTAAATCAGTTCTTCCTTGGCCCATACCCTGTTTACCAAGTTTGATTATAATCTGTCCTTTAGTTTTTGAGATATATTGTTTACAGACAAACAGACTAACAAAACAGGGGTAAATGCATTACATCTGCCCACTTTCAGTGGCAGAGGTAATAAAGCTTCTACTTCAAATTGATGTATACAAAAATTAGGATTTACCACGCAAGCTGTCTTTTTTCAGTGAGCTGAAGCAGTAATTTCCATACAAGCGGATTGGTTATTTAACTCAGAAAACTCTTATTTTATAAAAAGGAGCCATGGCATTTGCCAGAATAAAAATAAGTTTCTACAATCAACATGCAAGATTTAATTTAGGGAAAACCCCAAATACTATTATTATAAGTCATAAAAATTGCCAGAATGTTGGTTAAGATTTAAAGGTCAGCAGCAAAATGGGAGTCAACGGGAATCAGGGGGAAAACTTTCCGCTGGTTGGGGTCATACTGAGCACAAAGGAAAATGGTTGTGGTTTTGGAGGTCAATCATCTCAGTTCCAGGACATCACCGCAGGAATTCCTTAGGGTAGTGTCCTCAGCGCAACCATAAGAAATAGGAGCAGAAATTAGGCCATTCGGCCCATCCAGTCTGCTCTGCCATTCAATCATGGCTGATAAGTTTCTCAACCCCATTCTCCCCATAACCATCTTCAGCTGCTTCATCAGTGATCTTCCTTCCATCATAAGGTCAGAAGTGAGGATGTTCACTGATGATTGCACAATGTTCAACACCATTTGTGACTCCTCAGATACTGAATCAGTCCATGTTTAAATGCAGCAACACCTGGACAATATCCAGGCTTGGGCTGACAAGTGGCAAGTAACATTCGCGCCACACAATTGTCAGGCAATGACCATCTCCAACAAGAGAGAATCCAACCATCACCCCTTGATGTTCAATGGCATTACCATCACTGAATCCCCCACTATCCACATCGTGGGGGTTACCATTGACCAGAAACTGAACTAGACTAGTCATATAAATACTGTGGCTACAAGGGCAGGTCAGAGGCTAGGACTCCTGCAATAAGTAATTCACCTCTTGACTCCCCAAAGCCTGTCCACTATCTACAAGGCACAAGCCAGGATGAGTGCAGCTCCCACAACACTCAAGAAACTTGATAACATCCAGAACAATGCAGCCCACTTGACTGGCACCACATCCATAAACATTCACTCCCTCCACCACCGACGCACAGTAGCAGCAGTGTGTACCATCTACAAGATGCACTGCAGGAATTCACCAAGGCTCCTTAGATAGCGCCTTCCAAATTCATGACCACTACCATCTGGAAGGACAAGCGCAGCAGACAGATGTGAACACCACCACCATGGAAGTTCCCCTCCAAGTCACTCACCATCCTGACTTGGGAATATATTGCCATTTCTTCACTGTCACTGGGTCACAATCCTGGAACTCCCTTCCTAACAGCACTGTGGGTGTACCTACACCACATGAACTGCAATGGTTCAAGAAGGCAGCTCACCACCACCTTCTCAAGGGCAACTAGGGATGGGCAATAAATGCTGGCCCAGCCATTAAGGCCTACATCCCATGAAAAAAAAGCCAATTCATTAATTACAATAGTGCTATTGCAGATTACCCAAATAAAGAACAAGTATTTATAGAGTTATTTCTGTTTGTGAAAGGGGCAAATTCATGCTCCTTGTTGACCTCTCATTTTCCATATTATTAAGTGTGTAAATTATAGTGTCACCTGGGTTTGGTCTGTAAGGGAAAAACTGACTGCAATTAACTATACGCTTAGTAACATTTAATCTAGTTCTCACTTGCTGCTGCAAAACATACAGCATCCTCGCCGAGCGAGTGGCCTGCTCCTGTCTTTTTATCTGCATTCTGCGCTCTTCATCAGGATCCAGGACATCCAGATATTTCTCTAACAAAAGAAAATAAACCTTATGTTTAATGCACTGCCAGGGCAATCTAAAAACAGTGAAATGATTTTCCAGTTTATGATAAATGTTACATTATTCAAGGAGCTAATATATTTTTGGAACTATGCTGATTGAGAAAGAAAGAAGAATCAATCTGCATGCTGTGAACCATTCACATTAGCTAATGGCAAATAATGGCCGGACTTTGCTCTTAGCAGTGGATAAATGATGCCAGCTATTTACTACATTAGCACACAGACCATCTATAGGATTTTGCACTGGAACTTACTGTAATTTGAACACCATTTCAATATGTACAGGGAATCTAGGGCTCATGTGAACAGTACAAACAACTGTTCATGAATTCATGAAACAAAATCTCTTTAATCAAAATGGAGAAGCATCAATAAGCAGTGCAGTCTGAACTGGGTAACATCAGTTGGTAAATCAGATATAGAAAGCAAAATAGAAGGAGAAAAAAGTTGGGATTAAGACAGAATTAGAAAGACAAAGAAAGTTTTAAAAAAATATTTTTTTTTTACTCCCAACAACTCCATACTCATAAAAGTTAATTTTCAGTACCAGAAAGTTTGTTTGGCAGTGCTTAAGGCTTAATACATGTAAAAATTTATTTACATTGAAATGGACATGCCCTAATTTCTTTCTGACAAGCTTTGTGGATATATGTCATGCAAGTACAGGAATTTCACACCGTTCTGTGTTTCAATACATAGTCTCTACGTAAATAACAACCTCTGGAGGACCAAGGGTAACTCAGAAAATAACTTCTTGCTTTGTGTTTATTTGCACAAGCAGTCGTTCATGGGATGTAGGCATCGCTGGTAAGAGCAGCATTTGTTGCCTATCCCTAATTGCCCTTGAAAAAAAGTGTGGCTTGCTAGGCCATTTCAGTGGGAAGAGTCAACCATGTTTATAACCTCAAGGATTTTGTCAATTAACCATATCCACTGATTATTTGTACATTGCTTTTGGAATGGTCTCCTTAAGAAGATAATGTTGATTAATTTCAATGCAAATTTGATGGATTTCCTTCAGAAAACATTTTAATATGTTATATTCCAGTACAGGCGTGAAATAACTCAATGGTATTGCTCGTCATGCAAGCACAAAGGTGGCAGAAAGTGAACCAGATGGACCTTGTTTTTTTCTTATCCAGCAATTCCTATGTTCCTATGCTGTTAACTATAATTCCAAGGTTAATAAACTATTCTTAATTCATGACTTTGCTGTCTTCAGTAGCATGTGGGGAATGTAATGAGATGTTGATACTGGAAATGCTAATACAATGCAACTAGTTTATTAAAGCAGCTCAAATGAAACAAAATTAAGGTTTATTCACTCCTAGGCACAGACACATGCAGTAAACCCAGAAGGCAAGTAAAAAAAAAGTTAGGAATTCATTATAATGGAGCATAAAGGGGCCTCACAGAATTTAAATCTGTATGTTCATTAATTCAAATGTCTCAAGATGCTGATAGTTAACATATTCTGATTCAGAATTCATCCAACATTAGGTATAACATGAAAAATAGTATTTTTCAAAGATTCTAATCCACAATATTCAAACAGGGCAAGCTAGCAAACAAAAAATATGTGGGGCAGTCTACCAAAGCTTCAGAGCCAGGTGTAGCCCTTGATCACAATTTGTTCCAAGAATATGCTTCTTAATAATTCCAAAAAGCTTACTGTGACTTGCAATATGCATGGAAGTTGAAAAATGATTTTTAGTTTACAACAATGCCTTATGTTATGCAATATCAGCAATTACATAACTAATTTGGTATGATACAAATGATGCTATACCTTTCTTGGAAAGTTCCTCAATTTTCTGAAAGTACTTGCTGAGCTCTGTTCTCAGCCTACGGATCTCTTCAGCAGTTTTATTGCCCTGGTTCTGGCGATTCAGATCTGGGCCGGGGTCATGTGTTGGTGGTGAATCAGAGCGTGCAGGCCTAGCTTGGCCTTGGTCAGAGGTATAAATATAAACCTTGGCACCAGACCTTGTAAACCCCTCTTTTGAAGCTTTATCATGTCTTAGTTTTGCGAGGCTCTCCATTTTCAGCCGATTCCTGATGCATGCAGTATTCTCAGCGGATGTCCCCTTCACTCGATTAATATATTTTGATGTTTCTGATGGATCTTGCTCAAGTTTACATAAGTAATCCTTCACTTGCTCTTCCAGATGCCTTTTTTTTAGATCACGCTTTGCCATCCGAACAGCCATATTCAACCTCTCTTCAGACACAGTAGAAAACTGCATAGAGCTGCGTATACTCTGGGCATCATCCTGAACATGCGGCTCACAAGGTTGACGTAGCTTTTCAATTACAATTGGACGAGGGTCTGTGACTGTCGCAGCCATGTTGGATACAGTACTTAGCGCATCCTTATTGAATTTTAACTAAAAAGATTAAGAAAAGCTTTAGCAATTTGAGTACATTTTATTCTCCTTGCTGACACTTTAATTAAGGAAACATACACAATGCCTTTTCCTTCTCCCCCACCCAGCAATGGAGGTAGCATGAAGCTCACTTCCACAATACTACTTTGTAAATAACCAAGAGATGTACCAGGGCAGTCTGAGTTATTTGCCATCCTATTTTCTGCTTCAACATGAGTAAAGCATTGATCATCAACTCACTGTCTTCCCATGAAACTTGTGATATGATATGGAACTTTTACTGGAAAAAACCCCGGGAATTTGTCTGTAGCCCAAATTGTTTTATTCCACCAACACACGCTACCACTTCTGAGCAATTTGTCTGTCATAGGTAAACCAAGTAGTGATATTTAACATAACTTTTTCTCTTTGCACAAAGACTCATATGTCAGTAAAGTAGCAATTAATTACGGAAAGATTGATTTTAAAAAAAGGAAGAATTTCTCCATAGGAGCAAACGGAAAATAAAAATTTTGAAATATGAAGTTGTTCAAAACTTGCAGTTTCCTTTTAATGGTAAATTCTCAACTGAAATAATATTTTATGCCTTCATTTATATTCTTCAAATTATTATTGCTGCATTCTATCGAACTGCGAATGCAGCACATTGTTAATTGGGGCACAGTAACCAAAGGGGTAATAACACTATATACCTGAGTCTTGTAAAATTCACTCCTTCCAACATCTCGTCCAGCTGATATGGAAGATACCAAAGTCCCAAAAGACTGGGCTGGGTTCACAATGTGTGTGTGGTGATGCTGAACCTTTGTGGCCATGATCATCTGCATTGATCAAATCGATACAGTTAAAGTAGCCAAACTTATATAAAAAGGTGTGCGGATAATTCTTTAAAACTTGATTTAAAACCCAAAAAAAAGGACAATTAAAATAATAAAAACGGGAGTTTTTTTTTAAAAAAAAAAGAAAAGCGTTAAAATAGAAAGGCTGAAGGATATGGCCATGCTACAAAACTACTTTACCAAATTAATCGGGGGGGGGGGGGGGGGGGGGGGAGAGAGGGATAAAACCAACAACTAAAGACCGAGGAGTTTGATATCATCAGTGGGTAAAACTGGAAAAGGAAAATAAACTGACACTGGGGAAAGTGCAGGATCACAGATTCAAGTCAGTGAAAGGCCCATCAGGTTTGATGAAGCGCCCAAAGCTCGCCCGGGTTTAGCGGCGCCTCCCTTACCCCGATGATGTGAACAATCCTCGCTCAGGCCCGCCACTCCACTCCACGCCACTCCACTCCACTCCAGGCCAGGCCAGGCCAGGCCAGGCCAGGCGGCGTCACAGGCCCGAAGCGCCGGCTGTTGCCAGGCACCCGGTTGCTAGACACCAGAATCTTGAGGATAGCGTCACCCGGGTGCAGGAGCTGCTTGGGGCTCGTGACCAAATCTGCGCCTGCGCCGGCGCCGGCGCCGCCTCTTCGCCCGAGTCGCGCAGAACGACCACCCCCTCCTAACCCTCGCCCATGCGCGGGGCCCCGAAACGCCAGTCCGGAATAGCGCGTGCGCGGAGCCCGAAGCGCCACCCCCCCCCCCACCCCACCACCACCACCACCACCACCACCACCGCCGCCAGTGGCGCATGCGCGGGGCCCGAAGCTCCAGTCCGGAATGGCGCATGCGCGGGGCCCGAAGCTCCGGTACGGAGTGGCACATGCGCCGATACCGAAGCGGCAGTCCGGAGTCGCGCATGTGCGGATCCCGGAGCGCCAGACCGGCGCTGCGCATGCGCATGCGCGGCCCCACCCCTTCAGCGGAAGAATCAGCCTAGTCAACGTTGAGGCTTTTGCTCGTCTCCTTTTCCATAAAAAGGGAGCGGCGGCTCCGCGCGGGACTGTGAAAATGATTTGGGTGGAAGTGTCTGGGTATGAGGAGTTCATGAAGGCGGTGAATTCCAACAAGGACAAGACGATCTTTGCGTATTTCACCGGCACGAAAGATGCCCAGGGAATGAGCTGGTGCCCAGACTGTGCGACAGGTGAGAGATTCTGGCCAGGGGGCGGGGCCGGGGTTGAGGGGCGGGGCTGGGGGCAGAGGGGCGGGGCTGGATGGGGCAAGGGGGCGGGGCCAGGGGGCGGGACCTGCTCTGCTCATTTGTTTCATTCACGGGATGTGGGCTTCGCTGGCTGGGCCAGCATTTACTGCCCATCCCTAGTTGCCCTTGAGAAGGCGGTGGTGAACTGCCCCCTTGAGCCGCTGCAGTCCATGTGGTGTAGGTACACCCACTGTGCTGTTAGGGAGGGGGTTCCAGGATTTTGACCCAGCGACAGTGAAGGAACGATGATATATTTCCAAGTCAGGACGGTGAGTGGCTTGGAGGAGAACTTCCAGGAGGTGGTGTTCCCATCTATCTGCTGCCCTTGTCCTTCTAGATGGTAGTAGGTTTGGAAGGTGCTGCTGAAGGAGCCTTGTTGAGTTCCTGCAGTGTATCTTGTAGATGGTACACACTGCTGCTACTGTGCGTCGGTGGTGGAGGGAGTTAATATTTCTGGATGTGGTGCCGATCAAGGGGGCTGCTTTGCCCTGGACAGTGTCAAGCTTCTTGAGTGTTGTGCAACCTGCACTCATCCAGGCAAGTGGGGCGTATTCCATCACACCCTTGTGCCTTGTAGATAGTGGACAGGCTTTGAGGAGTCAGAAGGTGAGTCACTTGTCACAGGATTCCTAGCCTGTGACCTGCTGTTGTAGCCACAGTTCAGTTTCTGGTTAATGGTAACCCCCAGAATGTTGATAGTGGGGTATTCAGTGATGATAATGCAATTGAACATCAAGGAGAGATGGTTAGGTTCTTTCTTGTTGGAGATGGTCATCACCTGGTACTTGTGTGGTGCACATGTTACTTGCCACTTGTCAGCCCAAACCTGGATATTGTCCAGGTCTTGCTGCATTTGGACATGGAGTGTTTTAGTATCTGAGGAGTTATGAATGGTGCTGAACATTGTGCAATCATCAGCGAACATCCCCACTTCTAACCTTTATGATGGAAGGAAGGTCATTGATGAAGCAGCTGAAGATGGTTGGCACTAACCTGAGGGACTCCTACAGTGATGTCTTGGAGCTGAGATGACTGACCTCCAACAGCCACAACCATCTTTCTTTGCTAGCTATGACTGTAACCAGTGGAGTGTGGCCCCCCACAATTCTCATTGACTGCAGTTTTGCTAGGAATCCTTGATGCAACACTCAATCAAATGCTGCCTCATTGGCAAGAGTAGTCACTCTCACTTCACCTCTGCAATTCAGTTCTTTTGTCCATATTTGAACCAAGGCTGTAATGAGGTCAGGAGCTGAATGACCCCGTTGGAAACCAAACTGAGTGTCAGTGAGCAGGTTATTGCTATGCAAGTGAGGCTTGATGACGCCATCCATAACTTTACTGATCATCGAGAGTAGACTGATGGGGTGGTAATTGATCGGGTTCGATTTGTCCTGCTTTTTGTGTACAGAACATATCTGGGAAATTTTCTGCATTGCCAGGTAGATGCCAGTGTTGTAGCTGTACTGGAGCATCTTGGCTAGGGGGCATGGCAAGTTCTGGAGCATGAGTCTTCAGTACCGTTGTGGGAGTATTGTCCGGGCCCACAGCCTTTGCAGCATCCAATGCCCTCAGCTGTTTCTTGATATCATATGGAGTGAATCGAATTGGCTGAAGACTGGCATCTGTGATGCTGGGGACCTCCAAAGGAGGCCAACAAAGATCATCCACTGGACACTTCTGGCTGAAGATGGCTGCAAATGCTTCAGCCTTGTCTTTGCACTGATGCTGGGCTCCCCCATCATTGAGGATGTGGATATTTATGGAGCCTCCTCTCCAGTGAGTTGTTTAATTGTCCACCAGCATTCGTGACTGGATGTGGCAGGACTGCAGAGCTTAGACCTATCTGTTGGTTGTGGACTCACCTTAGCTCTGTCCCTCCCTTACTGCTTATGCTGTTTGGCACATAAGCAGTCCTGTGTTGTAGCTTGTGTTGACATCTCATTTTTAGGTATGCTTGGTGCTGCTCCTGGCATGGCCTCCCGCACTCTTCTTTGAACCAGAGTTGATCCCCTGGCTTGATGGTAATGGTAGAGTGTGGGATATGCTGGGTGATGAGGTTACAGATTGTGGTTGAGCACAATTCTGCTGTTGCTGATGGCCCACAGCGCCTCATGGATGCCCAGTCTCGAGTTGTTAGATCTGTTCAAAATCTATCCCATTTAGCACAGTGCTAGTGCCACATAATACAATGGAGGGGATCCTTAATGTGAAAGCGGGACTTTGTCTCCATAAGGAGTGTGCCGTGGTCACTTCTACCATTACTGACATGGACAGAAGCCTCTGCAGCAGGCAGATTGGTGAGAATGAGGTCAAGTATGTTTTCCCTCTTGTTGGTTCCCTCACCTGCTGCAGACCCTGTCTAGCAGCTATGTCCTTCAGGACTCACCCAGCTTAGTCTGTGGTGATGCTACTGAGCCACTTTTGGTGATGGACGTTGAAATACATTCAGTGCTTCCTTGAAATGGTGTTCAACATGGAGGAGCACTGACTCATCAGCTGAGGTGGGGTTGTGGGTGTGGTAGATGGTAATCAGCAGGAGGTTTCCATGCTAATTTCCATGTTTGATCCACTGCCATGAGACTTCATGGGGTCCGGAGTCGTCATTGAGGACTCCCAGGTCAATTGCCTCTGCTGGGTGTGTCAGGTCCCACCAGGGATGGCGATGGAGGAACTGGGGCATTTTCTGTAAGGTATGATTCCATGAGTATGACTATGTCATAGTTTGGACTAGTCTGTGCGCTAGCTCTCCCAATTTAGGCACAAGCCCCCAGATGTTTGTAAAGAGGGCTTTGCAGGGTTGACAGGACTGAGTTTGCCATTGTCGTTTCCAGTACCTAGGTCGACGCTGGGTGGTCTGTCTGCTTTTATTCCTTATTGACTTGTTTTTCCTGGTTGGATACAACTGATGGCTTGCTAGGCCATTTTAGAGGGCTTTGCTTGTCCATATCTGAAGTCATATATAGGCCAGACCAGAAAAACAGACTAAAGGACATTAATGAACCAGATGGGTTTTTCCAACAATCAACAATGATTTCATGGTCATCATTAGACATTTCAATTCAAATTCCACCATCTGCCATGGTGGAATTCAAACCCGGGTCACCAGAGCAGTACCCTGGGTCTCTGGATTGCTAAACAATACCACGATGTCACTGCCTACCCTAGGAAGAGCTGGGAGCTGGATCAAAGGGCTTGGAAATGGGGCAAGTAACAGGCTGTATCCCTCCAGATTCAGTTTAGAAAATATATTTGTTTTAAATTGATGTCACTGCGGTAAGCCAGTTCATCGTTGAAGATGACTTTAGAAAAATATATACTTACAGGCTGTCCTGTTGTCAACACACAAGTGAAGAATTGTCACTTGGAGGATGCCCTAAAGGATGGGCTAACACTCTTGTAACTAAATTCCAACGCAACTTCATAAAGTAAAAAAACTTGATGCTTGATTGGCACCCCATCCACAAACATTCACCCCCTCCATTACCACCACACAGTAGCAGCAGTGTGTGTACCATTTATAAGATGCACTGCAGGAATTCACCAAGGCTCCTTAGAAAGCACCTTCCAAACCCACGACCACGACCATCTAGAAGGACAAGGGCAGCATATAGATGGGAACGCTACTATCTGGAAGTTCTCCAAGTCATTCACTGTCTTGACTTGGAAATATATTGCTGTTCCTTCACTGCTGGGTCAAAATCCTGGAACTCCCTCCCTGAAACACTGTGGGTGTATCTACACCACATAGACTGCAGCAGTTCAAGAAGGCAGCTCACCACCAGCACCTCGAGAGCAATGAAGTATGGGCAATAAACATTGGCCTAGCCAGTGAAGCCAATATCCAGTGAATGAATTTTTTTTTTAAAAAGTTGATAGTGGCATGTGGATGATAGTGGGACTTCTGAATGAAAAACACAAGCCTCATTTGTGAAGTAAAAGACGGACAATCTTCAAGCTATTGCTGCAGAATATAACCAACTAAAAGAGCAAAAAGTCCAATAAGTTGACTGAAGGAAGGTCAACAAGGTATTTGATATAATTGTACAAATTTTTAACAGGTATCGAACCCACACCAGTGAAATTACATTTCTTAATGGTTATAAACTTTGAAAGTTAAAGTGAAAAAACACTGCATTCAGCAAACGTTTCAAATTTGGTTTCATTCTCCTATCCAGTTGTCAGTGTATTTTTGTGTTCTAGTTCTTGGTCAGTATTCTCCTCATAGGCATATTGGGGTTCATTTTAATTGATCTCAATGAGAATGAAATCGCCAAAGTGTTTGAGATCCAGAAATTTTCTTCTTGATCCTCCAGCTGAACCAATAGTCCGTGAAGAACTGAGTAAGCTGCCCGAAGACTCTGTCTTCATCTACTGTCAAACTGGTGACAGGCCACAGTAAGTTATTTATGTTTGAAAGTTTTTTAAAGTATTTGTTCTCCAATAGAAGCATTCGCTCACCTTGTACCCAATTATGTAATACTTAAGAGCATACATTATCTCTGTAAGATAAGTTATTCTGGAATAATAATGGAATAACTTAATTCCACTTGGTCTTGTATTATGATGTATTATGATAAGGATTACATCAACATGAATAAATAAGATGTAAAGTTTGGCCTCCTGGTCCAAGTACTCTATTTAATTCAAATTGTTAAATTATCTGTGGATTTGTTCAGTTCTATGAAGGGTAAAGGCATGATTATCCAATCGGACAGTGACAATTATTTAGTATCTTTGAAATTAATGGTAAAATCCTGTTGCAGAATGACAATTGAAAACTGGAGTAACAATGATTTTTCTTTATAAAACACTTTTTAGAATCAGGTTATCTTTGATAAAGGAGTTGCTAAAATACTGGAAGACAAACTTTAAAAATAAATGGATCATTCTGAACCTGGTGTGATATAGTGGCGGGGACCTTTTTGTTTGTAATTTTGACACTGGCCTAAGGTGAATATTAAATTCTGTTGATAGCATAAGTGTATCTAAACTAGAGCTTTACTGCACAAAAACTATTGCTCAGCAACTGTCAGATGAAAAATAGTTTCGGACAGCCAAGTAATTCCACTGCACAGTCTGAACAAAATTAATATTGTAATTAACTGGTCAAATCACTTCAGCGATCATGAATGGCCAGTTAAGAATGCGGTAGTAAGTGCAACTTTGACGCCTGTCAATGTTGAAACTAACATGACTGTTTTATATTTGCACATTATCTCTGATCAGCTGGAAGAATCTTGAAAATGACTTTCGAGTAAAACTGAAAGTGAATGCTGTACCAACTCTCATGAAATATGGCACAGTGAGTAGAGTCCAGCCTTCAAGGCCATTCCTTTTCCTCCATAGCTTGCATATTAATTGGCCTGACAACGTGAATTTCTAAGGTGCAGCTGGAAACTATGAAAACTGATTGGAGAAAAATCCTTTAAATCTTTATTGATCTTTTAAATCTATGTAGATGTTAAATGTGATCTTTATTGCATTCTCTGGATTAGTTGATCTTGTTTTTGCGTGTGGAGTGAACTCTCTCTTCCATTTCAGTTCAGATCTTTTTGACAGGTGTTTTCATGTTTTAATGTTTGAATTTTCATTTTGGAAACTTTGAAATTGGGGAATGAAATTGATGTTCTCTCAATTGTGTAAGGGCAAAGACTGCACATTATCACAAAGGCTGGAACAGGAAATTAAAATGTAAAAAAAAATTAAGACTTTTAGAACATGGAATACTTTGCAACACTCAGCAATTTTAGTTGGTATGTTACCATCACTTAAAGAATCTGGATGAGTAATTGAAAAGGAGCAATATGAAAGGATATAAGGCAGGCAAATATGATATCAGTAGCTAGTTCCAGTTAGGAAGTGAGCACCAGCACTGGGCTGTGCTGTACTTTTGAGCCTGTAATTACTTGAACCTTTAACCATAAAAAGCAATCATTTTTATTTATGTTAACTGTTCAAAATAATTAAGTATAATGTTTGTTTTTAAAATATGACCTTGTATAACTGGGGGAAAAATTGAAATTCCTTCTTAGTGTTATCACGAAGGTTGGTGTCAGTACAAAACTGAGACATTTCACTTTCCAATTTATTCTTGTGTTTCAGCCCCAAAAGCTGGTAGAAGAGGAGCTATTTAAGCCTGAGCTTGTGCAAATGCTGTTCACGGAAAACTGAAACTTCCTTTTTATTTGTTACACTATCTTCAATGCCCATGTCCATAGAACATGCCTAGCTTTATATTTGAGATTGTTTTCCACTAAAGCAAGGATACAAAGTCAAACTGAATGACATTCCTTTCTAATTTGACTTTAAATCTTTTGTAATCATAAAAATGTGATTGGCAGCCCTTCCCAGGCTTGAGGGTGTTTTCAGGCAGTCGTGGCATTGATTTATGCTTAAAATTGTTCTTGGATCCTTGAGTATAATTCATGGGAGGAAAAGTAAAAATGTAATTCTATTTAAATTTGCAGTATGCCATCCTGGGAATGAATTAGGTACTTGATTTTCCTGATAATGTCTTACAATTTCTTAGCCCGCAGTATATTTTAATATTTGGATAATTACTGTTTGGAAACGTGTCTTTTTCCATCTTGAATAATTTTCAGAATGGAATTGTGTCAACTAATAAAAATGTAGATCTGAAATAAAGAATTACTTTGAATTGTATTTTTGAAGAATGCATTTATTTTTTTTCAAAGGCTCTCAATGAAGATTCTCTGGTATCAGAACGATTCCATATTTTTGCCAAAATGCCTCATTCTAAACAATACAACCCTGGTTCCCAAAAACAAAACTTTTACATCTTTTCTGGATTCTACCCTTAAAATAGATGTGTTGAGGGTTAATTATTAATTTACTTGCAATAATCTCTTTACTGGATTTAACAGCCTTGCAGCAAGCTACTAAATTCAATGTGGCAGAAAAAAGATATTTTATTGACATATAAAATTTAAGGGTTTAGATAAAGAAACTGTTTCCAGTGGTTTACGGATGGATAACAGGACACAGATTTATGATAAAAGCTAAAAGCAAAATACTGCAGATGCTGGAAATCTGAAATAAAAACAAAGTGCTGGAAAAGCTCAGTGAGTCCGGCAGCATCTGTGGAGAGAGAAATAGAGTTAACATTTCAAGCCCGTATGACTCCTCTTCAGATTTATGGTAATTGGTGAAAGGTACAGATATCATGAGGAATAATGTTTTTATGCAGCGAGTGGTTAGGGTTTGCAATACGTTGTCTGATGGGGTAGTGGAACCAGATTCATTAGCCCCTTTCAAAAAGGTAATTGGATAACAACTTGAAGAAAAAACTTAGAGAGGGTGCCAGCTGGATTGAAAGACAAATGGCTGCCTTGTGCTGTACTGTTCTATGATCAGCTCAGTCCAAATCTTTATCGTTGAAACCTAATATTTATTTACAATTAAATAGTTTTCTACTTCATATAGTAATAAGTACATCTTGGTAGGATGCCATGCTATTTTGTTTTCTAGTACGCAAATTGATATTCTTGTCTTCACTTTCTAGTGTTATATTTATAAAACATTATTTCAATCTGTGCTTTGTAGTAGTGCTGATAACAGGTACTGCTGATCCAAATTGCTGGGAAGTGCAGTGCACAGTCATAAGGTCTTAACTATATGACTCCACTCACTGGCACGGGATTTGTCAGATTTTTGGTGTTTCAGGGAATTAAAGGATATGGGGAGCAAGTGGAAAAGTGGAGTTGAAGCCCAGATCAGCCATGATCGTATTGAATGGCGGAACAGGCTCGATGGGTCCTGTGCTCTACGTCTACTCCTGCTCCCATTTCTTAGGTTCTTAAATAACTTGCAAGGTGCTGGTTCAGAAACTATCAGATTTATTGAATTCATATTTCACAACTTGCCATGGTAGGCTTTAAACTAATTTGATACCAAAACTTGCTAGTTTACCGTCCTTGCAAAACCATCCAAATATGAAAACTCGTGCAAACTGTCAAATTACCCAAACTGAAGTCACGCCCTACACCGGGCTCAGGTTATAAAACTGAAAAAAGTATCTCAAAGGTGACCCAGTAATCTGACCTGATAAATCAGCCAAACTGGTGCAGTAACCCAAACAAACAGGCAAATTTATGCCACCAACGTCCCCTCCCAAATATTGAAAAATCACCCACTAATTTGATTTTACAAAATGGCAGATCACCCAAAATTGTCACCACCTTCAGCCCAGTACTGTAACCAAATTGTGCATCATATTTAAACAGAGATCACAGCAAATAGATTAGATCTCATTACGTGCAGGTCTTCCCATTAATTTTTTTACGTAAGGAATGCTAGAAGTTTTTTTTAAATAAAGATTTATTTAAAAATAGCCTTGAAAACCTGAATTCTTTACAAATTATTGCACAAATTATTTTTAAATGTCAATTCCGGTTAATATTTATGAAATTAAACTAAATTCTGTGTACTTAAAGCAGCAAGTAAATCAAGTTAAATATATATTAAAAGAATATATACAGATATATTTTCCCTCAGTTTTATTCTTCGGTTTGTGAACATTCCTCATACAAGTTCACTTCCTTGTGGCCAATGACTTCCCAGGCTTCGGCTGAGGGCTTGGTAGTTGGTGTTTTGACACTGTTACCGCGATAAAGAAATCCAAACCTGTGGGAACAAAAGCATAGAACAATGTGCAGCAGGAAATCAGTTTAAATACAGAAGTCTTAGCCTCCTAATCCTTTAATCCAGATCCAAATGGACATCAGCGTGCAGAAATTAGTATACTTTGTGGCACAGCTAGCTGTGCTCTTAGTGGTAAAGCACCCAGCTCTCCACCAGAAACCCAAACTTCATTCTCAGCCTTTGCCAACTGATAACTGAAGTGCAGGAAATCCACATTGCTAAATTTCTCCTTGACCAGCAAGGGTATAGAGAAAAGACGAGGGTAAAAAAACATCATTAGCTCATCTTAATTATTGAGCATTGCTGACAATAGTAGTAGAGTCTGCACCACCTGTAGAATTGTACACAGTTGAATCTCAAAGTGAGCCTATCAGAGACACAACTGAATGGCAGAGTGTATATTTTTTGAATAAGGTCTCCAGACTGAAAAGACTTCTCAGATGCTGGGTGAAGAGGAAGAGCTTCCAACATGTGCATTAGGCAAATTCTCACTTCAGCCCACCTGTATCTTGCAATTTAAAAAAAAACATTAATTTCATCCAAGACAATAAAAGGTTTACTACCATTTTGTAAAATCAGTTGACTATTACCAGAATGGCCTAGCACTGCAGTTAATTGCTTGCCTCTCAACCAGAGAGTTCCAATTTCATACACGTGACAAGATATGTTTTTGCTGAGCTTTGTTTTCCTCAGGATGTGCTTCCTTAAGAATTTCCTCAGATCTCTGGTGAACACAGCACACGATGCTATTCAGCCATAAGATCCCAGATTCGGAATTACTTGATCTCAGGAAGGTGAAAGTGGCCATTCTACAACTAGACTCAGTATTGGCTAGACCGGGGAGTGGAAACATCTGTCATTTCCCTTGTTCCTGCTCATAAAAATCATAGAATATTACAACAAAGACGACGACCATTCGGCCCATTGTACCTATGTCGGCTCTTTGAAAGACCTATCCAATTAGTTCCACTCCCCTTGCTCATTCCCCGTTTCCCTGCAAATTTCTTCCCTTTATATCTTTTGACCCCTGGTGGAAGATCTACAAGGATGTAAGCCAGACAGCCAGGTTGGACTGTGATTCCCTACAACTGGGTAGTCCTGCACTATGCACACACACAAAGAATGGCAAAAAAGGTTGCTGATGTTCATCCTAGAATCATTGCCTTTAGAAAAGGGGAGTAAGAAAGGGGGATCAATCTCGATGCTCTCTCTCTGCTTTCTGCAAATGAATTTGTGAAATTAATTCACTGCAGTCTCATAGACTGGGCCCATAACGCAAACCACCCGATATTTGTTACATATTGCCACTTTGACATTGATGAGCAATAATAGGTGTTGTCAAAAATAAACACAGCTTTGTACTGGACAGTTTAAAAAAAAATCATAACGCACATTCCATTGCCCAGTTCTTTCACAGAACTCTTAAGCCACAAAAAGCAAAATGCTGCAGATGTTAGAAATTTGAAATCAAAGAAAATGCTACAAATTCTCAGGTCAGGCCACAATTGTGGAGAGACCAAGATAATGATTAATGTTCCAGCTTGATAATCTCCTGGTTATGACTAAAAGGTCATTGACCTTAAATGTCAACCATACCTTGATCTAAAAATCAAGATGCTTTATGAAAAGTTAATAGGATAGCAGGTCTGAGGAGCACACAGTTGATTTGAGAGCATTTTGGTTTCCTTACCTTAAGCTTGAACATTTTATTCCTTCATTCAGGAAGTCACCCAACTGAGAAAAGTTGGAGGTTTCCACAGATGGGCGAGTTCTATGCTTTCTTGACTAGGTCACTTAGTGGTGTGCCAGGCAACTGTGAAATAATTTATTTCCTACCAGCAGGACAAATGCAGAAGGGCCACTGTCCAGCGGAACCCACCTGAATTGCACGTGACAGCTGGTCATGGAGGGACATTGTTGCCTGTCGTGGGAAAGTCTGAGATCCAGACCATCCCACCCTCCCAGCTGGAGGGGGATGTGTGGTAAAGGGTGACCTGTAAAGGTAGGGGTACATAGTGAATGGAAAGTACTAGAAACTATTTTGTTGTAATTACATAGACAAACACCAGAAAAATTATTTTTCATTGAAATTTAAACTCTATGGGGTTTCCTCAACTGAAAGGAATATACAACGGATGATGTTTTGGCCAACAATTATTTGTGTCCACTTGGGAGGGCAAGCATGACCTCAGTTTGCCACCTCATCTTGGGGGTAGTACTTTAGGCAGTGCAGCAGTCCCTTAGTGGTACACTGGAATGTCAGCACAGATTGTGTGTTCAGGACCTTTCAGTGGAACTTGAGCCTGCAATCTTCTTACTTAGAGACGAAGCTGCTACCTACTGAACCATGTCTGGCACACACAGACAGGAGGTAACTTCTGCGAGGCTCTGCTCCCAGCTTAGCGATGCACTGGACAGGACCACAGGTCAGAGGCTGTGGGAGCTAGTGTGTGATTAGGCTTTTACTGTGAGCTGCATTTCCAGAGAGCAAGACTCCTCATCTGGCACAGAGCATCACAGAATCAGCCCCTACAGAACCAAAAACCACCATTGTAACCCTTAGAGTTGTCCACCTAGATTGTCCCATCAGATCTGATTATGAAAGTGAAAGGGTTACCAGTGATTAGGCTCTAGGCTTGGCTATGTTTAGGTTTCAGGTTGGTAAATTCTCTAGATTGGGTAGATACAAAGGAATCATTTCTTCTGGTGGGAGAAATCAAGAACAAGGTTAAATGGCATAGGGTGGGGAGGAGGCTCAAGTGTCTGATCACAACTCACCCTTAAGACAGTTAGTTTGTGGCTACATTAATCCTATTGCAGTGATGGAAAGGACTTTTATTTAATTAGAAACGTGAAAAAGATCAGATCAGGAATGGAGAATCTTATCAAAAGCAATGTGTGATCTGATCATAATGTATGAAAGGTGTAAGATCAGACTTCTGAGAAACCAACACTAAACAAACGCCATATTTCTGGATAAAAGAAGCAAAACGGCAACCTGTTCATAGAACTGGCAAATGTGCAGTGGTATAGCTAGAGAAATTTCTGTAGGATGAACCGCAGTGTTATGGTGTCAAGTTTATTCACAGGGCTCTTTCGGCCATGATGTATAACCAGTTCCATTGGTCCCATTTGTGCATTAGCTATTTAGCAGGGAGCTTTCTGTTATTAATCCAGTGCAAATGTATTTAACCGAGGTACTGAAGTAAAATCAAGCTGATGAGAATGTAACCATTCGCCTATTTTATAAAGCAAGTGACTGGCATTAAAGAACTAAAACCAGTTCTAAAACATGCAAAACAATAAACCTAGAAATAACTGTGTTAATGCACTTAAAGGATAAGAACGACTTAAGATTTTTAACCATCATGAACTATGCTCAATAACCTAATTTTACTGTTTCCTGAGCATATGAAAACTTGGGCTTTAATTGTCTAATGAAATAGCAGATTCGGCAGTAACTAGCACTTGTTACCTAAAATAAATATGGGCCATTTAAACCCCTGAAATAGCACAAGAAAGCCCCAGGGCTTTTATTTACTCAACAACTTTCTCAGCAGTGGAGGTGCTGGATGGAAACAAGAAGAGAGGGCAGGATCCATGAGGTGAATGATCTGGTCCCTCCTCATAGAAAAAAAGTAATGGGAAGAGATAGAAGATTTTGAAGAATATTGAGATTAAAAGGGCTCAACCCAAAGAAAACGGCGAAGGTAAGGCAATAATGCCACTTTGAATGACAACCTGCCACAAATAGACATGCAAGAAAGTCATCACTGCAAAGATGTCAATCCCACCATGTTGATGGGTGCATGAAGCAGCAACAGGACGTTACACAGTGCTATAACTGCAGGAAGGAAGCAATGCCAGCAGCTTTGCAATAGACAGATAATGAAGTGGTATCATTATAATTAGGATGTACATGTGACAACCTATGTGCAAAGCAAATGTTTAAAAATGGCTTCACATAAGGAACAGGGTGGAATAAACTACTGTTACAACTATTTCTCTGCTTGCAAATTAACCTGGTGTAGGAATAGGCTGAAGTCATAGCCCAGAGAAAGAAAAGAAATTGCACCATTAGGTCAGACAAGCATCAAAGGGATTGGGGATGGCAAAACCAGAGGCTTCCAATCTCTACCATAATGTTCAGATGCTGTCATGTTGCCTGACAGACAAAAACAGTTTCAGAGAGAGGCTCAATAGTAGTGAGTGATGTAGGTGAAGATGAAGGTGGCATTTTGACATCTTTGTCACTTGCTTTATTTGGATTGGAAGAACAAAGTCAAGCCACAGCCAATATCCTTGAGCAATCCTAGACCTAAAAGCTTTTTCCTTGCATTTTTCACCTCAAGGATCAAAACAGTATGGACATTAAGCTGCACACCTCACAGCCAGAGTATGTGTAAAACGGAGAATGTCACAGGCTCCAAGTGAGCAGCAACAAGGCCAGACAAGCATGGTGATTACTTCTGGAAAAAAAAATGGGTTATTTTATTTGAGAGTCATTCTGTGAGCATCTGCATAGTTTTATCAAAGTGTCAACTAGAAAGATAATTCCTTCTGGAGGAGTGACAAGACCATCTCTGGCTACAAGTTACAGGAAACTTAGTGGGATATCAGAAACAAACTGAGTAACAATAATTGTGGGTTTGAGCCCTGTATGGATTTTATGCCATTCATTTCTGTGCGATTGATTCAAATTGTCATTTTCAGTGATGGTGCACAACAGTGACTTTGCTCCCTTTTGCCCTGTCGTTTCCCCATTTGTCACCCACACCTACATGTGCAAATGCACAGAATGGTTGAACAGGGGAAAACTGAATGTTGTTTTTTACTCATGATATCCCAGGAATCCCACAATAAAAGCAAATATCCACAAGCAGCTATTAATTCTTAAAATAAATCAACAGAACTAATGAAATCCTAACAAGTGCAGTTAATTAAATTGTTTTTCCTCTATTTGGAGAAATGCTTCTTGGTCTGAAAGCGACAATGACACATGGATCCTAATTAGTTACAAGAATAAATCTCTAACATTCATGTATTACTTATATCTTTTAAAAAAGTTATTTTAAGAGTGTATTGCTAGCATCATAGGAGGTTATTACCTCTGAGGTGCAGAGGGATCTGGGCATCCTAGTGCATGAATCGCAAAAGGTTAGCTTGCAGGTACAGCAAGTAATTAGTAAAGCTAACAGAATGTTATCATTTATTGCAAGTAGAATTGAATACAAGATTAGGGAGGTAATGCTTCAGTTATACAGGGCATTGGTGTGACCACACCTGGAGTACTGTCTACAGTATTAGTCTCCTTATTTAAGGAAGGATGTAAATGCATTGGAAGCAGTTCAGAGAAGGGTTACTGGACTAATACCTGGAATGGGCGGGTTGTCTTATGAGGAAAGGCTGGACAAGCTAGGCTTTTATCTGCTGGAGTTTAGAAGAGTAAGAGGCGACTTGATTAAAACATAAGATCCTGAGGGGACTTGACAGGATGAATGTGGAAAGGATATTTCCTCTTGTGAGAGAAAACCAGAACTAGGGGTCACTGTTTAAAAATAAGGTGTCACCCATTTATGACAGGTGAGGAAAAAAATTTTCTCCGAGGGTTGAGTGTCTTTGGAATTCCCTTCTTCGAAAGGCAGAATCTTTGAATATTTTTGTGGCAGAGGTAGGTAGATTCTTGATAAGCAAGGGGGGGTGGTGAAAGCTTATTGGAGGTAGGCAGGAATGTGGGGTTGAGGATAAAATCAGATCAGCTATGACCTTATTGAATGGCGGAGCAGACTGGAGGGGCTGAGTGACCTGCTCCTGCTCCTCGTACATATGTTCGTATGTTAGGGGTCAGACAGGGCTGATGGTGCCACTCAAAAGATACGTACTGTTCACTGTACACTATCACCTGTTCTGTCCTCTGGTTCTTTTCATCAATTAGTTTTCACAGACAGCAGCAGCAATGTTTGAAAATCTATATATTCATATGTTCTACATTAATGTTCAAAAACTCTTCCTCTAGGTTTATATCCATAAAAGAAAAACATTCTCACATTTACCTGGCAGACAGTACTTTGCAAAGCAGTTCCAAAATCCAGATCTGGATTTCATGGGAGACAATACTTTGCAAAGTAGTTCTAAATTCTGGAGCTGCATTTCTGGAAAGTAAACGCATAAAATTATAAACAAGCAACAAAACTCGTTCATGGATTAACAATTAATTTCACATTTCATTTGAATGGCCATTCCCAAAATTAAAATTAGCAATTGCAAAACAACATTCAAAATTTCTCGGATTTTTCACCCGACGTGAACCCTTACACTGGAAGCACTAATTTGCAGAATTTACCCCATGCCTCACATTCTACTAAAGAGCAGATCAGAGACAGAAAGCACACATTTTATTGTGGGGATCCTGAAGCTTTGTACAATTACCTCTTAGTTATCAGGGCCTGAATTTTTCAGTCAGCGGGCAGGCTCGAGGGGGAGGGGTCGCAGAGCTGCCTGCAATCGGCTCCGCGCCATCATTTTATACAGGCAGGCCTAATTAAGACCCATCTGTGTAACACGTGAGCAGTAGCACTCAGCGTTACCTGTGGGGGGGGGGGGGGGGGGGGGGGGGGGGGGGGGGGGGGGGGGGGGGGGGGGGGGGGGGGAGTGAGATTCGGGGCCAGCGCTCTTATGCACATGTGCGTGATAAAGCACTTCAATCTCCTTCAGGCAGCTCCATGCCTCAGGGAGATTGAATCGCTATTGAAATTAATAAATAAAATAATTAATTAAACACATCCCCTTATGTGGCTGTGTCACATGAGATGGGACATGTTTTTATATTTCAGGAAACTTTATTTATTCGATTCATAAAAGCTTTAGGAAACCTCATCCCGCTCGTGGATGGAGGTTTCCTAAAAAATGTAAAGCTGCTTGGCCTTTTTGCCTGCCCGGTGACCAAATGGTTGGACGGGCAGCGTAAACAATGACACTAATTAATTCGTTAATGGCCTTAATAGGCCTATCAGTTATCGGTGGGTGCGCAGCTGACTTCGGCGCGTGCCCACGAAACCAAGCATGGCAATGACATCGGGACGCACGCACGACAACATCGCGTGTCAATTTATGCGCCAGCGTGTCGGGACTGTCCCCGCCGCTGACTGAAAAATTCAGGTCCAGGTTAATGCGGCAAGCGCCAACAGAGGAGACGACAGCAGTTGAAATAGCAACAAGTGTTTTAATCCCCTTATTTTAAGAATATGCCAACTAACCAACAGCATAGCAATGTGTTGGCTTAAGTTGGACATGAGGTAGTGTCACACAAATGAGTGCCCAAAATTCCTTATGTGGCGAATTGCCAATTTCAGTTTTAGCCACTCCACAAAAAAAGCATCAAGCAGAGACGGAGGAGACGGGTGGGGGGGGGGGGGGGGGGGGGGGGGGGGGGGGGGGGGGGGGGGGGGGGGGGGGGGGGGGGGGGGGGGGGGGGGGGGGGGGGGGGGGGGGGGGGCGGGGATTGGGGCGGCGGGGTGGTGCTGTGGTGTCAAAAATCACAGGGCATTCGGCCCAGGGTTATTTATTCACGTCCTGGCTGTTTGCCAAAGTCACCATTGCCAGAAGCCAGACAGCAGCAGCAGGCCTGCGGTCCACCTTCAATAGAAACAAGGCCAAGAATATTGTGAAGTGGTAAGCTTAGAAGTTCCCACACAGAAACTGAGCATCACTACAATCAGAAAACTGAAAAGAACCAACCACAGTGGAATATCCTCTGTTCAGCTTAAAGGCAACATCAGATCCTGAATGAGATTTGAATAAAATGGGTATATCAGAGACAATTCAACAGTAACAGAAGAAAGTAAGTTTATATAGCAGCTTTCACACAGGTTCAATACATCCCAAATCTCTTCACAGCTAATGAGGTATACAGTACTTGAACTGTTGTAATGCCGTGAAACACAGCACCAAATTGCACACAGAGCAAGATCCCATAAACCACAAATCAGACGCAGGATCGGATAATCTGTTTTAATGATGTTGATTGAGGGATAAGCATTGGCCAAGACAAGGCAAATTCTGCTGCTTTTCTTCAAATAGGACAATGGGATCTTTTATATACAACCAAGAGAGTACAGATCTCAATTTAACATTTCATTCAGTGGGGCACTCGTGTTTCAGCCTCAGTTAGGTGTGCAAGTCTCTAGAGTGGGACTTGAACCCACAACCTCTAACCCAAGGATAGTCAAGGCTATAGTGCAAATTTAACCTCAGGTTAAAATGTAACCTGCCCATCTTAACTGTGCCCTATGCTCATAGAAAGGTATTTGACAAGTACTTTTTATTTTCGAGTTAAAAAAAAAGTATCATTTATCAAAAAGGCATTGAGCATTTTGCAAATGGCAACACTGAGCACTAAGCCCTTCAAATGCCTTAACCCAGAGCTTTCCAAACTGTGGATCACAACACCATGAGATTTCGGGGTCATGAGCTCCGGGGGCAGCAATGGCTCCCACGGCGCTCGGACTGGATGCTAACAGCCTCAAGGCTGCTTTAACTCCTTGTGTTTTTATCTCCTGGTGGGTTTGGCCTAACAGACAATTCTTTGAGGTCCGATTGCCGCTGGAAAAAAAGGCCTGTGAAAAGGTAGGTGTTTGTCATTTCAAAAAAAAGTCCTGTAGTTTAAACAATTCCCACCGCCCACCCCCCCCCCCCCCCCATCACCACCACCTCACAGATTCAGGAGAAACCATCCACCATCTCAAACCCTGCTCAGAGGCTAAAACAACCCCCCCCACACCCCCCCCCCCCCCCCCCCCCCCCCCCCCCCCGGGTCACACAAAGTCTGAGACATTCAAATGAGGTCACACCACAAAAAAGTTCGATAAGCATTGCCTTAACCAAAACCCCTTCCTCACTAACAGACTTGCTAGTCATTCAGTACATTGAGATGTGTGTTCTGCAGGATCTCTAGATTTCATGCTCTCCCTTGCTTCAAAGTCTTAAAATCAAAGTGAAATTCATAAAAAATGTAGCAACTTTCTGCACAATTTTGTCAATAGGAAAGTCAGGGTGAGTGTAATAAAAAAGGGAAAACCGGGAAAATCACTGATCAATGGATTGTGGCTGTGTTCCACTCCCCAAAATAAAAGTTGTTCAACTGCAATCTACGTGATCGCCTGATCTCTCAGGAAGTCCAACCACAGGGGCTGAAGTGGACAGGGTTTCACACCTGGTCCATGGAAAGGTGACAGGGCACATATCATGCCTCAGGTTTCCTTGTTGAGATCTTTCTGCAGGTTAGTGAGTAATTTGCAACATGAGCAGGCTTCCAGCACTGGTCTCCCAATAATCAAAGGCACAAGATAGTCCAAATCGGCTCAGCCCTGTTTAATGTGCAGCAGCTTGTCCAACATGAAAGTCAAATGTCTTCTACAACCTTTATCAATACATAAGCACAAGACACAAGACGACACTTGGAAATGAGATTGAACTCTGGCCCGGAAACTGGGTTGTGCACGTGCTCATGTTTCAGTCTCTACATGGCCTCCCAAGTGCCTGAAGTGACGTGTAAGAAGCACACCAATATTGGGTAAGGACAAACAAGCAATCGGTTCCCTTTACCCACATCTGAAGCTGGTGTTAGCCCAATTGCTGGTACATGCTTGACCCTCTGTTCAGTTTATGGGCAACTTCAGATTCAAGTGGACTTTGGATAAAATGGGTGTAACTGAGACAATTCAACAGTAATAGAAGACCATAAGACATAGGAGCAGAAATTAGGCCATTCGGCCCATTGAGTCTGCTCCGCCATTCAATCATGGCTGATAAATTTCTCAACCCCATTGTCCTGCCTTCTCCCCGTAACCTTTGATCCCCTTACCAATCAAGAACCTATCTATCTCGGTCTTAAATACACTCACTGACCTGGCCTCCACAGCCTTCTGTGGCAATGAATTCCATAGATTCACCACGCTCTGGCTAAAGAAGTTTCTCCTCATCTCTGTTCTAAAAGGTCTTCCCTTTACTCTGAGGCTGTGCCCTCGGGTCCTAGTCTCTCCTACTAATGGAAACATCTTCCCCGTGTCCAGGCCTTTCAGTATTCTGTAAGTTTCAATCAGATCCCCCCTCATCCTTCTAAACTCCATCGAGTATAGATTCAGAGTCCTCAAACGTTCCTCATATGTTAAGCCTTTCATTCCTGGGATCATTCTCATAAACCTCCTCTAGACCCTCTCCAGAGCCATAACATCCTTCCTGAGATATGGGGCCCAAAATTGCTCACAATATTCTAAATATGGTCTGACCAGAGCCTTATAAAGCCTCAGCAGCACATTCCTGCTTTTATATTCTAGGCCTCTCGAAATAAATGCTAACATTGCATTTGCCTTCCTAACTACCGACTCAACCTGCAAGTTAACCTTAAGAGAATCCTGGACTAGGACTCCCAAGTCCCTTTGCACTCCAGATTTCTGAATTCTCTCCCCATTTAGAAAATAGTCAATGCCTCTATTCTTCCTACCAAAGTGCATGACCTCACACTTGCCCACGTTGTATTCCATCTGCCAGAAGAACTGTTTGAGATCCCTGTGCTACACAGGTTTGTCGTGAGGCAACTGCCACACACACTGGATACTCTCGGAGAAACCAACCCTACAGATCGTCTGGAGAAGGGGAAGTTGCTGACCTGTATCCTACCCTTCTGATCACCATTGCTCCTATCTCCTAGATTCCTGTCCTACCAGTCCCCATCCGGCCAGCAATCCGACACCTCAGTGGGTCCATCGCTTACCTATGCGCTAGTAGCGACCTGAAATTCCTGCACTCACCTCCCATCGTGTCATCGTATGGGAATGAAGTGTGAAGGCTCATGGGCTCCCAAATATCTAGGCAAATGCATTTCCAGGTCATAACACCAAGCAACTGCCAGTCAAATACATACGGGGCACAACACAGAAACAGGCCATTCACCCAGCCGGTCCATTCTAGCATTCACCATCTCACAAACAGCTGCCCTAACCCTATGTTCCTGCTCCATTCCCACATCTCGGTCTTCCTTTCCATGAACCATCTACCCAATGTCAATCATGGAATCTGGTTGTCTACATAATGGTCCATGTAAAAAAGAAGTCCCTTGTTCTTAGCAATAAACTTTGGACATTCAATCTTGTATTGCTGGTCCCATGTTCCACACCCTTCAAATTACTGGAACGTCTGTTTCAATCCAATTTGCTCCTTCTCTTCATAACTTTAAATGTCTCCATCAAACCACCATGTGACCTCCCCTGCTTAATAAAAACAGCCCCAATTTATCCAAATGCTTCTTTTGAATATGTATTTCCTCTTACTATACAGCATCCTAGTGAATCGGCAATGAATCTGCAGTCTATTGAAAAAGTGCAAGGTGAATCCAAATGTTACTCTGATTTGACAAATACAGAATAGTCTATACTTCTCAGTGATGCTCAGATTGCAAAACTCTCTGTTCTAACTGGAACACTCACACGTCGTTCCCATTTCTCTTGAATTCACATTCTTCTAAACATTACAAACAGTGTCTGCAAAATATCAGTTGGCAGAGGATGACCCAGGGTTCACTGGAATGCATTGGGTGACTGTGTGGGTACATTCAGTATGAATAAGAAACAGTAGTCAGAAAAAAATGCTCCTCATGGTTTCCGACACCCACCTGTTCTAATAAATGGAGTCAGACAGCAAAAGTATGAAGAAAATGAGGAAATCCAAAATAACAAAGACAACAGGAATTCATCCAACTAACTGAAAACTCACATGGATTTGATTCTCGACTCTGGTGGCTTGGCATCCACTTCATCTTGTGAGAAGCAGGGCAGGGAAAGGGCATCTTTATCTTCTTCGTCACTAGATGGAAATGTGGTTAAAGATTATTTTTTATTAAATGTGTGAACTGCAATCAGTAAAGTGGATGTTACAGCCCAGATTCTCAAAAAAATCTCTGATAAACTACAGATGGATTCGGCCTGCCTAGAAATTGACAGCAACACTGGCGCACTGTGGCTGCAGCATGGACCATCTGAAAAATGCACTACAGCAACTTAACAAAGCTTCTTTGACAGCATCTTCCATACCAGTGACCTCCACTGCCTACAAGCACAAGGACAGCCAGACACACGGGAACACCACCAGCTGCAAGGCTCCCTCCAAATCACCCACCATCCTGACTTGGAAATTTAATTGCCAGCCCTTCATTGTCGCCAAGCCACAATCCTGAATAACCTGGAAGTCCCTTCCTAACAGCACTATCAGCGTACCTGCAGCAGTTTAAGAAGGCAGCTCCCCACCACTTTCTTGAGGGCAATTAGCAATGAACAATAAACGCTGGCCTTGTCAGTCATGCCCACAAACAATAGACAGGTTTTTTTTTAAATCACCATTACAACTTTCCGCTAATTCAAGGGAATCCAAAAACCAAAGATTTTTTGGTGTAAGGATATTAATAGGCATGTTTTAAAAGCACTGAAATATTGTTTAATTATTTAACTGTACACCAATGTAACCAGTAAATAATTGAAAAACATTTTCAATTATTAAAAATCCAGCCACTGACCAGTGGTGGACTGGACTCATTAATACAGCTGAAAACGGATCTGATCAAACTGCACCAGGTTATCACTCAAATATAAACCAATTCAAAAAATTCTAATGCAAATGAATCCTCTAACTCATGCTTTAAATTTCTGCCTCATTACGGTGGTTCATGGTGGAATTTAAGTTTCCAAAATGCAAATTAGTTTGAGCAGAAAATTCAGCAAAGAAATTCGAGGACCAGCACAATTCCAAGCACGATTTATACCCGGATCACCAACTGCGCCCAAAGCAAAAACTCTTGGCCATCGTGGAGCCACGTTTTGCCCTTTGTCACGTTGTTATATTGTGCTTTTCATGACAACAACAAACTGGCAGATACATATTGTGAAAAGAGCTCCAGGTCTAACTGGGCATTTTCTTGCTGCTTTGAGGACTCAAAAGCACCACAAATCACTTGTACTTAGAGTCATCGAGTCATAGTCATAGAGTCTTCTGCAAACTAGAACATCCAAAAGTCACATTAAAGGAGGAGGAGGAGCCCCAAAGATTTGGTATTTGCTGTAATGGCAACATCGCTGAATGTACAAGAGCGATGATCGTGAATGTGAAAGGGTTACAAAGAGTTACTATGAAAAGACAATTAATGTGACCTGTTACAAATAGACAACTGTCATTCTTTCATTCGTATTAAAATATGTGGAAAACACAAAATTGCAAATTTTCCCCCAAGTGCAATATGGGGCAGAATTTTTCATCTCGCAGGCAGGTGTGTGCCTGACCCAAAAGGGAATGAAGTAGTGCACAATGATGAGGATAGTGCGCGATGATGATGATGGTGCACGATGATGATGATAGTGCGATGATAATGATGATGGTGCGCGATGATGATGATAGTGCATGATGATGATGGTGCGCGATGATGATGATGGTGCGCGATGATAGTGGGCGATGATAATGATAGTGGGCGATGATGATGATAGTGGGCAATGATGATGATAGTGGGCAATGATGATGATGATGATGATAATGGGCGATGATGATGATAGTGCGCGATGATAATGATAGTGGGCGATGATGATGATAGTGGGCGATGATAATGATGATGATGATAGTGGGCGATGATGATGATGATGATAGTGCGCGATGATAATGATAGTGGGCGATGATGATGATGATAATGATAGTGCGCGATGATAATGATAGTGGGCGATAATGATGATGATGATAGTGGGCAATGATGATGATAGTGGGCGATGATGATGATAGTGGGCGATGATGATGATGATGATACTGCGCGATGATGATGATGATAGCGCACGATGATGATGATGATAGCGCGCGATGATGATGGCGCGATGATGATGATGGTGCGCGATGATGATGATAGCGCGCGATGATGATGATGGCGCAATGATGATGATGGCGCGATGATGATAGTGCGCGATGATGATGATAGCGCAATGATGATGATGGTGGGCGATGATGATGTTGGTGCGCGATGATGATGATGGTGCGCGATGATGATGATAGTGCGAATGATGATGGTGCGCGATGATGAAGATGTTGCGCGATGATGATAGTGGGCGATGATGATGATAGCGCGATGATGATGATAGCGCAATGATGATGGTGCGCGATGATGATGATGGTGCGCGATGATGATGATAGTGCGATGATGATGATAGTGCGATGATGATGATAGTGCGATGAAGATGTTGCGCGATGATGATGGTGCGCGATGATGATGATAGCGCAATGATGCTGCGCGATGATGAAGATGGTGCGCGATGATGATAGTGGGTGATGATGATGATAGCGCGATGATGATGGTGCGCAATGATGATGATAGTGCAATGATGATGGTGCGCGATGATGAAGATATTGCGTGATGATGATGATAGTGGGCGATGATGATGATAGCGCGATGATGAAGATGGCGTGATGATGATGATGGTGCGATGGTGATGATGGCGCGATGGTGATGATGGCGCGATGGTGATGATGGCGCGACGATGATAATGGCGCGACGATGATAGTGCGCGATGATGATGATGATGGCGTGATGATGATGATAGTGCGATGATGATGATGATAGCGCAATGATGATGGTGCGCGATGATGATGATAGTGGGCGATGATAGTGGCGATGATGATGATGATGATGATAATAGTGCGATGATGATGATAGCGCGTGATGATGATGATAGCGCGCGATGATGATGATGATGGTGCGCGATGATGATGGCGCGATGATGATAGTGCTCGATGATGATGATGATGAAAATAGTGCGCGATGATGATGATGATGCGCGATGATGATGATGGTGCGATGATGATAGCGCAATGCTGATGATGATAGTGCAATGATGATGGTGCGCGATGATGATGATAGTGGGCGATGATGATAATAGTGGGCGATGATGATGATGATGATAATAGTGCGATGATGATGATAGCGCGCGATGATGATGATGGCGCGATGATGATGATAGCGCGCGATGATGATGATGATGGTGCGCGATGATGATGATGAAGGTGCGTGATGATAGTGGGTGATGATGATGATGATGAGGATAGTGCGCGATGATGATGATAATAGTGCGATGATGATGATAGCACGATGATGATAGCGCACGATGATGATAGCGCGTGATGATGATGATAGTGCGCAATGATGATAGTGCACGATGATGATGATGAGGATAGTGCGCAATGATGATGATGATAATGGCGCGATGATGATAGTGCGCGATGATGATGATAATAGTGCGATGATGATGATAGTGGGCGATGATGATGATAGTGCACGATGATGATGATAATGGTGCATGATGATGATGATAGTGCATGATGATGATGATGGTGCACAATGATGATGGTGCGCGATGATAGTGCGCGATGATGATGGTGCGCGATGATGATGATAGTGGGCGATGATGATAGTGCACGATGATAATGATAGTGCGCGATGATAATGATAGCGCAATGATGATGGTGCGCGATGATGATGATGGTGCGCGATGATGATGATGGTGCGCGATGATGATGATAGTGCGATGATGATGATAGTGCGATGATGATGATAGTGCGATGATGATGATAGTGCGATGATGGTGCGCGATGAAGATGTTGCGCGATGATGATGGTGCGCGATGATGATAGCGCAATGATGATGCTGCGCGATGATGAAGATGGTGCGCGATGATGACAGTGCGATGATGATGATGATAGCACGATGATAATGGTGCGCGATGATGATAGTGGGTGATGATGATGATAGCGCGATGATGATGGTGCGCGATGATGATGATAGTGCGATGATGATGATGATGGCGCAATGATGATGGTGCGCGATGATGAAGATATTGCGTGATGATGATGATAGTGGGCGATGATGATGATAGCGCGATGATGAAGATGGCGTGATGATGATGATGGCGCGATGGTGATGATGGCGCGATGGTGATGATGGCGCGACGATGATAATGGCGCGACGATGATGATAGTGCGCGATGATGATGATGATGGCGTGATGATGATGATGATAGTGCGATGATGATGATGATAGCGCAATGATGATGGTGCGCGATGATGATGATAGTGGGCGATGATAGTGGCGATGATGATGATGATGATGATAATAGTGCGATGATGATGATAGCGCGTGATGATGGTGATAGCGCGCGATGATGATGGTGCGCGATGATGATGGCGCGATGATGATAGTGCTCGATGATGATGATAGTGCGTGATGATGATGATGATGAAAATAGTGCGCGATGATGATGATGATGCGCGATGATGATGATGGTGCGATGATGATAGCGCAATGCTGATGATGATAGTGCAATGATGATGGTGCGCGATGATGATGATAGTGGGCGATGATGATAGTGGGCGATGATGATAATAGTGGGCGATGATGATGATGATGATAATAGTGCGATGATGATGATAGCGCGCGATGATGATGATGGCGCGATGATGATGATAGCGCGCGATGATGATGATGATGGTGCGCGATGATGATGATGAAGGTGCGTGATGATAGTGGGTGATGATGATGATGAGGATAGTGCGCAATGATGATGATAATAGTGCGATGATGATGATAGCACGATGATGATAGCGCGCGATGATGATGGCGCGATGATGATGATAGTGCATGATGATGATGAGGGTGTGCGATGATGATGATATGGCGTGATAATGATGATAGTGCGCAATGATGATAGTGCGCGATGATGATGATGAGGATAGTGCGCGATGATGATGATGATGGCGCGATGATGATGATGGTGCGCGATGATGATGATGGTGCAATGATGATGATAGTACGTGATGATGATGATGGTGCGCAATGATGATAGTGCGATGAAGGCGCAATGATGATGATGATGATAGTGGGCAATGATGATGATAATAGTGCGATGATGATGATAGCGTGCGATGATGATGGTGCGCGATGATGATGATGGCGTGATGATAGAGCGCGATGATGATGATGGTGCGCGATGATAATGATGGTGCACGATGATGATTATAGTGCGCGATGATGATAGCGCGCGATGATAGTGCGCGATGATGATGATGGTGCGCGATGATGATAGTGCGCGATGATGATGATAGTGCGCCATGATGATGATAGTGCACGATGATAATGATAGTGGGTGATGATGATGATGATGATAGCGTGCAATGATGATGATGATGGCATGATGATGATAGTGCGCAATGATGATGATAGTGCACGATGATAATGATAGTGGGTGATGATGATGATGATAGCGTGCGATGATGATGATGATGGCATGATGATAGTGCGCAATGATGATGATAGTGCGCGATGATGATAGTGCGCGATGATGGTGCGCGATGATAGTGATGGTGCGCGATGATAGTGCGCGATGATGATGGTGCGCGATGATGATGATAGTGCACGATGATAGTGCGCGATGATGATGATGGTGCGCGATGATGATAGTGCGATGATGATGATAGTGCGATGATGATGGTGCGCGATGATGATGGTGCGCGATGATGATGGTGCGCGATGATGATGATGGTGCGCGATGATGATGATGGTGTGCAATGATGATGGTGTGCGATGATAATGATAGTGGGCGATGATGATGATGATAATGGTGCGATGATGATGATAGCATGATGATGATGATAGCGTGCGATGATGATGATAGTGCGCGATGATAATGATAGTGGACGATGATGTTGATGATAATAGTGCGATGATGATGATAGTGCGCGATGATAATGATAGTAGGCGATGATGATGACAATAGTGCAATGATGATGAAAGCACGATGATGATGATAGCGCACGATGATGAGATGATGATGGTGCGCGATGATGATGATGATGGCGTGATGATGACGATAGTGCGCAATGATGATAGTGCGCGATGATGATGATGAGGATAGTGCGCAATGATGATGATGATAATGGCGCGATGATGATAGTGCGCGATGATGATGATGGTGCGCGATGATGATGATGGTGTGCGATGATGATAGTGCGTGATGATGACGATAGCGCGTGATGATGATAGTGTGCGTGATGATGATGATAGTGCAATGATGATGATAGTGCGCGATGATGATAGTGCACGATGATGATGATAGTGTGCGATGACGATAGCGCGTGATGATAGTGCGCGATGATAGTGCGCAATGATGATAGTGCACGATGATGATGATAGTGTGCGATGACGATAGCGCGTGATGATGATGATAGTGCGATGAAGGCATGATGATGGTGTGCGATGATGATGATAGTGCGATGATGATGATGATAGCGCAATGATGATGATGGCGCGATGATGATGATAGTGCGATGATGATGATGATAGTGCGATGATGGCGCAATGATGATGATGATGGCGCAATGATGACGATATTGCGATGATGATAGTGCGATGATGATCATGGTGCGTGGTGATGATGATGATGGCGCGATGATGATGATAATAGTGCGCGATGATGATAGTGCGCGATGATAGTGCGCGATGATGATAGTGCGCGATGATGATAGTGCGCGATGATGGTGCTCAATGATGACAATAGTGCGATAATGATGATAGCACGATGATGATGATGGTGCGCGATGATGATGGTGTGCTATGATGATGATGATAGTGCACGATGATGATAGCGCGATGATGATAATAGCACTATGATGATGATAGCGCGCAATGATGATGGCGCGATGATGATAGCGCGCGATGATGATAATAGTGCGCGATGATGATAGTGCGCAATGATGATAGTGCGCGATGATGGTGCTCAATGATGACGATATTGCGATAATGATGATAGCACAATGATGATGATGGTGCGCGATGATGATGGTGTGCGATGATGATGATAGTGCGCGATGATGATAGCGCGATGATGATGATGATAGTGCTATCATCATCATCATCGCGCTATGATGATGATGATAGCGCGCAATGATGATGATGGCGCGCAATGATGATGATGGCGCGCGATGATGATGATAGCGCGCGATGATGATGATAGCGCGCGATGATGATGGCGCGATGATGATGATAGCGTGCGATGATGATGATGATGGTGCGAGATGATGATGATGATGGCGTGATGATGATAGTGAGCAATGATAGTGCGATGATGATGGTGCGATGATGATAGCGCGATGATGATGATAGCACGATGATGACGATAGCGCGCGTTGATGATGGCGCGATGATGATGGTGCGTGATGATGATGGTGCGCGATGATGATGATGATGGCGTGATGATGATGATAGTGCGCAATGATGATGATAGTGCGCGATGATGATGAGGATAGTGCGCGATGATGATGATGATGGCGTGATGATGTTGGTGCGCCATGATGATGATAGTGCGCGATGATGATGATGATGATGATGATGATGATGGTGCACAATGATGATGATAGTGCACGATGACGATGATGGCGCGATGATGGTGATGATAGTGCGATGAAGGCGCGATGATGATGATAGTGCGCGATGACGATGATGGCGCGATGATGATGATGATAGTGCGCAATGATGATGATGGCGCGATGATGATGATAGTGTGCGATGATGGTGCGCGATGATGATGATGGCGCGATGATGATGATGATGATGGCGTGATGACGATGATAGTGTGCGATGATGATGGTGGCGTGATGATGATGATGATAGTGCGCGATGATGATGATAGTGCGATGAAGGCGCGATGATGATGATAGTGCGCGATGACGATGATGGCGCGATGATGATGATAGTGCGCAATGATGATGATGGCGCGATGATGATAGTGCGCGATGATGATGATGATAATAGTGCGATGATGATGATCGTGGGCGACGTTGATGATAATAGTGCGATGATGATGATAGCGCGCGATGATGATGATGGTGTGCGATGATGATGGCGTGATGATGATGATAGTGTGCGATGATGGTGCGCGATGATGATGATGGCGCGATGATGATGATGATGGCGTGATGACGATGATAGTGTGCGATGATGATGATGGCGTGATGATGATGATAGTGCGCGATGATGATTATAGTGCGCAATGATGATGATGAGGATAGTGCGCGATGATGATGATGGTGCGCAATGATGATGATGATGGTGTGCGTGATGATGATGATGATAGTGCGCGATGATGATGATGGTGTGAGATGACGATAGTGCGCGATGACGATAGCGCGTGATGATGATGATAGTGTGCGTGATGATGATGATGAAAGTGCGTGATGATGATGATAGTGCAATGACGATGATAGTGCGCGATGATGATGATAGTGTGCGATGACGATAGCGCGTGATGATGATAGCGCGTGATGATGATAGTGCACGATGACGATAGCGCGTGATGATGATGATAGTGCACGATGATAGTGCGCGATGATAGCGTGTGATGACGATGATAGTGTGCGATGATGATGATAGCGCGTGATGATGATAGTGCGTGATGATGATGATAGTGTGCGATGATGATGATAGTGCGCGATGATGATGATAGTGTGCGATGATGTCAGACGTCAGGCGAACATCCCGATGTCATTACGCACTCTCACGATCTTTCAGTCGGTGGGTGTGCGCAAGAGGCAGCAGAGCAACCACTAACAATTAAGAGACCTACTAAAGCTCTTCATTTAACTGAATTTTTCACTTGGTCACAACCACTCGGTTGGCGGGCGTGCACATAGGCCAAGGCGGCCTTTGCATTTTTAACAAAACCTCATCCGCTGGCAGGACGAGGTTTTGAACATTGACTAAAACAGGTACAAAAATTTTTAAAACTCATTTTTAACATGTCCCTGTTCATGTGACAGAGTCACGCGTCGGGGCATGTTTTCCTTATTTTAAAATTCTTTATTTCTCATGTTAAAATTTTTCAGCTCACTCACTGAGGCTGCTCTGTGGTTCAGGGAGCTTTCACTGAGAACTCCCCCTGACTTCAACACTCGCGCTCCTCCCACCCTCACCCCGGCAGCGCTGAGCGTTTCAGTGCGCAATTCACACTGGCTAGCCAGCGTGAAATCCCAGTTGGGGCCCGATCGCAGGAGGTTTCCCGGCTGCTCCCAGGGTCGCCCACCACGCCTGCCCGTCGAGGTAAAAATTCTGACCAGGGAGAGGCAACTGAAAGGACAAAAATTAAACTGGCATGACAGCTTCGCTGTGTAGGTTCCCCCAGTTTTCAGCTAAGCCACCAGATGGAGCACTTCTCCAGCTCATACTAACAATGGAGAATAAAATTGGTGCACATTTCAGTTCTCCCTCCAGTGCTCCAGGGTTGCCACTTTTTGCCAGATCCAAAAACCAACATGAAAAGTTTGCAGCTACATCAACAACTCCAAATTGACTCCCCTTGTGAGAAATCCAAACCTAGGGACCGTTAATATAAGATAGCCACAAATAAAATTGATAAGAAATTCACGCCCAGCTTCTTTACCCAGCGTGAACTGAGGTTTCAAGGAAGGTTTTTTTTTTAAATTGCTGTGCCCCATTTTTAATAACTTTTTTGGCCTTGTTAGTACGATGTTGTTCGTCTGAGTGTGTGGAGTGCTGACCCGACCTTCCCAGGACTGGTCATTTTGTCCTTCTGAGGGAGCTGTTAAAGAAAATGAGAACAAAATTCTGCTCAGATGAAGAGCAGGGTGGAGAACTAACCTGGCGGCAAGTAACATTTGCAGGGGCCAATCTACAAAGCATGTTCGTTGGAATACTGGCTGCAAGTCACTCACAACAAAGCGACAAGTCATCAGATAGGGAGCACAGCCTTCAGCTGTCTGTACAGGGAGACTCAGCCACTGCAGATGGCCCAAAAGGTAAAAAAGAGCAAAAACCAGGTCCCACACACACACAGTACAAACTCCATCTCCCAGTGAAAATATTAAAAAGTCCATGTTTTAAATAAACATGAACATCAATCCCAACGGCCCCTCTGGCAATGAGTTATGGATTGGTCAGTTTGGGAGTGGGTGTAGTGCGTGGTTCCCACTCTCGAGAAGTGGAACTTGCAGCCCACACCATCCCAATGTCGGCTACTGAAGAAAGCAGCATTGCTGGTCAGGGGGTGGAGAAATGTGGAGGTCAAGACTATCACAACTGTAGAAAGCAACTGGTCTCTGCTGTGACAGAAATAGGGAAAACGTGATCACAAGATCAGGTCCGAAAGGCAAAGATAAAGGCAGAGTTTCAAATCGGTCTCTCTTCTGATGGTCTTTTCAAATCAAAGCGCTCACCTGCTGCTGCACATGTTCTCTTGTATTCCCAACATTTTAGCCTTCACCTTTCTCCTCTGCTTTTTAATCGCAGCCTTGATCGCTTCCATGAAAATTGCTGGGCACTTCTCATCATTGAGAATCTCTCTGCAACATCAAAACAGATCTTCTAAGTCTCTGTTACATGAGGCAAAGGTCAGTACCTTAGACTTCATTTCAACTGTTCCACACTTCAAGAAAGTAATTACCAAAAGCAAAACTGTATTGACCCTTACAAACTGTAAAAGGATGCTGGACAGGCAATTTTAGATTGCAGTCCATCCATTACACAGATAGATTGCAGAATCGTCCTTTCGTTATGAGCTGGGTGGGAGTGGGGGTGGGGGGGGGGTGGGGTAGAGCATAGACATCAAGGGTTGCAAACCCACCATTTATTTCCCCATGACACACATCCTCACCTGAACCTTCTGGACACCACACAATACTTGCTCACCTCTGATAGTAAGCTAGTTCCTCCTGCACCAAGAACAAGTTAGCCTTTAGCTCGTTGCGCTCATGCAGAATCTGTCGCATTTCTTGCTTTGTAAAGTAGGGCCGGTTTGGATCTGTCACATCGATGATGATTTTGTCAGCCAGGTTGAAAGCTGGTGCGTCGCTGATCTTTTAAGAGAAGAAGAGGTGAAGGGCATTGAAAGTCTACACAGTTATCCAGCTACAACAACCCTAGAACTAAACAAACTTAATCTTCGATTGGTTTAATTCTGATTTCAGATGTGCAGTCACCTCCTTATTTTTAAATAAACAGTTTGTCAAGAAACATGCTTTATGCCAGATATTGTGTTTTAATCCACTGGCTAGAAAACTAAACTGGACTCTTAAAGACAAAGACTTTTTAAAACACAGGCTAAAAGTGTGACTGGAGCCTACAACAAAGATGGCTACCCCAACTTGCATCACTATACTCTCCACATTGCAACCCAATGAGAGGAAGACACTGTGTCAGCAAAGCACCATCAAGGACAACACCCTCAGGAGAATGTGAGTGAGCCACATATCCTGTGCCTTGATGCCTTGCTAATGGGGAAATCACCTGGGATATTCAACAAGGGGTTCCCAGACATGAACTGTAAGGTACAAGGGGAAATACACTAGTCATAACCATGTTTGAACCAGGCCCAATATTTGTGTTTAAGTTTCCGCTTTCTCTGTGGGAGGACAAGCATCTGAGACACTGACGAGAGAAGACCCAAGTGGGGCCCCTGCCTTATCGCTCTCTCTCCAGCCCACCTTGCAAGCTTCTAACCCTGTTTACTGAACATGACTATCCAGAGACACCCCTGCTGCAGACAGAGAATTAAAAGAATTCAACCTATCACCATCATTTCCAGGAGAACAGCCAAAACAGCCATCTACATCTTTAAATGGAAGCATAGGGGCCACTGAAGGAAAGTCACAAGGCCACTGAATTCAGCCTGAAGCTAAATTACAGACTGTACATTCCTTTTATGTTTATGGACTCAATTTGACTAACCTGTCCTTCCACATTCTAATCTATTTATGTACCTGTGTGACCTGTGTTTGTGACAGAGAGAGAGTGACAGACAGAGAATGAGCAAAAAAGTCAGAGTGTATTTTGTTTCGATTGGTTTAAGTATGATAAAACTTTCTTTGCTAAACTCAAGAAAACCTGTCCAATTTGTTATTTTATCGTTATAGCGTGTAAACAGTTAAGTTCTCACTAAATTAGCAAGTATATCCTTCCGCAACAAAAAAAACTATTGTGGTCAAACAAGGAGAGGGAAAAGGAGGGAGTCATTCAACCCCCTCCTCACTTGATTGTAACTAAATGTATAGGGTAGGATTTTAAAAAGGCATCTGGCCCATCCAGATCCCCATTGATTAGGATCTGGATCGACCACTTGCACCTTTCCTCTCTGAAGTATGCAAGCTGTCCTAGTTTCTTTTAGAATGCTTTGCCACCAATTTACACTGGGCATGTCAAATACTCATCTTTTCCAATTGTGCAAGTAACATGCCTGTACTATTGATCTGCCCATTCCATTTCCTTCAGTAAATTCAACACTTGCAGCCTACAGTGTCTTCCCCAGGCATCTTTAATCTCCCCTCGTCCCCTAACAAAATCAACTCATTCAACCTTTTTTTAGGCATGAATGATCGATGATCCAAAATGTAAGCTCCACTTTTCTTTTTTTTTAAATATACCCTGTTAGGCCTAGTAGCTCCTGTAGCATTTGAGGGGGTAAATTATCCATGACTAGGCAAAAAGATATTATAGAAGAAAATTAGTACAGAAATTGTAACAATAATTATTTGACACATTTAAGGAGATATTCTACACAAATCTTTGAAATAGGGACTTGAACCCAAACATTCTGATTTAGGAGGCAAGAGTGCTATCGCCTGAGATTAAAATACCTTTTGGTCGGTGCCTTTTTCAGTGCGGATCTCAGCCAGGTTGGATTGGAGCCTGTCTATTTCTTTGTCCTTTTGCTGCACTGTGACCTCCAGTTCTGCCTTCTTCTCCAGCACACTTCTCAGCTGGGTTTGAACCACGTTTATTTTGTGCCGCAAATCGTTGTTAACCTTCAGAAGTCGATCCAACTGCTGCTGAAGCTGGAACAAAACAATCTGTAACAGTCAGATCAACAAGTTCACTTTCGTTTTTGTTCATGCATTTTCAGAGACTTGCAGTGTTAAAAATAATGACATCATCAGGCAGTTTATTAACATCCTCCATCCTGCCCCTTTCTCCCTCTCTGCTCCTAAAAATAGGGACTGACTCTGCTAATATGGTTGCAGCATCCTGATGTATTTGTGGAAACCTGCCTTCCCAACCTGAACACAACTAAAGGGCTCAAAGAAAATGAAGGAAAATCATTTTTTTTTAGTGCCCCTATGATTTTTCTCCTGGGTCATTCACAGATGTGTTAAGAATTCCTGAAGAGTCAGGGATGACCTGGGGGTGAAGGGGAACGTGGTGATTGGCAACTTAATCTGCTACATTTCCATCAGAGCCCATCAACTCACTGAAGTAGCCATTCTTTTATCTTTGAGCTAAAGGCAGTTTCACTGGGGTGTTTTCTCATCAATGGGACAAATGATCAATCATTGATCAGTCCTGCTGAGAAATTAGCATTCGCACTCTCTCCCAGAATTATTAAATGCAAACACACAGTAATCGGGCAGATAACAAGTACACATGTTTCCCAGATTTGCTGCAACTCATCATTGAACCAAATCGTTTGCCCCCAACCACACAAAACTGAGCCAGATTCTGGTCAGCATCTGACATCCACATATATGCACACTTCCCCATTAAAGGCGATGATCTGATTTTTCCCACACCCCACCCCCCCCAAACCCCACCCCCAACCACACACACACACACACACACACACACACACACACCCCGCCGCCACCCCCCCCCCCCCCCACACACCACTTAACATTGGGACCTAAAGCAGAATTGTTGGGTCCCGAAGGTCACGCTCCTGAATGCAGCTAACACAGTATTGGGATCAAACCGCAATCATCGGCCACTCTGGTTCAGTTCAAAGCTGAACATTCACCACCAGAGCCACCACGAAGCTCAAAAGTTGAATTCACAGGCACATTTCAAGCGTTCGGCAGGTAATTTTGTAATAATAAAACAGGCTTAAATGCAAGTTTGCTTGTAGAATTGGAACCTGCAGCAGGGGTTACAGTACTTTGCAAGAAACACAAGCACTGGTCCTCAAATAAACAGCTCAATCAAAAATGCGACTATGGGACGGTTCAGAATTTCAATCTTCTGACAACTTCTGGATTATCCTTTGCCCTGTAATCAGTTACGGCAGAATGCACCTACTTTTTCCCAACCTGCTGATAAGTAGAGAGATCCTTGGTTGCCTTCCAAAAATCAGATTAAATTATAAAAACCAAAGCAGCGAACCTAGAAACATGATTAAGGCCCCAACAATATTTAGTCTCATAATATAGGAAATGTAAAGATCATTTTGGTCTATCTGACTGAACCTAGAGTTCAAAAACAACCTTCTTTTCAGACCCTGGATTTTAATTGTTGATCCAATGGTACTATCCATAATCTCATCCTTCCAGAGGAGACATTAAATGGAGACCCGGTCAGCCCACTTAGTTTGATGTATTACGAACCACGGTAACTATTGTCAAGAGCAGGAAAGTTCTCCCCAGTGTCCTGGCCAATATGTATCCCTCAGCCAACACTCCTAATATCAGGTTATCTGATTGGAAGAACACCACTGTTGGTGGGGCCTTGCTATGAGAAAATTGGCTGCTTCATTTCTCTACATGCAACAGTGATTATGCTTCAAAAAAGCACTTCACTGGCTGTAAAGCACTTTGAGATGTCCTGACATTGCAAAAGGCACTATATAAATGCAAGACTTTCTTTGTGATGGAATTGTGTGGTCAGACACTGCAATAAATTTAATTTACTCCTTCCGTAGAGAGACATCACGCAGTGCAAAAATTTAGTGAGAAAAACTGGAATTTTGTTTGGTTAGAAGAGTATAGGGAACAGGTTCTCTCAAGGGATTTCTACACAATAAGCCATGTCTACCTTCATCTAAATCATTGCAGAGTCCCAAAATTCACATAATGTCACATAAGGTCTTGAAATGAGGGACTTATACTTTACAGGGGATGGTTGACCAATAATTGTTTTTCCAGTCACACATTAACAGTGCACAAAGGTACACAAGAATGCAATGTTTGACAGAAACAATGCAATAGAAATCAGTAGTATCAGGAATGAAATGGTGTGGAACACACATGGTGTGACCCTGCAAAGTCCTCCTTACTAAATCTGGGGGTTTGTGCCAAAATTGGGAGAGCTGTCTCACAGACTAGTCAAGCAACAGCCTGACATAGTCATCATCACAGAATCATATTTTACAGATAATGTCCCAGGAACCACCATCACCATCCCTGGATATGTTCTGTCCCACCGGCAGAACAGATCCAACAGAGGTGGTGACACAGTGATATACAGTCGGGAGGGAGTTGTACTGGGAGCCCTAAACATTGACTCCGGACCCCATGAAGTCTCATGGCATCAGGTCAAACATGGGCAAGGAAACCTCCTGCTGATTACCACGTACCACCCTCCCTCAGCTGATGAATCAGTGCTCCCCCATATTGAACACCATTTGGAGAAAGCACTGAGGGTAGCAAGGGCACCGAATGTAATCTGGGTGGGGGACTTCAATGTCCATCACCAAGAGTGGCTCGGTAGCACCACTACTGACCCAGCTGGCCGAGTCCTAAAGGACATAACTGCTAGACTGAGTCTGCGGCAGGTGGTGAGGGAACCAACAAGAGGGAAAAACATACTTGACCTCATCCTCACCAACCAGCCTGCTGCAGATGCATCTGTCCAAGATAGGATTGATAGGAATGACCATCGCACAGTCATTGTGAAGACAAAGTCCCGTCTTCACATCGAGGATACCTTCATCGTGTTGTGTGGCACAAATATGACACAAAGCTGGGTGGGAGGGTGAGCTGTGAGGAGGATGCAGAGATGCTTCAGTGTGATTTGGACAAGCTGAGTGAGTGGGCAAATGCATGGCAGATGCAGTATAATGTGGATAAATGTGAGGTTATCCACTTTGGTAGCAAAAACAGAATGGCTATAAATTGAGAGAGCGGAATGTGCAACGAGACCTGGGTGTTCTCGTACACCAGTCGCTGAAGGTAAGCATGCAGGTGCAGCAGGCGGTAAAGAAGGCAAATGGTATGTTGGCCTTCATAGCCAGAGGATTCGAGTACAGGAACAGGGATGTCTTGCTGCAATTGTACAGGGTCTTGGTGAGACCACACCTGGAATATTGTGTGTAGTTTTGGCCTCCTTATCTGAGGAAGGATGTTCTGGCTATAGAGGGAGTGCAGCGAATGTTTACCAGACTGATTCCTGGGATGGCGGGACTGACTTATGAGGAGAGATTGAGTCCATTAGGATTATATTCACTGGAGTTCAGAAGAATGAGGGGGGATCTCATAGAAACCTATAAAATTCTAACAGGACTAGAGCGGGTAGATGCAGGAAGGAAGTTCCCGATGGTGGGGGAGTCCAGAACCAGGGGTCATAGTCTGAGGATATGGGGTAGACCATTTAGGGCTGAGATGAGGAGAAATTTCTTCACCCAGAGAGTGGTGAGCCTGTGGAATTCACTACCACAGAAAGTAGTTGAGGCCAAAACATTGTATGTTTACCGTGCTAAATGGGATAGATTTTAAACAGATCTAGCAACTCAAGACTGGGCATCCATGAGGTGCTGTGGGCCATCAGCAGCAGCAGAATTGTACTCAAACACAATCTGTAACCTCATGGCCTGGCATATCCCCCACTCTACCATTACCATCAAACCAGGGGATCAACCCTGGTTCAATGAAGAGTGCAGGAGAACATGCCAGGAGCAGCACCAGGCATACCTAAAAATGAGGTGTCAACCTGGTGAAGCTATAACACAGAACTACTTGCATGCCAAACAACATAAGCAGCAATTAATAGACAGAGCTAAGTGATCCCACAACCAACAGATCAGATCTAAGCTCTGCAGTCCTCCCACAACCAGTCATGAATGGCGGTGGACAATTAAACAACTCACTGGAGGAGGAGCTCCACAAATATCCCCATCCTCAATGATGGAGGAGCCCAGCACATCAGTGCAAAAGGTAAGGCTGAAGCATTTGCAACAATCTTCAACCAGAAGTGCCAAGTGGATGATCCATCTCGCCTTCTTCCACAGGTTCCCAGCATCACAGATCTTCAGCCAATTTGATTCACTCCACATGATATCAAGAAACGGCTGAAGGCACTGGATACTGCAAAGGCTATGGGCCCTGACAGTATTCCGGCAATAATGCTAAAGATTTGTGCTCCAGAAATTGCCGTGTCCCTAGCCAAGCTGTTCCAGTCCAGCTACAACACTGACATCTACCTGGCTATGTGGAAAATTGCCCAGGTATGTGCTGTGCACAAAAAGCAGGACAAATCCAACCCAGCCAGTTACCAGCCCCATCAGTCTATTCTACATCGTCAGTAAAGTGATGGAAGGGGTCATCAACAGTGCTATCAAGTGACACTTGCTTAGCAATAACCTCCTCACTGACTCCCAGTTTGGGTTCTGCCAGGGCCACTCAGCTCCTAACCTCGTTACAGCCTTGGTTTAAACATGGACAGCAGAGCTGAACTCCCGAGGTGAGGTGAGAGTGACTGCCCTTGACATCAAGGCTACATTTGACTGAGTGTGGCATCAAGGAACCCCAGCAAAACTGGAGTCAATGGGAACCAGGGGGAAAACTCTCCACTGGTTGGAGTCATATCTAGCAGGAAGGAAGATGACTGTGGTTGTTCGAGGTCAGTCATCTCAGCTCCAGGACCTCACTGCAGGAGTTCCTCAGGGTAGTGTCCTTGGCCCAACCATCTTCAGCTGCTTCATCAATAACCTCCCCTACATCATAAGGTCAGAAGTGGGGATGTTCGCTGATGATTACACAATGTTCAGCACCATTTGCAACTCCTCAAATACTGAAGCAGTCCATGTCCAAATGCAGCAAGACCTGGACAATATACAGGCTTGGGCTGACAAGTGGCAAGTAACATTCATGCCACACAAGTGCCAGGCAATGACCACCTCCAACAAGAGAGAATCCAATCATCACCCCTTGATGTTACCATCACTGAATCCCCCCTATCAACATCGTGGGAGTTACCATTGACCAGAAACTGAACTGGACTGGCCATATAAATACTGTGGCTACAAGAGCAGGTCAGAGGCTAGGAATCCTGCGATGAGTAACTCGCCTCCTGACTCCCCAAAGCCTGTCCACCATCTACACTGCACAAGTCAGAAATGTGATGGAATACTCCCTACTTGCCTGGACCCACAATGCTCAAGAAGCTTGACACTGTCCAGGACAAAGCAGCCCGCTTGATTGGCACCACATCCACAAACATTCACTCCCTCCACCACCGACACACAGTAGCAGCAGTGTGTATCATCTACAAGATGCACTGCAGGAATTCACCAAGGCTCCTTCAACAGCACCTTCCAAACCCACAACCACTACCATCTAGAAGGACAAGGGCAGCAGATAGATGGGAATGCCACCACCCAGAAATTCCCCTCCAAGTCACTCACCATCCTGACTTGGAAATACATTGCCGTTCCTTCATTGCCGCTGGGTTAAAATCCTGGAACCCCCTTTCTAACAGCACCGTGGGTGTACCTACACCACATGGGCTGCAGCGGTTCAAGAAGGCAGCTCACCTTCTCAAGGGCAACTGGGATAGGCAATAAATGCTGGCCCAGCCATCGAAGCCCATATCCCATGAATAAATTTCAAAAAATGTCTTGCTCACTTCACAGGCACCTTGATTTTTATACTCCCTTTCACTCCTTCATTTAATCTGCATTTTGGCATATGATTTTTTTCGAAGTACTCTTAATCTCTCAGCAGTTGGCTGTATTAGTTAAGTTACTTTTTACTGTGTGAACCAAGGTAACAATAATGAGAAGACAATGCACCCTGCACCAAGGACAAACCCACAGAGCTTTCAATCACTATAATGTGGAAATAGACCAAGCTTTTCAATCACTACCTCATGGCTGCTTCCAAATCATAGGTGGTCCTTTGAGCAGCAAACCCACATTATACACTATAATAGAGTGTGGGGCATGATGCAGTAATCTTAATATAAAATGCCTTAATAATGTTCTATAATAATGGGGACATGCACTGTCAATGTGATTCTCAAAGGCCTCATACAACCAAATATCTGTATACTAACACTTCCCAGTGGTATAGTATATCTGTGGTCTTCGTAAGCTTACTATTTCTGGCCATATGGTAAATCAAAATTATAGTGTGCTCACTCGTTGGCGACACAGTGTCCCCAAAATCTCAATTACTGCGTGTGAGTCACTAACCTAGTGAGTCACTAGCCCAAGTATTTGGGACTGAGGGAGGGGTAATGCTAAAGTCCGGTGAAGCTCTATTTGTCATAAAAAAGTGAAATGAGTACTATAAGGCAAGGAATCTGAGGAGCAGTGACAAAGGAGCTGTGTGGAAATGTTCATAAACAGATGCAAGGAGGGACTAACTAGCTACACACTAAATATCTGGCATTAGCAATCATGAACGTACCATTTTAAATCAGAGTCCCTGTCTGATGTTTTATCTGAAGTAAAAGTTGTGCAATTTTTAGTTACATTTTAGGCATGATGCAACAATTACTTTAGAAAGGATCATTGGCTCAAGTGCCATAAATTGATCATCTGACTTCATCTATTTACATCTAAACTGGACTAACTGGTTCAGAATTAAAGCTAAATTATCTGCAAGTTGAATTTTTTCAATGGAGGTTGGGTGCAAATAGTTCTAGACTTCAGAAGCTTAAGGCCTGTTTGACCATTAATTCAGGTAACCCAAAACATTTCACTTAAACAACAAAAAAGGACAGTTCAGTGACACATTAACACAGTGCAGCACAAAATCCCAGTCACGTTTCATAACTTTCACATCGTATGAGCCCTCAAAGTGATACTTGAGACAACAATCTTTCCTCAAGAATGGGTAGTTAAAAATGCATCCCAGGATACTCGCACAGCTCCTTGCACTACGCAAGAGGCAAATAGACCTCTACACAGATCCCCACATCCTCAGTTTGCAAATCTTTCACAGATTGAATAAGGAGGGAAAAAGAATGCAAACATCAGTAGAAAAGGACATTAAATGTAGGGCAATAAACCATTAGCAGTTATGCTTTCAGCTGCCTTGGTTCCACATTCTGAAATGGTCTTCCTGAACTCCTGTGCTTCTTCACTTCTCTGCCCGCTGTCAAAACCCTCCCTAAAACCCAGCTCCAACCAAGCTTTTGGTCGTCCTTCCTAATCTTTTGTTATTTGGCTCAGGGTCTATTTTTCCTTACACTACTGTCAGTTGTTTTACTACATAGAAAAAGCTGCTATATAAATGCCAGTTGTTTCTGTTGTTGCTGAATAAAAGTGAAGTGCCCTTTTCAAATGTGATAAGTGATTCAAAAATGAAATGAAAATCTTGTTATTAAACGAGAACAAGATAAAATAAATGCTCCATCAGGAGCTCAGTGTACCCGAATGAACTTTATATTTTGTGCAAAACATTCTCTTATGGTCTTTAACTCTACTTTACAATTCTTCATTCTAGAGGAACTGAGATAGAAACTAACAAAACTCCAAAGGGTCCCAAAGCTGTAAGGTCTGTCACTTACTGCGTCAACATCTTCGTTCTTACAATAGATCTCATGACCTTTGGCTCGGATCTCATCTCGTTGTTGGTCAACCACTTCTTTCAACTTGAGCATTACTTCCCGTTCCTTCTTGGATAGGCTGTCTAATAAAAGAAAGGACGTCAGCATATCTATCCTTTGGTCAAAACATTATGTAGCTCTCGTGAATTTACGCTAAATAAGATCCTGCAGGGTTTGTAAAAACGTAATTCAAATCTTACAAAGCATGAGTCAGATCCAATCCCAGTCAAGCCCTGGCAGGATAGATTGATACAATAGGAGCAACCATAATGACAATGTTACTCACAATTTGCAAGATTTGAATTTGCCTCCTCGGCTCCCACCCTGTGAAGGCAAGCCATGCTGTGAACAAATTCCTTTCTTCAAGCACTATTAAATTCAACTCTAGATTATAACACCACAGCAAAGTATTCTGCCATAGTCACAAGCTCGAATTCAACAGTCCAGCTTTCGCCTATCTACCCTTTACTGTGTAACAACATTTGACACAATAAAACTGCATCAGGAATGTGTTATCAGGGACATAGTGGCCACAATGTTATAGATTTCAACTCAAACCCAAGAGATCAGAGTTTGAATTCCAGCCTCTATTGTCATCCACAATCAGACTCTTCTGGCCAATTTCTGGCAATTGGCAGACAACATTATCGAGGCAACGGGATGGGGAGGAGGCAAGACTTCTTTCACAACTCAAGGACACTTCCTGACATACAAAACAAAAACAGTACTGACAGTGCCTCTACTGATAGTATCCACCCTATCTTTTAGGCTGTTGGTAAGAGGAAATTTCTATCTTGGGGATGGATAAAACTGAATTTTCATGCCTAAGTTGTGTTAGGACTTGATGAATTCCCTAAATGATGGGTCACGTATACTTGGGCAATGGAACAACAGACTGATACTCAAAATGTACTCAGATTTGGCAAACGCAGGGTCCCTGAGCTCAGCCTTGCTTCAAAAAGAGCGAAAAAGCAATTCACCAAAAGAAAGTCAACCCTGAATCATTCTCACACACAGGTCAAGCTTTGTGGTCAGTGGTCTGGGGGTAGCTTGCCTACATGGCCTTACAATCAACATTTAACTGAACAAAAAAAAGTGGAGAACCTATCTTTAAAAAAATATGGAATACATAACCTGAAAACAGCAGTACATATCTAGAGTTTTTATAAAGCACTGTTCAGAGCTATTGAAGTCATCAGATTCCAAAGAGGCCAACATGTATTATGAGTGGGTACAGAGAAGAGAATTATTGCAGGTGTAAATGTGATTAGGCAGGGTTAAAACTCTACAGTCTAAAGCCAAGGTGGTTCATGCAGGAACCTCATCAAGTAATGCAAAGTTTTAAACAACTTCAAGACATGTCAGGCAGGCTGGAGAAAATAAAATTTAATGTGTAAAATAACATTAGCAAAAAGGTTTTCCTGAAAGGATGATAAACATTGGGACCAATCTGGGAGCTCACACAGGTGATAAATTCAACAAATGCATCTTCATGTGGTGTCTCCTATCCACCAAATAACCAACCTCTCATGCTGCACAATGCAATAGAACCCCCTCACTCATCAACCAGCAGGCCCTCGCTATCAGGACTCAAGTCTAATGTTAGGTGTTGTACCTCATCTTCAATGATACCAGCTTCAGACCCAATTCTTGCAGTCTCCACATACCTCCACCTAGTCAGTTGTGGCAGGTACATCACCAGAATGCTAAGAATCACTAACATTCTTCTCTCTTTTGCAGAACAAGGTGGCCCACAACAGGAGGGAGCAGAACAGAATCAGAGGGGGACAGCCATGTCTGCCTCACCCAAGCCCATTGGAAGAGACAGTGCTCAGCATTGTAGGGCAGGCTTCCACAGAGGCTGTTACAGCCAAAGTCACAGAGACCATTCAGGATGACAGTACGTTTCTGTCCTATGGCCTCAAGTCCCACCACATCCTCATCTTGCCGATAGTAGCAAGTGAGAGCTGCAAATCATGTGACCATGGACCTCTGTTTTCCGCACCCCCCCCACTTTCCTCACCCCAAACCCCCCATTTCTGATACCCAAGAACTACAGCCTGGCCAACTGCAGCCTCATGAGGTAGGGTGAGAGCTGCTATAGCCCCCTCAGGAAGAGGTGCTGTCACCTGCACTGACAATACCAGTCACCAGCTCAGATACTGGTACAATGGCTTCCTTACAGACTAGTATAGAGCCAGTATCTGCACATGGTGAATCACAGAACATAAATGGGCTGTAGACAAAACAGGGGAAACCAGGGCAAGCAGGACCTGCTGATGCGCCACCCTGGGGAAGTGGCAGCGGCTCTGTGGAGCATGAACCTGCTGTCCTCGAAGGATGGCAGCAATTGTGCTCCCACCACTGTCACTCTGAGTGTCACTCTGCCAGTACCTTTGCTTTTGCCAGTCAGCCAGCTGGCCTAGAGTTGCTCAAGAGCATCCTGCAGAGTCATCTAAAGTCTCCCCCTGTGAAAGTCAGCAGCCATCCATCAGCCCTGCTGCTGTTGCTGAGGAAGCACTGCACTAAGTCAGGCAAAGGCAGTCACAGGACAGGCAGTAAGATAATACACAAGGGTGAATGGTTCAATTTTGTATGTATTTTTGGACACTGGATAAAGTTGTTATGGAAAAGTTTTTGTTAATGGTTTCTAATGCAGCATTTTGGCCAAGAGGATGCCATGATTGGACCTTGCAGGCGGATAGGGAGGGAGTTGCAGAACAACAGTGGTGAAGGGATGACAATTTAAAGGAGCCGAAGTCTCAGTGGGTGCTCACGGATGGCATGTCCCAAGTGAAGGGACTCTAGATGGCTCCTCCCTGCCTCCTCCTCCTGAGGTGGGGTCTATACAGTTGGCAGCAATGGTTGCACCCTCTTATCTTAGAGGGTCATTAGTCTTTGGAATTCTTTTCCACAGAGAGCAGTGGAAGCTGCGTCATTACATATATTCAAGGTAGAGTTAGACAGATTTTTGATTGAAATGGGGATCAAAGCTTATGTGGGACAGGCAAGAAAGTGGAGTTAAGGCCACAGTCAGATCAGCCACATTCTGGAGCTGAATTTTGCTGCTTAGGAGTTTTCCAAATGCCCTTTAATGATCGAATAGCCTTTACTCATCTTAAATTTAGGCTTTTATGTTCTAGAAAATCCCTTACAAACACAGGATGCTATAGCATGTCCATTACTGCTAAACAGGATAGGAAGCAGCAGAAAGTACAGATAAAGGAGTTTGTGTAAGCAGAGGTCAAATTTACCTTCTTGGGACTGAATCTCAACCAACTGATTAACGAGATGCTGGTTTTCATCTGTCAGCTGGGAAATCTGCTTCTGTAGTTCCTGGATCGGCTTGTGCCATGTGTTTGTTTTAAGTTCCAGATCCTGAAATACACAACAGGAAATGAAGTATACATACTGCACTATAATAATCTCATGTTGGAGATGTGTAACAGTAGATTAGAATTCTAACTTTCAATCCTGGGGCTTGCAATGAAAGCCAATCCCAGATATAAGTCCCCTCTTCTCTGCTTACTCTCGAGAGCAATCTTGTGGGAACACCTTGGCTTTGGGGTTCCTCTCCGAGTCACTCATCATGATTCAGGCATGTATCACTGTTCATTTATCATCTCAACACCTTGGAATTCCCTACCCAACATTACGAGAGCAACTTCACCACAAGGACTGCAACAGTTCAAGAAGATGACCCACTGTCATCTACTTAAGGAGAGTAGATATAGACAATAAATGTTGACATGCCAGTAGTGCTCACATATAAGATCAATAACAAATAAATCACAACCCAATTTCTACTGGGCATAAGACTGAAGCACATCTGCCAGTCTACCTAACTTGTGGACAATCTCAGTCAGTCAGTCAGAGGCCATAATGATTTGTACAGGAAATGGAAAACATGTTCATATTGGTGTGATAAATGCAGTGCTGAGTTTGCCACTGGCATATTATTGTGCACGAGTCTTTGGCCTACTAGTAGCATTCCCAACCTGAAGTCTGATGGAGCAGGGTTCAAACCCCACTCCAAGCAGCGAGTAGACAATGGAACTCCAACTCCAAATTCTACGATTATTGGCAAATTATTGACATTTGCTGTGATTCTCATATCCGGAGAGTGTGGGTGTGGGTCTATAAGAGGTGAATAAAAAATGTATTTAAAGGTGAAGTTAGATAAGCACACAAGGGAGAAAAGAATAGAAGCATAGAGTTAGATGAAGCAGGGTAGGAGGATACTCATGAGGAGCATAAACAATGGCATGGACTGGTAGGGCCAAATAGTCTGATTCTGTGTAATGAAACCCTCCTGCTATATATAGGACCAACCACCCTCTTGGTTGGTATGTAATGATGATTATGACAATGGACAGAGCATTCACAATGTGGTCCATCGGACTGTTAATTAGCCTATAAATCCTTCATGTTAATTGTATATTAATTGTATTTAATTGCATTCGGGTGCTGGGTATTAACTGGAGAGTCACTTCCGTGTCTATAATTAGAAAAGTGTGGTTGTTGGGTTAGGAGGTGTGTGTTTTGTTTTAATGTCTATCACTGTAAATAAAGGTTATAAAAATGTAAAGATTAGCTCCAGCTCTATCCTTAACCACCTGATTCTCTGGAATATAACACACTACTCTCTGGACTTTTGTCAGAGAATCCTGATGACACAAAAGGGAGCCAGTCAGCCACTGAGCCCATGCCAGCTCTCTGTGCAGCAATCCAGTCAGCCCCATTTCCCAAACCTGCAGACCTGCAAGTACATTTCCCTCGAGTGCCTATCTAATTTCCTTTTGAAATCATTAATTGCCTCTGCTGCTACCACCCTCATAGGCAGCAAGTTCCAGATCATTACCACTTGCTGAGTAAAAAATTCTTCCTCACATCCCCCTGCACCTCTTGCCCAAAATCTCAAATCTGTATCCCCTACTCCTTGTACTACCAGCTAATGGGGGCAACTTTTTTTGGTCTACCTGATCTAAAGTTGTCATAATATTGTACCCCTCTATCAGATCTCCCCTCAACTTCCTCTGCTCCAAGGAGCTTCTCCAATCTAACTTTGTGCTTAAAATAACCCATCCTGGTAAATCTCCTCCACACCTTCTCACAAGAACCTCACATCCTTCCTAAAGTGCGGTGAGCAGAACTGCTGACTTAACCAGGATTTTTTAGAAGATTCAGCACAACCTCCCTGCTTTTTGAAGCCCAAGATCCCATTTGCTTTGTTAACCACTCTCTCAATCTGTCCTGCCACCCTCAAGGACCCGTGCACATGGACTCCCAAAGTCTCCAGGAATGCAAAGAGTCGGAAACAAAAGTGGAAAGCTGTCTGGTGCCAAGTTAAAAATTGTGCATTTTCTGTGCCACATCCCTTGAAAAACAGGATAAAATTAGAAAATTTTCAAGGAACCTTTAATTCAGTTAATTTCCTTCAGAGATCTAAAATAAGTTCCACTTTAAAAGACCAATGAAAAGGGGTAAGTGGGAGGGTGGGGGTGGAAACTGGCTTTCTGGGAGTTATGGTAAGACAGTGGTCTATTAATGTGTTACCAAGAACAGAGGAAACAATGTCAGACATAGTTAGAATCTATTGCTGAACCCTTAAATGAGGTAGTTAACCTGACTGAAACTAGCACAGCAGCTGTCAAATGCTACATTTACCATTAGTAGTGATATTTTCAACCTCAAAGTGATGACCATCACAGCACCAGACAAAAAAAATTGCAGTACATAACTCGAAATCCTACAATAAAAATATTGTATTGAAGAAATTCAACTAGTTCCCAGGCAAGGCTGATCACCAAACAGGAGTCAGACTGTGTGTGCTTCAAAATAAAACCTGGAGATAAATGGGTTAGGTTTTCTTTTGCAACTATATCTGCTCCCCACCATAAATCCAGTGAACAGAGAAAGCGAGAGAGGGAAAGCGAAAGGGAATGGTTTTGCCTTGCCATCTGTTAAAAGAAACATGGATTTCCACACGTCTGCTAAAGGCACTGCGGAACTGGCTGCTGGGAAGTGCCTGGGAATAACCCAGGGAGTTTCCAACACAAAAGCTCCACAGGGCACACTTTCACTGCTGAAGTACTGACTTCACAACTGGGATTGGCAGCATTCCACAAACTGCTCTCGTGTTTGATGCACGAGTTTCCTGGTTATGGACTCTGATAACTGAAGCAACAGCTGTATTGAACCATTGAGTTGGTTTGATTCTTGACTCAAAAGATAAATGTCTTCTGTAGAAATATATGTATATATTATACATGCATGCTATATATTAATACAATACAGAATTTACGTAAACTTTATATTCCATTAATTTAGGAAGAGAGTTTTGAGTAAAGGTAATGCCTCTTGGAAAGTACCTGGATAATACATGGATTGCTGTAGGATATCCAAATTGACGAGGGAGAGGGTGGAAAACATGTTTTATCTATAGAAGGTACACCCAGACACCAGTTATTGTATATTTCCCTAGCGATAACAGGAGCAATGCAATACAATTATAGATCAATGTACTTTATTCCTGCAAGTGGAGTAGTTGTTTAAACATAGCACCGACTATGAAGGCAAATTGTGATTTCAATAAGAAAAACACACTAAAACAAAAGTTGAGGAAGAAAAGCTAAAGGCCAGAAACAGGGCTTAAAGCAGAGAGAGCATGTCAATAAAAGGAACACATTATCTAACTGATTAAGGGCTGAAAAAGATATTAAAGAGAAACACCTTCCTGGGGAGTGAAGCTTTTCTGTTAGACTGAATTTAAATCCAGTCCCCCAGGGCTAAAAGGGTAGTCTGCTAAACCCACTGAATGTGCTTAACCAGGATAACTAGAAAAAAATCATTTAAAAACAGCAAAGATAAACATTGTCCCACTAATAGCAGAGTAGAAGGACTGAGAATGTTACAGGTGATTGTCCCTTATGTGGTTGGTGTGATAGATCTTGGGACCCGTCATTTTTCAATTCCTAAGAAATGCAACATATCACTCTGTGGTTTGGCCTAAGCACTGAATACTGAATGAAAAGCCAGATAGAACCATAGAAAAGTTACAGCACAGAGATCGGGATCACTAAGAGCTATTTGGTTTCAACCTAAGAGCTGCTGGAAAAGCATTCTCCACTTCTGTCTGGGAACAATTTTGAATTGATAAATAATTTAAAATGCTCCCACCCACCTTTTCTTTTAAAAAAATGGAGATTTCAGAGTCATGAGGAAGTATGCAAATTGCCTAGAACTGAATCTAACTAAGGAAACATTTGAGTTGGATTTCAATTGCGGGCGGGAGTGGCAATGAATATGGGCGCAGTTTGAAAATTACATTCCCAGAGGGCAGCACCTGCTTCCCACTTCCTCTGGGATAGTCAGCAACTTTCAGAGGGCCAGCAGGGGGAGGGAACGGGAAACGTTCTCACTGCCAATTAATGGCCCCCTAAAGGGCTTATTAAGGAGCCTGGCCAGAACAGAATGTTTTTCCCAGACAAAGCCAAATAGTTGGCGTGGGTTAGTGCACAACTGTTGGGGTCATCGTGGGACAAAAGGAAGTTCACTTCCATCCATGTCTTTTAGTTAAATGTGAGGAGTTGACTAAAGCAGGGTCAAGTGCTGTGACTCAACTTGGTGTCCATGGCCACTTTATGCTATCTTTATCCTCCTGATCCTTGGCAAGGCAGCAGCTTCTAAAATGGCTGCTGCCTGCCTTTGCTGGTAGCACCAGACAGGTGGCTCTCACCTTCTAGAGCAGCTTGGTGCCTCTGATTGGGCACCAAGCTCACCTCCTGCCCAATTGGCCCATTTACATTTAAAAGTAACACTGCACAAGTGACAAAGCTCAGTGCTGTTTGAAGTTGATCATATTTGAAGTTCTACCTCCCTGTCGGAATCATTTCCTGAAGATTGAAAGAATATTTTTAAAAGATCTTCCTTTATATCAAAGAAGAGCTATGTCATCATTCTGGTCTGGTGTATTTTATTTACAGTTTTCATTTTAGCCGTCCTATGATACATGGTGGTGACTTAAAGAATTTCAGGGGGTTTATTTGACATATTGCCTTTTTTAATTGTGGCTTTAGGGGAGAACTTATTAGCTTATACTTCAATCTGTTTTGGAAAGGATGAGATTCTGTATTTATTAAGTGGATCTGTTGGTTCAAATTTTGCTTCTGTATGATTTTACTTTTTAAACAATAAATCTGAAGGGTTTTTTTAAACTTGAGCTGTGTATTCAATCAGCTTGGCATTTTAGAGTCACAGAGTCAGGGTTATACAGCACAGAAACAGGCCCTTCAGCCCATCGTGTCCATGCCAGCCATCAAGCCCCTATTTATTCTAATCCCATTTTCCAGCACTTGGCCCGTAGCCCTGTATGCTATGGCACTTCAAGTGCTCATCTAAATGCTTCTTAAATGTTGTGAGGGTTCCTGCCTCCACCACCCCCTCAGGCAGTGTGTTCCAGATTCCAACCACCCTCTGGGTAAAAAACTTTTTTCCTCAAATCCCCTCTAAACCTTCTGCCCCCTACCTTAAATCTTTACCTCCTGGTTATTGATACCTCCGCTAAGGGGAGAAGTTTCTTCTTATCTACCCTATCTATGCCCCTCATAATTTTGGATACCTCTGCCAGGCTCCCCCTCAGCCTTCTCTGCTCTAAGGAAAACAGCCCCAGCCTATCCAGTCTCTCTTCATGGCTGAAAAACTGCAGCCCAGGCAACACCCTAGTGAATCTCCTCTGCACCCTCTCCAGTGCAACCACATCCCTCCCATAGTGTGGTGACCAGGACTGCACACAGGACCCTCCAGCTGTGGCCTAACTAGCATCTTATACAGCTCCAACATAACCTCTCTGCTCTTATATTCTATGCCTCAGCTAATAAAGGCAAGTATCCCATGTGCCTTCTTAACCATCTTATCTACCTGTGCTGCTGCCTTCAGGGATCTATGGACATGTGCACTAAGGTCCCTCTGATCCTCTGTACGTCCTAGGGTCCTACCATTCATTGTGTATTCCCTTGCCTTGTTAGTTCTCTCAAAATGTATCACCTCACACTTCTCAGGCTTAAATTCTATTTGCCACTGCTTTGCCCATCTTACCAGCCCATCTATATCGTCCTGTAATCTAAGGCTTTCCTCCTCGCTATTTATGACACCACCAATTTTCGTGTCATCTGCGAACTTACCGATCATACCTCCTATATTCACGTCTAAATCATTAATGTACAGAAAAAACAGCAAAGATCCCAGCACCAATCCCTATGGTTCACCACTCGTTAACAGGCTTCCAATCGCAAAAACAACCTTTGACCATCACCCTCTGCCTCCTGCCACTAAGCCAATTTTGGATCCAATTTGCTAAATTGCCCTGGATCCCATGGGCTTTTACCTTGACCATTCCCCCATGTGGGACCTTGTCAAAAGGTCATCATTAGACTTTTAATTCCAAATTTTTTTTTTATTGAATTCAGATTTCATCATCTACCCATGGTAGGGTTCGAACCCAGGTCCCCAGAGAATTACCTTGGATTACTGCTCCTGTGGCAGTACCATTACACCAACACCTACCCATCTGGTCTTTTACCAGAACTTACTGGGTAGGCCAAGCTATTTCCAGTCTATATCCCAGTAGTAAAGGGTTCATTGTTCACCCTGCAGTCTGACATCCTAGAAAGACCCATGTGCCAAGGCAAACTTCTGGCTCATAGCTTGCCTTAGGCTTTGTGGAATCGCAAATAAAGAGTATTGGGAAGAAAGCCCAATTTGTAATAATTGGCAACATGTAAAGTGGAACAAACAAACATGCAGCTCAAACTTTAAAATAAATTACCAGAAGCAAACAAAGCTCAGAAAGACTATAAACTGACAGCTAGATTTAGTTCATCAGGTTGTAGGATGTATTCAAGTAAGAGTATTTAAACTGTTTCACCAATGCTGTGTACAATTCTAAAACAAGGCTTAGCTCCCGACATTAAATTGTGGAACCAGGCACCAAACTGTGGAACTTTAAAACATATAGAAGCACTCAATCAGTAAATGATCCACTTTTGCCAAACTCCCTACAACTGAATTGCCTCCAGAACAAGAGAGAAATCAAATGCTGGGTTACTTTACTATGTTACAACACTGACTAACTTAAAAAAGAATCATTTTCTGCAAAGCACTTTGGGACATCATGAAAGGCATTCTATAAATACAATAATTTGCAAACCTAAACTGCCTGAACATCTTAAAAGATAACTTCCAGTTTTGAGAAGACCTTACCCGAGCAGCACATGCTGTGCCTAACGGACATAGAGCAGCAAAGCATGAATATACAATCTCCGTTACCCCTATCGGAGGCCTTAGAACCAAAATTCTCCATGTGAAATTTGTGCATGTACACTTAACTCTGCTTTAATTAGTACAAACAATCTCTGTGGCACAGCATACAGCACAAGATGCAACCGCCAATATTACTGCCAAGTCTGTTGCACATTCAGAAACTTGGACATCTGATATACCTACACAATAATGTTGACCTGAGCCAGCAGTCATGGCACACCTCAGTTGGATTTGTGGAATCGGAATACTGAACCAATTGTTGGACTAAGTACAATTGGTGACACACACCGAGGCAAACATCAACTGCAGCTGGAGGGTCATCAACTCGGTGAAAGACGTTCTTTGGTCTGCCCAAAGCTTGTTGGTCTTCTAGCGCAAAGAGTTGTCCCCAACCGAGTGTTGCAGACTGGCGCATTCCAAGGTCCAGGACTTCATGTTGAGGGACGCACTAAAGCTTGGGGCAGCTACCACAAAGGCACAATGGGGAAAGGTCGCTGTCTAAGACCTTTCTGCCATAGTGCACCGAGGGGCTGGGAAAGGTATAGACCCCTCGGGCTGTACGGCTCACAATGAATGTCTGCATTGAATAATAATTGTATTATAATCGTATTGAAGCACCTCAGAGTACACCTCATGACGTACGTTGATAGCGCAATGGTATTGGAGTTGTCTGACTGTCTGTAATGACCATATTGAAATGAATGATTGTAATATTCCTTGATTGTATTGAAGCACCTTGTGATCCATGTGTAAAAGATGAATCTGATTGCACTTTTTGTGATGGCCATTTAGAAATGTTTTGTACTGTTCTTCCAGATATTTTATGAATAAAGTATATTTTTCAAAAAGAAAAATTGGTGCTGCAACTAATAGCTTTCTTACCAGCACTGTGCCAGTAAAATCGCCTGCAGTCATGGTTAGCAATGAAAAAGACTTGTAACAGAACATCAAAAAGGAGGTTTGCAGGGTGTGACAAAGGAAACAGTGACTTGGCAAGGAGAACATTCAAACCACAAGTGGAAACATCCACCCTATGGAGATGGAAAACATGCAAAAAGAAAGTGAAAATAAACACTGGCTTGCTGGGGCCATGGGCTTTAAACAAGCATCAGTAACAGGACAGTGACTGGTCCCAAAGGCCCTTTGTAAACAGTTTGGTAAACAGACTTTTTTCAAGTGTTCAGGAAGGTCAAAATTATATTCAGCAGCAGATTTAGAGGAAGTTCTGAGTTACACTTCTTAATGCTTTAGAACTCATTGCATTCACTACCCTGAATGGACACAGCCCAGGGTGAACACATTTTTTTCATGGTCAAATCATCCTACTTATTCCATTTACATTGTACTATTCTATCGTTACATTCATTAAAATGCTAACTTCAGGGCTAGCCCCTTCCTCATGTCCTACAAAAAAAGTCAGAATCTTCTTACTGTTGTATACTCAGAACATACTATAGTCCCCAGACTGAACGCTGTCTCAGCAATGCTCCAAAGACATTCTCTTTGCCTGCTCCCATAAGAGCTGCTCTCACTGTTTAATGTGAATGCAGATGATTATGTGGCACATTAAAAAGAACAAGAACATGCTGGGAGAATGTCAAGTTCACAGGGGTGAGTACGAGAATAAGGAAGTCTTGCTACAATTGCACAGGGTGAGACCACTCCTGGATTACTGTGTGCAGTTTTCATCTCCATATTCAAGGAAGGATATACTTGCCTTGGAGGCAGTACAGCAAAGATTCACTAGATTGGTTCTTGGGATGAAAAGGTTATCCTACGAGAGGCTGAGTAAATTAGATCTGTATTCTATGGTGTTTAGAAGAAGGAGAGGCAATCACACTGAATTCACAAAATTCTGAAGGAGCTTGACAGGGCAGACACTGGGAGTTGGGGAATGTAGGACATGGAGGCAGTCTTAAGATAAGGAGATGATCATTTGGGACTGAGATGAAGAGAAATTTCATCACTCAAAGCGTTATGAGTCTTTGAAATGCTCAACCCCAGACGGTTGTGGATGCTCCAGCGTTGAATGTATTTTAAGGCCGAGATAGACAGATTTTTGGTTTCTCTGGGAAGCAGGTGGGAAAGTGGGGTTGAGCCAGATCAGCCATGATCATACTGAATGGCGAAGCAGGCTTGAGGAGTCCCATCATCTACTCCTACTCCTGTTTCTTATGTTCTGGTGGGGTTACCAGGCTGCTGGCCCCTTGTCAGCAACGGTTTTTTTGGCGGGAGAAGCAAGGATTGTGCTGACAAAAGGACACCAGCCTGTAATGCCAAAATCTATAAAAGGAGGGGAGGCCGTGGGGATTTGGAGGGGGGTGTAAGTAGAGTGAGTCTACTGGAAGATCACAAACCGTCCAGGAAAAACTAATACTTTCTGAAAAGATATAAACAGAGTCTCTTCTTCAGCACACTGATGAGGCACATTAAGCTGTGTGCCTTCGAATAGAGGATACATGTTGTTGCTGTAGCAGCCCTTACATTTAACAGGCACTATAGAGAAGCAAAATAAAAGCAAAATACTGCGGATGCTGGAAATCTAGAGAAGCACTGTAGAGAAGTATTTCAGCTCTGTTTGCATTTTTAAACCACTAATCTGTCCCACGTGTAAAATAATCTGCCTTTTCCCTACAAAAAAATTGTTCATAGGAGACTTCCAGGAGTAAGCAGATTAATGACTATACTGTAAATATTACATTGTATTAAAGTAAAGCTATTCAAGTGCTTCTCAGGGTCAAATTTATGGAAAGATCTGCAGCTAGAACCTATGTTTTGGCATTTCCAGTTGTTTATCTTTTGTCATAAACTAGTTTTTACAGCATTTCTGTAAAGTTGGTAACTGGATTCAAATCAAAGAGCCATTCCTTGTGCTTTCAGAAAGATGAGATGAAGGAACCAGACTGCTGGAGAAAGGATAAGGAGCTTGTGATGTTTCCCCTTCAGCAGATCATCATTGTGTGGAGGAAAGGAAACAAAGTCAAGTGTGTAGAAAGTGGCCTACTGAAGAAATCAATCAGGTCTCGTGATTTGTGAGCTTGGGGCTTGTTTTGTGTGCTCATAATTGACCCTGTCAGAAGTGGACAATGACTAACAGGTTTACAGCTATCCACAGAAGTGGCACATGCCTTCGATGAATATTATCCTGTATAGTTCAAAGGCAAGACTAAAGTTACTTCTGAACTCCACTATAGAAGAGTTCAACGTTGGTAAAATATGACTGCACTGTATGTTCAAGAAACTCCAAAAGTATTGCTGAAACAAGAAGACATTTTTTGTCAAAGCTTTTGCACTTGTCAGGATAATTCATAGGAAAACCAAATGTAAAGGGAAAAACAATTTGTACTGTATGTGAAAGAGTGCTGATTGGTTGGCATGTGGATTTAGCACACCCTTCTCACACAGTATCGATTGCTGTTCCCTTTACATTTGATATTCGTGTGAATTATCCTGATGAATGCAAGACAAAAAATCTGTTTTTTCAGCAATACTCAAGTTCTGAACAACCAAATGACTAAATTCCAAAAGTTCATGACAAAGTGGCAATAACGAATAAATGAGAGATAGTGGAAATGATGGTTTAGGGGCACTCAATGGGGCTGATTGAGGGCAGACTAGCAAGTTTCTAGCTGCCACCAAATTATACTGGAAAGTGAAAGTTGGGTGTAGCAGTGGTGAAAAAAGGGGAACAGGCAATGCTCTTGGCAGAGGCTCAGTGGGGCCAGCTCATGGTGGGAACTGAAGCAATGATTGAATGGTATGAGCATCTGAAGAAAGAGGGCTTAGATTACTACTAAGAGCTATTGATTATGTGCTGTGCTATCTCCTACAACTATAAACCTGTGAGGCAGGAGTTGGGTTGAGTGACTGTCAAAAGATGTGACCTTTAAGAACATAAGAAACAGGTGCAGGAGTAGACCATATAGACCATCAAACGTAGTGTGCCATTCAGTACGATCATGGCTGATCTTCTACTTCAATCCACTTTCCCACCCGCTCCCCATATCCCTTCATTCCAAGAGACCAAACAAAAAAAAAATCAGTACAAAATCTCCAAGTAGGTTTATCTCAAAAGAAGGAAGTTGCTGGAAATCAGGGAGAGCCATCTTGCAGCCACATAAAAACAGATGCCTGGAATTCGAACAGATAAATCTCCATCGCTACATTGTACTGAACTCACAAGAGGAAGCTTAGTATAGGGAACTGGTTGTCATGAGTGGAGAAACCAGAAGCTGCATTAACCACTCTCACAGTACATCCAATTAGTGACTGACCTGTCATTGCATCCCACTACACTTTTGATAACCCTGCTCTCCCACACAAACCAATGCTGTAATGGATAGTATGGCCGTAGCTGGACAAGCAGCTCCGGTTACTTAGATTCCAGCAGCAATATTGCACACATTTGGGTTCTGGTACATCTTCGCTCTTGCCAACCTGCACCCAAGTTCCCTGGTAAGTATGATGTGTCCCACAAGGGATGTAGAATACTTATTAGACAAATGAGAAATTCTATTGCTGCATCTTTACATGATTTTAGTTTGCACCCAGCATCAACTGAACAAAGTAATTGCTGCACCAAAATAAAATCGTACAGGTCTAAAGGCTGACCAGGGTTGGTTTTATCAGATGATTCATTTCCAAATGTGTTCCAACGATCTCTGACCATCCGCTTTGTGTTCCTCCTTAAAACATTCTAGATTAGTGGCTCGGTGACAGAAGGCTGCGATTAGGGTTGGAGTTAGTCTTCCTATTTCAATTGCACAGTACAAACAAATAGCTGGTGTTCAAAAGTACACTAGATTGCATAGTTGCATTTAAGAGTGAGCTACATAAGCACATGAAGAGAAAGGAACAGAAGCGTATGTTGAAATGCTTAGATAAAGATGGATCGGAGCAAGCTTATGTGGAGCACTGAAACTGGCAGAGACCAACTGGGCCCAATGACCCTTTTCTGTGTTGTAACTTGTGCCTCCAATGCTCGTCTAAGACAATCAGTTCCGCTGTGTGACAGAGGAACAGTATACCGGTATCAGTCTCCCACAACCCAAACGAAACAGTACGAGAAGCATAAAAGTGCTTATAAATGTGATCAGCGCTCTCTTCTCAGTTATACTGTCACATTTACATTGCGATGGATCCAAAACAACTTTGCTCCCATGATTATACAGCGGGGATGTCTCGGAATATCTGTGTTTGTTGTATTGTTTACTAGTGTCAAACATAAAACCCCAAAATCATCACAAACCAGCGCAGTCACTTTGAGCGGGGCGAGGGGTGGGGGACGGGACACAAACCTTGTAGTGACCCGTGCTTTTCTCCCCGTCCTGTAACCTCACCAAGGCTCGGATCAACTCCTGCTCGGTGTTCCCGCTCCTGGTGACGAAACTTTCCAGCATTTCCAGGACGCGGACAATTTTGGGGATCAGCCCTTCCACCACCTTCTTCCCGTGGCTGTCGATCAGCTTCTCCAGCTCGGTGCCGATCAGCTTGGCCATCTCGTACACGTCGTTCACCTCGAGGTCGGGGACGGGTTTGTCCAGGCAAGAGGCCAGACAGCTCTCAGTGTCCATGGCAGGTCCGGCCCTTGACCCTTGGTCCTTGGTCCGGGGATGGAATGTCGGGGGGGGGAGACGGGCTGGCTGCTCTTTTGATTGGATGGATCAATCTGCACGGCCAGACCCCATTGGTCAGGGAGGGAGGGAGGGAGGGAGGTGGCCGGAGGGAGGTGCTGGTGGTAGTAGAGGGGTGGGTGGGGGGCTTTCCCGCTGTGAGTGGTCACTCAGCCCCTTTGGGCTTTGATACCCGCGCCGGCTGTTTCCCTTTCTTTTGGTGTTGATTGTCACGTGAGCCTCAAAAATCAATCACGTGTCGGTCGGTGTGTCACCTGGTCCAATCAGCAGCCAGTGACAGTGCCTGGTGGGGGGGGAACTGGTCCGGCAGCGTCAGGGCCGGTTGCCAACTTCTCCAGGGTTGGCCGGGAGTCCCCAGGAATTGGAGCAATCCCGGGAGTAAAACATCGCAGGGACATCTAAAAAGAATCATCTTCTTTCGACATTTTCGTTTATTAGTTATAAAAATGTGGGTGATCGGAAAGAAGAGGCTGTTTGATTGGCAGGACAGTTTAACTGAATGCAGAGTTCACTGGGGAACATCCAGCTCAGAAGCAGGAATGGGCCAATTGGGAACTTCAGACCTGCTCCATGGTTCATTGGGATCATGGCTGATCTGGTTGTGGTCTCAACTGTACTTTACCATCTGCACCCCCCTCCCCCCTCCCCACCCGTAACAAGTGACTTCCTTGTCTATCAAAAATCTATCTAACTCTACCTTGAATAAATTCACTGCTTTCTGGGAAAGGGAATAATGAGCCTTTGAAAAAAGAATTCTCCTCATCTCCATCTTAAACGGTAGACCTCATTCTTAAACTGCGTCCCCCCAGTTCTAGTCTCTCCCACAAGTGGAAACATCATTGTGGTATCTACCCAATCAAGCCCCTTCAGATCTTAAACAAAAACAGAGTTACCTGGAAAAACTCAGCAGGTCTGGCAGCATCGGCGGAGAAGAAAAGAGTTGACGTTTCGAGTCCTCATGACCCTTCCACAGAACAGGATTTCCAGCATCCACAGTTTTTTTGTTTTTATCCCTACAGATCTTATATGTTTCAAATAAGTTCACCTCTCATTCCTCTAAGTTCCAATGGGTACAGGCCCAACTTTTTCAACCTTACTTCATAAGATAAGCCCCTCATCCCAGGAATGAGTCGAGTGAACATTCTCTGAACTGCTTCTAAAGCAATTATACCTTTTTGCAAATAAGGAAACCAAAACTATGCACGGTGAAAGGTCCGAGGAACACTCTGGTACAAAATTTCAACACTCAGAGTTCAGATGCAATATTCAAGTGGTTCCTTTATTACACATGCGGGGAGCAAACACAGGGCAGTCCAGGCGCATCTCCACTGAGGTTAAAATGAGCAGAGTTTATATATCTTTTACTATTAGTTAGACAAAGGCCACAGCACAAAGACCCCCCAGTGGGCTGATAATTGTGTTCTTGTACAGTAATTGCAGTGCAGAGACTGGGCATTGTCTTTTTGAAGAAAGCAAAGAATGTAAAATTGTTCCATAAAAAAGAATTACTGGGGCTGACTGGATGTGGTTCAAGGCTATCAGATGGTGTGAAATGGCCATCCCCATTTCTTAATTGAGTCATCCCCGTGTGTGTCTCCCATTTCCTAATTGCAAATTTACAGCTGAGCCCTTTGCACATGTTTTTAGCTTGCATGTACAGCTGTGATTGTCTGTGTATGATTTGGTGCCTTAGCTACTGGTCCTGGCAAGCACCTTAAAATAAATCCAACTTTTCTGCATCTTCAACAGCATTCCAGATGTGGTCTCACCAAGGCCCTGTACAGCTGCAGGAAAACTTCCCTACTTTTATATTCCATTCTCCTTGCAATAAATGTCAACATTCCATTTGCTTTCCAATTTGTTGTGGGAGGGTGGAACTCCATGATAATGGACATGTTGGATGACCAAAGGGAGAGTGCAGGGGTGGGGCTGGTGGAGAGAGGAGGTCATACATTGACATCTCCAGGGACACATCCAGCCAGAGTTGGCAACCCCATAGTGTGGACCACCCCCATGACTAGAACAAAATAAAAGTGGGAGGAGGCTCCTGGCTCAAGTCTTTGGGATGAAATTCGAGACAACCCAACACCACCACCCCCAACAAACAAAATTAAGTTAGAAACCACTTGCGCTCATATTAAAGTAACGTCTGTGCTTGGCCCCTGCATAAGGCTAACTCAGTGCAATGAGTGCAATTTTCAAATCAGCCAGAAGGATATAAGCTGGTGTGTTGATTACTGAGATTTCTGACCCGATTTCCTCTCCCATTATAAAGACCTGTTGCTTCCACCTCCATAATATCACCCAACTCTGCCTGGCCTCAGCTCATCTGCTGATGTACTCACATCCGTACCTTTATTACGTCCATTATTTGAATGCTGATCTCCCACTTTCCACCCAAGTTGAGTTTGTCCAATGCTCTGCTGTCCCATCACCCATCACCCCTGTGACATATCTTGACTCTGGGATCAGTAACAGCTCTATTTTAAAATTCTCATCCTTGTTTTCAGATCTCTTCATCCCCTCCCTATCCCTGTAACCTGCTCCAGCACGACAACCCTCTGAGACATCTGCACTCGTCCAATTCTGGCATCTTGCGCATCCCCAATTTTAATCGCTCCACCATTAATAGCCTTATGTTTAGCTGCCTAGGTTCTAATCTCTGGAATTACCCCCTTTAACACCTCTACCTCTCCATCTCACTCACTTAAATCATTCTTTAAAACCTACCTTTTTGATCAAGCTTTTGTTAGTTCGCCCTAATAACTTTTTATAAGACTCAGTGTAATATTTTGTCTGAAACTTGCATCTTGGGACATTTTCACTATGTTAAAAATGAAATATAGTGCAAGTTGTTGTTGCCCCTGCAAAAGGTAACTGCAGAGTGATGTTTGCCTTGTAGGAAGCCCCTGGGAAGCTTCAACATTGGCAACAACAATTAACTGGAGAAGAAATTATAAGGTTCAGCTGTAGCAAATAAGAAAAACTCAGAAACACTGACAAAGCTCCAGAAAAGCTATCACCTGAAGAATGACCCTAAATACAAGTGAAAACAAGAATTTGCATGAGTTTTGTAATGTGGGCTGCCCAAAATTCATTCCTTCGAGTTCGAGGGGAAAAAAAAAGAAACAGATTCAAATCTGAAAGAAGACAAACATATGTTGAAGACACAGAATATTTAAGAAAGACCTGAGATTGTGTGCTCCATAAAATTTGCATTTTTATATTTAAAGTGAGGCATTCTGCTTTAATTTTAAAGGCACTTTCATATTTCACTGTTAATAGATTTTTAATCTCGATAAAAGGATAACAAAGCGGTATTTGAATTTTCAATAGGCTAACCAAATCATCACTTCACTAAAGATTGCATCAACAGTTAATGTTCCACATAAAAGCCTCCTGCCCCAGTTCACAATAGCACTTTATCTCATCCAACTCCCTACTCTTTCATTGATATACTCTTTTCAACTCCAACACTCTGTTTATTCTGGCATCCTTCTTTCTCCATCCACTTAATTCAATCTAATGCTCTTTTCTGCATCTCAATTCAACTTGATTCTGTTTTTCTGTTTCCCTCCCCACCCCCACCTGTTCATCCCCCCTCCCCTCAGTTTAGCTTGGCGATCTTCCCTAGCCAGTTCAAGCTGTCACTTCTTTTCCACTCCATATTAAAACTGACACTATTCTTCACATTGGCACTCTTTTTACCCCAATTCAAGCTGGTATATTTCCCTATCCCACCCTGCTCCCTTCCTCCATTTTTGCAGTCCAATCTCAGATGTGTTCTCTGACCATGGAGGCCTTTTTTTAACTTATTCTTTCATGAGGTGTGGGCATCATTGGTGATGGATATGGATTCAGGCTTCAGTATCTGAGGAGTTGTATATGGTGTTGAACATTGTGCAATCATCAGTTAACATCCCCACTTCTAACCTTAGGATGGAGGGAAGGTCATTGATGAAGCAGCTGAAGATGGTTGGGCCCAGGACTCTACCCTGAGAAATTCCTGCAGCGATGTCCTGGGACTGAGATGATTGACCTCTAACAACCACAACTATCTTCCTTTGTGCAAGGTATGTCTCCAACCAATGGAGAGTTTTCCCTGATTCCCACTGAATTCTGTTTTGCTAGGGCTCCTTGATGTCACACTTGGTCAAACACTGTCACTCTCACCCCATCTCTTGGGTTCAGCTCTTTCATCCACATTTGGATCAAGGCTATGAGGTCAGGAGCAGAGTGACCCTGGCAGAACCCAAAATGAGCATTTGGCTATTGATGTGTAAGTGTCGCTTGATAACAGTGGCAAGAACACCTTGCAGAAGAAGGCAATAACAGGAGAATATCCAGGAGAATACCTCATGCATTATCACAATTTTGTAACTGTAACGCTTGCTTGCTTTTGATGTGGTATTCCTAATTTTGCTTACTTAATGTCCCGATTCTATTTGTAATTTGACATTGGAATATTAACTTGGGTATTTATTGATTCAGACTGTTGGGAAAGCCGAATTAATTTAAACTGGTATCACAACTAACAGATGTGTGTGCTGATTCAGTTCCCTCATATCACTGAGCTTAGTAATTGCCACAAACAGTTCCTTGATAATATTAACATTGTTGTTAAATGAAAACAGAAAACAGCAGGAAAACAGCTAAGTGATTATAATTGTTTTTCCTTGTCAATAAAGCAGATAAAGAAGAAAAAGGAGTTTTTTTAAGCAAATGATTTTTAGCAAATTATAGACTAGTTCAACAATAGAGGTCGATGGAGATCCAGGTTTCTGCTGATTCACCTGCAGGAAATCTATCTATCTATATATATATATATATATATAAAAGGTGTAATAATATTGTCCTTACATCTCCCACATTACAACAGTGAAGTACCTCCTCGACTGGAAAGCGCTGTGGAACCTGAGGTCTGGAAAGGATCTTTTTAAAATCCAAGGCTTCTTTTCTCTTTATTATGAAAACGATTTACTTCACAACAGCACCAGTCTGCTCGGGTTCGCAACACTCACAGTAACAATTAAATGGGTTTCTTAAACAAAAATCAAAAGTGCTGGGAAAAAAAACCTCAGCAGGTCTGACAGCATCTGTGGAAAGGCAGACTTAACGTTTCGAGTCCGTATGATTCTTCTTCAGAAATGGGTGTCTAGTAAATGATTGAACTCTTGACACTATTTGAAGAGCTCTGCCGATCACATGGCTTCAATGTAAAACTGATAGAAAGGAACTTAAAAGCATAGTTCTTGGTAGTCACGTGGTCTTCCACTGCGTTATCTTATCCATCCCCTCACTTGCCGAAAATTTATCACGTTGTACCAAAGCACAACTAAGGACTTGCAAAGAACTCTCTCCCAAAGTGTGCGGTATGAATAGTGATAAAACTATCCTAGAAAGTATTCCTTCTTTGGCACCACGGTCCGCAAAACATGTTCGCACAATTACTGAAATTAAGAGCATTTTTAGAATCCCTGAGGTCCGCCAACAAAATGCTCCGAGGCATGTAGATTGGAGTGAGGAGCTTTAGCCAACTAAACTATCGCACAACCTGATGCAGCTCTACCTGAAGAGTAAATCAGTGAAGAGCACCCGTTTCCAGCCAGTGCTGCTGGATGGTTGCGATTGTTTCCTTTCACTTCAATGCTCTTTCAATCCTCTCATAGAGAACATACAAAACCTGAAGCAGACACCGTATCTTTTTCATGACCAATCGTCAGCAGCTGCTCATCGGTTGGTGCCGTGGCTTAGTTGGTTAAAGCGCCTGTCTAGTAAACAGGAGATCCTGAGTTCGAATCTCAGCGGTGCCTTAGCTCAGGTGGTCTTTTAATGGAATTATACAGTTCTGCACAGGCGCAGGTCTGTTGATCGGAGAATTACATGTGTTGTGAAGTCGCAAACTTCTGGAAAAAGTAACTTTCTGCTGTCTGCTTCTTTCTTACCGAAGACTCAAAAACAGTTTTATTTGCATAACAAAAACAGAAAATGCTGGAAAAACTCAGCAGTTCCAGCAGCATAAGTGGAGCAAGAGTCTGTACGACCCTTCTTCGGAATACTGTTACATTACTGAGTTTAAATAAGCAGCATATACGAGTTCCTAAACTCAGCAACACACGGATGATAAGCTTGCTTCTGATCTCTGAGTGGGAAAGAAGCAGGGAACCGTTTTTCTTCTCGTAAATGATTATTACTAGAAGTTTGGGACATCGAGATGCTGAGTGATTCCCGATGTGAGTTGGGGAACGAATTACATTAAAATACTGGGGATGCTGGAAATATGAAACAAAAACAAAAATTGGTGGAAAAACTCAGCAGGTCTGACAGCATCCGTGGTGAGAAAGACAGAGTTAATGTTTCGAATCCGTATGACTCAGAACTAGAGAAATAGAAATGCGGTGAAATATTTGCTGTTTAAGGGGGACAGGTGAAGCTGGACAGAAAGCAGGGGGTCAAAGGAGAGATTGCGAAAGGTGTCATGAACAAAACGTCAAAGGGGTGTTGATACTGGCTAAATGAAGGGGCTAATGGTGACATTAAGCATGAGGAACAAGCGAGAGATGGCCTCACTGGGAGGAGGGGATGGCTTTAAAACTTTAGCTCTTAAGGCACCGCTGAGATTCGAACTCAGGATCTCCTGTTTACTAGACAGGCGCTTTAACCAACTAAGCCACGGCGCCACATAGGATACCAAATCTTATCGAATCAGTAGAGAGTGAGTTAAAACTTGTTTTTCATTTTGTGTGTTTGTTGTAGATGTTCATTTTCGCCTGTGTAACTGTATTATGACAAATATATTTGTCTGTGATTCCGGAATCAGGAAGAAGCAGGCAATTCTGCTCAGCACGTTAATTTTACCAGAAGTTTGTGACAGATGAAATTTGATGATAGAATAATTTTTGCTTAACAAAGTAAGCAATCGTGACCTCAGAAACAGGAACTGCTGCTCTGAAGTTCAGGAAATGTGCAGAACTATGTAATTCCATTAAAAGACCACCTGGGCCGAGGCACCGCTGAGATTCGAACTCAGGATCTCCTGTTTACTAGACAGGCGCTTTAACCAACTAAGCCACGGCGCCAACGGAAGCTAAGCTAATCTATTGAATAAGAAGACCCGTGTCAACTTCAAGTTTAATATTTTATTTGCAAATGTTTCTTTTCAGGACTTTCACTACCGATGAAATTCGATAATCACACATTAATTCTGGTTTAAATTAACCGAACTTTTTTTCATAAGAAAGTTAATACGGTCACCAAATATTGCAGTGAGAAGAAATCAGAAGTAATTTGCAGGCAAATTACAGAAAACTATGAGAACTATTTTCTTTATTCATTCACGGGATGTTGGCATCACTGTTAAACTCAGCATTTATTACCCGTCCCTAATTATTCTTGAGAAGGTGGTGGTGGTGGTGAGTGATAGTGGGACTCTTCAATTATCCCAATTATAGATACATACAAAGATTGAAAATTTACAGCACAGATCGGAGACCATTTGGCCAAAATGGGGTTATGCAGCCTAATCCCACTTCCCAGCTCTTGGACCATAACATTGAAGGAACGAATAAATTGGAAGATCTATGATAGGATGAAAGGGGGGAGGGATTAAAAAACTAAAAAGGGATACTATTGAAAGACAAGAGATAGTAATGAGACAAGTAAAGAAGCAAAAGATGTATCCAAAACAGGTGTGAATGGGAAAAGCAGAATCACCACCAATGGCTGTTGTCCAAAGAGAATGATTCCATTTGCTTTTTCAGCAACCTTCAACTTGTCTTACCATCTTCAAAGATTTGTGTACCCAGGTCTCCCCTGTTCCTGCACTCCTTTAAAACTACTGTTTAGTTCATATGTGTTTGCTCAGTCCATCAGCCCATCTTTGTCTTTTTGAAATCTGTTAGTATCCTAGTTCTTGTTTACTATATTTTTGAGTTTCATGTCATTTGTAACTTTGAAATGATGCAATGTTTTACTAGTAAGTTGAATACATTGTACTTTGGCAAATGCTTTTTGAAAGTTCGTATACACAATATCAACCACCCTACCCTCAACAGCTCCCTCCATAACCTTATCAAAGAGCTTAATCAGGTTAATCAAAAATTATTTGTCTTTAACAAATCATGCTGACTTTCATGTATTAGTCCATATTTTTCTAAACGCCAGTTAATTTTGTCCCAGATTATTGTCTCTAGCAGTTTTTCCCTCCACCTATTTAGCTTCAGCTTTAACCCTCAAGATGGGGTGACATTTGTACTTTGAGGACAGCTGATTTTTTAAGCCCTCCTTGTCCATTTTACCCCACCCAATACTGCTACATTGGCAGCATCATCTTGTCAAGTGATGACAAAGGCAAAGTACTTGGTGCATCAGCCATGCACACTGCTTCCACAAGAACATAGCCTTTTTGGTCCTTAAACCCACTTCCACCCTTCCTCTAGCTACCCTTTTGCAATTTATGTGCTACCCTTTATGTTAGTTGCTAATCTATTCTCAAACTCTTTCTTTGCTCCTCTCAATCACTTTATAAAATAGTTTCTTCTCTACTTTCAACTCTACTGTATCATGAAGCTTATACTTGTCATAAACCTTTTAGCCTCTATATCCCCATTCATCCATGGAACTCTAGCTTTGAAAGAAAGACATCTTTCTATGTTTCTTTCATTCTATGCTTCCCTATTCTGCATTCTTCCTATCAAAAAACATCACTTCTCAGTGAAAGGAGTCCAAAAGAGTAAATGAAGGCACCGCTGAGATTCGAACTCAGGATCTCCTGTTTACTAGACAGGCGCTTTAACCAACTAAGCCACGGCGCCTAAGCTTGATTATGAAACGATGCGTCATGACTCTGATGTTACGATATTTTTACTAATTTATACCTGGGTCACATTTTTTCGTGTTTAGCACTTTTCACTGTTTAGTCTTCTGGCATTCTCAGTTATTAACTCGCTATGTCATTCTGCGGGCTCGTTCCTGATCTTTTTCATGTCACAAGAATGTGGCTCTTTTCAGGCTGGCTGAATTGATCCAACATGGGGGTTAATAAATTACAGAATCAAACTATTTAAAATATATAAAATCTTTTTTTTTTTAAAATCGACTTTCCGCCAGTGAACAGTTCTCGCATGGAAAAAATGATGCTCACTTTCTAAACATTTGCAACACAAAGAATGAGCGTCAGTTGTATTTTCTTTGCATTTAATGTTCCCAGAGCTTGGCAACCATCTCTGCTTGGGAGGGGGGGTGGGGGAGCAGAAGTGAGTGTGAGACGAGATGCAAATTGGCTGGAGTTTGCGGAGGGTGAAATGAGGGCACTGGTGAAATTGATCCGGAATAATAAAAACGTGCATAAGGACATGTTTCAACAGCCAAGGGACTGTGATAAAATCAGGTTGTTAAGCTTTGGACTTATTCCACTTATATTTTGCAAAACGCCACTCCCATAAGCCCTGTGTTGTTGAGTTTGTAGAACTGACTGGATTCCAGGCTGAGAGGACGACTGGAGACGTGATCTGGCGAGAAGATCTAGAGAAGGCTGCAAATATAAGATGAGCAGGCGGATTTTTTCAATGGAATTAGACGTATCTGGGGGACAGGCGGGCCAGTGGTCGAGATGTGGGTGATATGTGAGTGGAACCTATTCGGGTGTCCGCTAGAGGAGGATAGGGTGGGTGCTTAGTAGGACAAAAAGGGGAAAATTTGAAATATGGAACCACTAAAAGAAGCGTGGGAAGAAAATGCTGACAATATGAATCACTGTTGCAAAAAAAAACTGGTTAATGTTTTAATGTCGTCCTTCATAAGAGCTGAAAATTAAAAGAGAAGTCCAGCGATTTGATCGAGAAAAGTGGCGTAATAATCAAAATGTACAAAATTAAGTTCATGGGAAACTTAGATAAATATAAAGGATTATCTCAGGTCATTGGAAGTTACTAAATAACACGCGTCGGCTGAAGATCTGCAAAAGAAAGGTGCTGTGTTCTTGCTGTTTTTTTTGGTTCCCAGATGTTGTTAATAATTACACTTTAAGCTTGGAAAGATCAGAAAGTCTTTATGTTTAATTTTGTCATGTTGTTTGGTACAAAGAAGAACAAAATCAAAAATACCTGGAAAAACTCAGCAGGTCTGACAGCATCTGCAGAGAGGAGCACAGTTAACGTTTCGAGTCGGTATGACTCTTCAACAGAACTAAGGAAAAATAGAAAAGAGCTGAAATGTAAGCTGGTTTTGGGAGGGGGGGGCGGGGGGTGGGTGTTTGGTGAGACAAGTAGAGCTGGATAGAGGGCCATTGATAGGTGGAGATAACCAAAAGGTGTCACAGACAAAAGGACAAAGAGGGACTAGATTGAACTGATTCTGTTCCACATCACCTGGATCTCTAGTGCAGCCATGAAATGTGGCTCCCTGGAACACTTACATGTAACAATTAGTTCCTAGCTCTTCACAGATAATACAACAACATTAACACAAGGGAATGGTCCTTGTGAAAATTGCAAGAAAAAGGAAGAAGTTTGAAAAGAGAGCAAAAAGACTTAAGATAAAATAGATCTGAAATTAAAATAGTTCCCAAACCTAAGAGACATAAACAAATTATGAAACTAAACTCTAATCTCCTTCCTCTTTTCTCAGTCAGAACCATGTTCTAATGAAAGGTCTACATCAAAAATGTTAACCTACCTCCCCAGATGCCATCATCACCCCACATCCCCTGATGTAAAGGTAAGCGGGTATGGAATATAGTGGAAGCCTGAATTTTTTGCAGTGTTCGGACTATGGGGCTTCAGAATGCCCGGAAGATAAGACACAGAGCACAGTCACAGACCATAATGTTAAAGGCGATCCTGAACAGAGTGGTACATTTAGAATTTGGTGAGAATAGGAATTCAATGCAGAGGGAGAGTGGGTACTTCTATTTGTCTTTAAAATGTTCTTGTATTGGTTTTTTTAAGAACGAGGCAGTGGGCAGATTTAAACAGCACACACAGGCTCCGCTGCTGCCAGATATTGGGAAAAGCAGAAATCAAACAATCAGAGGGGAAAACTCAGTGACCTTAGCACAGACTGGGGAATGGAGCAGAAACGTTAGAGACAAGTATTAGATTTTATGGCCAGTGTTTTTAATGGTTAGTGCTTTTAATTTGATAGCTACAGTTCATGGTTTAGCATTAGTTAAATGGTTAAACAGTTAAATAAAGCTAAAAAGAATCTATAAATATCCTTGAATAAATATAGACTAAGATATGGCAGAGCAGTTTGCATGTCTGGTCTGTAGTAGGTGGAAGATTGTGAATGTATCTAGCTGTCACCACCTGGAGTGATTCCTGCTTAGAATCATTGGCCTGGATTTTCACTGTTGTCAGGATGACTCGGGAACATTTTAAAAATGGTGGACAGGTCCTGGTTCCAGGATTCCCAACCCCATTCCCGGGCTATCTGTTTTTTGGGAGTACATTTAAAGGGTGCATCCGGCAATTACGACCTGGTGGGCCCCATCGTGGGAATAGGCATGTCCTACTCCTCTGCAATTTTCATGGAGTCAGGCCAGGTTTTTAAAGAGTCGTGGTTCATGGCCACCCAGAGGAGTTGCGAACCTAGTCTGCATGAGGGAACCTTTTAAAAGGTGAGTTCAAAGGTTCTCCTCTTTCCCCCAATGCAAGGTCTGCTCACGTACCCACTTTCCATAGCTACTCATGACCCCTAAGTCAAGCCATTCCCCTCAACTAATCCCCTATAGGCTCTCATACCCCCTATGCCAATCTATGGCATTTTCATGCCCTTTGGACCAGTATAGAGCCAATTAACCTTATAGTGACATTTTTTTTTAAGTAATTCATTCATAACTTTCTACAATGTTTAAAAAGGCAATAGAAATGTAACTCACCTAAACCCTTTAAAGTATCAATAACAGAAACCACTAACCCTTGAAACTGCTTAACCTTGCGTAAATAATCATTGTGAAATTGACCAAAGACCAGAAAGCCTGAGCTGTCATTCAAGGAATGCTTTCTCTGGGGCGCAGCTGTTTCAACAAGAGTAATGGTTGTCTGGGTTCTCAGCCAAGCCTCATTATGTATGTGTTTTCAAACTTACCAGAAATCTCTTTTGTCTATTCTTGAGAGCTTAAGGGTTTAAAATATTTTTTCTCTTATAAAAAACATATCTGTCTCTGGTCAGTTGAAAGTTTCAAAAAGAGGGGTAACTGCCTTACCTTCTCTCCTCTGTTTGTAACACAAGGTACGTTATGTAGGCTAATTAGACAGTAAGCAGAAATAGGAATAACTGACTGAAACTTGTTATTTAGTTGAAGTCTTTAATAAGAATGGATTAAAAGCTGGATTTCACATTGTGTATGGTAGCCACTAAATAAGATAAAATAAATTAAAATTTCAACATGTCAGGAATGAGAAAAATACGCTTTGCTCACTGAAGCTCGTTATTTTTTGTACATTCACTCTCCCACTGTGGAATCTATAATTTTATTTTGAATAATGCCACAAGTTTTTCCTCTATTACCTCACTAAATATTATGCCAAAAATTTCAGTACTAAATTTACTTTGCTATTTTAAAAAAAATATTTTATGGCATGTGCGATTCCCTGGCAAGGCCAACATTTGTCATTCATCCTCAATTGCTCTTGTGAAAGTAGTGGTGAGCCGCATCGTTGAACTGCTGCGGACTGCTGTTGGACTATTTGGTGTAGGTGCACCAAATACTGTTAAAGAGTTCTAGATCTTGACATGGCAAGAATGAAGGAAAGGCAATATAGTTCCAAGTCAGAATGGTGTGACTTAGAGGGGAATACTTATGAAAGTAAATTGGCAAGAAATATAAAAACAAACAGCAAGAGCTTCTACGGGTATTTAAAAAGAGAGTAGCTAAAGTGAGTGTGGGACCCTTGGAGGATGCAGCTGGAGAATCGATAACAGGGAACAGGGAAATGGCAGATAATTTAAACCAATAACTTACATCGGTCTTCACGGTGGAGGATACTATAAACATCCCAAAGATATCAGATAAGCAAGGAGTTAATGGAGGAAAGATCTTGTAACAGTCTCTATCACAAGGGACAAAGTATTTGACAAACTAATGGGACTAATGGTAGACAAATCACCAGGACCTCATGGCCTGCATACAAGGGTTTTAAAGGAAGTGGCTGCAGAGATAGTGGAGCCATTGGTTGAAATATTCCAGAACTCACTGGATTTCGGGAGGGTCCCGGAGGATTGGAAAACTGCTAATATGATGTCCCTGTTCAAGAAGGGAGGGAGACAAAAAGCAGGAAACTACAGACCAGTCAGCCTAACATCTGTTGTTGAGAAAATGCTAGAGCCCATTATTAAGGAAGAAATAGCAGGACATTTAGAAAAGCTTAACACAATTAAACAGAGTCAACATGGCTTTGTTAAAGGGAAATCATGTTTGAAAAATTTGCTATAGTTTTTTGAGGATATAACAAGCAGAGTTGATGAAGGGGAACCAGCAGATGTAGTGTATTTGGATTTCCAGAAGGCATTTGATAAGATGTCACATAAAAGGTTATTGCACAAGATAGGAGCTCACGGAATTGGGGATAATGTTTTAGCATGGATTGAGGATTGGTTAATATACAGGAGATAGAGAGTCAGGGTTAATGGGTCTTTTTCAGGTTGGAAAAATGTAACTAGTGGAGTGCCACAAGGGCTTCAATTATTTACTATCTATATTAATGACTTGGAGGAGGGGGCAGAGTAATGTATCCAAATTTACTGATAATACAAAAATAGGTGGGAGGGCATGTTGTGATGAGGTCATAAGGAACCTGCAAGGGGATGTAGATAGGTTGAGTGACTGGGTGAAAACTTGGCAGATGGAGTTTAATGTAGGAAAGTATGAGATTATGCAGTTTGGTAGAAAGAATCAAAAGGCAGACTTATTTAAATGGAGAGAGACTCCAAAAAAGTGCAGCACAGAGGGATCTGGGTGTTCTTGTGCGTGAAAAAGTTAGCATGCAGGTGCAAGTGATTAAGAAGGCAAATGGAATTTTGCTCTTTATTGCTCAGGGGTTGGGGTTTTAAAATAGGGAATTGTACAGGGTATTGGTGAGGCTGCACCTCGAGTACCATGTGCAGTTTGGCCCCCATATTTAAGAAAGAATAAACTGGCATTGGAGGCAGTTCAAACGAGATTCACTAGGCTGATTTGTGGGATTTTTTTAAAAAAATCTGTTCATGGGATGTGGGCATCACTGGCTAGGCCAGCATTTATTGCCCATCCCTCATTGCCCTTGTTCAGAGGGCATTTAAGAGTCACACATAGGCCAGACCAGATAAGTATGGCAGATTTCCTTCCCTAAAGGACATTAGTGGACCAGATGGTTTTTTTCCAACAATCAACAGACTTTTAATTCCAGGTTTTTACAGAATTAAACCATGGTGGGATTTGAACCCAGGTCCCCAAACTGGGGCAGATCAGCCATGATCTTATTGAATAGTGCATCAGGCTTGAGGGGCTGAATGGCCTACTCCTGCTCCTATTTCTTATGTTCTTATGGAACTTCCAAGTGGTGCTGTTCCAATGTGCCTGTTGCCCTTTTTCCCTCTAGGTCACAGGTTTGGAAGGTTCTGTTGAAGGCACCTTCATGCTGCAGTGCAACTTGTATTGTGTACACTGCTGCCACTGATCTTGGTGGTAGAGGGAGTATATGTTTAGGGTGGCAGTTGGGTGCTGATTAAGTGGGCTTTGTCCTGGATGGTGTCAAACTTCTTGTGTTGTTGGAGCTGCACTCATCCAGGCAAGTGGAGAGTATTCCACCACACAACTGTCTTGTGCCTTGTAGATGGTGAACAAGCTTTGATGAGCCAGGAGGTGAGTTACTCAACACAGAATTCCCAGTCTTTGACCGGCTCTTGTAACCACAGTATTTATGTGGCTAGTCCAATTAAATGTCTGATTAATGGTGACACCCATAATGTTGCCAGTGGGGTTTTTAAACAATGGTAATGCCACAGAACATCACAGGGAGAGTATTAGATTCTCTTGTTGGAGATAGCCATTGCCTAGCACGTGTGGCACAAACGTTACTTGCCACTTATCAGCCCAAGCCTGAATGTTGTCCAAGTTATGTTGTATCTGGACACAGACTGCTTTAATATGAAGAGTCGCAAATGCTACTAACACTTTGCAATCATCAGCAAACATCTCAACTTCTGATCTTACGAGGGAGGAAAGATCAAAGATGTTTGGGCCTAGGACACTAGTTCTAATTTCCAGGTGTTGTTTTTATTTTCAGGTAAATTTGAAACAGTTTCCTTTTTGTCTGATCCGATCTAGAACAGGTCACAGCAGTGACATCCCCAAATGTCTCATCCCTGGTAAAAATCTCCAAATTAGTGTATTCAAAGTGGATGCTTTGAGCATTAACTTCAAGGTCTTGGGATGCAAAAAGAAAATGATATCTGACTTTGGAGTTTTCAGAGCTACAAGATCTAACTCATTCAGGACCTGGCTGAAGAGGGTCTCTTGCTGGTTAACAGCTCCCTTGTCTAATCCTATCCTGCGTGCATCTCTCATTTCCTCTTCTACCTTTATTTAAAAAGACATATATGGAAATATCAATACTGAGTCCAATGATAGTGGCTGCAAGAGAGAAAGGTGAGAAGTACAAGATTTTCCTTTTGGAAACTGCTGAAAGGCAGCTTGAATAATTAATTTTAATTGCACAACTGAGCATGTTGTGCTTCAGTCAAAGTTGATGGTTCAAAGACTGTAGAAATTCCAAGCCTATGACTCTATCCACTTCCTGGTTTGACAAGTTCTGAAGGTGACTTATCCCTCTTTTCAACATGCTTAACTAAATTGGATGCAATTCCTGAAAGAGGATCATTGACTCTCATGATCCTGTCATTTTCATACATGCACAACTCTAGGGATAACTGCATTTTCTACCAGCAGCAAACTCTAGCAGAATTGAATGAGAATTTCAGAACAGGCACAACCTGTTTTATGAGGGCACTTCCCAGCCAGTTATGGTCTCAACATGTTTATCACTTTATTGTATCCCAAAACGCACAACAAAATCCACTTTTAGTTAAAAAAAATTTTAAGCTTTAATCTCTTCTACAGTGTACACATCACTGCACAACAGAAATTACAGATATACTAAATGTTAAAAATTGTTCCATTCTGGTGTATAGATGCCATAGTTGCAGGGCAATTATTTAACACAAAGCTATGTTTCACAGATATCGCACAAGATTTCGCGTTAACATGTAATACAAACAAAATTTAACAGAGACCATAAATTGAATTTAAATTCATTTGTTGAATATCAACAGTACAGAAGTTCCATTGTAAATTTCTCTTGATTTTCTAGGAGTACATGTCCTCTCTGTCTGCATTGTAGATCTCCCCCTCTTGCAGTGATGCAAAGTTCAAGAAGTGAGATGGTCTGTGAACTTCATGGTAGAACTCTTTAGGGTTGGCCAAATGCAGCTCATATTTCATGTTGGGATCATGGCGAACACCTAATAAAAAGTTAAGTATTTAATCTAGGAGGCAGGCTTCAAGAATTGTCAAAAATTAAAAACAATTCCACTTGGTTATGAACGACAAGCTTGGTAGTTCAGACAGTAACTTAGCCAAGGACTTAACAAAGATCATTAGTTAAGAAAATAAGTGGCTTTTGGATTCCTTCAGGTTTGGAGTAGAGTGGATTACAATCATATTTTCTGTCATAAAACAAGGAATCAAATTTCAAAACTAATGCTGTTTCTTAATGTGTTTTACATAGAATTTTAATCGTTTTCATTAATGCACTGGTAAAACTGGCATGCTTGAAATGTAGCTTAAAGTGTAAAAAAAACTTCATACAAGTAGTGTTGACAAAATAATCCTGTGTTAAATGGAAAGCCCTGATATTTACGGTAAAATGGATTTTTTTAATGGGTTGGCATTTGTGTTAAGCTCACTTCTGAAACACAATTTGTCAAATCTGAACATTAAACTGCTTTTCTGAAAGAAAGATGAATGCATCACATAAATCAGTTATCTAAACTACAGTCCACCATCCACATCCTGCATATATGGATTCCTTAAGTGCCAGCCCCCACCTTGTCCTGCTGCTCCTTCAACCATGGCACACTGTGCTTAGAAATCTTCACTCAAGCATGTCAGGGGAGAAAGAAACAACAGGGGCACCACAAAACTGAAAAAGGGAAATCTAGGTGCAGAAGGACAGGGAAAAGCACTGTCTTCTAAGTGATGAGGAGAAAAGTGTCAAAGAATGTAAAGGAAATGAAAAGACTAAGAAACTTTGGGCTACCCACCCTAAACAGGTTTATTGCCTGTTGTACATATGCGACTTGTGGGCTTTGCAATAAGCATTTGAGTTCTCCACAAACCAAAAAGATTTGGGCATCCCAGGACACAAGCCCCAAGAGCAGTATAAAAATATTAGCCTTGGTGAGAAAATGTTAAGCCAACTAAACTAGGAAATTCTGTTTGATCCCCAGTCTGAACCCAAATGGATGACCTCAGTCAGGTATGCAGTATGTTACACTAGTTGGTCTTGCTATCGTTGGGTCAAGCACAGGAACACTGACCACAGACTTTCAATATTGTCACCAGTGACCTTTCTTAGAAATGCACATATCTGTGAGGACTGGATCAGACTGCTGTGTACTTTCTAGACAAATACACCTTTCGGCATTCTAGCTAAGACTCAATAGTGCTCACATAGAATTCAGTTTCCACTGCTAGTTAACTATGTTACTGCATTCTGGCAAAGAAGCAATACCTTAAGGTAATCAGGAAAGAAAATGGGCAGAAAGAAATAAAAAGGCTTGGCTTGTGAACATACTCTCTGATCAATTCAACAACATCCCAAGAAAGAAATGTTTTACTGTAGTGTAGGTTAAACTTGAAACACCTTCCAAATGGCAGATAGGAAGATTAGGTAGGTAGGTCAGGTGTTTCTCACGTGTTGGTGCAGACTCGATGGGCCAAAGGGCCTTTTCTGCACTGTGATTCTGTGATTAGTGCAATGCAACTCCTATATAAAAAAACAGGACATAAAAAAGGACTTACCCATGAAGTTATAGTTCCAGGAGCTCTGGCCAGGTACCATGAAGAAACCAAGGAATCTATCCGATAACAACATCTGTACTCTTTCATAGTGGGAAGGCAGGTATCCCTTAGGGTTGTTTCCTTTGTCTGTGTTCTGTCTACCCCATTCATACCCACTTGGAGTAAGTTTGTATGCTGTCAGTGTGCAGGAACCTGGAGTAAAGCTGAAGAAAAAATAAACTATATACCACCTATCACAAATATGTATGGAAGCTTTCTCAAATCATGCCGTATTCATCTTGCATTATAACCTTTCACTGAACAGTTCTGTTCGCAGACGACCACCAATCCCTGAGCATTGGGAAGCTTTTCTATTGTCTGTCTTTTAATTACTATCCTTCACATTTTGCTGCATCTTACAAAATTCAATCTAAACTCAAAAAACTGAACTTAAAATGAACTTTTAAAGTTAAAATATTTAGTCTGAGTACATAATCAGTTACGATTTAAATACTATGCCAGTGAGTGAAAGGGTTACACTTACTCTATTCTGGGAGAATTGCAATTAATACATTTTTGGTATTTAGCTTTTCAAAAGTGATTCCTTTAATTATTATTTGCCCTTTGAAACCAAATGTGCTTGATTTTCTCTGAAAGGTGCAGTAGGTATTTTGATATGTAGTTTAGAATTTTTAAACATAAAGTAATTCCAAAAGAAAACTGACATAATTAAGCGCCCAAAATGACTGTGCTCTGATTAATCAAGTCGTGACCATAAGGGAATAAATGGCTTTGCCTATTTACGAATAATACACAAAATGCCAATTAATTTGTTAACTGCTAACTCATTACAAAATTTTGTTTTGTTACAAACTAGTCATTGTAAAACAGTATAGAGTAGAATTTCATGTGGAGGAATAATTGGGAACCCACTTTGCCAACATCTATTTACATCGAAATTTTTTGTCAATTTATTGAAATTTAAAAATGGACAGAGGCAAGTGAAATTCAGTATAAAAGCTGGCACCCATGGAAAGAACTGAACACTTTCATGTGATCTTTAAATATCAAAAATTATAGTTTCAACTCACTTAACCATCATTCATAAAGATTAGGCACAGCATGTTTAATTTTAATCTGATTTATACTGATGGCATAAAATGCATTCAAATAATCAGAACATACAGTGCAGGCCCTTGTATCTCTGAGACTGTACAAAAAGTTCCAATAAAATACTCCAAAAAAAATGAGCTCTAATTACACCTAAAATTTTACATGAAGCAATGTGATTGGATGACACTCTTCAGCTTAAAGTCACAGCCATAAAAATGAGGCAAGTTGTGTATGGTGCAGGAATTGATAGGTGGGCAATAAAGAGAGAGGACATTTGAGTGCAGCGTAATTACATGCTTGGCACACTTGTGCCCGAGTTTCCACATCTTTTACATTGATTATTTGCTTTTGATTCCAATTACATGCGTTTCTGAATGCAAATACATAGGAAATTCTATGTGACATGACCATTTAAGTTGTCCAGGAGATTGTAGCCTCTTTACCTGCATGTTATTATGATAGTCTTCTCTCCATCCCAAGATGGATTGTCAGCCATTACTTTAGCATGGGTGGTGACATCTTGTGGTGACAACTGAGGAGACTCATTGGGTTGAGTGTGAATCCAACCAAGAGGTTCCATTTCCTTAAGAAATAATTTCCAATTAATAGTGATAGTAATAAAATGTAATACCAAGAAAGAACCTTATTCTTTAATTCTGTAAATATACATTGATGCCTCTAATGAAAGATTAAAAACAAACTAGATGATTATTTGAATATGTACATCTATACTGATGCAATTCCTGCAGGAGTAGTAACCAAACTTCAAAGTTGATATTTCAGAAAAAAAAAACAGCCAATAACTTGTATGAAGCTGAGACTTCCTATTTGCAAGATGTATGATTTAGTGCACACTTTATACAATATACAGGATATCACATTAAAATTTAATTAGTAAAGCTATATAGAACTCATGCTAATTGTGACTGTGTTATATCATTTACATGATATTTAAGCAATAAGCATCTATACCTTCAGATATTCATGTTGTGGCAGCTGGTTAGGCAGATGCACAGTCTGATGGGTTCCCCATTGTGGTACCATCACGATGCACCTGATTTCCTTCACTTGGGGGTTATCCGGGGGACTCACACCATACAGATATCCTGCAATCTACAAAAGGAAACATTTTTACTCCAGTCACCTCTGCCATTATCAGCGGAATTTTTATTAAAGTTTTTAGTTGAAATTTGAATCTTGTGTGAAAAAATTTGACAAACACAAACTCTGTGAATTTCCAAAACAATACTCAAACCAAACTCAACTTTCTCCTTTATATTAACAAAGGGGCATCAAATTATCTAATTAGCTCTGGTCTAAACATCTAATTGTCATATTCTCTAAATGTTCATATTCAGATCTAAGGCAGCAGCAACCACAAACTCCTCTGAATCAGGCAATGGCTAACTGTACTGAATCAATTTATATAATCATAGATGACAATACCACAGTCTAGGGATTGACAGGACATGGGAAAAAGAGCCAAAGAAATCCCAATTCTGATCATTATCCAGTGTACCCTGGTGGATGCACTTGTTAGAAAAGGACTGGGCTTCAGATGCAATGCTTTGTGGTTGAATAATCTGTTGATACGAGCTCTGCTCCAAATGTCAAGAGTGGGCTATTGTTTTCGGAAAATGGAAAGGAAACAGGGAAGGGTGTATTATGGAGGAAGAAATTGCTATGACTTCATAATGCAATAAGCGTTTAATATGGAAATACCCAAAAGCTTTACATGTGCTTAATTTAATTAATTGGTATTAATCATATAATGTCTTGTTTGGCAATATGTGGAGCCATGCATCTGCTAATGCCTCATGCATCATCATTTGTGGGTTGAAAAAAATTCCTAACAGAAATATGTCACATAAGGATGTTAATAATCTTTGTTATGGGTGTCATAGGCGACTACTAACCATTCATTTGAAACTTAAGTTTACAGAATAGTAATATTACCCAGTTTTGGATATTACTTAAATTCCCATTCATACCGGAAAAAACATTTTAACAGAAGCCAACCATTTTCAATCAACACAAAGCTGAAGTGAAAACTCAAAGGATCCAAAGGCTGAAACTTTTAACCTCATGTTGTCCACATTCTCCAATGTTGTAGAATGTGGTACAAATTGTACATGTAATTTGGGAATTTTCACCAGTTCAAATCAGGTTTCAAGAAATCATTAAGACATACATTTTCTCATTAGGCCAAAGTATACAAAGCATACCACCACACTCAATAGAAGAGTTTACCTGTGCTCTCAAGTCTGAAATGCAGATAAATTTCTTCAGCACATTCTTGGGCAGGATGTAAGTATAGCCAGTCTCTTTGATGTCATCAGAGGAAACATAGATGTGATTGGTACGCAGATGAAGGTTAGCAGCAGATATCGCTCTGTGCAGAATAAAGATAGCAAATAAACTGATCTAGCATTCAGTAATCCTGTGACTGCAGAATCTTTCACCTCAAGACTGCCCATTGCAATTATATTGAATTCCATGGGTTCAAAAGTTGAATTATCAGATTACACCAATCTTCCAATCCAATTTTATATATTTACTTATTTTTAAATTCTCCTTGCATTTCATAGCTTACATCATTTCACACCTTATACCATTTTATCCAGTAGGCAAGATACTGAATTATCTAACCCTAATGATCTCAACTCCTTACTCAGCTGGTTTAGTTTGTACAATCCAGTCTTTGTTCTAAATGGTTAGCGTCAGTTTTTACAAGTAGTATCTTCTAGTATTGCAAATAGGCCATTAAGGTTTTCTCTATATCTACTGGCTACACTGTCTGGTATTGTATGTCAACAAGTGTTGGACTCAACAGCACTTTATAAACATATTAGGAAGCAATATTAGAATTTCAAACTATAATTTGTGATGGGGAAAACAGTTCTTTTATTGTTTAAATTCTGCTCAATCTAAGAGATACTACAAACTATGGTACTTTAAACTGGAAGACACTAGCTTCTCTTGCTACCACCTAACTGCCTCATCTACTGAAGTGAGGAAAGGCACTTAGGTGCTAATAGGCAGCTAACGTAAAGAGCAGAGGCACACATAACCATTGTTTCTTACAATCATTTTTAAATGATATATTTTACAATAATTACACATGGTGGGGGGGGTAATTTAAAAATATTGTGCTGAGAGTGCCTCAACTGTGGGCAGACTTGCCACATAATCTATATTTGCACATCACAGAACCTGGTTTGGTTTGCCATAGAAATTCACCTTCAGATACCACAAAAATCTGCAGACCCTGTTTAAGATCATGGTTCATTCATACAGATTTCCACCATATTATCTGATGCTAAATTATCCACACTCAATAACCGAAGTGGCTCTTCTCCCATAGAACTGCTTCATTACTAATTGGAACTCTACAAGCAACTTCAGAAAGGGTGAATTACCCAAGCCTAAAAGCTTAAGAAAAGGGTGCTGTACATCATTATCTCATGGTGAAGCAAAAACTTAATTAATTTTCAATAAAATCAACAATACTTGAAATGCCATCACTCACTTTGATGACTGCAAATACATTTACCAGTAAATCTGTTTCAAGTTTAACCTTCCAATCTACCACACAAATGAATGCTAAAAATAAATCATACCTGACTCTCCATTCAGTTTTGGATGAGAAAGTTTGGGTCTCGTAATTGCTGGTTGTTGAAGTGATGATTTCATCACCGTGTTTGTTTACAGTACGTGTTTGTGTGGCTGTCAGCTGAGACTGCTCTTTGGTCTGCTTTTCAATTTCAGCAATTTGTTGCCTCTGCTGCGAAGGTGCAGAAATCTCCATACCCAAAATAATGTCACGAATTTCAGATTGAGTCAAAGATGCCACATTTACACTTGAATACAAAATAACAGGTAAATGAAATTACAATATGACTGATAATAAGCAGAACTGATTACTGCTAGTGGAAATAAAATCTAACACTTACATGTTTGAGTTTATATAGTTTAAGACTTAAATTTTTAGTTAATAGCCAAGTTTGATTACATCGTTGGCCTTGACAATTCTAACATATTGACCAGACAGGCCATCTGCTACTGTAATTTACCCATCACCTTAATAAAGAAATAATCTAATATTTTAGAGCACTTCAAAGCACAAGCAGACACTGCAAATTCCTCCACAGTGTTGCTCTGGTTTCAGGCCAATAGGATATGCTGTGAAACATCAGGAAGTTTCTTTCTCATTTGCACTGCTACAGTCACTCACTTGTTTTTCTTGCCATAGTCAGCCAGAATGAGATCCTTTAACTGCACTTCCACCTTTATCCATTCCTCGTCTGTCAGAGTTGGCCAGATGTGATGAGGCTCTGTTATTGTAGTTTTGTCAGGTTTCAGAATGACCTTCGCACGATCATTGTTCACATGAAGTGCTCGAAGAATTAAAATCAGTCGAGAGAATGCCTACAAACCCATTAGTGTGGGAAAGAGAGGGAAAAGAAATATTTGAGACTATACGTTGGTTTTTGAAAATCTACATAATTAAACGTCTTGCATCTGTAAAAATGTATGTTGCAGATTCTTCTAGCACCCAATCGGTAACTGTTAACCATTTCATGTTGAATAATCATTTCCACAGAAACAAACCATGGCAATTACTGTTCTAGATCAGAAATTCTGCCATACTTGTATACCATTCACCTTATACTCTATCTCAAGTCTTCCAGCTTCTCAACTACATTTTGCATTTTTTGCTCCACCCTCTTCCTGCAAACTGCCTATCCTCCCCCCTTTGAATAGACACTTCTTTAAGAACAAAAATTCTTCTTTTCCTACTCCTATGATAATAAACTATACAGCTATAACAGTACCTGTATATTCATATGGTCTTTAAGCCTGGACTCTTGCAAACATACATGCAAGTTCTGTCCGTGCTTACATTGATGGAATGTGCCTCTACAATCATGCAGTTTGCATGCTATATCAGGCAAGCATACACTACATATGTGAACACCTTGTAAGTTTGATTTAGTTTTAAGTATGGCAACGGGTTTCTCATTAAATCAGATAATCAACTAACTAAGTAAAACCATTCTAATGTTTTTCTTTTATAGTTTCTGCATTTAGGAGTGCCACAGGAAGAGTGAGGAATGCTTGTTAAATGGGATGGAAGAGGGGAGGCTCAATCAACTATGAGGCTGGAGAAGATGCTAAATTAGAGAGGTGAATTCATGGAATGATCCGAAAGTGAGTGCAAGAACTTTGAAATAATAACACTGATACTAAGAGAGCTAGTGAAGCTTAAAGAAAACAAAGACGATGCGATTGTGGACACACTGTTGAGAATAAAGACTGCAGTGTTATGAATAAATTGTAAGAGCGGCCAACCAGGACAGCATGGCAATAGTCTAGCCACAAGATTTTGGCAGAAGTAGGAAAGAGGTAAGGGCACAGATGCACAAAGTTACGCAGATGGAAGAAAATATCAGTGAAGAGTGGACATGATGGAGGAAGCTCAGCACTAAAGAATATGCCAAGCTGCAAGTCAAGGTGGTGCCACTTCAGTGCAGAGGTGAAACATTAAAGGTAGACACAATATCAGGCCAAATAAACAAATACCATCCAGTGCTAGAAACCCATCTTTATTCAATCTAATTCTCTGGACCTAAAACATGTTGTGAGCAACTGATGAACAGTTAGGTCAGTAAAGAAAAGCTGAGTTGCTCCAGAATGGAAAAGATACAGAACAACAAATACAATTATTCTGAAATAAACCCAAAATCTACCACATAGTACATAATCTTAAAACATACAGCATTCTTCCCCTCATTTCACTGCACATCTGAAGAAGGATTAATGCTTAGATTAAAAAGTCAAGCATCCATTCTGGATTTTAAGATGCAAACAAGCATGTAGGTAGACATTTAGAAAATAGTTTCTTGCACTAAACTCCTTTTACAAGTCTATAACATAAAAGGTTTACCAGACCAGATAATTTCAATTTACCAGAGCACAACGTTTTACAAAAAATAACAAAAGTTCAGCACAAGCTCATAATTTTTTCTTACAAACGCGAAGGCTGAATGAATTAGGAAATCATTCTTGGTTTGACCACACCTCCTAACCCAATCCCTACTATCCCTGCATACCCAAACTGTGGTCATTGTAAAAGTGTTCTGAGAAGGTTCAGATTTGTAGAATGTGTTAATTCCTTCAGCACAAGTTGCTACAAGCAACAGATTATTTGGGAATAGGAAGGGGGTAAAAACAGACAAGGCACAAATTCGCAGGACCCATAAGACCAACTACATCCACTTACCCATTGATTTCACTCTCCATAAAAAAACTGAAGCATCATTTTACTTACAGTATAAGAGGAAATGGTCTTCAACCAATCATCATACAGGTTAAACAGCACCATCTGGGGCTCAGTAGCCTTTAAAATCAAATCACCAAACTTCTCCACTTTCAGACAGGCCTGGAAAGGCAACTGCAGCTCAGACCCTTTGATCACAATGTTGGGGAAATCCAGCAAGTGAACCTAAAGGATATAAAAATGTCTATTTAAAAAATTAATTTTGACAGGGGACAAATGCTGTTACCAAAGATTTTCAAATGGCTTAAAAATACAAAACAAGCTATTTAGACCAAATTTCAACCACAGAATTAGCCAATGTTCCACCAAGGCACAGAGCCACATGATCCAGACGTTTAGACTCCTCTTGCTGAAATCATCACTCAACTGAGCTGGAGGAACTGAACCACCTAATTTACATAAACATCTATTAGAGCTTGATTTAAGTACACTGCTCAGAATTTGAAAACAGCATGGCAATCTTTAATTAGCCCTTTGTTTTAAATACCAGTTCTCAAAGCAGCTCATTACAAACTTTCTATGAGTTCAATTTTTATTCCATTTCAGTTTTAAGGCAAATTATCTCCCAAGTGGAAACAAAGTTTACTCACTTCCAGTGGATCTAACATGCCTTTCCTTGTAACAATGATCTGTTTAGGCTGTTCTTCAACTGGAAGCGATCGGATCAAGGCAGCCACTTCTTCAGCAGTTTTCCATTTTGCCAGCTGAATGCAAAAACAACCCGTTACTATTTGCACAATATTTGCACATAAAATAATAGCCCTAATATAACAAAGATGCAGATATCAATCTATGTGAGAGATTTCAGCCATATGCCAATTTAAATAGAATTAGCAAAATCCTTAAAATGCCATGGCAAAATCGTTTTTGAATCAGATTTTTTTTTCCCTTCTGGATCAAATGGGACTGAAAAATAATTGACATTCAACCTTTCTTTCAAATTTAAACCAAAGTATCAGCACTTACATGATCTAAAAACCAAGTATTTTGTTGTTGAGGTTAAATGCTTATAATACAGCCTGTGTGAAATATTGCATCTGAATATTACCTGGCCCAAACGTTTCTGCCCAGCCCAGACTGAAGTGTGGATAATTTTAAGGAACAACTGTCCTGTTCTGGGATTGAAGATGAAAATGGCTCCATTAATGGGTTTTGTTGTCAAATTACCTTCAAATGTCTATGGAAAGAACACATTGATGGTAAGTTAAGAGACGTAGTACAATAGAAGCAGCATAGGTAACAATTAGAAAAAAGTTTTTTTTTAGAAAGATGTTTCATCTTCTAGAATTGCACTGCACAACCTGAATGAACTTAGTCAAACATAGTTATTGGATGCTTTTAAGTGGGGTTTTATGGTTGTTATTTCTTACCTTATGAATGGTGACCCGGTACACATTTGTATCATCCACAAACCATATGATTTGGTTAGAGAAGAGTTCACCATAATTCTGAGAGGATAGGTAAGGCTCAGTTGGCTCAGAAGAATAAAGCTGTAGACCCTTTCGAATACGTTCTCTCAACACATACAAAGCAGGGTTAGCCTTCATGATCTTGGCCATAGCCTGTTGGATCAATGGCTTGGCACCTGGAAACCAGTTACCGTAAGCACTGCAAGATTGAAAAGGTAAGATTAGTAAATTTTTCAAAGAAATTCCAGGACAGAAATTGGACAAAAAATTATTTCAAGAAACGCTATTTTATGAAAGTTCTGATGAATTTACATGGCAATTTGGTGCAACTCAAAAGTATGTATATACTTAGTACGTACCAAATTATACTGAGCAAAGTAAACGTGTTACATATTTATCTCAATGCATTCTAGCAGGTTGTAACAAGTAGGAGTAGGCCATTCGGTCCATTGAGCCTGCTCTACCATTTAGTAAGATCATGGTTGATCTGATCATGGCCTTAATGCCACTTTCCTGCCTGGTTAGGCAGGCAGCAAAGTGACATTCAGGTGGCAATCAAGTCAGCCATGATTTTATTGAATGGCACAACAGGCTTCATGGGCAAAATGGCCTACTCCTGCTATTTCTTTTGACCTGCTAGAATACATTATAAATTTAATAAAACTGGCTGCAGGCAGAGTAGAATACATACCTATGCAAATTATAGGCCAGATCGATAGCAATCAACACACCAGTAGGTGAAGGATAGATACTCATGTTATCTGTTGTATAGTCCAAGAACTTAGCTCTGGCGTATCTCTCAATATCATGAGAATCATAGTCACCCCATCGCAACTGAATATCTATCCAGTATTTTTGAGTAGTAGTGCTATCCATCACATCTCTAAAAGAAAAGAAACCTCATCAGTATATTCAGCATGATTCAAAATGGAAACCCAAAAAACAGCAGAAAATTTGGAGATTTCATAAATTAAATCAATGTTATCACAATAAGTGTAGATTATATCTTATTGCAACAATTCCATCTCTCATGAAAATAGTAGAATGGGCATACTTTGAGTCAGCAAGCAGTGATGGTCTGGAGACATTCCATTTGTATGAAGCAAACAGCAGAATATCAGCACAGGAGGAGTTCATTTTGTAGGATTTTCTAGGGTGAATGGTCTCTTTCTGCACAGTCTCAATTTCCAAAGCATCCAGCTCTTGATCAAAGACCTACAAACAATATCTGATTTGAAACCTATTGTGCTGAAACAACAATTCTCTAAAAACTATAAGCAAAATAATCTGAACCTTTTGCATGATTCTTAAGACAAACTGCTCACTTAGTCTGCTAGTTATATCACTAATGTTCAAAAATAGATACACAAAAAATTTCAGTTATCTCTTTGGGCCTTTTTCTTTCTCCCTTGATTTTCCCCCCTGCCAAATCTACCCCTTTAACAGTAAAACATCTTCCCATTCTATTTGTTCTGTTTTAAAAGCTATTTTCCCTTGTTTCAAGGGTTGCTCCCCCATCCCATTTCAAACCAATAAAAGTGTTCCAAAACTGAAGCAGTAGCCCAGACACTGACCTGACATAAGTCCATGACGATGCTCTCATGAATCTTCTGCCACAAATGGGCTCGGAAGATCTGGATCAAAGAAATCTTGAGCGTGGGGATTTTGCCATGCATGAAAATTCCTGTCAGATCTAACTGCACTTGGAAACCTACATAAACCTGAGGATGGAAAAATATCTTCAGCTCATTTTTGACAGCTCATTTTATAAACAAACTTACGATTAATTCACAGTAGTCATGCAAACTTACATTAGCTCTGTTGATGGTTGGTGACCACCAAAGGGTGAATCTTCTGTTGGGAATCTGGTTCAAACCAGATCTCTGGGCATTAGTCAGCTTCTTCCACTTCATGGATTCCTCAAAACCACTTGCCTTCTCCCTTCAAGTAAAGAATTTTAGAACATTTGAAGATCTCTTGCTGGTACCCAAAAATCAGACATTGATTAAAAATATAAAATAGGAGTTGAAGCAAGTGTTTCCTTCCTTGCATATTAAAGATTGGATGATTAAAACATAGATTACATTTACACGCACCCAATAGGACCTCCTTAATGTACACATTAAATCTATAATGGTTTTTTTTGCTGATCAACCACGTACCAGAACAGACCCTCCCACGTAGGAAAATAAGTTCCCTTGAAGAGTGTGTGCTCCAGAATGCCTTCAACACCACCCAATGCTTGGATCATGTCTGTACGGTAATTGTTCAAATTCCACAGCTTTCCATCATGTCTCTGATGGGTCCACCAGAATGGATTCTGCTTTAACACCTGGGAACAATGAAATATCTTAGCCACACATGCTCTTCAACAATTAAAGACACTGGGATATTTTGCATTTTTCATTAATACATTGTTAGCATTTGGCAACTCTTTGCTCAACAGCAAACAGATTATGAGAGCCAGCCTCTTACATAAACTCAAGTTCCAGCTTGGAATTTTAATCTAATGCTCAATTTAGCCATTTGGGATGTACTTCTGCAAAAGTGAAGTAATACCACTGGTGGTTGGCACCAAACAGCTACTTGGTTACAGAAGTATAGGTACTACAATCTGCCTCTGTGCACACAAGAGGTGGGGAGAAAAAGAAAGCGGAAACAAAACACCGAAGTACTTATTCTACAACATTTAAGCTTACTGACACTCCTCCACCCAACTCTGCCAAATTTTGGAATAATTTCAATGAAATAGATGTCCAATATTTACAGAAGCGAAGTTTGTCTGATTTTACCATTACTAGTCAATTCCAAACTTTTCTAGAGGTAGTTTTTCTCTTTCCTTATACTTCTTGACAAACTGCGCCACCAGCCGACAGCAACAAGCCCATCCCAGCCTGGCATTAAGTCCCTACTGGGGTATAGTTTCACAGCTACATGTATCCCTCCCATCTCTCAAAATGGGTTCTTCATTTGCAAGACTCAACAGTCAATACTAGCAGACTATTGGGACATGAGAGCAATATTGGCTCTACTTATATTCTCCATTGACATACACTGTTACATATGTGTACTCTTCTGGCAAGAGTTTCTGGAGAGGTTACCAAAAGCAGGAATTCTCAGTGATTTCCCCTATTGACTGCCATGGTCTGTCACCATCCCGGCTGAGATCAGTTAACTCAGCACAGACTTGAGATCAAGTTCAAGAATTTTACTCATCTGTACGGTCCAACTGCCTGATGGGCAAATTCACCAACCCAAAAATACAGCCTACACATAATATTTTCAACATGGTAAAGTTCCGAGCGCTGAGCCATAGAATGATTTGACAAGAGGACAAAGTGCCACAAATTTTTCCAAAGTTTCCAATCTCAGTTGTGCTATCAGAGGAAACTGTTAAGTAAAAATCAGGTATTGTTTGACAGGGAAGTAAATGTTTTTTAAAGATTGATTTTGTACATCTTCTGCACAAATGGCCAGTTTTAAAACAGCACTGAGGGAAGACTGAAAGCTGATCTGCAACTCACCCATTGAGATGGCGATCCAGAGAGATCACAGAAGCTGAAGAGGTAGTGGCGTGAGAAAAAGAATACCTGACAAAAAAATATATATATTTTTAAGAAGTCATACCTGGTACTGTTTAAAATCAGTTCGAACTCTCCAGCCCTTATCGTAAGCCAGTGTGTGCCTGTCCTTCTGGAATAATGTGTTAATACGTGGAATACCTCTATCCCAGGAGTCTTCCAGATCTTCTAAAGTTAAGCGCCTGAAATTTTAAACAGTTTTGTCAAGCATCCAAACTAGCATCTGGTCACTATTATTGTTACAAAAAATCTCTCAACACTTACCTATTTTGTGCAATTGCTTCCTGTCGTTTCAGTGCATATTCTGCCCACACTCTCTGCGAATCAATGAACTCACTCTCCCAAGGCTGAATGTAACGATAAAGATTAGGAATCAGTTGGTCCTCTTCATGACTCATACCTGATCGGAAATGAGTGATACCCACATCTGTCTGCTTGGACCACCTATAAAATGCACAAGATTTGTGCTTTAAATTGCAACATGGTTCAAAAAAAACTTCCTCTATTTAAAATTTAAAGTTACCAGCAAGGAGTCACATTATCTTCTGAAATAGACGATACAACGTGGTTACAAACAAACGTTCTTTAGACTATTACACAACACTTTCTGGGCTGTAACTTCCTCCGAGTGGCAATTTGTGTAAGATTGCCACTCTGTGCCCAAATACTTACGGGCTTTTTCTTCCGATCCTATCTCACCCGACCTTCCGGCTCAGGCCAGGTGAGATCCAGACAGCGCAGCTTGTCCATGGCCCAGCATTGATGTTCAGCTCCATTGAAGTGAAGGAGGTCATACCCAAATTTTTAGCTGCTGTAAACCAGTTAAAGGTTGCAAAGAAATTTAATGGTCCTTGACAGGCCAGGGGGAAGGCAAGTGTCTAAGGGAAATGGATGAGATTTGGGGTGGGTGGGGGAGAAATTGGAGGCCGGGGAGGGGTGAGGTGGGTTGTTGGTAGGATCAGACATGTGAGGGAGGGGTGCACTGGGAGGGGCCAGGGGGTGCAGGGTCAGGTCTTGGATGGGTGTGGGGGCGAGAGTCAGCCTGCGCGTGGGGAGAATCCCATGGGGGGGGGGGGGGGGGTGGGTGGGGGGGGAGAGAGAATACCACTGGCAGAGTAGTCAGTCGGGGGGCGGGGGTCCCTGAGGTGTCAGGGGTCAGTCTGAGTCTTTACAATAGCTATCCAGCAGTTAGGAGGAGGATTTAAAATTACATTTTCAGGTGATTCCCAGTGCAGGGCAATTGCTCAGAGGAAGTTTGCGCTTCTGGGCAATTACCCCGCAAACCCTTAGCTGTGAAGCTCCAAGAAGGGTTCCCCACGTATCTTTGGGGTACCCCCCAAATCCAACGCTGGGCAGCTCGGAGATAATGGCCCACTGTGATTTGATTGCTGGTTTAAATTCATGAAAGGGAAATATGTTTTTAAATCTTACCTCAAGTCAGATTGTGGGATGAGAACATGGCCCATAGAGAGCATGCCAAGACCGCCCAACTCTTTAGGGGTGTAGAATACCACAGGAGGGAAACGACTTGGCATCTTGGAATTCAAACCAATCTTAATACGTGTCTGGATCTTGTTCTCACATTTCACCAACAGGTCCAATAACTCCTGAGTGTTAACAACTGCTTCACGGAAATAGGTCATCAAACCAATCAGAGCAGTGTTCCACTTATTCACAATCTATAAAAGCACAAGATTATTATACTGATTATTTAATGACTTAAAAACCATTTGTAATCAACCTTGAATTGCAACACATCTTATTGTTCAAGTCCTACACTTTTCCTGCTGCAGATAACATATATTTGTCGCTCACAACACAAGGATACATCGGGCCCATTACAGAAACTATGTAAAAAAGATCCTTTTCAGATCTTCCTAGCACTAACCTTGAATCCACAATAAACACAGACTTATTTAAAACCGCAGTTTAAAAACATTCAACATTTCACGTTACTATTTTAGATAAAAAAATGTTTGATACAATTGGTGAAAAGTTGTGTTTAATGCTAATAAAGGAACTATACCTTAGTGAAGGTGGTGGAGCCAGAAGCCATGAGAATCTGACGTACTCTGTTATGGAATCGCTGCATGGATTCATCATCCACTCGGAGGAAGCACTGAGCTGTACGCTCTTTGGTGACCTGTAATACAAATTAGTGAGACAATTTCATTTATATGGCACTGCTTGAACACTCAGGACACATTAATCAATTTCATAACCGATAAGGTAAGATACTTTTGAACTGAAGTCACTGTTGTTTTGTGGGCCAATGCAATAGCTAGTTTGTATGCAGCAAGACTGCACAAAGAGCAATTCACAGTGTCTTTACATTGCGGGAGGCCATTTGGCCCATCGAGTCTGCACTGAAAAAGCATTCCACCTAGTCCCTCTCTCCTGCCTTATCCCCATAACCTTGCACATTCTCTTTTTTCAGATAGCAATCCAATTCCCTTTTGAATACCTTGATCGAACCTGCCTCCACCACCCTTTCAGGAAGTTTGTTCCAGACTCCAACCACTGGGTGAAAAAATTTTTCCTCACATCACACCTACTCCTTTGCCAATTATTTTGAATCTATGTCCTCTAGTTCTTGATGTTCTCTTGAGTGGGAATAGTTTCTCACTGTCCATACCCCTCAGGATCTTGAATACCTCAATAAAGTCTGCTCTCAGCCTTCTTTTCTCCAAGGAAAACAGTCCCAATCTCTCCAATCTATCCTCAAAGCTACAGTTATTCATTCTTGTGAAACTCCTCTGTACTCTCTCCAATGCCTTCACATCCCTCCTCAAATATGGCGCCCAGAACTGGATGCAGTACTCCAGATGAGGCACAACTAGTGTCTTATACAAGTAATCAATGCCCTATTAACAAAGCCTAAGGTACTATATGTTTTATTAACCGCTATCTCAACATGCCCTGCCATCTTCAATGACCTATGTACATATACACCAAGTTCTTGGTGTCTGACATAAGCTTTCCTTTTCTAATTATTTTACCATTTAGTAACAGCTGATCTGTTCTTAAACCATGGTTTGGAAGATAAATGTTAACCCGGACACTGCAGGAACTTCCCAGTTCTTCTGACACAAAATTTCTACACATGAGTCAAAGGAGACAATTCTTTCTTCCTTCTTAGAAATACAAATAGTATTTGGACAAGTCAAACAAGGTGTCAATGAAATTCTAAACAGAATGGAATAGTACTTCTGTATAGTGCTTATGTTTCTTTATATTGGATTCCACAGTGTGCAACAATACAATGCACATTTCAGTAATTAACAGCCACATTTTCCAAATTGCTTTCCTGCCATGTGATTATTTCTACCACCTGATTATTTCTACCATATATACTCGATAATCATTTCCCCACACTTTACACTGAAGCTATATTGACAATGTAATAGATCAGGTAACAAAGGTATTTTAATTAAATACAATCATACTAAAATTAATAGAATAATAAGTACTACATTGCTTATACCTCATTTTGTAAGTTCCAGACTCCATCTTTGTGGGTGAATTCCTCATAGCTTGTACGACATTTGGGAAGAATACGGCACTCAAAGCCAGACATGTTGAATAGCAGGTTGGGATTGTCTTTGCTGTATACAGATACAAAACTGTTCTCCCACTGAATGGTGGTAACAGATCTAGGTAGCCGATTCTTAATGTCCCAAAACACTGCTCGACCACTACAAGAACAGGTGCAATATATAAGCAATTAAAAATTACAAGGGTTGAACATGAACAAACGATCATTCAGCAACTACCAAGTTAGCTAGAATCAAACTGTGTTGACTGGTTTAAGCTTCCTGGCAGTTAATTTAAGATCATTTTACTTTCTGGAATTTCATTTAAAATCTTGACCAAACGTAAACAATATTTCAAACAAATTTCAAATCTCAATGGATTTCTATGCCAAGCTTAGAAGTTCGTTATTGCCTCTTCTGGCAGGCCCAGCTCCTGCAACAGTTGATTCCCGTAACCTGCTGTTATAACCTGCTAGCAGTAACGCTAACATTTTCAATGCATTATGAGAGAGAGAGCTGTGGGGGACAATAAAATTACTGAATATTTGTTTCTAAGTTATAATTTTTTTTGTACAAAACCTCCCCTTTCACTACCAAATCTATCAATAATGACCCTTTATGTGCAATGTTAACACACTAATTTAGTCAGTTCTCTAATGTCACTGAGAGACACTGGTATATCCTGAAGCCTAATGTTTTGTAAAGGTTCTCTTCCTGATCTCATTGCCATGGGGGACTTTGGATGCAATAAGGTTTAGAACATTCTATGAGAAAGGGAGCAGAAAAGACTGGCATTTAGATAGCACCTTTCTGGCAGAATTTCCCAAACACTTCACAGTCAATTAATTACATTGAAACAGTCACTGTTGTTACAGAGGCTAATGCAGCGGCCACATATGCACACAGCAATATCCCACAAACAGTAATTAGGAAGATAACTTGCTAATTTGTTTCTGGCAGTGTTGGTTGCAGGATAAATGTTGCCTAGGTTATTGGGAAAACTCCTCTATCAAGAGTCACAGGATCTTTTACATTCAGCTGATCAAGGAGACAGAGTTAGGCTTAACATCTCATTTAGATGACCACAAGGTGACCATGCTGTGCTAACTCAGTGTTGGACTGAACTGTCAGTTTATGCACCCAAGCATCAGACTGGAACTTCAATTCACAACCTTATGATTCAAACATGAAAGTTTCCAAGCTGCCACTGAAAATGAATTTGTTTGAATTAACATATAAATATAATGCCTAAATTAATTTCAGCTTACACCAGGATCAACTCTCACTAGTATGCAGCACATACATTTCCGAGAGATACAGCGCAGAATTCGAGTGAATTGAACTTTAGGGTACAAATTAAATGCAAGCAGGTGGGGGATAAACATTGCAGCACTTATTTAGGTGAGTTTTGTTTGAAAGATTACATTACAGTTGCATAAATTGGACAAGGCAATCAGTTGGCAAAATATTCTGGTGATCACAATAATTAGGTAACACTCTTGACACTTACAGGTTAACATCATGTTTCATAAGCCTCATACGTGCATCTCTTGGCCAACACTTCTTGTTATTGTATCCTACAATGTTCTCATTGTTTGGATCAGGGTGTTCTGTAAGGTAGCGCTGAATCAGGTCTCTGGCTTCATCAGCTGTAAATCTGTACATAAAGATTTTATTACATACATTTGAAGAGACATATACACTTACCAGCCCTCTGACAGCTTTCTGTGTAAAGGTATTACTTAGCTATGCAGGTCAGAGCATCCTAACTTCAATTTCCAATTTGTATTGAACTGTAACAACTGAGGTGCTACAACTAGGCTCGGCAACCCTATAGATGCAAACAATCTCTGAGTCAACAGATATTTCCTGCCAAATGAGCTGCTGGAAATTTTTGTGGATATTCAGCGAAAACAGGATTTGGCTCAGAGCTTGAAAAGTTGATCAACATACACATGCCTAGACATGTACATGAAGAATGACCATTTAAACACAATATTACAGAATGGACACTATCTGTGGATCCCTAATCGAGCATCAAGGGAACGAGGGAATAACACTGAGGGGGACTTGATATCTAAATAAAACATTCAAAAATAAATACTCCTAGAAAATAAAACTTTCAAAATTATTTGGAAACCATCAATAATAACAGAAGCTTACACAACTAAGTTTGTAATAAATTGTCATTTTGTACTAAGAGATGCTTCATTTCACTGAACATGTGAAAAGACAAATCACCATTTTGGCTACTTCAATCATGTTGTTGGGTAAACGCAATTTTATAGATCATTTGTTAAAAGTGATAACCCACTTAGCACTAAGTATTACATTGAGTCAAGGTTAAGGAAATACTTTCTTACCTGAAAAAAATATGAATACGCTCAATATATCTGCAGAAAAGTCTGACAGGATGAGCAACTTCTGTGGCAACATCCTGGTAACTCAGGAAATCATTTGGCATTTGTGGTGGGCCAGCCATTTCACTGGCTCTGTGGAGACCCAATACAAGCAGATCCAGCACCAGCCCATAGTACTGGACAATGAAAGAGGCAAACTGGAGCCCTCGGATAATGCCATAGGAATTGGTGTGGTTCATGTCCTTTTGTATAAAGGAGGGAAAAAAAAGGTTTATTCTAAATAATAGTGTTCCAAAACACAGAAGGAAGCTTAATAAAAAAAATGCATGCACTGTCAATAATGCAATCTAGTTCAGAAGGCACTTCATCCAACAGTAAAAGTGACAAGCTGGCAAATTCTTGGGAATATACCCAATTATGCACCTCAGTTAGCCTCATACTACTGCAATTTCTACAAAAGCTGCACTCTGAGTTGGAACCTTGAAAGGTATAAGGCATCAGGAAGAAACCATTACAAAGCTACTTTAGCTACACTCAACATAGCAAGAAAGCATACGGAATCCTGCGCTTTATAAGTAGAGGCAGAGTACAAAATCAAAGAAGTTATGGCAAATCTACTTGTTTAGCCTCATTTGGAATAGTGTCTGATTCTGAACATCACATTTCAGGAAGGATGTGAAGGCATTAGAGGGTGCAGAAAAATATTTACAGGAATGGTTTTAGGGACGAGGAACTTCAGTAACGTGGATAGATTGGAGAAGCTGGGTAGCTCTCCTTAGAGAAGATTGAGAAGGGATTTGACAAAGGTATTCAAAATCATGAGGGGTCTGGACAGATTAGATAGGCGGAAGGGTTGAGAACAAGAGGGTATCAATTTATAATGAATGGCAAAAGGGCTAAAGGAGATGCAAGGGAAAACCTTTTTACACAGCCAGTGGTTAGGATCTGGAATGCACTGCCCAAGAGTATAGTGGAAGCAGATTCAGTTATGGTTTTCAAAGGGAATTGATCATTTTCTGAAAAGAAAAAAATTGCATAGCTATAGGGAAATGGAGAGCAAGACTAGCTGAATTGATCTTGCAGAAAACTGGCAAAAACACAACAGCCTGAATGGCCAGCAATATTCCCAGCACCGAGGGACTACTAGGGGACTTCTGTGCAAGGGTGGGTAACAACCACACAGCTTGACTAAAGTGCATAAGACACCAGGGAAGATGAACGAAAATGGACGGAGGCTGCTGGAGCTATGCTGTTACCGTGGAGTGTGAGGTGAACCACTTCCAAACAAAGCCACGCCACAAGGTGCCCTGGAGACATCTGAGATCAAGTCACTGGCACCAGCTAGACCTCAACAGCACCAGACATACTACACTCAGTGTCCTCACCACTTGTAGATATCAGTGCTGACTGTGGCACTGACCATTCTCTGGTGTGCAGCAAGGTTAGACTTCAGCCAAGGAAACTGTACTACAAGAAAGGTCATCCTTTGATCAACATTTGCCATACTACTGACCCAGAGAGGACCCAGAAGTCCCTCAAAATCCTCAATCAGGCTCTGTCGGACATCAACACCCAAGGTCAGAGTGCTGTGTCAAAGTGAGATCATCTGCACAACACCAGTTGCACTCGATGTGTACAAGAAGACAGATCCGAGGAATGCTAACCAGTTTGAAGCTTACTGGACTGGAATGGAGTCAAGTTACTGTAACCAAGAGGAGGGCCCTCATGAACTATAACAAAGTTCCCAACAAACAAAATCTAGATGCCCTCAGAGCTGTCAGAATCAAATCTCAGCAGACTGCTCAGCATGGCACCAATCAATACTGTTTGAAACTCTGCAACTGCATACAATCTGCTGTTAAATTCGGGGAGAGAAAAGTGTGAAGGCAGGATGTATCAAGAAAGAAACAGGCCCAGCAGCAACCAAATCAGTCCCCTTGAAGACAAGTCAGAGATGATCGTCACTGAACCTAGCAAGCAGATGGAAAGGTGGGTGGAGCACTCTCTCTAACTCTATGCAATGGGGAACATTGTCACTTAAGAAGCTCTCAGCACCATTCCAGGCTTTCCTGTCAGGAAGGAGCGGGACAGCGAGCCTGCCATGGTAGAGCTCATCAAGGCCATTGTCTGTCTTGCTAGTGGTAAAGCCCCGGGGAATGATGGCATTCCACCTGAAATCATCAGATTTGGAAAACAGGCACCACTGCAGCACCTCCAGGAACTTGTGTCTTTGCTGGAAAGAAAGATTTGGGCTTCAACTGTCACCTTGTACAAAAATAAAGGGGATCACAGTGACTGCAACAATGACCAAGGCATCTCCTTGTTAAGTATCATGGAGCAGCTCTTTGCTCACGTTGCTCTGACTATATTGCTGACCCTGGCATCATGCATCTATCCTAGTCTCAGTGCGGCTTCAGAGCTGACAGTCGACAGTTGACGTGGTTTTCTCACTTTGGCATTTACATAAGTAGTGCTGCGAACAGCACCAACCACACTACACTGCCCTTTCATAAGACGTCAACAAGGACTTCGATCTTATCAGCAGAGATGGACTCCAAGCTTCTGAGGAAAATAGGCTACCTGCCTGGACTCCTGGGCATCATTTCTTCTTTCTATGAGAACATGAACAGCTCTGCCAGTTATAATGGAGCAACATCAGACACTTTCAGAGCGGCAGCAAGGTAAATCAGGGCTGCATCCTGGCGGCAACTCTCTTTGGTATGTTTTCTTCCATGCTGCTATTGGACACTATGGGTGACACAAATGAGGGCGTCCACCTGCACACTAGAGCTGATGGCAAGCTGTTGAACTTGACAAGACCACGCACCAAGACTGAAGTGTGTAATTTCCTAGTCCATGAGTTGCTGTTTGCTGATGTTGTGCTGGCATCCGATACTGAAGCTCATTTGCAATTTGTAGATTGGTTCTCCTAGGTCTGCAGGGAGTTTGGACTGATAACCAGCATCAGGAAGACCAAAGTTACAGGCCAGGACATAGAGACTCCATTGCCCATCAACACTGACAACCTCACTCTGGGGGTCATCGACAGCTTTATATACCTTGGATCAGCAATTAACAACAACCTATTCCTTGATGCCGAAATCAGCACCAGGATTGCCAAGGCTGCAACTGTCATGTCAAAATTGAGAGGTTGAGTGTGGGCCAATAGCAAATTAACTGAAAACATAAAAGCTCTATGTGTACCAGGCTTGTTTTCTCAGCATGCTCCTTTACAGCAGCAAAGCATGGGCACCCTATACAAGACAAAAAAAAGTGGCAAAACAGTTCCCATCTTTGCTGTCTCTTACAAATATTGGGCACCTCCTGACATGACAGTATACCAAATATGGAAGTATAGCAGCATGCAGGAATCCTCAGTATGTTTGCTGTCTTGAGTCAGCGGTGACTCCGATGGCTAGGGCATGTGCATCGAATGGATGATGGCTGCATCCCCAAATACATGCCCTCTGGCGAGCTTGCTATCGGCACAAGACTAACAAGTAACTCAAGTCTGCAATGCAAGGACATATGTAAGTGAAACCTCAAGATGACCAGGATCAGAGTCTATGCATGGGAAGGCTTTGCTGTTGACTCAAGTGCTTGAAAACAGTCAGGAAGGGCATGAAAAAAGCAGAGGGAGGCAGTGGCGTAGTGGTAATGTCAATGGACTAGTAATCCAGAGGCCCAGGCTTATTACTCTGGGTACACTGGTTCAAAGCCCACCACAGCAGCTACTGGAAATTAAATTCAATTAATAAAAATATGGAATTTAAAACTAGTGTCAGTTATAGTGACCATGAAGCCATTGTCGACTGTTGCGAGAATCATTTGGTCCTCTTAATGTCTGCTGTCCTTACCTGGTTTGGCCTACATGTGGCTCCAGACCCACAGCAATGTGGATGATGCTTAAATGACCTACCAAACCACTCAGTTGTATCAAACAGCTACAAAGTCTAAAAGAAATGAACTCCCTCCCTAACAGCATTGTGGGTGTACCTATACAACATGGACTGCAGTGGTTCAAGAAGGCAGCTCGCCACCACCTTCAATTTAAGGATGGGCAATAAATGCTGGCCTAGCCAGTGATGCCCTCATGCTGTGAAAAAATAGATTTTTAAAAATTAGCATACTACAAACTATGCATACCTTGTAATTGATGACAACGTTGTTTTTGGCTGTCATGTAATCAGCAATGTTGTGATCCACAATGAGACGCAGCAATCTGTTCAGCAGAGTCAGATCAATTTTCTCATACATCTTCTCAAATCGTGACTCTAACATGACATTGCATTCACCATCAGCTGTTTCCCACACATCCTGAAGATTGTTGATGCCTATGTTAAGAAACCATTCAGTAATGATAAATCTTAACATTAACCAGATCTTGTTCTGCAAGAAATATATAGGTTTCCAAAATATGTCATTACAGTTGCTAGAATATACAAGGTGCCTGTTCCTCATTGGAAGCATAGATTTCCCACATATTAAGGTTTAACAATACAAATAGTTTGACTCAATGAGCATTTGGGACTGTAGAAACTGAAAATCCAAATGCAAATTTTGACTATTATTTGTTAATATGTACTTATCGAAAGTTCAATGTGTTGAACACTATTCATTTAAAAAGAAATGCATGCTTTCTATTTCTACGCAAGTTAACCAGGCAGTGAGAAACAGATGTTTGCATAAATTCTTCCACTGGAATCATGTGTGCCATGAAATTGCCTAAGTATCCTTATGCAGTGCCAAATAATTAAATGAAATTAATATTTAAATGATGAAGTCTAAAAAATGCAAACAGCAAAGTTTTAAGGGGCAACATGAACATACCCTGACACCATTTATATACAAGTGATGGAGGAGGTTCTGTATCAGCTGGCTTAATCCATGGTGGGAATAACCGTCGCTTGTCAGCTTCATACCACAAGTACTGATCAAGGTAAGCATCAGTGATCTTCTCTAACGGTTCAACATCATAAACTGGCACCAGGTGGCTGTACAAATCCATAAACTCAATACCAACCTGTCAGTGAAGAAGGTTTAAAAAAAAAATAATTCTAAGATTGCGAAAATATTTATGTGCAGTACAAGATGACAGTATGCAATTATTTAGAACTGGGTAGGTAGAATCTTGAATTTATGATATTTCCACAAACCTCTTTGAAAGCTCTCTGTGTGAGCAAGTGTCGTTTGATCCTGGATAAAGCCTCATGAGGATTATCATAGGCCTGTTCAATTAAACCCAGTTCCTCCCTCTGTGACTGGTTTAGCCTTGATTTCACACTGAAATTAAGTGCACAATATCAAAGAACAATGTTCATTTTATTTAAAAACTGTTCAATTTCAACACATGCTGTCAAGTATAAATAAAGCTAAGTCAAGTCTCACATTAATGGTTTTAATCTGTTCATTTTGCAGTTGCAATCACAAATATGCACAGTTACCTGTAAGCTTCTTTGAGTCTTTCTAGAGCCAGGATCAGAAGCTTTGTATCATGCTTGTAGGAAAGAGGGGGGAAAGGAATTGGAGAGAAACGCCTGCTCTCTAACCAATGCACAGTGGTGGTGTAGATGGCAACAGCTTCTTCAGCCGTGATGTAGGGTCCATCCTATTCAACAAACAGATTTTAATACTTCCAAAGTAATTAGATCAGACTTGTAGACAACTCTTGAGCTTTGAGAGAAATGAAAATGACAGACTCTTCGAGCACCTTATATTTTGATGTAATTATTTAAAACATCAGTACTGTTAATAAGATTAACAAGGAACTCCATCACTTTCTACACAATTTTCTCCACTATTAGCAGTGGATATAAATGCATTGATTCAAACACTGACATTTTTAATGATCAGCAAGAGGGCTAAGATAAGCTATTCATACTGTGTCCTAGAGATTTTCAGCAAAACTTCTAGACTAAATCATATTTTTCAATAATGTACAAGCTCACTTTCAGGTAGTTGTGCTGTCTCTCCTGTTCTGCCTTCAAGTATAATCTGGTTAAGCGACCCAGGTTCTTCTTGCACACAGTTTTGTCAACAGTTGCCCCACGGCGAATTCGCTCTCTGTTGTAATGAGCAGTATTTGTCCACCAGTCAGCTTTGGCTTTCACATACCGAAGGATCATGTTCTCAATTGGAGTTGGCAGGCCAGGAACCTATTATAACGATATCAAGTCTCAAGCAAGATTCATTTTTTATACATTTTCTTTTACATTTAAACCTCATAATTACATGTAAGCTATAAGGCAACTGTTAAACTAATGCATATGAAAGTAAGTATGCACATTCTATTTAAAACTGAGTTTATAATTAAATCCTGAACAAAACAAAAAATCATGCCCATCCCAATAGCTTCACTAATAATGAAAAAAAAAAGACCGGAAACTGAACTGAGTGCCAAAAATGTCACATTTAAACACACAGGTCATAAATTAAGAATCTATTAGTCCCATAATAAGAGTTACACTTTTTGGAGAAGCATAGGGCTCCATATTCGATATCGGTGAACTTAATGACACTGCAAAGGAATGAAACACTGCAATAACTGCAAAGGGAATAATGGAGAAAGGAGAGACTTGGATGTTTAAAAATACATGCGAGACTTAAATACAGCGAAGGATTCTGTGCTTGCTTGGACAATAACACTATTCATTGAATACCTTGAAGCTAAGTTATTCAGTTTTCTCCTAATTATTGTAACAAAGCACAAATATTAGTGTCTGAGAAAATATTGTTTAACAGCATATTCATGGACTAATTATTCAAGTGCATACCTTCCAAGGAATATTTGCCTTCCAGCATCTCCAAGCTTCACTCAAATGCTGCAAGATTGTCCTGGCCTTGTTTTGTTTAATTCCTTCAGGCATCATATCTAGGATATCATGCATAACAGCAGCTCGTAACTCCAGATCGAAGTGAGACTCCACACGCTGTTTGGTCACAGTCTTAGCTACACCTTTGGAATGGCGACCTGATTGGGGAGGGTTGGAAAAAGTGGGAGATTGAGTAGGTCATTACAGTGAACTGAGAGTGGAGAGGTTTTAAAAATGTCTTTTTAAGTCAACAGTAAGGGAGGAGGTAAAATAAGTTAGCCATTCAACAAGGGTTTCCCTTCATAATTGATGTGAAAACTGCATTTTTAAAGACACAAATGTTATTAACCTTCAAACTGTCTGGCAAGCAGGTTTCCCAACCACCTCTCTAGTAGAGGAGTTATACCCCTCATGAAGAAAAGCCACACTCTCCAGCCAGCTGCCCAGAATCCACAGCCAGGTCCTTTCCCTACTGGGCCCTATAAAATTAAATGATAACAGATGCAATTATTAGCAAATTATCTGTGGTTTTAAAAGCACATATCAAATGCACACATTGCACTAAATGTTGATTTTTAATTTTTGAAAAGCCCAGGCTAAAAAAAACAGAAAATGAGTTGGCAGTACAGCATACTGTCCTAATATGTTCTGAAAGAGAGTTGTACATAATTGAAAGTTCAACTTTTATGGAACAATCAAAGCCTGGAAGGTGGCATTTTTTTCCCAAATGGAGATGGAATTAAAAAACAAGGGCACGTTAATCTTTTACCAAAATGTTTGAAGCCGAAGCAAGAAAACAGAACAGCTATGCTCAGTTACTGAGAGGTATGATTTTGATAGGCAGAGGCTGGGGTGATGAAACAAAGACATTTTTCAAAATGTTTTGTTAACACATCACAAAACCGCTGACATTACAAAAATAAATGAAAATCACATTAACATTCCACAACGCTGACAGATCAAGCCTGCCCCCATTATAATTCACAATGGTAACATTTAACATGGTTAACATCCAGATTTAAACAGTTACATTATACATTGTGCTTACCGTGTTAAATCTGTAATAGATAAGGTGCTTCAGATCTTTACACATTCGGATCTGTCTCATCAGCTTGTACTTGTATCTGTACATTCCAGTCAATTGTCCAACATGAGCAAAGATGTACTGCAATCCATCTGACAACTGCAGACAGAAAACAAACCATATTTAATTTCATAGATTCAGAGTCCAGCTATTAATTCCAAACAGAACTAAAAAGTGATTCATTCCTAATCCACTTAACAAATTAGTGTGCATTTGTGTTGCTACACATCTCCACAAAATTTGTATAGTGTAAGTTGGGTGTTAAGACTCAAAATGACTCTGAAGCAAAGCAAAGTACTCATCCAGAAAGTCTTCCTCCACTTCACTCCAGTGTCACAATGCAGACTCAGGCTTCAGGTGCAACACAACTGGTTCAGGTGCAAAGCAAAACCATTTTCTTACAGATGTAGCCTAAATACGCTCCCAGAACAGTAAGCTTGACCCATACATTGATTCCAAACCAACATACTAAATTATGGAAATGCATACCTTGTTCTGCATTTAAATTACTTATGTAGCATTAATACATTCAATTTATTGCATGTACAGGCAACAGAATCATTCTATAGTCTGTTTCATAATAGCCAAAGAACGGCAGAACATCACATAAGCCTTACAGTACATTAATAACTGATTCTTCGAACATGAATACGGATCAAGTGTTAAGCCCAATTGTTAAACTGCCATTTATAAATCAGTTTAAGTCATTTCCAAATGAACACTTGCAAAATCCTGAGGGTTCAAGCAATGGTGCGTGCATGCACAATATAATTGAAACAGTTTCTGCATTTCCAAAAGTTTCATTTTTAAATTAATGTACCTGGAAGGCATCCACATTCCCCAACCTGTACTGCACATGACTGTCAACAACAAGCTTTGTCAAACGTAGCACCTCACGGCACAAATGGAACGCGTTGCCAAATCTGGACTTCTTACGTTCCTGTAAAAATGAACATGGTGGTAATTTTTCTACACTTTTTAAAAACCACAGCAATCGTTCAAAATTTACTTTTGCACCTCCAGTTTAAACACCAACTTTTACTCAAAAAAAACACACTTTCACAACCTCCTGGCTTCACAGCCAATGTGACATCTGACAGCAGCAGCAAGTTGTGCACAGAGCAGATGAATGACAGATTGTGGTAGGCCTTTGGGAGAACGTTCCTGTTCTTCTAAGAGTGCCATTGGATCTTTAACCCGACAAGAAAGATATGGCCATGGTTTAACGTCCCATTTGAATGAGATTTATGCCCAAGATGGTCCCATTTGAATGAGATTTATGCCCAAGATGTTCTGACTCAAGAGTGCTGCCACTGAGCCAAGGCTGACACAGATGGATAATTTAACTCATTCACTTAATTATAAAAGCACAAGTGCTTTGGGTTGCATTGAAAAATATAACCTAGTCTTGGGATTCTATTGGTGATTACAAATCACAAGTTTCAATTGTGATTGACAGGCAAACTCAACCACTCTATTAGATTACATTGTATGCACATGAATTCTAATTTAGGCAAATTGCAATAGAGACAACATTTCTGTTTTTGGTAATTTGCCAATAACTTTTTTGCACAGAGCCATCTATAATGGAGCCTGTACGTAAAGTGCCATGGTTTCGAGGCCAAGATACAAGAACTAGTGTCCAAGGTCATTTTTACCTTCGTAGTGAGGGTTTTCACTGGCTTCAGGTTGAAGTTGTAGTCTAGATGCAGATAATTCAGATTCTTACGGTGGATTAACAAATTCAGCATGTTGTAACCTTGACGACACACCTGGAGGCCTACCTCCACCCAATCAAGTTTGGTTGACTGGAAAAATTTTGTGGATTTGAACGAACGGAATAAGTACCTTAAGTGGGAAGAGTTAAACATCAGCATTAAATTGACATTAGAGGGAAAAAAATCAATGCCATTTCTCCCCCAATTAAAAGCTTATTTTACTTTACAAGAGGCCAGCCCAGTCCTAGGATACTTTCCTGCAAGGCATGTGAACCATTTTTATGTCAACTTCAGGAGATTCCCTCAACCAATGTGGGAAATGGCTCCTTCTGTTTTCCCAGATATCTAAGACATGACAGGCAAACTCACTTACAGGATGCTGGTGTCTATTAAGACTGGGAATTGTTTGCCTACCTGATTGAGATGCAATAAAATATTCTAAAAAATTCTGCTAAAATGATTTTGAACACCATCAAATACTCGTTGCTTAATGCAAAATCAGTCTTGAACAAGGTCTACAGTAAGAAGCGAGATGAGACAAAGAAAGTATCTCTGTTCACTGTAAAGGTCAACATAAACAGGTTGGAATGGCACATTTAGCCGGTATATAATCAGGGGAGTAGAAAGAACTACATTCAGCATTTCTGCCAGCCATCTATTACAAGTGTTATATCATGCAAAGGAATACTTGCTGTTGAGAATGGATGGCCAAAACAGAAAAAAATATTCTATTCCCCAGAATCAACATCTATCACCACCACATCTATAAAAATGAATAATTCCTCCTCCTATTTTGTACAGAAGTCATTTGTTACTTTTATATATGAGGGACAATGGATTTATTATGCAGTTAATACTATTTAGTGATTAGGGTAACAAAAGTTATGATGAGATCAATCTAGTTTCCTTTGTCAATCTAGCACAATCAAGCTGTCCAGCACCAGTCCTTGAATAGCAGACATGTTCAAGTGTCAGGCAAAGAATTAGAAGCCTTTATCATCCGAGACTGATGGCTTGCACCAGCACTGCTGATCATTTGCTCTTCCACCCTCTCTTCTCTGTGCAAGTCTGGAGTTTCCTCTAATTTTACTTCCTACATTACGGATTCTCAGAAGCTGACAATTTACTAGTCATTAAATAAAGTTAGATTACATAGATGCAAAATATTTATTTTTTCATTGCATTGGTTTGCACTCTTTGAACAAAACAAAATTACAGAACTTTCAACAAACCTTTTCTTTTGTGCTTTGGGTGGTCTGTGTTTAAGTGCATTCAGTACATAGTACTTGAGGAGTTTCTGATAAGAAACCCTAACTTTGACTGGCTGCCCTGCTGGACAGTGCTCACGGTACCAGTTCTTAACTAATGGGATGTCAAGTGCTCTCCTTGTCTTTCCAGACCTCAAGTTAAATGGTCTTGGTGCCCAAAGCAATGCTATGCCATTGGCAGTATGATCAGAATACAAAGGAGAATCTTTCAGGAATGGTTCCATACAATCAGGAAGTTCAAACTCTTCATCATCATCCGGTAATGGTTCCTGACTCTGAAATGAAATGCAAAAGCATGTGATAATCTTCTGTTCATTGTATTTCAGCAACTAAACTGGTTAAAAAAGTAGAAATTTATTGCAATAGCAAGGCGACTCTAGCATAGAGTTGATTACCTTAACAGAGTGTCTGTGTGAGATTGGATTAATCAACGGGTCAAAGTAAAAAGCTGGCAAATCTGGATCTTCAGTTTTAATGAACACAACATTGGGTGTGTGGTACCTAAAATCCAAATAAAATATTAAAATCAAGGCTAAAATAACAGCAAAACCAAATTTAGCAGACCCCTCCTTCAGAATATGCTTTTTTGTGTTAAATTTCTTCCTTTACTGTTTCAAAGCTCAATTCTATTGGGGAACAGACTCATGGATGTTAAAAGGTCTACTCTTCAAGACTTTGATTACTGGGGGCAATTTCATCACAGGGCATCGCACCAATCATACCATTGCCTAACACTCATATATATCTACTTCCCAACAAAATTCACTGGATACAAATGTATGAACAAGGAGCAGGAGTACGCCATTCAGTCCCTCGAGCCTGGTCCACCATTTAATAAGATCAGAGCTGACCTGTAAGTAACTTGAAATCTGCACCCCTCCTACCCCCAATAACCTATCAACCCCTTGCAATAGTAACCCCCCCAAACATGACATACTTTCTCCTCCAAGTCCTTGGGATACCAAACCCAATTCCATAGCCCAGCTCCTATCTTAAGTGAAATCTGCTTAATCAGAAGCACAGGGATCTTGTGTTCAATATTGTTCAGTTGTACTCTTATTGACTGAGCCATTGGGAATTTTGAAATAAAACCTTCTTTCATAATTCAAGTTTAATAGTTAGTTAATTTTCTACTTCCCAGGTCTATCTGTGCATGCATAACTTTCTTTTAAGGCAATATAGTTTCAACCAAGGCTACTCAAAGCTGTTTTAGGTAGACCTGTCAGGGGGAAAGAAACGCACTACCTAGCACGCTGACATAATTTTAATGCATTGTATCACTCCACAAAAAAAAACCATTTTGCAAGTTTGCTACAAATAACAATAATATTTGAAAGACTGAATGGATTATAAGGAGTCATGAGGATGTGCAGATGATTGTGTTTTTAAAATATAAAAATAAATAACATAAGGGTATTGTTGCAAATTATCACTAATCATGCAAACACAGACACAATAAACAAACCGTAACATTAAAGGGACTCCATATTACAACGAAATATTGGACCTGAGCTTCTGTGGAGTGGCAATCCAAGTCAGATTGCCACTCCGCTCCTAGTTCCCTAGGAAGCTGATCCTTTCTCGCTTGATCTTCCGGCTTAGGCCGGGCAAGAACTATGTAGGACAGCGCACTCCTCAGGCCTTCAGTTGAGGGCTGGAGGGTCAGAAGGAAGCCACACCCCCCTTTTTTAATGACACAAGCTGTCATAAACATCCAGCTACTTTCAGAAACCAAGGAGGAGCAAGTGGGCACGATTCAGGGAGTGGGGAGGTTGTCAGGGAGGGTTGGTCAATGGTGGTGGTGCGGGGGGGGAATAAAAAGAGAATTAAAAAAATCGGGGCGGTCAGTAGGGGTTGGTCCCATAGTGGGTAAGTGCTATAGTTACCCAAGAGTTAGAAATGGTTTTGATTCTACCAACGTTTCCTGAGTAACTATTACTGTGAGGCAGTTGGAAACATCAGAAGTTTGCCATTTAAACCATACTTTCGGATGGTTCTGATTGCAGGGCAATTGCCCAATGGAAGCTTGAACTTCCTGGACAATTTTTAAAAAGTCATTCATGGAATGTGCACATCACTGGCTAGGTCAGCATTTATTGCCCATCCCTAATTGCTCTTCAGAAGGTGATGGTGAGCTGTCTTCTTGAACCGCTGCAGTCCCAGGCAATCCTTACCTGGGACTTTTTTATGGGGCGGGGGGGGGGGAGAGAACATCTGTAGGGTACCTCCCAATTACGACACCCTGTAGGTTATGAGCCATTATTACAGACCCAGCAAAATGTAATTTAGAAGATGAACGTTTCAAAAGTTTTCTAATTTCCTGACCTACTAACAGTAACAAATGTACATAATTTATCTTGAAATTTATATGCTTATGGTGTACATTCTAAATCCAGGACAGGTATAAAATGGTTTACACTTGTCTACTCACCAGGTGAGATGAACGTGATGGGGGAGATTGTTGTACAGGTATGGGAATGCTATTTTATATTCTGTTCTGATTGGTTGTCTAATGATGATCTTGTTGATGTCATTGAATTCATTCCAGTCTTCATCTCTAACAGAGGTAAACCAAAATTCAAATGATCAAAGCTATAATATTTCAATTCTTTAACAACTGGAGGCAAGTTGAAAATCATGAAATTCAAAGAATACTGACTTCCTGCTATTTAAACATAATAGCTCAGCACAAGATGAATGGCCTCAAAAAAACATGCAAGTCGAAGCGCAGAATTTCTATTTTTAAACCAGGATGTAAGCCAACTGCCAGTGGTTGCAGGGGGGTCATCTGCTGATTTCCCCAACCACCTTCTCCCAACCCACAGCCAGGAGCAAAAGCTCCTGTATGGCAAAGGTCAGACCAGGAATCAATTTGACTGGAACATGACTTTACAGCCAACAGCTTCGCAATGACACAGTGTCCTCATGTTCAAAACTTACACTTTTCTAGCTTACGATTACTCGATAGCAATGACACGTTTAGTTATGTACAGTATGTAGTGTAAAATCAGTTCACTTCTATGCTGTAAACGTATCGCTCAATAGTCAACCAAATATGTGCAAAACCTCATGGAGGTGGCTGCAGAACACCACCAATAAACCTCAAAATAATCAAAAATCGTTTGATAAGGTACCACCTTATGAAATTAAGGTAATGATTAGCACTAGAAATTAAAGGGAAAGGAGGAACATGACAACATAGCTAGATAATTGGAGGGGGGAAAAAAAGGAGTTAAAAAAAATCCCAAAATACAAAAACCTGGCAAGTGGTATTCCAAAGATATTCATCTTGTTTACTATATACAAATAAATTAACTGGTAAGAATAGATGCACTATAAAAGTGAAGTTATCAACTGGGAAATAAAATGCAGATTCGATGGCAAAATTTAACAAAAAATAGAGACAGAGGGATCTCACCGTGTAGGTACACAAGTGATTGAAGCTGTGAAAGTAGGTAAAGCTGTTAAAAAACAATTGGAATCCTTGACTTTGTACCTTAGAGGCATAGGAGGTAACGTTGAGCTTGTACATGGCCTCTATTAGGTCGCAGTTGTGAGTACAATGCAGTTTTGGCCATCTTTCATACGAATGATATAAAAGCAATAGGAAAGGTACAGAATGAAAGGCACAAACTCACCAAGATATTTTCAAAATGTTGTTATGAAGGAGATTAAAGCAGTTAGGACTTATTCAGCAGGGTGAAGAAAGTTAGAGGCTGAGCTGACTGAGATCGAGATTACAAAGCTGATGCTAATTTATGGAGATTGTGTCTGCTGGTCAGTAAAATTGTAACAAGACAGTGAATAGTAAATAAAAAAGTTAAAGTGAATGTTAAAAAAAATACCTGCATAGTTAGAATGTGGAATTCTGTCATACACTGTTGTTGAAACAGAATGCATAAATCATTTTGAAACAAAATTAGATATCTGAACAATTAGAGGACATGGGGAACATGTAGGAAAGTTTTAGATGGTTCACATGTAGGATGGGCGGAATGCTCCTGATTACTGTTAAACTGTGGCTGTAGTTAGCCACTGTTCAACCTAATAGAAATACTACTGGCAAGCAACTAAATTCACAGCTCACTTAATATCTTGACACAGGATTCAAAACAAAGTCCTTACTGAAGATTCACATCCCGAACCAGAGGCTCGAACTTTGGTCCGCCTGGAATTGCCATGTTGAGAGCTTTGGAAGTAAAAAATGCTTTCAGATCAAACAGATAGAAGTAGTTGTCATCCACTAAGTCAGTGAGCAACTGATTAGCCAGGCGATAAAGAGTGGACATCATCGGTAAAGTAAACTGCCAGCGACGATAAGTAGATCCATTTACATACCTAAATTGGGACAAAATAATTCTCAATTCAAACAATTTCTAAGATAAATGTATAAATCAATATCATAGTGAATCACAATGGTTGCACATTGACAGGTAGCTGAACAGATTAGCTTAATTATGATTTTCTCATTTCAACAAAGTAGTATTAGTGAAACCAATTCTAACTATAGCACAGAGTAAAAATAAGCACTCTCAAAATCAAAGTTACTAATGCTGAGAATTTCATTACCAATAATGAAACATGAAAGGAACATGAAGAGGCCAACTTTGATCACCTGTAACATGTTCTTCTCCTGAAGCCAGTCATTTAATTTGGGATCTGTGTCTACACGTTCCAGCAACATTCTTGAACCGCAATAGTGGTCAATCATCATGTGCAAGCCAAACAATTAAATGTTAGCATGCTATTAGGCCTTGGAAGCCTCACCAACAAGCCCTCACCTAAAGTGCCCACATGTCTATTTTCTAGCAGTCACCTAATGATGGAAGTAGGACCATAGCTGAACAAAACATTTTTAATCTTATTTTACTTCTATAGGCTAGACAGAATGGTGCTTTACCGCATTTTGTTATGAGCTAGATTTTGCGGTCAGTGGCAAAGTGAAGGAGCTCGCTGCTGACCTCAAAGAAAGCTGCCCATAAGGATCTAGCAAAACCTGTGGTGTGGGCTTCCCCTTTCTCAATGGCAGTTTAAATTTTGCACCAAGTTAAGGGGATCTCATGACGCGCAGCAGCAGTGATGTCGGCAAGCAGGCAATAATACTGAAGTATTCTGAGAGCAAACCAGTAAAAAAAACCACTGATTATCAACACTCTTAATTGAAGTCTTCAGGTAACAAATAAAATGATGATTGGATTTAAATAGAGGCTAAAATACCAAAAAAAACATTTAAAAAATGTGGAATTTATCCTAATGGAGAAATCTGATATTCCACAAATATGAAATTACCTTTTCAGGGTCAGTGAGGGTATTTAGCAGTAATTATGAAGTTAATACGCAATTAAAAACTCAGTGACACTTCATTCAATAAGGTGTAACTTTTTCCAAGTTTTTGTCAATTCACTCATTGCTTAGGGATTAGATTCTGGGGGACCTCAACAGTACGTCCTCTGGAGGAACGTAGAATCACTGACAGTAACTTTGAGATTTCCATGTTATTCCACACACGTGCAAATTTCTGAAGTTGCTGTTAGTTTCAGTGGAGTAGTGACAGTGAACGCTGACAGTTTGGCCATAATCCATCGCTAAATCCAGACCTTCAGATCGAGAATTGTGAAATTTATATGTCAGTTCTTTCCGCAATTTTGGCCTACTGGCATATTGCTGCACTTGCAATAAGTCCATTAAATTGATTTAAATCTGCAAGCAGCAATTAATTTACTGCATCAAATGGTAAGGCTGTCATGCATTATTACTCTTATTAAAAAGAACATCCTATGAAATACAATTTTTCTTTTCACTTGAGAACTGACCAAACAGCACCTGTGGAATGATGAAAAGTAACAGATACAATCTCAGTTTATCCTCTTGTTTTGAACCCTAATGATGTCACAGGTAATTGCTCATTCACAACAAGTGAAATCACTTCAATTAAACTAGGTGCATATACCATTTCTAGCAGCAGGGTTTTAATTTGCATTGTTCTACAAATGTACTTGCTAATAATTTAAATCAAACGATTGTTTCAGTTTCATTTAACTACTTTGTCGGGCTTTCAATCTTTCATTACATCAATGTACAATAAGACGCAAAGCCTTACTTTGGGTTGTCTTTCAGTGGTTGGTGATCATATAACCACTCAGCCACTGGTCCATCCTCTTCTGAATCAAGTTCCATTTGTATTGCTTCGAGTGGCTCCACATCAAGTATATTATCTGCATAATCTAGTGGAGGCTCCTCATCATCGAAAGGAGGAAACCTCATCCTTTTGAAATGTCGTCTATCACGTTTTTCACGTCTCATCATAATCCACATGGTTCTAATGAGAAGTTACTCTGTTATTGCATTTCATTACTAAAATGTCCTCTCAATGGCAAAATGCAGCTCCTTATCATATAACAACATGGTGAAAGATTTTTCCACTGAGATATAAAAATGTTCAATCAGGAAATATGTTTCTCAGGTTTACTGTTAACTATAAATTCACTATTGAAAATTATTTTATGAATAAAAAATCGAAGCAGATAGTTTCTGAAAGATGAATGCATAAACTGGAATGAATTATGTTTTGTTGAGAACATATATTGAACAACTTCAACTGAAATAACTGAAATGAGCAAGTCTTATCTTTAAAAACAATAACAGGTATTAAGTCCTAATTTTTTGACAAAAATCATGTACCATTAATTATGGAAAACACTGACAGCCACAAAACTGATCAGCCTTATATCGTCTAATTTGATTCCAAGATGATTATGGGCAGAACTTCACAAAAATACTTCAAAAATAAATGCAGATATGCTTCTGCTGCAAACTCGTGAAAAATCCAACAATTTTCTTACCCCCACTGAGATATGTAAACCGGTTCAATAACCCATGGAATCTCATTAACAAATGAGATTGCACCTGTGATGTGGTACAAAACCGAAACATCCCTGATCTGCTCCCATGGCATAGGCATGTTCTCCAGTAGTTTCAGAACAGCATGTGGCATGTATTTCAAAGCACTGGGGAGGGAGGGGGAAAAAAGACAATTGCAATACATTAGCCTTAGTTAAACAGCCTCACTGTGATGACAAGCTTGATATTAATATTACATAATTTAATTGTATATTAGAGAAAAATAATCAAGTTTAATTCCTAAGATAAACAATTAGCTTAATATTTTAGATGAGGATCATGTTTCACTATAATTGGCTAGCAGACACTGATTCTTTAAATTCGAATACAAAATGACACTCCGCGATTTTGAAAATAGGTACATTTGAAGCTATTAAATAAACTCTCAAATATGGATATAAATTTCCATTGATAAATAGGATAAGTTCAGTCACAAGTAAAGCTGCAATTTATTTTGGTGAGTTTCCTCAATGTCATCTGTAAAGAAAGCTATTACAACTAACATAAGAACAGTATGCACAAATGTAGCAATTTTGAATTTATTAATTTTCTCTGGATTTGTATACATGCAGCTTAAAAAGACTACAAGTCTAACTCCACTAAAGCAGTAGTCTTTAATTCAATTCCTCCTTTCATCCCAACATACTGACTCCATCACTGGCAAGAATTCTAGACGGGGAAAGAGTCAAAATCTAGAGCCAAGGTGTCATTTAAAGATCAGTCAAAATAGTACAAAACCAGAAATAACCACTATTAAAATAGGGCTTTAGGTTTGCAATCTTTATAGTAGGCAATTTATACAATATCCATATGTTGCTCATGTAATATCCAATTCTGTCAGTCATTCTGGATTTCAGGTCTTTACTTTCCCATACCACCTGCACTCCCCCACCACCGACCCAATCATACCTCAGAACAGTCTTCTGTGCAAACGTTTGTACTCACAAAGATGAGCGCTGGAGGTCAAGACAATCTAGTAACCATGCAATCATGCATTAAAAATGGCCCTAAAATTATGCTCTGGGATATCATCGAACTGCTTACTGTTTAAACCAAAAATGGGTTAATGCTTCCTTTAAAATAGTAGAAAGCAGAATTCAAGAACAAAACATTAAACATCGCATCCCAGAGCATAATTTCAAGATCAATGTGAAACTACTATCGTTCTCCATATTGAACAATTTTCTTACCCAAGATAGACTCTCTTGTCGTGCCTGAATTTCCGGTTTGTCATGTCACCATGATCACGAATGATCTTTCGGACATGCTCAGGGGGCATGTCCTCCTTCTGAGCATCCACAAATCCAAATTTTCTCTTCTCAGCATACCGTTTAGCCTGAAGTTGCTGCCATTTCCTGGCTGGAAAAATAGTTTAATAATGAAAAATGAAGAGGTGAGGTGACACTAGAAAATTTGTGATTGACTACCATTTTTTAAAAAAGTGTCACAGCTCCTTAGAAAAAAAGTTCCATGACTTAATCAACAGCTAATCAGAAGAAATGCTGGAGTATAAGCAAAAACCAAAATCTAGAGTGAACAAACCAGGCACGAAGAGGTGCCCATTACTTTGGCCGTTTCCCTGCAAACTATCTTACCATTGCCCTGCATTTTCCTTTTCAACTAAGAGGGCAAGCTGATGAATCAGGCATTATGGTTTGTCCTGAGGACACAACATCAAACCTAGCTACAGGCCCCAACTTACAACAGCGCACAAAACATCAAACAAATTTTTACTGAAGGAGTACTTTGTTTCAATTATGGGGGAAAGATTGTACAGGATTAATACATTCATAACTATATTCCTTTCTGTATCATTATCAACCACATTAATTTAGAAATTTCCTACCCTTCTCTTGCAGTTTTTCCTCAGACATGTAATCAGGTACAGGGACTGGAACCGGATTGGGCCCGGGTGCGGCCCTGTACTGAAACGCTGCCATATTGGTAGATTCTGAGGGGAAAAAAAAGATTTAATTTCTTTAATTATCTACAAATCCACGTGAAGAATTATAGTTTGCAGATCGGTTAAGCCGTGTTGTTCATTTAGCCAAGATATTAAATGAGGTGGCTCCTAATTAAAATTATTTTGCCCATGTGCATTTAACATCCATACACTTGTGTTAAAAGTTTAAAAATAACTTCCGTAAATATGTTAATTGAGATTGATAACTGGAATAATAAAATGACTATTGCATGAGATCCAATGTGCATAGGTGGCTAGTATAGAGTTAATTTTTACTCATTGTAATGACATAATCCCAAACCAGCGGCAACATGAAGGCGGATATGAATTAAACTGGTTCTGATTAAATGTCAATGGGTCTTCATATACTGATATCCAGTTCATTTTCACCCAATCCAACATGTATAATCTGCAACTACAGATCTGAGGATCTGGAGAATTTTACATTTTCATCAAAGAAGTTTCCTCTGATGCATTAGTTTTTCCCACAGATAAATACACCAAATGTATTAAAAGTTGTGTCTTGTTATCTTTACGCATGAGGATGGGTATGTAGCAGCTTTAATTTTCTTAACACCTATATTTGCAATTGCAAACACTAAACACCTGTTCTAAACTCTTCTGATGTTTTGAATGTGCAAATTAAGTTCTGAACAATATTTTAGAAAAAAGGCAATCAACATTTTTCATGTAACACTCTTAGATCCCAGTTGCTATGTCAGGTTCAGTTGCTTGCATTTCTACGTGAACCAAAAGATTATGGATTTGCCCTCAAAAATTAAGGTGAGTTCATAACCCCACCTGACAGTAGTGCAGAAGAGTGTGTGCTGCATTGTCCTCTCAATGAGGTATAAAGCTGGAGTAAACATCAAACCCAACACAATTTGAAGAGACAGATGCAGTTCTTTTGGTGTCCTGGACAACAAGCCTCTCAACCAATGCCACCAAAAAGATGAACTGATCGTTCATCTGATTGCTATTTGTGTTAACATTTTGGTACAGAATGGCTGATCCATTTGTTTACATAACTCATGCACTCCAAAGTATTGTGTTTTTATATATTACAATTACAGAGTGATATCTGGAACTAATAAATACCAACTAGATTATTTTACCCAGCACCCCCAAAAGCAATAATGGTGTTTGAGACAAAACCCAAGTTACGTTTACTGAAATGTTAATTGTTTCTTTCTCCGCAAATGCAGCCTGGCCTGCTGAGTATTTCCAGCATTTTCTGTTGTTTAAGATCTCTAGCATTGACAGTATTTTGTTTTTGTTAACTTTCCCCAAGGAAAAAAAAGCTTTTATACAGCAATTTTCCACCAAATACAACATTTATACCAAACATCCCATTCTGTTACCTTTACATAGTTGCAAGCATATGAATGACAAGCACCAAACTGATTTAAACATACATAAACTCCCCAAGGACCCAGCACAAAACGGGCTGAACATTTACAAATTTTCAGTATGCTTGCGGCAGTGGGGCAACAATTTACTTGTGCACTGCTATTCTATACCTCCCTAACTTTTAGAAGATATAAGGAGGTTTCGGGAAGACTTTCCAGCTTTATCGGGGAGAAGTTTTACGATATAAAGACTTAGATCAATTTTCTTCTATTTACCAAAATAAATATAAAACTTTAAAATAAATGTAACCTACTCAAGATGTTATTAAATCATAGAACGACAGAGCACAGGAGGCTATATACCCCACCTGCCTTTGCCAGCTCTTTGAATGAGTTCTGACAAAAACTCTTCAACCTGAAACATAACCTGATTCTCTAGTACAGATGCTGCTTGACCTATTTTTTCTACTTTTGTTTCAGATTTCCAGCATCCACTGTATTTTGCTTCACGAACAAACAGACCCCTCTCCCTCGCTGGTCCCCCCATAGCTCTGCATTTCCTTTTCTCCTTTTTTAAGTAAGAGGTGCAATTCCCCATTGAGAGTTAGGACCCCAATCTGCTCCTGCCACCCTATCTGCTCCTGCCACCCTATCTGCTCCTGCCACCCTATCTGCTCCTGCCACCCTTTCTGCTCCTGCCACCCTATCTGCTCCTGCCACCCTTTCTGCTCCTGCCACCCTATCTGCTCCTGCCACCCTATCTGCTCCTGCCACCCTATCTGCTCCTGCCACCCTTTCTGCTCCTACCACCCTTTCTGCTCCTGCCACCCTATCTGCTCCTGCCACCCTATCTGCTCCTGCCACCCTATCTGCTCCTGCCACCCTATCTGCTCCTGCCACCCTTTCTGCTCCTACCACCCTTTCTGCTCCTGCCACCCTTTCTGCTCCTGCCACCCTTTCTGCTCCTACCACCCTTTCTGCTCCTGCCACCCTATCTGCTCCTGCCACCCTATCTGCTCCTGCCACCCTTTCTGCTCCTGCCACCCTATCTGCTCCTGCCACCCTATCTGCTCCTGCCACCCTTTCTGCTCCTGCCACCCTATCTGCTCCTGCCACCCTATCTGCTCCTGCCACCCTATCTGCTCCTACCACCCTATCTGCTCCTACCACCCTTTCTGCTCCTGCCACCCTATCTGCTCCTACCACCCTATCTGCTCCTGCCACCCTATCCGCTCCTGCCACCCTATCTGCTCCTGCCACCCTATCTGCTCCTGCCACCCTATCTGCTCCTGCCACCCTATCCGCTCCTGCCACCCATTCGGGCAATGCGTTCTAGGCGATGCTACATTTACTCTGATTTATATTTGGGGATAAATTAAATAATTTGTATTTGTGGATAAATATGTGGCAGTACTAACGGTGTTTAATGGTAACACCTGAGGCAGATCATGTCAGTCTCTCCCTATTGCGGGGGGGAGGAGGGGGGGGGGGGGGGGGGGGTACAATGGGGAGATTAAGCACTAAACAGCTGCGCTTCTGCCCACCTCTCCTGCAGATGACAGCACCCCCCCCCCCCCCCCGCCACCCCCACCAGCCCGGCATGAGCTGCTCGAGGCGAGGCCCTTCCTGCAGGACCACCCCCCCCCCCACAACCCCCAACCCCAACCCCAACCCCAAACCCCAACCCCAAACCCCAGCACCGAACCCCAACCCCAAACCCCAGCACCAAACCCCAGCACCAAACCCCAACCCCAACCCCCAACCCCAAACCCCAACCCCAAACCCCAGCACCGAACCCCAACCCCAAACCCCAGCACCAAACCCCAGCACCAAACCCCAACCCCCAACCCCAAACCCCAACCCCAAACCCCAGCACCAAACCCCAGCACCGAACCCCAACCCCAAACCCCAACCCCCAACCCCAACCCCCAACCCCAACCCCCAACCCCAACCCCAGCACCAAACCCCAGCACCAAACCCCAGCACCGAACCCCAACCCCCAACCCCAAACCCCAACCCCAAACCCCAGCACCAAACCCCAGCACCGAACCCCAACCCCCAACCCCAACCCCCAACCCCCAACCCCAGCACCAAACCCCAGCACCAAACCCCAGCACCGAACCCCAACCCCCAACCCCAAACCCCAGCACCAAACCAGCTAGGCCGCAGCCTAGGCCCAGCCGAGCCACGGAGATCAGCAGCGCCCGCCCGCCATTCACTTCCAAGCCAGACCCCCACCCCCGCGTACCCGGCTCACAGAATTAACCCCGATCCGCCCGCTCGTCCCCCTGCGGCCGGACGGTGAAGACCGAGCGAAAGAAAACGCTTTTATTCCCTCTTCGCCGACCAGGCCTCAGGCGCCATCAACTCCGCCAGCGAGCGAGGCACCGACGCACGGCCAGCCGGAAACCAGGGGGGGGGAGGGGGGGGGGGGGGGGGCGGCACTTCCGCTGCCCAAGCGGACCTCCCATTGGCCCGGTGTTTCCGATTGACAGCCTGCCCGCCCATACAGAACACAGCCATCCCCAGCCGCTCCAGGGAAACCCTTGGGTAAAAACAAAAAAAACTGCGGATGCTGGAAATCCACAACAACAACAACAAACAGAATTAGCTGGAAAAACTCAGCAGGTCTGGCAGCATCGGCGGAGAAGAAAAGAGTTGACGTTTCGAGTCCTCGTGACCCTTCCACAGAACTTGAGTGAATCTAAGGAGAGGGGTGAAATATAAGCTGGTTTAAGGTGGGGGTTGGGTGGTGTTGGGTGGGTGGGGGGGAGAGAAGTGGAGGTGGAGGGGGGCGGTGTGGTTGTAGGGACAAGCAAGCAGTGAGAAGGAGCAGATCATCAAAAGATGTCACAAAGGAACAAAGAGGTGTTGAAGGTGGTGATATTATCTAAACGAATGTGCTAATTAAGAATGGATGGTAGGGCACTCTTTTGTTCTTTTGTCGTTGACATCTTTTGATGATCTGCTCCTTATCACTGCTTGCTTGTCCCTACAACCACACCACCACCACCGCCCCCCCCCCCACTCCACTTCTTCCCCCCCCCCCCCCCCCCCCCCCCCCCCACCCAACCCCCACCTTAAACCAGCTTATACTTCACCACTTTCCTAAGATTCACTCAGTTCTGTCGAAGGGTCACGAGGACTCGAAACGTCGACTCTTTTCTTCTTCGCCGATGCTGCCAGACCTGCTGAGTTTTTCCAGGTAAACCCTTGGTCAGGAAAAACAAGCCACCTTTAGAAAGAGCGAAATGTTCCAAAAAGTGAAGTGGACGTTAGAGCTGCCAGCGCCTGAAAGTGAAGAAGAAAAGCTAACGCTTCACAGTTAGAGATACTTTGCCAACCTTTGGCCATGAGCAATGAAGCTAAATTTCATGCATTGTGTGTGCACAGAAAAGGCAATATTTGGCACCTTAACATAAAAAAAAGCCTCAAAGTGCTTCACATGAGTGCACTGAGTCAAAGAAGGAGATGGTAGCGGGGTTGGCCATAAGCTTGATCAAGGAGGTGGGTCTTAAAATATAGGGTCTTGAAGGAGGAGAGGCAAATTGGTACAAGGAGGGACTCCCAGAGTGCAGCAAACAGCTGGATGGCTGAATGCACAGCTGCCATTGTTAGGGCCAGGAGTGGTATGGGGCGGGATGCACCATAAGTCCAGAATCAAAGGAACAATGAGCTCCAGGGATGATGTAGGGCTGGAGGAGGTTACAAAGATCGAGATGGGCAAGGCAGGGAAGGGATGAAAAATTTAGATGCATTGCAGGACCTCTGTATGATTGGTGAAGAGAAACAGCGTTCTAGATGAGATGAAGTGAGGCTGGTCAGGAGAGCAATAACAATAATTTGCATTGTGTATTTATCTTAGGAAGATGTCTCAAGGTGCTGCACAGGAGCTTAATTTAAAATTTACACTGGAACGAGTACAAGGGAAGCATTAGAATTCATGACAAAAAGCTTGGTTAAAGAGTTAGATTTTAAGAAGGGTCTTAAAAGAGGAGAGAGGTGGAGTGGTGGAAATGCAGGGAAGGAGGGAAAGTTCAAGTTTGTGGTGGATGGACGATGGTAGACCAGCCAAGTGACCAGTGAAGAGGGCAAGGGGGCAAGCCAGGAGCAGCATCAGGCACATCTAAAAATGTGGCAGGAAGGCGTTGCAATGGAATGGGGGGATGATGGACACACGGGGGTTGGGGGGGGGAGGAGTGCAAAAGGGCAGGCTTGAGGGGCTGAATGGTCTACTCCTATTCCTATTTCTTATGTTCTTATTTGAGGTCTACACTTGATGAAGATAGCCAGGCTGCTAGATTCAATGGGTTTGCAGCTATCTCAGGCTTCCCTAGAGTGCAGGCTGCAATCGACTGCACCTATATGGCTTTGAGGGTTTCATGGCAGCAAACCCTAATGTTTATCAACCTTAAAGGGTTTCATTAAATCTATATTCAACTAGTCTGCAATTATTGGAAGTACATAATGCCATAATGCACATGTGTGCCAGGTCCCCTGGGAGTCCCCAAGACTCATACATTCTGACTCACTCCCAGGCACCTAACATCTTCAAAGAGCCTGAGCGTTTACAGGGATGGCTGCTTGGGCATAAGGGGTACCTGCTCAATTGGTGGCTCATGACACCCATATGTCGGCCTCAGGGTGCCTTGGAGGACAAGTACTATGCAGTTCATAACTCCACATGGTCCATAATCGAGCAGACATTGGCATCCTCAAGATCCCCTTCAGATATTTAGACCGCTCAGGTGGGGCTCTGCAGTACCTTCACAACCTGCTGCCAGAGGGAGAAATGGTGGCAGATGAGAGTTCCTGGCAGGATGAAGAGCAGGATGCCAGGAACATGAAGAGGGAGATGAGATTTCCGCAGGATGTTGCCTTCAAGAAAGCATGACGTGCAACCAGTGCTGATGCCACTTTAATTCAGGAGGAGTAAAGTGAGAGCAACAGGAGATGGCCACATTCCTCCTGTCCCTTAATTCATGGCATTGAATGGGATGTCCAACCAGTCACATCAAGAGTAAGTTAAGCATTCAGACTTGCACCTGCATGCCTTATGATTCACTAGGCCATGATCTCTAAGAAGGTCCACAGTGCACCCTATATGCATTTGCTCTGGGAAGTGAAAGTCGACATAACAGCGAGAACGTTGCTTCAACTAACTTAATGCGGCAGTCGCCACATTTATGAGGAATTACAGCCGCCACTGAGATGAGGACATGGTTGGGGAAATCATACTCCCGTCCAGGTCTTGTCCTTTGGCACTACCATTGAGGAGACACAACTGCCACTAATCCTTCAAGACTGCTGAGCTGCCCTCAGACAATGGAGTGTCATGAGCAAAAAGGATTATAAACGCATTTAGCATACACTTCCAATAAAGATTTTAACACAGCTCCCTGACATCACACGAGGGTCCGGAAACTATCTTCAGTGAGGTTGACATCACATGAATGTGAATCTCAGTAAAGGGAGCTGATCACTGAGTGGGAGGATAGTAAACCTCGCAATAAGAGGATACGTATGTAAATAATGACAATACCTTCAGTTGACCAAGTCATTCATGTTAGCATCAAATGTATGGACAGAAGTGCAATATTTATACAGTGGTTGCACACCTGTGACCCAAAAGTGAGTTCAATATTTCTTAATTTTCCTAACCCTACCACTCAGCCTGGGTGCAGCCCAACAGCCGCAGCAGAGGTGGAGGCAGCCTGCTGACTGCCATGCCCCTGGCTGATGTCCTGTGGTGGCCCGAGGTCTTGAGACCCTGGCCTGATAAGGATCTCCTGCTCAGGGGCAGATGCACCCTCCTAGGCCTGAGCAGCTGGAGTGCGTGGGATTACAGGCAGGGGAACTCTGAGTGGCTGACTCCTTGAAGAGAAGGGCAGCTGGAGGGAGGTCAAGGTGCCCTTTCCCCCTCTCGCCTAGTGACTGATGGATCCCACCAGTGTGTGTGACCATTGACGATACCATCTATCGTGTTGTGTGGCAGTACCACCGTGCTAAATGGGGTAGATTCTGAACAGATCTAGCAACTCAAGACTGGGCATCCATTGAGGTGCTGTGGGCCATCAGCAGCAGCAGCATTGTACTTGAGCACAATCTGTAACATCATGGACTGGCATATCCCCAACTCTACCATTACCATCAAGCCAGGGGATCAACCCTGGTTCAATGAAGAGAGCAGGAGAACATGCCAGGAGCAGCACCAGGCATACCTAAAAATGAGGTGTCAACCTGGTGAAGCTGTAACACAGGACTACATACATGCCAAATAGCTTAAGCAGCAAGTGATAGACAGATCTAAGTGATCCCACAACCAATAAATCAGATCCAAGCTCTGCAGTCCAGCCACATCCAGTCATGAATGATGGTGGACAATTAAGCAACTCACTGGGGGAGGAGGCTTCATAAATATCGCCATCCTCAGTGATGGGGGAAGCCAAGCATCAGTGCAAAAGATAAGGCTGAAGCATTTGCTACAATCTTCAGCTGGAAGTGCCAAGTGGATGATCCATCTCGGCCTCCTCCAGAGGTCCCCAGCATCATAGATTCCAATGTTCAGCCAATTTGATTCACTCCACATGATGTCAAGAAACGGCTGAAGGCACTGGATACTGCAAAGGCTATGGGCCCTGACAATATTCCAGCAATAGTACTGAAGACTTATGCTCCAGAACTTGCCGCTCTCCCTGGCCAAACTGTTCCGGTACAGCTCAACACTGGCATCTACCTGGCTATGTGGAAAATTTCCCACATATTTCCTGTACACAAAAAGCAGGACAAATCCAACCTGGCCAATTATCGCCCAATCAGTCTACTCTCGATCATCAGCAAATTGATGGAGGGGGTCATCGACAGTGATATCAAGCAGCACTTGCTTAGCAATAACCTGCTCACTGATGCCCAGTTTGGGTTCCGCCAGGGCCACTCAGCTCCTGGTCTCAATACAGCCTTGGTTCAAACATAGACAAAAGAGCTGAACACCCGAGGTGAGATTAACTGCCCTTGACATCAAGGCCGCATTTGACCGAGTGTGGATCAAGGAGCCCTAGCAAAACTGGAGTCAATGGGAATCAGGGGGAAAACTCTCCACTGGCGGGAGCCATACCTAGCACAAAGGAACTGGTTTTGGTTGTTGGAGGCCAGTCATCTCAGTTCCAGGACATCACTGCAATATCCAGGTTTCAGTTGACAAGTGGCAAGTAACATTCGTGCCACAAAAATGCAAAGCAATGACCATTTCCAGCAAGAGAGGATCTAACCAGTGCCCCTTGATGTTCGATGGCATTAGCATCACAGAAACTCCACTACCAACATCCTGGGGGTTACTATTGACCAGAAACTGAACTGGACCAGCCATATAAATATTATGGCTATAAGAGCAGGTCAGAGGCTAGGAATCCTGCGATGAGTAACTCACCTCCTGACTCCCCAAAGCCTGCCCACCATCTACAAGGTACAAGTCAGGTGTGTGATGGAATACTCTCCACTTACCTGGATAAGTCTTGTTCCCACTACATTCAAGAAGCTTGACACCCTCCAGGACAAAGCAGCCCCCTTGATTGGTGCCACATCCACAGACATTCACTCCCTCTACCACCAATGCACAGTAACAGCAGTGTGTACCATCTACAAGATGCACTGCAGGAATTCACCAAGGCTCCTTAGACAGCACCTTCCAAACCCACGACCACCACCATCTAGAAGGACAAGGGCAGCAGATAGATGGGAACACCACCACCTGGGAGTTCTCCTTCAAGTTAATCACCATCGCTCTTCCTTCACTGTTGCTGGGTCAAAATCTTGGAACGCTCTTCCTAACAGCACTGTGGGTGTACCTACACTACCTGGGCTGCAGCAGTTCAAGAAGCCAGCTCACCACCACCTTCTCAAGGGCAACTACACATGGGCAATAAATGCTGGACTAACCAGCGATGCCCACATCCCATGAATGAATAAAAAAAGTAAAAAACATTTAAATAAATTGTTGGAATGATATGATCTCTTTATCAAAATTTACAGTCTCAGTTCCATTATTTTCATCTTATTTTTTAGTAATTAAGTATAATGCAGGCATGAACTCATTGAATCAAGGAATTTACATTAAAATGATGCACTGTGATCATGTACTTACGTATAAACATGTTATTAATGTTGCCTGAAACCACTGCCAAGCTGAAACTAAGATGTTCAGTCTGCCTTTTGTTACTTGATAACAGGAGTCATTGTTAGAAGAAACAGATATCCCATCGGTTTATTAAAAATTAAATTTACAGATTTATTTGAACTATCAGGAGAATGCAATCTATTAAATGGGCAGTCCTGTGTAGTATTGATTTAACTTTTAAATGATGGTACTTTTATATGGTGCTCACACCCAGAAAGAGACTTTTTTGTTTAGAAGGTACCAACTGATCTCCTGTTGCATTACCTATAGTGAAACTTTGTTATGTTTAACTGCTCATCTGGCCAATTCCCTCTCCTCTCACACATGGAGCAGACCTCTCTTCAGCACGCAGTAATACCTGAGCTCGGATCTTCAAACAACAGTAACTGTCGCCAGCCTTCATGTCAAAGGATCCATTATGATGAGGCACTTTTGAGCAAAAATTGCAAAAGTGTCTGAGTTAAGACTCTTTTTGAAGGGACCATTAAGACAGATTTATGAAGTGCTTCCAACTAAATATGCATGTTACAAACGCCCTCCCGAGAGGAGGGCTCAGCTTTTCCAGCATATATCATCTCATAGCAACAGAGGAAATTGATCCCAGTTAACTAAAAATCCTGTTGAATATCTTGTGACAATCTAAATAACAGGTGTTATTGAAGACCTTGCAAGACCTTAGATACTGCTAAATGGGGAATAGTTGTTCATGCACTCACTCTACTGTAACTCAAATACATTTCTTGCAAGGTGATGGCTCTCCACCCTTTGAAAGAGAATATAAAGAGCAGACACAGGTGGAAGTGAAAGCAGGGAAAAAACATGAAGCGGAGGAAGTAAAAGAAAATTATGAAAAATGGAATATGCTCACTGAAGATGTCAAAGCTCTACTAGACATTCGTCCAAGAGAAAGTAATATGGAGGAACTACTGAATCAAGTGAATGAAATGTTTAAAACTGAAGACAACCTGGCATCGGTAATCAGATTTACGTATTATACTTATTGCACACCGCCAACACTCTGATCAGCACAGGTCTGCTGCTTTTGTCAATTCACTTGTAATTTGTTCCCAGAAGATTTAAATAAAAGTTCTATTAGAAGCTCATTATTTTAATTACATTGTATGATTTCAATGAGAAAAAAGTAATTTGTAAAATGCCTAATTTTGTTGCTTGCCATAGCAACGTTAAATGGGCTGCACCTTCCAGATTCCTTAGTATCTACCAAACCATAAGCAGACTGGACAGCAGTATTTGCTTTGATCTCATTTTGTATTACCAGCATGTATTTAACACTTAAAACATAACATCCTTAATAATAGCTCTAGAAAGTGAAATGCAATTATATGTTAATGTTCGAGCTTACGGAAACTCTGATGGAAAGGGTGCTACTTTTATAGCATGGTACCTAAGTAGCATCTCTGAATTTCATAGCCTTGTGATAGAATACTTTTATGCCTTTAATCTAAATAGATAATTAAACAAGCATTTATCTAACATTTCAGGCCACACTTTATCTGTGTACTTGTATTTGTGGAAAATAGTACTGAAAGTATTAAAATTAGGCTGTTACATATTAACCAGTTTGATATTTTTTAATTTTGGAAGTTTTCTTAGCTTGCGAAAATGCTGCTTTATAACCCTTTTCTGTTAGATCAGTAGAGATTTTGATTGTTGCTTGGTAGCTTAAGGAACTGAATTGGAATGAAAATCTTGCAAATAATTAAAAGAAGCCAAAGCTGATTTAACAAAAAAAAAATAGATACAACTAATGGCCATTTTAGATTCTGCTCAATTAAATGGTTTATGTAATTAGGTGGGGAGAACTGTCCCAATGTATAATTTAATCTTTCACCAGTCACACTGCAATTTACAAATAAGTGTCATTTCATGTATATTTGTACTTTTAGTATGCTGGATATCAGTATTCATTCTGGATCTATACTTCAGCTAAATGCATTTTTATGAGATTTTTCTTCCTGAGCTGCTGAACTGAAGAGAGCAGTTGGACCGTCTACTCCTATGTCTTACTCTAAAACTGTCACTGACACATACAGTTGTCAAACGACAGGTACTATATTGTTACTAATACAAAATAACCTTGTGCTGAATTCATATTATGAGTTTACTGTCACTATGAGTGGTCTTAACTTTACAGGATGCTAAACTTGTGTGCAATTTGGGTGTTATGACGTGAACTGATTCTGAAATCAAGAAATATTACTCTTTGCACTAACCTTACAAAAATAGGGGGTATGCACCCTTAAAATGCTGATTGCTTTTGAGTTGGAGCCTGAAGCTGACAATGTGCAAAATTCCTTGGAACAGTCAAATTTCAAATGACTCGACAGCTTTTCTTACTTAATAATTAGACTTTGTGTTTGGCTTTCATATTGCACTAATACAGTGTGCATTATATTCTATAATTTTCTTCTTATTAAACAGCACAACATTCAAATTACCATAAAAAATGACTTGGAAATTTGTAAGTAATTTATTAAAAGTTCAGTGTCTTGCATGCAGGCATCACATTGTTTTGTATTTGTAGTGAAGTCTGAAATATTGGCTAGACTTTTCCAGGCCCTTTGGGGATGGACTGGGGGGTGTAATAGCTGGTAAAATGGTTCAAAATGGTGTGGGGCTAAATGCCCAATGTCTTTTTGCCGCCATATCATTTTGCCAGCAATGGGAAAGTTGATGGCTTGGAAACCCACCAGGAGGGCAATTGAACCATGTGAATCGCCAATTAAGGGCCACTTCCCTCTTCCACGGCCAATTTACTCACGTCAGCGGGACCCGCCACATGGGGAGACCACCAGATGAAAACTAATCCCTCCCAGCATCTACCAGGATGGGCCTTCTTTTATGGGCACTACATGGCCCACATGGCAGCAGAGGTCACCTCGCAGCAACAGCTTGCTGACTCTCAGCAATGCCCCCACCAATTCATGGGGGCCTACCTATCCGGCATCTGTATCCCCCAACTGCACTTAACCTGTTTACAAGGGTACCTGGCCATTCAGGCACCCTGTGCCTGGAGTTGCAACCTCACCAATGGCCAGTGTTGGCAGTGATGTAGCTGAGGCTGCTGAATTGCTGGCCCTTCGATTGGGGTGGCAGCTCTTGGGAGTGGGCTACTATTCTTAATTGGACGGTGCAAAATGGAGGCCTTTTAATTAGCTACCACTGGCATGGTTGCACCACTGACCACAGTGGGGCCGCCTCCCACTTTTGGCCCTAGCGTCAAGGCTATCCCATTAACGGCAAAATCCAGCCCTTGATTCTAAGCTTAAATCTTAATCAGACAAACACATTTTAAGTTGCAAAATTCGCCTACCAGTATCTGACCTGAGCCTTGATCTTGTTAATCATATTTTAAAAAGTAGGAAGTGGATTTGACTTGCAATTGATCAAAGCATTGATTTAAAAAGTACAGAGTGCTCACAAGTTGTATTGTTAAAATGGTACATACCTTTATATTAACAGAATAATGGATGGCATATTACGTGGTTTTATAGCAGGAGTTGCACTACAGTATCTCACTTATTTGTATAAGTAATATAATTAAAAGAAAAGAAAGTAAATCAATAATAAAAACAGAAAGGGCTAGAAAAACTCAACAGGTCTGGCAGCATCTGTGGAGAGAGAAACATAGTTAACATTTCAAGTCTAATATGACCCTTCTTTGGAACTGAGGGGAGGTAGAAATGAGATAGGTTTTATGCTTTTGTAAAAGAAGGGTGGGGGTGGAGGGGTGATGGGGGGTGGGGGATGGTCAGATAGAATAAACAAAATGTCAGGGATAGATTAGAGGGCAGGAGAAATTAAATGAAAAAGATGTCATGGAACAAAAGGGAAAGGGAGTGGTAATATTTGTTGTATGGAAACAAAGCATTGGTCCAGAGCAAGTGTTAATGGCAGAATAAAGGACAGTGTGAAAGCAAAAACATGAAAGCAAGATACAGACTGGCACTTGGCAAAAAAAAAGGATCAAAATGGAGAACAGATTTCACGGTCTGAAGTTTTTGAACTGAATGTTGAATCCAGAAGACTGTAAAATGCCTAATTGGAACAAGGTGCTGTTTCTCATGCTTGCGTTGGACTTCACCTGAACATTGCAGCAGACCAAAGACAGAAATGTGATTATGAGAGAAAGGCGGTGAAATTATGACAAGCAACCAGAAAGTTGGGATGATGATTGCAGACTGAGCGGAGGTGTTCGGAGGTGTTCAGCAAAGCAGTCACCCAATCTCCATTTGGGTCCCCCAGTATAGAGGAGACTGCATTGTGAACAGCGAACACAGTATACTAAATTGAAAGAAGGACACATAAAGCACCGCTTCACCCGGAAGGAATATCTGGGGTTATTGACAATGAGGAAAGAAGAGGTAAAAGGGCAGGTGTTACACTTCTTGAGATTGCCTGGGAAGGTGCTATGGGAAGAGAACGCGGTGTTGAAGTGATAGAGAAGTGGGCTAGGGTGTCATGAAGGGAATGGTTCCTTCAGAATGCTGACAGGGGAGAGGAGGGGAAGATGTGTTTGTTGGTGGCATCACGCTGTAGGTGACTGAAATGTAAATCAGTTATTAATATGACATGAAATTTTCAAGCTATTTACTTATCTCTAATTATTCACCTGGAAAGCAGGGATAACTATTCATGAAAACATGCTTTATATAAAAAAATAGTTTTTGAATCTACCAGCTGGAAAACCCTAACTGAATTTTGATTTTTTTTCTCTTTTTAACAAAGAGTGTAAAGTTGCATTCCAGTGACTTGATCTTACAGGCAAAGATGGCAACACAATTTACATCACTGTACCCTTCACATCCCAACATCATTGAAGTGGAGTTCTACCTGGCTGCAAGAATCCACCAAAGACAATGACCACAAGGGAATGTGCATGAACCGCATCTGCTGTCCCATTAACACAGCATCCAGATACTCATCTGAGTACTCACCTAAGTGGGGACAAAGCATTAGACATAATCACTGGACAATTGAACCCTGTCTGAGAGAGGGTCTCAGACGTGATCTAATCAAGCTAAAATTGGAATACACTGGCCATGACCTTATTTGGAATCCTGGGAAATTTGAGAGAGAAGGTTATATGACAACTTAACCTTTTGAGTTCTAAGCGTCTGCTTTCTCTGCAGGACAAAGAGCTGGGATGCCGAAGGACCAAAACCTTAAGTGGGTCTCTTACTCTCTCTCTCTCTCCCCACTCAACCTGTAAGTTTTTGAAACCTGTCTACTAATTGTGGCCACTCCAATTGCCGCAGACAGAGCTTCTTGAAAGAAGTCAACCCAACACTACTGTCTCCAGAAGAACAGGTAAACCACCCGTCTGCATCTTTAGCTCACCCGAAGCATCAGGACCACTGAGGGAAAGCAGCAAGATCACCAAGTTCAGCCTGACGCCAGACAAGTCACCAACTTCCACAAACCGTGTAGTCCTTTAATTTCACTGGGCTCTAACTGGCTTGTCAATCTTTTTCTATTCTGTAATCTCTTTGTGTGTGTGTGAAAGTCAAAGCGCATTTATTATTTTACTTAGACCAGGTTAAGGACCATAAAGCCATCCTTTTCTTTTTGTTGAGGCTCAAGAAAATCTGTCTAATTTTATGATCACAGCATGTAATCAGTTAAGCACTCACTCAATTGGTAAGTATATCCTTTTCAAAGAAACCTCTTGCAGTCAAACAAGGAGAAGAGTGGAATCAATCAACCCCTCCTCACCTGATTGTAACACTCCCTTGCTCTTGTTCAAAATAGTGACATGGCATCTTTTACATCCAGCTGTGAGGTCAGTTCAATATCTCATCCAGAAGACAGCATATCCAACAACGTCCCTCAGTACTGCAGTGGAGTGTCATTCCTAGACTTTTGTGTATCAAGTCTCTGGAAGGAGACTTGAATCCACAATCTTCTAGACTCAGAGGTGAGCATGCGACCATAGCAGACACAATAGCTGCAATTACCTGAATTCCCAAAGAAAGTGCTTGACCAATAGTCTTAAAATGTCAGGGCAAATAGACAGATACCACATTCCAGCTGACACTTCAGTACTCCAGTCCCAACTCTCTCTGTGGGCAAGACCATAGAAGGTCTGCTAACTTTACATACTTTGTCACATTAAAGTTGATGAATTTTACTGAACTTTTCTTTCAAAACTTAAAAACAATACACTGAAAATAATATGATTAAGTAGATGTATGCTTTGGAGACAACATTATCAACTAGGACAAAAAAAATCTGAAATTCGTAGCTACCATTAACCATAAAATGCTGATCAGTAAGTAATATTAAATCAGACTTCCTCAGTTTGTATGATTGTGTTAAGAAATATGATAGGCTAAAACTTAGTTTTGGTGATACTGGAAACTGTTATTGTTTGTATTTTATACTCACTCATGGGATGTGAACGTCGTTGGCAAGACCAGCATTTGTTGCCCATCCTTAATTACCCTTGAGAAGGTGGTGTTAGGTCACTGCCTTGAACCATGACAATGAAGGAACTGTGGGATGTTGTGTGACTTGGAAGGTTACCTGAAGGTGATGGTGTTCCCATGTGCCTGCTGCCCTTTTTCTTCCGGTAGGTAGGGGTTGGATTTATGCCAGTCCTTAGCCCAGCATTTAAAATAAATGGGCGATGGATGGCTGTAAAACAATGGATGGAGGAATAAAAACAGAAAATGTTGGAAATGCTCAGCTACTCAGGCAGCAAACGTGGAGAGAGAACCAGTTAGTAGCTGGGATTTACTGCTCTGGGCCTAAGTCCTGTATTGGGGGTGGGAAGTGAGAGTGTTGTCTGCCACAGAGCCCAATGGGGAACCGTGCCAAATCGAGCGATGCTGGGCTCATTAATTATGCAGCCGTGTGTTTCCTGATGTTTGTGGTAGGGCGGGGAGGAAGTCATGTGTCATTTCTGGGTGCCTAATTTAAAAGGCGCCCAGGGCTTTATCGCACCCTTAACTACGGACCAGGACATGAAATGCAGAAGCCTCAAGGAGCACCGGCACCCCAATTCAGCAATGCTTCACTGGAAGTACTGCTGAATACAGTGGAGGAGAGGAGGGAAATCCTCTGCCCAAGGGACAGTAGGAGGAGACCCGTCTGATTCACCAACCCTACATGGGAGGCAGTCGCCAGAGTGGTGAATGCCAACTGCATTCACCAGAGGACAGTCCTGCAGTGCAGGAAAAGGATGAATGATCTCATCCATGCCGCCAGTGTAAGTGAACCCTCTACTCCCCATATTCACCTCACTGAATGGAAACTGGGATGTGGACTGCAGTGGCAAGACCACCATCTGCGCTGCCCATGCATAAAAGAGTATCTCAACCTGAGGCGGTGTTGCCTCATAGCCCTACTGCCCCACTGCAGCCCATGTGGTCTGCAGGTAGATAGGCAACTGCAGGTCTTTAACTGTGCCACACAAAGAGCTCATATTGTGTGTGGAATGGGTGGTGGGGGTGAGGGGGTTGGCACAGAGGGCAGCAGCATTTGTTGCTGATGTCATGCCTCTGTCAGCCTTATCCTTCTATCTGCATGAGCTCACTGCTCTGGAGGACCTTTGTGCCGAGAACCCTTGTGTACTAGCTGCAGTGCATCTTTCACGTGGCACACAATAGCCATTGGGCCGCTGGTGAAGATCCCCATTGGCCCGTTACAGTGAATGTCCACGTCACCTCCCTCCCCAAAGACCCCACACCAGGCATCACACCAATGCTCCCCACTTTGTCCTTCCCACCCCAAAGATCTGCATTTCAGTTTGTCTACCCTCCAACAAACCTTACCACCCTTCACAGGTCCACAGGTCCCTGAAGGTGGCAGGACAGGTGGATAAGGTGGTAAAGAAAACATATGCTATGCTTTCCCTTATGGATAAGGTATTGAATACAAAAGCAGGGATGTAATGCTGGAACTGTATAAAATGCTGGTTAGGCCACAGCTGGAATTCTGTGTACAGTTCTGGTCACCACATTATAGAAAGGACATAATTGCTTTGGAGAAAATACAGAGATTTACAAGAATTTTGCTAGAGCTTGAAAATTACAGCTATGAGGAAAGATTGGATAGGCTAAGTTTGTTTTCCTTGGAACAGAGGATGCTGAGGGGTGATTTAATTGAGGTGAACAAGATTAAGAGGGGCCTAGGGAGAGTAGACAGGAAAGTCTTTTCCCCTAGCAGAGAGGTCAATCATCAGGGGCCACAGATCCAAGGTGATTGGTAGAAGGATTAGAGGGGACATGAGGAAAATCTTCTTCACCCAGAGGGTGGTGGGTGTCTGGAATTCGTTGCCCGGTTTGGTGGTGGAGGCAGAAACCCTCAGCCCATTTAACATGTATCTGGATCTGCCCCTGAACTGCTGTAACCTGCAAGGCTACGGACCAGGTGCTGGAGGTGGGATTAGAATGGGCAGCTAGTTCTTTTCTTTTCTTCTTCTTTTTTGGATGGTGCAGACATGATGGGCTGAATGGCCTCTTTCTGTGCTGTAACTTCTCTATGGTTCTATTGTTTGCCCATCATCACAGGTCCCTCACCTTACCAGATATCATTGCCCCCTTTAACTGGAACTATTCCATCAGACTACCAATTCCCTTGCTTTGCCCCCCCCAGGATTTTTCAGTTGATACCACTGACCTCTCTCTCTGAACCCTCACTCCCACTTATGGTCCCATTTTTCCCCCTGCGCACCCCTACTCACGGTCCCACTCTTCCCCCACCACACCCATTCAAGACCCCCGCAAGACTCCTGTCTTCCATCCCTATTTTTGACATCCAAACCCGCCTCACCTCTTTGTTTCTCTCCCCCACCTTCTTCTTCCGCTCCCCGCCCCCTCATTGCATGCCCTCACCTGCTGCAGCCATACACCTCACTTGGTCATGACTCCACCTGCAGCTCCTGGCTCCAACATTGAGAGGCTCCAGGGCTCCACTTGCTGCTCCATCCAGGTAAGTCTTGACCTGTGCGTGCCTCAATGGTCCGGATCTGTTCTTGACCGGCGTCAAATCTCACTGGTGGGATGGTCGATTGGATGGGGTGTGGCGGGGTAATTTCCAGTCGGGTGTTAATTTGAATCCTGACCATGAGCTGCAAAATGGCTTCCTGACAGCCTCCAGCAAGAATGGTGACCCTGGCCTTATACCACCATGACGGTTGGGACCGATAGTTCTAGCCGTCATTTCACGCCATTGGGAAACCGATTTTTCAGCTCCCGACGCATTGTCTGCCTCTGCCCACCACAAATCCTGCCACGGGTGGGACTGGAAAATCCTGGCCAATATTTCAGGCCAATAACCTTTCATCTGCACAGTATTTCCATATTTTTTGTTCTTATTTTAGATTTCCAACAACCACAGTATTTTGCTTTTGGTATAGTTGGCCAAATGTTGTTTGAATGTGTTATGTGTTGAGTCATTAATATTACCAGTGGTCATTTATATGATATATTTTATTTTTAATACACATAAATAAGATATGCTATTGTACCCATTCAACCTTTTTCTTTTATTCAGAACTATCAGAATATTATACAAGAGCTTGAATTGACTGGAAAACTGTGGGAAGATCCTGAATTTCTCCCTGCACCTTCGTCACTAACCTATGAGGACATAGCTCCAAAGGGAATCAAATGGATGCGTACACTGGTAACTGTGCAATGGTTTCATACTAACCAGTGTTAGATATATTTCGCTCCAGTTGGAAAGAACATCCACCCTAAAATATTCCAAATTTTTAAATGCTTATCCAAAATAATGTTTTTATTCATTCACAGGATGTGGACATCGCTGGCTGGGTCAGCATTTATTGCCCATCCCTAATTGCCCTTGAGAAGGTGGTGGTGAGCTGCCTTCTTGAGCTGCTGCAGTCCATGTGGTGTAGGTACACCCACAGTGCTGTTAGGGAGGGAGATTCAGGATTTTGACCCAGCGACAGTGAAAGAACGGTGATATATTTCCAAGTCAGGATGGTGAGTGGCTTGGAGGGGAATTTCCAGGTAGTGGTGTTCCCATCCATCTGCTGCCCTTGTCCTTCTGGATGGTAGAGGTCGTGAGTTTGGAAGGTGATGTCTATGGAGACTTGGTGAGTTCCTGAAATGGATCCGGTAGATGGTACACACTGCTGCTACTGTGCTTCGGTGGTGGAGGGAGTGAATGTTTGTGGAAGGGATGCCAATCAAGTGGGCTGTTTTGTCCTGGATGGCGTCGAGCTCCTTGAGTGTTATTGGAACTGCACTCATCTAGGCATGTGGAGAGTATTCCATCACACTCCTGACTTATGCCTTGTAGATGGTGGACAGGCTTTGGGGAATCAAGAGATGAATTACTCGCCATAGGCTTCCTAGCCTCTGATCTGCTCTTGTAGCCACAGTATTTATATGGCTAGTCCAGTTTAGTTTCCTGTCAACGATAACCCCCAGGATGTTGATAGTGGGGGATTCAGTGATGGTAATGCCATTGAATGTCAAGGGATGATGGTTAGATTCTCTCTTGTTGGAGATGGTCATTGCCTGGTACTTGTGTAGTGTGAATGTCACTTGCCACTTGTCAGCCCAAGCCTGAATATTGTCCAGGTCTTGCTGCATTTGGACGTGGATTGATTCAGTATCTGAAGAATCTCAAATGGTGCTGAACATTATGCAATCATCAGCGAACATTCCCACTTCTGACGTTATGATGGAAGGAAGGTCATTGATGAAACAGCTGAAGATGGTTGGGCCTAGGACACTACCCTGAGGAACTCCTGCAGTGATGTCCTGGAGCTGAGATGATTGACCTCCAACAACCACAACCATCTTCCTTTATGCTAGGTATGACTCCAACCAGTGGAGAGTTTTCCCCCAATTTCCATTGACTGCAGTTTTACTAGGACTCCTTGATGCCACACTTGGTCAAATACTTCCTTGATGTCAAGGGCAGTCACTCTCTCCTTGCCTTAGGAGTTCAGCTGTTTTGTCCATCTTTGAACCAAGGCTCTAATGAGACCAGGACCTGAGTGATTCTGGCGGAACCTTAACTGATGGTTGAGAATATGTGGATTTACTGCACGGAAGGTAGATATTGTGAAGAGATGTAACAATGGAAATTTGTTTCAGGCAACAGTGTAAAATGGACAGTATCATATTAGCTGCCAAGTATACACCGCCCTCACACTCATCAAATATTTAGTTCCATGGCCTTTAATATTTCAGAATATCAGGGGATGAGGACCAAAAACAGGAGGTGATACTGCCTGTTCAGCATTATTGCCCATGACTAATTTTGACCCTGTAATTTCTTACAAATTATTTAAGGCATTATTTCCCATGGACAATTAGCAATGGAAAATAAGCAGCTCCAGCATAGCAAGAGGCACTTGTTGTAGTTTTATTTTAGTTTTTTGAAGCTGACAGGTGACAGGTGACAGGTGATAGGTGACAGGTGATAGGTGACAGGTGGCAATATAACCAGACAAAAGGAAAACTGAAATGCTGGAGCTTCACAGCGAGTCAGTCAATATGTAAATGAAAACAGGTAGATTAGCATTTCAGGTGTGTTACTGAGAGTACAGTTCAAGAAACATGTCCTTAGACCAAAGTTTATTCATCACATAAAGCTATCAGCCTAAAACATTAACTGTACCTCCCTCTCCACTGATTGTGCCTGACCTGTGTCTGTTTCCAGCATATTCTCTTTTAATCCGTTTGTTTCTTTTGTGAGTGGTGTCATGAGGAGTTTTATTATATCGAGGATGGTTTGCAAATTGAATAAATACTTGAAGAGAAAAAATTTGACAAGGCTAATGGGGAAAGAAGAAGGCGATGGAATTGATTAGATAGATCCTCCAAAACGCTGGGAGAGCTGCGATGGGCTAAATGGTCTCTTTCTGTGCGGCTTTGTTACATAATTCCGTGAAATGCAAGTTGTTGATTATTCATTCCTAGCAGCTGAAATGATGAACAGGAGAGGAGTGTTAATCTTTTATTTCTTTGTCACTAGGACCTGCACGAAAAGGCTTTCTTTATGACAGACGGGATTAGTAAAAGTGACATAATACAGGGGGAGCTGGGAGACTGCTGGTTCTGGGCATCTGTGGCTACAATAGCCAATTGCAAAAGGCTGACAGACCGGGTTATTCCATCAGGTAAGGATTCAGGTTGTTTGAATTGAGATTTCAGGGTCTCCAGGCTAAAGTTTTGTGTTTACTTTAAAAAAAAAGTAACAAAAAACAAAACCAGGACCAGAATTTTTACATCAGTGGGTGGGCTTGGCGGGGGTGCGGGGGGGGGGTGGTGGGGGGGGTTCGGCGGGGGTGGGGGGGCAGGTATGGGAGTGGGGGTGGGCTCAGCGGGGGTGGGGGTGGGGGTGGGGGTGGGCTCAGTGGGGGTGGGGGTGGGGGTGGCAGGTATGGGAGTGGGGGTGGGCTCAGCGGGGGTGGGGGTGGGCTCGATGAGGTGGGCTCGATGGGGGTTGGCGGGAGCGGTCAGGAAGTTGACCGCTGCCCGTGATCGGGGCCAGACCGCGATTTCATGTTGGCCAATGAAAGCCCCGCCATGTGTGAAATGCTGCAATGCTCAGCGCTGCCTGTGTCCGGGGGGGGGTGGGGAAGGAGGCCGAGTGGAGAACTTCACACACGTGTGCAAGTGTGCACAGGAAACACTCCCCCAGGCACACAGCTGCCTGAGGGAGATGAAGACATAAAAACAGAAAAATCAAGTATTTTAAGATGTTAAAAAACACGTCCCCTCATGTGACTCTGTCATGTGACTGTCGTGTGACTGTGTCGTGTGACTGTCGTGTGACTGTGTCGTGTGACTGTCGTGTGACTCTGTCATGTGACTGTGTCGTGTGACTGTCGTGTGACTCTGTCATGTGACTGTCGTGTGACTGTGTCGTGTGACTGTCGTGTGACTCTGTCATGTGACTGTGTCGTGTGACTGTCGTGTGACTCTGTCATGTGACTGTCGTGTGACCGTCGTGTGACTGTGTCGTGTGACTGTGTCGTGTGACTCTGTCATGTGACTGACGTGTGACTGTGTCGTGTGACTGTCGTGTGACTCTGTCATGTGACTGACGTGTGACTGTGTCGTGTGACTGTCGTGTGACTCTGTCATGTGACTGTCGTGTGACTCTGTCATGTGACTGACGTGTGACTGTGTCGTGTGACTGACGTGTGACTCTGTCGTGTGACTCTGTCTCTGTCACATGAGCAGGGACATGTTAGAAATTAGAAAATCTTTTTTTAAGTGATGGATCGAAACCCCATCCCACCCACGGGTGAAATTTCACAAAAAATGCAAAGGCCACCTGGCGCCAACCATAAGGTGGACGGACAGCGAAACATTTCATTAAATTAGATTGTTAATGGCCTTAAAAAGCCTTTTAATTGTCGGCGGGCGCGCTGCTGACTCCTGCACGTACCTGCTGACGAAGCTATTGTGTGAGTGCGCGATGGCGTCAGGACGCTTGTCTGATGTCATCGTGCATCATTTTACGTTTGTTTGGGTGGAGTGCCTGCCTGATGAGGTAAAAATCCTGGCCCAGAAGTTTAGGCTTTACAGATACGTACAGGCATAATGAATAACTTGACCTGATAAATTCTTGCTAAAGGTAGCTTTGTAGTATGCTTCTGCCTGTCATGATGTTAGGATGTTTCAGTGCTCATGCCACAAAATGCTGTAATGTTTCTCCCTCCTTCCTGGCCACTCCAGGGCTGACAAAGGGGCTTCCCAGGAACAATGGCCAACCTTGCAGCAATAGCATCACCAGTACTCCCACCCCAACCCACCACACTGGCCCACCCACCCCACTGGCCCCCCCACCACCCCCCCGGCCTTTACCTGTCGCTCATTGATCACAGGGGCCTGGCTGCCTGGGCTCAGCTTCCTCCCAACAACCTCAGCATTCTTCAAGGGGGCCTGACAATTGAAACATCCTTTCCCTGGAATTGCAGCCTCCCTCTGGTTGGTCCAAGAGCTCCTGGGGTGGGCTGCCATCCTTAATTGGATGGTGGCCCAGGCATCAGTCTATTAATTGGCTGCCTCTGGCAATATGCCAGTATGGGTCCTGCCACCAGCTGAAGTTGGGTTGTCTCCCACTTCCAGCCTCAGCAACAGGACATGCTGGCGATCAGCAATTTGGAAATATTGGTGAGGACTACCTGCCCTGAAAAATGGTGGTGGACTTTCTTCTTGAACTGTTGCAGTCTTTGTGTTGATGCTGCTAATTGGGAATTCCACTGTTTGGTGCAGCAACAATGAAAGAATGGTATGGTTGCTTGGAAAGGAACTTGAAGCTGATGGTTTTCCCTTTGTTTGGGCATCTTTGCCTTTCCATAGGGATAGGTGACACGCGGCTGGGAAGTGTTGTTGAAATAAGTTTGCAATGTTGCTGCAATGCATTCTCTAGTTAATGCAGAACGACATTACAGTGGTAGAGGAAGTTGTAGCAGGGAGCACCAGTCAAGTATTCTGTTTTCACTCGGATGCTGTTGTACTTCATTAATGTTGTTGCTGCTGTTTTGGTGTTTAGCACACTGTGTTGTCTCGTCCTAAGATGCCGCTCCCACCATGCCCACTTATACTCCCATTGAACCAGAGTTGATCTCTGGGCTGTACTGGGGGTGTGAGTGTTGATCCTGGCTGTCACATTACACATTATGGTGGTGCACAGTTTTGAAGCTGATCACACACTATACCTCATGGATTCCCAGTTTCCAAGTGCTAGATTTGCACTTAATCTATCCCACTTTGTAATGAAGTGGAACCACACTGCATAGTGGCGGCTGATAATTCAAGGTAGCCAAAAGATTATTTATAACAAAAACGCAGGAAATGCATCCAACTCAGCTAACATTGGAAAGAAGATGAATAATTCTAATACAACCCTTCCTCAAAATTGGTGATAGATTAGAATAAGTGATAGGTCTAGAGAAATCATGATATTGAAGGCAAATGTTAATACCATGGTAATCAGTACAAAACTTAACATACTGGAAGTGCATTTCTAATTTTCCTTTCAAGTGTTCATCTGCAATACACATATTGATGACATGGTTCACCATTATTGCAATTTTGGTTCTGTTACAAGGGCTTTTAAATCTCTCTCTTTTTCCTGTCACTTATCTCCATTTTTTTCCTTTCCTGGAGAGATTCATTCATGATGGGGTAATTCCACAATCATGCTCCAGTAGTCTGTGTGGGTGAGCGAGTCTGTGAGCCTGTGTGGGTGAGTGAGTGAACGAGTCTGTGTGGGTGAGTAAGTGAATGAGTCTGTGTGGGTGAGTGAGTGAGTGAGTCTGTGTGGGTGAGTGAGTAAGTGAGCCTGTGTGGGTGAGTGAGTGAACGAGTCTGTGTGGGTGAGTAAGTGAATGAGTCTGTGTGGCTGAGTGAGTGAATGAGTCTGTGTGGGTGAGTGAGTAAGTGAGACTGTGTGGGTAGGTGAGTGAGTCTGTGTGGGTGGGTGAGTGAGTGAGTCTGTGTGGCTGAGTGAGTGAATGAGTCTGTGTGGGTGAGTGAGTAAGTGAGACTGTGTGGGTAGGTGAGTGAGTCTGTGTGGGTGGGTGAGTGAGTGAGTCTGTGTGGATGAGTGAGTGAGTGAGTCTGTGTGGGTGGGTGAGTGAGTGAGTCTGTGTGGGTGGGTGAGTGAATGAGTCTGTGTGGGTGAGTGAGTGAGTGACTCTGTGTGGGTGGGTGAGTGAATGAGTCTGTGTGGGTGAGTGAGTGAGTGAATCTGTGTGGGTGGGTGAGTGAATGAGTCTGTGTGGGTGAGTGAGTGAATGAGTCTGTGTGGGTGGGTGAGTGAATGAGTCTGTGTGGGTGAGTGAGTGAGTGAGTCTGTGTGGGTGAGTGAGTGAGTGAGTCTGTGTGGGTGAGTGAGTGAGTCTGTGTGGCTGAGTGAGTGAGTGAGTCTGTGTGGCTGAGTGAGTGAATGAGTCTGTGTGGGTGAGTGAATGAGTCTGTGTGGGTGAGTGAGTGAATGAGTCTGTGTGGGTGAGTGAGTGAGTGAGTCTGTGTGGGTGAGTGAGTGAGTCTGTGTGGGTGAGTGAGTGAATGAGTGTGTGGGTGAGTGAGTGAGTGAGTCTGTGTGGCTGAGTGAGTGAGTGAGTCTGTGTGGGTGAGTGAGTGAGTGAGTCTGTGTGGGTGAGTGAGTGAATGAGTCTGTGTGGGTGAGTGAGTGAGTGAGTCTGTGTGGGTGAGTGAGTGAATGAGTCTGTGTGGCTGAGTGAGTGAGTGAGTCTGTGTGGCTGAGTGAGTGAACGAGTCTGTGTGGGTGAGTAAGTGAATGAGTCTGTGTGGCTGAGTGAGTGAATGAGTCTGTGTGGGTGAGTGAGTGAGTCTGTGTGGGTGGGTGAGTGAGTGAGTCTGTGTGGCTGAGTGAGTGAATGAGTCTGTGTGGGTGAGTGAGTAAGTGAGACTGTGTGGGTAGGTGAGTGAGTCTGTGTGGGTGGGTGAGTGAGTGAGTCTGTGTGGATGAGTGAGTGAGTGAGTCTGTGTGGGTGAGTGAGTAAGTGAGACTGTGTGGGTAGGTGAGTGAGTCTGTGTGGGTGGGTGAGTGAGTGAGTCTGTGTGGCTGAGTGAGTGAATGAGTCTGTGTGGGTGAGTGAGTAAGTGAGACTGTGTGGGTAGGTGAGTGAGTCTGTGTGGGTGGGTGAGTGAGTGAGTCTGTGTGGATGAGTGAGTGAGTGAGTCTGTGTGGGTGGGTGAGTGAGTGAGTCTGTGTGGGTGGGTGAGTGAATGAGTCTGTGTGGGTGAGTGAGTGAGTGAATCTGTGTGGGTGGGTGAGTGAATGAGTCTGTGTGGGTGAGTGAGTGAGTGAATCTGTGTGGGTGGGTGAGTGAATGAGTCTGTGTGGGTGAGTGAGTGAATGAGTCTGTGTGGGTGGGTGAGTGAATGAGTCTGTGTGGGTGAGTGAGTGAGTGAGTCTGTGTGGGTGAGTGAGTGAGTGAGTCTGTGTGGGTGAGTGAGTGAGTCTGTGTGGCTGAGTGAGTGAGTGAGTCTGTGTGGCTGAGTGAGTGAATGAGTCTGTGTGGGTGAGTGAATGAGTCTGTGTGGGTGAGTGAGTGAATGAGTCTGTGTGGGTGAGTGAGTGAGTGAGTCTGTGTGGGTGAGTGAGTGAGTCTGTGTGGGTGAGTGAGTGAATGAGTGTGTGGGTGAGTGAGTGAGTGAGTCTGTGTGGCTGAGTGAGTGAGTGAGTCTGTGTGGGTGAGTGAGTGAGTGAGTCTGTGTGGGTGAGTGAGTGAATGAGTCTGTGTGGGTGAGTGAGTGAGTGAGTCTGTGTGGGTGAGTGAGTGAATGAGTCTGTGTGGCTGAGTGAGTGAGTGAGTCTGTGTGGCTGAGTGAGTGAGTGAGTCTGTGTGGGTGAGTGAGTGAATGAGTCTGTGTGGGTGAGTGAGTGAGTGAGTCTGTGTGGGTGAGTGAGTGAATGAGTCTGTGTGGGTGAGTGAGTGAGTCTGTGTGGGTGAGTGAGTGAGTGAGTCTGTGTGGGTGAGTGAGTGAGTGAGTCTGTGTGGGTGAGTGAGTGAGTGAGTCTGTGTGGGTGGGTGAGTGAGTCTGTGTGGGTGAGTAAGTGAATGAGTCTGTGTGGGTGAGTGAGTGAGTGAGTCTGTGTGGGTGAGTGAGTGAGTGAGTCTGTGTGGGTGAGTGAGTGAATGAGTCTGTGTGGGTGAGTGAGTGAATGAGTCTGTGTGGGTGAGTGAGTCTGTGTGGGTGAGTGAGTGAGTGAGTCTGTGTGGGTGAGTGAGTGAGTCTGTGTGGCTGAGTGAGTGAGTGAGTCTGTGTGGCTGAGTGAGTGAATGAGTCTGTGTGGGTGAGTGAATGAGTCTGTGTGGGTGAGTGAGTGAATGAGTCTGTGTGGGTGAGTGAGTGAGTGAGTCTGTGTGGGTGAGTGAGTGAGTCTGTGTGGGTGAGTGAGTGAATGAGTCTGTGTGGGTGAGTGAGTGAGTGAGTCTGTGTGGCTGAGTGAGTGAATGAGTCTGTGTGGGTGAGTGAGTGAATGAGTCTGTGTGGGTGAGTGAGTGAGTGAGTCTGTGTGGCTGAGTGAGTGAGTGAGTCTGTGTGGGTGAGTGAGTGAGTGAGTCTGTGTGGGTGAGTGAGTGAATGAGTCTGTGTGGGTGAGTGAGTGAGTGAGTCTGTGTGGGTGAGTGAGTGAATGAGTCTGTGTGGGTGAGTGAGTGAGTGAGTCTGTGTGGCTGAGTGAGTGAGTGAGTCTGTGTGGGTGAGTGAGTGAATGAGTCTGTGTGGGTGAGTGAGTGAGTGAGTCTGTGTGGGTGAGTGAGTGAATGAGTCTGTGTGGGTGAGTGAGTGAGTCTGTGTGGGTGAGTGAGTGAGTGAGTCTGTGTGGGTGAGTGAGTGAGTGAGTCTGTGTGGGTGAGTGAGTGAGTGAGTCTGTGTGGGTGAGTGAGTGAGTGAGTCTGTGTGGGTGAGTGAGTGAGTCTGTGTGGGTGAGTAAGTGAATGAGTCTGTGTGGGTGAGTGAGTGAGTGAGTCTGTGTGGGTGAGTGAGTGAGTGAGTCTGTGTGGGTGAGTGAGTGAGTGAGTCTGTGTGGGTGAGTGAATGAGTGAGTCTGTGTGGGTGAGTGAGTGAGCGAGTCTGTGTGGGTGAGTGAGTGAGTATTTATGGGTAAGTGATTGAGCGAGTCTGTGTGAGTGAGTGAGTGAGTCTGTGTGGGTGGGTGAGTGAGTGAATGAGTCTGTGTGGGTGAGTGAGTGAATGAGTCTGTGTGGGTGAGTGAGCGAGTGAGTCTGTGTGGGTGGGTGAGTGAGTGAGTCTGTGTGGGTGGGTGAGTGAGTGAGTCTGTGTGGCTGAGTGAGTGAGTGAGTCTGTGTGGGTGAGTGAGTGAGTGAGTCTGTGTGGGTGAGTGAATGAGTCTGTGTGGGTGAGTGAGTGAATGAGTCTGTGTGGGTGGGTGACTGAGCGAGTGAATCTGTGTGGGTGAGTGAGTGAATAAGACTGTGAGTGAGTGAGTCTGGGTGAGTGAGTGAGTGAGAGAATGAGTCTGTGTGAGTGAGTGAGCGAGTCTGTATGTGTGAGTGAGTCTGTGTGAGTGAGTGAGTCTGGGTGAGTGAGTGAGTCTGGGTGAGTGAGTGAGTGAGTCTGGGTGAGTGAGTAAGTGAGTCTGGGTGAGTGAGTGAGTCTGGGTGAGTGAGTGAGTGAGTGAGTGAGTGAGTCTGGGTGAGTGAGTGAATGAGTCTGGGTGAGTGAGTGAGTCTGGGTGAGTGAGAGAGTCTGTGTGAGTGAGTGAATGAGTCTGGGTGAGTGAGTGAGTCTGGATGAGTGAGTGAGTCTGGGTGAGTGAGTGAGTCTGGGTGAGTGAGTGAGTGAGTGAGTGAGTGAGTGAGTGAGTCTGGGTGAGTGAGTAAGTGAGTCTGGGTGAGTGAGTGAGTCTGGGTGAGTGAGTGAGTCTGGGTGAGTGAGTGAGTGAGTCTGGGTGAGTGAGAGAGTCTGTGTGAGTGAGTGAATGAGTCTGGGTGAGTGAGTGAGTCTGGATGAGTGAGTGAGTCTGGGTGAGTGAGTGAGTGAGTCTGGATGAATGAGTGAGTCTGGGTGAGTGAGTGAGTCTGGGTGAATGAGTGAGTCTGGGTGAGTTAGTGAGTCTGGATGAGTGAGAGAGTCTGGGTGAGTGAGTGAGTCTGAGTGAGTGAGTCTGAGTGAGTGAGTGAGTCTGGGTGAGTGAGTGAGTCTGGGTGAGTGAGTGAGTGAGTCTGGGTGAGTGAGTGAATGAGTCTGGATGAGTGAGTGAGTCTGGGTGAGTGAGTGAGTGAGTCTGGGTGAGTGAGTGAATGAGTCTGGATGAGTGAATGAGTCTGGGTGAGTGAGTGAGTGAGTCTGGCTGAGTGAGTGAATGAGTCTGGATGAGTGAATGAGTCTGGATGAGTGAGTGAGTCTGGGTGAGTGAGTGAGTGAGTCTGGGTGAGTGAGTGAATGAGTCTGGATGAGTGAATGAGTCTGGGTGAGTGAGTGAGTGAGTCTGGGTGAGTGAGTGAATGAGTCTGGATGAGTGAATGAGTCTGGATGAGTGAATGAGTCTGGGTGAGTGAGTGAGTCTGGATGAGTGAGTGAGTCTGGGTGAGTTAGTGAGTCTGGATGAGTGAGAGAGTCTGGGTGAGTGAGTGAGTCTGGGTGAGTTAGTGAGTCTGGGTGAATGAGTGAGTGAGTCTGGGTGAGTGAGTGAATGAGTCTGGATGAGTGAATGAGTCTGGGTGAGTGAGTGAGTCTGGATGAGTGAATGAGTCTGGGTGAGTGAGTGAGTCTGGGTGAGTTAGTGAGTCTGGATGAGTGAGAGAGTCTGGGTGAGTGAGAGAGTGAGACTGGGAGTGGGCCGGACATACACACACTCTGCCCTCCTCCTCTTTCCCGAAGCCTAATCACAAAGCAGGCAAAGAGAGAAGGAGAACCCAGGCTGAAAGTTATGCCCCTTCCGACTCCCATTTTTGTATGAATTCCTCTGAGGCCAGCACAGACTGTGCAGCCCCCAGAGGTGAATGCAAGGTCAGTGTTAACGAAAACCAACTCCTCAGCGAGGCCTGGGACCCTCCTCTTTCCCTGGTAACCAGGCATTGGGGCCTAGTCTGCCCCTCTCTAGCTCTGCTTCTTAAGTGAAAAGGCAAAGAAAAAAAAGGTTTCATTGGTTAACTCTGCTGCTCGACACTTTTTAATGGTCATTTTTATTAACTGTTCTTTTTTTTAAAAAAAATCAATTTATTGCCTAGGCATCAAATTTTTTAAAAAAGCTCACAGTTAAGGTTGTGCCAAATCTTATCTTGTCAAACTTTGCTCATCAGCCCCTTGAGTAGGAAAAAAAAATGAAATGTGCCCCCCACCATGAAAATGTTAGACAAACCTGCTTCAATGCATCCAGCCCAAACCTGCTTCAGTACATCCAGCCCAAACCTGCTTCAATACATCCAGCCCAAACCTGCTTCAATACATCCAGCCCAAACCTGCTTCAATACATCCAGCCCAAACCTGCTTCAGTACCTCCAGCCCAAACCTGCTTCAGTACCTCCAGCCCAAACCTGCTTCAGTACATCCAGCCAAACCTGCTTCAGTACCTCCAGCCCAAACCTGCTTCAGTACCTCCAGCCCAAACCTGTTTCAGTACCTCCAGCCCAAACCTGCTTCAGTGCCTCCAGCCCAAACCTGCTTCAGTGCCTCCAGCCCAAACCTGCTTCAGTACCTCCAGCCCAAACCTGCTTCAGTACATCCAGCCCAAATCTGCTTCAGTACCTCCAGCCCAAACCTGCTTCAGTACCTCCAGCCCAAACCTGCTTCAGTACAAAAACAGAATTACCTGGAAAAACTCAGCAGGTCTGGCAGCATCGGCGGAGAAGAAAAGAGTTGACGTTTCGAGTCCTCATGACCCTTCGACAGAACCTGCTTAAGTACCTCCAGCCCAAACCTGCTTCAGTACATCCAGCCCAAACCTGCTTCAGTACCTCCAGCCCAAACCTGCTTCGGTACCTCCAGCCCAACCCTGCTTCAATACAGAGATAAAAACAAAAAAACTGCGGATGCTGGAAATCTAAAACAAAAACAAAAACAGAATTACCTGGAAAAACTCAGCAGGTCTGGCAGCATCGGTGGAGAAGAAAAGAGTTGACGTTTCGAGTCCTCATGACCCTTCGACAGAACTTGAGTTTGAGTCAAAGAAAGAGTTGAAATATAAGCTGGTTTAAGGTGTGTGTGTGGGGGGGCGGAGAGAGAGAGAGAGAGAGAGAGGTGGAGTGGGGGTGTGGTTGTAGGGACAAACAAGCAGTGATAGAAGCAGACCATCAAAAGATGTCAACAACAATAATACAAAAGAACACATAGTTGTTAAAGTTAAAGTTGGTGATATTATCTAAACGAATGTGCTAATTAAGAATGGATGGTAGGGCACTCAAGGTATAGCTCTAGTGGGGGTGGGGAGAGCATAAAAGATGTAAAAAAAAATAAATTAAATAAATAAATATTTTTTTTTCTTTTTCTCTTTTTATAATGGAAATAGGTGGGAAAAGGAAAATCTATATAATTTATTGGAAAAAAAAGAGAAAAGGAAGGGGGAAACAGAAAGGGGGTGGGGATGGGGGAGGGAGCTCACGACCTAAAGTTGTTGAATTCAATATTCAGTCCGGAAGGCTGTAAAGGCCTAGTCGGAAGATGAGGTGTTGTTCCTCCAGTTTGCGTTGGGCTTCACTGGAACAATGCAGCAAGCCAAGGACAGACATGTGGGCAAGAGAGCAGGGTGGAGTGTTAAAATGGCAAGCAACAGGGAGGTTTGGGTCATTCTTGCGGACAGACCGAAGGTGTTCTGCAAAGCGGTCACCCAGTTTACGTTTGGTCTCTCCAATGTAGAGGAGACCACATTGGGAGCAACGAATACAGTAGACTAAGTTGGGGGAAATGCAAGTGAAATGGTGTTTCACTTGAAAGGAGTGTTTGGGTCCTTGGACGGTGAGGAGAGAGGAAGTGAAGGGGCAGGTACTGCATCTTTTGCGTGGGCATGGGGTGGTGCCATAGGAGGGGGTTGAGGAGTAGGGGGTGATGGAGGAGTGGACCAGGGTGTCCCGGAGGGAGAGATCCCTACGGAATGCCGATAGTGGGGGTGAAGGGAAGATGTGTTTGGTGGTGGCATCATGCTGGAGTTGGCGGAAATGGCGGAGGATAATCCTTTGAATGCGGAGGCTGGTGGGGTGATAAGTGAGGACAAGGGGGACCCTATCATGTTTCTGAGAGGGAGGAGAAGGCATGAGGGAGGATGCTCGGGAGATGGGCCGGACACGGTTGAGGGCCCTGTCAACGACCGTGGGTGGAAAACCTCAGTTAAGGAAGAAGGAGGACATGTCAGAGGAACTGTTTTTGAAGGTAGCATCATTGGAACAGATGCGACGGAGGCGAAGGAACTGAGAGAATGGGATGGAGTCCTTACAGGAAGTGGGGTGTGAGGAGCTGTAGTCGAGATAGTTGTGGGAGTTGGTGGGTTTGTAATGGATATTGGTGGACAGTCTACCACCAGAGATTGAGACAGAGAGGTCAAGGAAGGGAAGGGAAGTGTCAGAGATGGACCACGTGAAAATGATGGAGGGGTGGAGATTGGAAGCAAAATTAATAAATTTTTCCAAGTCCCAACGAGAGCATGAAGCGGCACCGTAGTAATCATCGATGTACCGGAGAAAGAGTTGTGGAAGGGGGCCGGAGTAGGACTGGAACAAGGAATGTTCCACATACCCCATAAAGAGACAGGCATAGCTGGGGCCCATGCGGGTACCCATAGCCACACCTTTTATTTGGAGGAAGTGAGAGGAGTTGAAGGAGAAATTGTTCAGTGTGAGAACAAGTTCAGCCAGACGGAGGAGAGTAGTGGTGGATGGGGATTGTTCGGGCCTCTGTTCGAGGAAGAAGCTAAGGGCCCTTAGACCAGCCTGGTGGGGGATGGAGGTGTAGAGAGATTGGACGTCCATGGTGAAGAGGAAGCGGTTGGGGCCAGGGAACTGGAAATTGTTGATGTGATGTAAGGTGTCAGAGGAATCACGGATGTAGGTGGGAAGGGACTGGACAAGGGGAGAGAGAAGGGAGTCAAGATAACGAGAAATGAGTTCTGTGGGGCAGGAGCAAGCTGAGATGATCAGTCTACCGGGGCAGTTCTGTTTGTGGATTTTGGGTAGAAGATAGAAGTGGGCTGTCCGAGGTTGGGCGACTATCAGGTTGGAAGCTGTGGGAGGGAGATCCCCAGAGGAGATGAGGTCAGTGACAGTCCTAAAAACAATGGCTTGATGTTCAGTGGTGGGGTCATGGTCCAGGGAGAGGTAGGAGGAAGTGTCTGCGAGTTGACGCTCAGCCTCCGCTAGGTAGAGGTCAGTGCGCCAGACAACAACAGCACCACCCTTGTCAGCGGGTTTGATGACAATGTCAGTGTTGGATCTGAGAGAATGGAGTGCAGTAAGTTCAGAGAGAGACAGGTTAGAATGGGTGAGAGGAGCAGAGAAATTGAGACGACTAATGTCGCGCCGACAGTTCTCAATGAAAAGATCAAGAGAAGGTAAGAATCCAGAGGGAGGGGTCCAGGTGGAGGGAGAATATTGGAGATGGGTAAAAGGATCCGTTGAACTGGGAGAGGACTCCTGCCCAAAGAAGTGAGTCCGGAGACGAAGACGGCGGAAGAAGAGTTCAGCATCATGCCGAGCCCGAAATTCATTGAGGTGAGGGCATAAGGGTATGAAACTAAGTCCTTTGCTGAGCACTGAACGTTCAGCATCGGAGAGGGGAAGGTCAGGGGGTATAGTGAATACACGGCTGGGGCTGGGATTGGAAGATGGGGTGGAGACGGAGGGACAGGCAGGGGTGGAGGGTCCTAGATGGGTGTTGGTGTCGATGAGTTGTTGGAGCTTGCGTTCCTTAGCACTTGAGAGAAAGAGAAAAAGTTTCTTGTTGAGGCGTCGGATGAGCCGAAGGATAAAATGAAACTGGGGGCACGCGCAGCTTTGAAAAAGGGTACGGCGGTGCTGCTGGAGGGAGAGGTTGAGTGTGTTCATATGGCGGCGCATGGCACTGAGTGTGGATTTCAGAATGTGACGGGAACAGCAGTCCGAGAAACGTTTTATGTCCCGGAGATACCTGTAATCCTGGGTGGGTTCGATGCCGCTTCATGCTCTCGTCGGGACTTGGAAAAATTTATTAATTTTGCTTCCAATCTCCACCCCTCCATCATTTTCACGTGGTCCATCTCTGACACTTCCCTTCCCTTCCTTGACCTCTCTGTCTCAATCTCTGGTGATAGACTGTCCACCAATATCCATTACAAACCCACCGGCTCCCACAGCTATCTCGACTACAGCTCCTCACACCCCGCTTCCTGTAAGGACTCCATCCCATTCTCTCAGTTCCTTCGTCTCCGTCGCATCTGTTCCGATGATGCTACCTTCAAAAACAGTTCCTCTGACATGTCCTCCTTCTTCCTTAACTGAGGTTTTCCACCCACGGTCGTTGACAGGGCTCTCAACCGTGTCCGGCCCAGCTCCCGCGCATCCGCCCTCACGCCTTCTCCTCCCTCCCAGAAACATGATAGGGTCCCCCTTGTCCTCACTTATCACCCCACCAGCCTCCGCATTCAAAGGATCATCCTCCGCCATTTCCGCCAACTCCAGCATGATGCCACCACCAAACACATCTTCCCTTCACCCCCCTATCGGCATTCCGTAGGGTTCTCTCCCTCCGGGACACCCTGGTCCACTCCTCCATCACCCCCTACTCCTCAACCCCCTCCTATGGCACCACCCCATGCCCACGCAAAAGATACAGCACCTGCCCCTTCACTTCCTCTCTCCTCACCGTCCAAGGACCCAAACACTCCTTTCAAGTGAAGCAGCATTTCACTTGCATTTCCCCCAACTTAGTCTACTGCATTCGTTGCTCCCAATGTGGTCTCCTCTACATTGGAGAGACCAAACGTAAACTGGGCGACCGCTTTGCAGAACACCTGCGGTCTGTCCGCAAGAATGACCCAAACCTCCCTGTCGCTTGCCATTTTAACACTCCACCCTGCTCTCTTGCCACATGTCTGTCCTTGGCTTGCTGCATTGTTCCAGTGAAGCCCAACGCAAACTGGAGGAACAACACCTCATCTTCCGACTAGGCACTTTACAGCCATCCGGACTGAATATTGAATTCAACAACTTTAGGTCGTGAGCTCCCTCCCCCATCCCCACCCCCTTTCTGTTTCCCCCTTCCTTTTCTCTTTTTTTTCCAATAAATTATATAGATTTTCCTTTTCCCACCTATTTCCATTATAAAAAGAGAAAAAGAAAAAAAAAAATTATTTATTTATTTTATTTTTTTTTACATCTTTTATGCTCTCCCCACCCCCACTAGAGCTATACCTTGAGTGCCCTACCATCCATTCTTAATTAGCACATTTGTTTAGATAATATCACCAACTTTAACTTTAACAACTATGTGTTCTTTTGTATTATTGTTGTTGACATCTTTTGATGATCTGCTTCTATCACTGCTTGTTTGTCCCTACAACCACACCCCCACTCCGCCTCTCTCTCTCTCTCTCTCCGCCCCCCCCACACACACACCTTAAACAAGCTTATATTTCAACTCTTTCTTTGACTTGAACTCAAGTTCTGTCGAAGGGTCATGAGGACTCGAAATGTCAACTCTTTTCTTCTCCACCGATGCTGCCAGACCTGCTGAGTTTTTCCAGGTAATTCTGTTTTTGTTTTTGTTCTGCTTCAATACATCCAGCCCAAACCTGCTTCAGTACCTCCAGCCCAAACCTGCTTCAGTACCTCCAGCCCAAACCTGCTTCAGTACACCCAGCCAAAATTAGCAGCAAAATTCACAGCGCTGATTTGGATTGGCGCCAGCAGTGTAACAAAAAGATCGTCATCCCATTTCACTGAGGTTATAGCTGATAAAATATTCATACTGTTTAATTCAGTGCAACAGCAGATGACATGATTACTGTGTAAAATTTATCATGCTGTTTAAATAGGCCAACTGAAATAAGAAATAGAAGGAAGACACTCAATAGGAATTCAGTCAACAAATGTTGCAAATCACAGTGTATATCTAAATCTCTCACTGGCAGATGTATAGTAGACTAACATTCAATTTATCATTTAAAAACAAAGTGCATGCAACTTAATAATCATTATAAATGTTAATAGCATCGTAACCATATGGAACCACTATAAGAGACCATTCAACATATCACACTTGCGTCAGGTCTCAGAAAAAAACTACCTGCTCAGTCCCTTTCCTTTGCCCTTTCCCCATACCCTTTAAAACATTCCTTTTTGAAATATTTATCCATTCCCTTGTATGAATTCTACCTCCATTCCTGTTTATGATGGGGCATTTCATGGGCGGAATTTTGACCCCAGTGGGTGGTGGTGGTCGGCAAGCTGATCCCCACCTGTGATCGAGGCCAGAAGGAGATTTCACGCTGGCCGGCCAATCGCTGCCTGTGTGGGGTGGTGGGGAAGGAGGGCAAGCGCGGACTTCAGACACGCGTGCAAGTGCGCGCTTGAGAATCTCCCTGAGGCATGGAGCTGCTTCAGGGAGATGAAGTGTTTTCAAAAAAAAATAAAGATTAGAAAAATGTTATAAAACATGTCTCCTCATGTGACTCTGTAGGGCCATGTTATGAGTGAAATTTAAAAATTTTTATTTTATTTTTATTTAATGTTGGAAACCTCATCCCGCCCGTGGGTGAGATTTCCAAAAAAGGCCTTTTTGCCAACCGTAAGGTTGGACCGGCAGTGAAAAATTTAACTTAATTGATGCTTTAATGGCCTTAACAGGCCTTTTAATTGTTGGCGGGCGCGCTGCCGATTCCCACGCGTGCCTGCCAAACTATCCTGCGTCATTCCACGCTCGAGCGGGTTGCTGAGGTGAAAATTCTGCCTATGCCCCAAAACCCCTCTCTAAAAAAAAATGATTCCCAGACACTAACTGATTGAAGTTGCAAGGGGGAATACATTAGTGACAACCAGGCTTGAATCAATGGGTGATGGTCATGTGACAGGTGCACCTTTTGTATGTTTTTAAGCTTCTGCTTTCTCTGCTGTAAGAGAACAAGCAGCCGAGACACTGGTGCGAGGAGACATTAGTGGGGTCCCTCCTTCCTCTTTCTCTCTCTTTCTCTCTCTCTCCAACCCACCTTGCAAGCTTTGAACCCTGTTTGTTGACCATCACTATCCAGGAATGCCCAAGATGCAGACAGAGACTTCTTAAAAGAATTTAACCTAGCACTACCGTCTCCAGGAAAATAGTCGAATCAGTCGTTTATGTCGTTAAATTGGAAGCATCGGGACAACTGCAGCAAAATCACAAGGCCACCAAATTCAGCCTGAAGTCAGCCGAGTCACCAAATTACAGACTGTACATTTCTTTTATCTTTATAGACTCTAATTTGACCAAACTATCCTTCCTCACTCTATAATCCATTTGTGTCTGACCTTTGAGTGAGTGTGTGTGTGTGTGTGAAGGCGGAGTGTATTTTATCATTTTACTTATATCGGTTTAAGCATAATAAAGCTAGCCTCTTTCTTTATTAAACTCAGGAGAACCTGTCTGATTGGCTCTTTTAAGATCACAATGCATAATCAGTTAAATACTCATTAAATTGGCGAGTATATCCTTTTAAAAACAAAAAGAAAACCTGCTGTGGTCAAACAAGAAAAGGGAAGAGAAGGGAACCATTCAACACCCCGTCACCCAATCATAACACGATTGTAATTGGGAAAAGTAGTTGTTTGACTTATTTCAACTCTTTCTTGGACTCGAACGCAAGTTCTGTCGAAGGGTCATGAGGACTCGAAACGTCAACTCTTTTCTTCTCCGCCGATGCTGCCAGACCTGCTGAGTTTTTCCAGGTAATTCTGTTTTTGTTTTAGTTGTTTGACATGTTGGTTTCTTTATTATTTTACTGTTAATTAATCACAAACATACTCAGACTTTTCTCAAAGACTTGTTATTAAGAATAGTTGTGATACATTTTATAAGTCATGCTACTCCAACACTGGGGCATTGGTCCAAAAAGAGTCCTCCAGAGCAGTAGTTTTAAAAAAAATCCTCTCTCGGTCTGATTAAGTTCAGCGGCAATAGTTGCAGTTGTCATTCCATTAAAGATGCAATTGGAAGAATTCTAGCAGAAGCCAAGTGTCCCTAAATTATGCTCAGGTTTAAATGAAAGGGCAGGTGAAGGATCTGCTCTTTTTTTTCTCAGTCTCCCCCTAATTCCTGTAACATTCAACAAAGACACAGGAGTAACTTGACTTGTCAAACATAATTAATTAATACCTTTTAATGCATCACAAAATCCTGCTGACCCATTTCCCCAAGTGTAGGTTTGTGTGCATGTTTTGACTGGAGAAGCAGCTTGAGGCTGGATTAGGAATATATCTGAATCGATAATAAAGTGAAAACAGGCAAATAGTTGAAGATAATTGTTTGAGCCTGTCATCTGCATGAAAACTAGGGAATATGTCCAACATTCTATTTCTAAATTTCTACCATTAAATCTACTTAGCACAACATTCTTAAGGCCTAATGTTCTTTAGCTGTTTGGCAAAATTGCCCAAAGCATAAGATGTGTTTACTGATAGTGAGGCCGTTTTTAAATTCGACCTTGGGAAGCAATTGTTGAACTGGTATAATCACAAAGCCCCACCCTCATACCATGAGCTAAGTACTATAGTCGACATCTTAATGTTCATGTTACTGTATTATAGCATGTTCTGTCAGTGCAGTTGGGGGGTTGAATATCCTTTCCATAGCAAACAGAATATCAGTGTATATGTCCAACATGTTTTGCCGGAGGGACAATCATCTTGTAGCCTTCCTCTCAGGCTACCTGCTTCTAGGTGATGGGCTGAAACCAATGCTGAAGAGCACTATCTACCTTTTACAAGGGAAGACACACCCCATCAGATGCAAATGGTCCCCCGGAGATGAACTAAAGTTCAGAGTTCATGCTCTGGCCTTTGTTTGCCAGGTCTGCATGGAATTGGATTCAAACCTTCATCTCCTGTTTCAGAGGTGGGAATGCTTTCACTAAGGTAACTACACTCTTCCTGCCCGCATGTAGCTGAATGGAAAGCAAGATTCAATCAGACAGTTCCCAAATACATCATAGGAAAATCTGCCCCCCTGTCGGAGGGGGAAGTGCAGGAGCTGGCGTGGGCAGGCGCGCCTCTGACTGGCACCCCCAATCGGGGGCACGCCGCCATGTTACGTGGGCGGGCCAATTAAGGCCTGCCCAGCGTGATGTCCGCCAGGAAGCGTGATGTGCTCCCTGTGTGGGGGGGGGTGGGGGGTGGATTCCCTCAGCCGGGAGTACACTCTTTCACGCGCTGACCTCCCTGAGGCTAAGTGCAGCCTCAGATCAACTCCAAATTTTAAAATGTTAAAGAAACGGAAGCAAAATCTCCCTGACATGTCCCCTCATGTGACACTGTCTTATGAGTTGGGACATGTCCATCACTTTTAGTGGAACCTTCATTAAATATTTAGAAACTCTCATAAAACCTTATCCCGCCCGTGGATGAGGTTCGATGCCTTTTCTGAAGCCTGTCTGGGCTCCCGGCCTACCTGACAACCTTAAGGTTGGACGGGCAGGTCCATTAATGATGTTAATTACTTTTTCACTGGCCTCCACAGGCCGTCGACAGGTCGCCGGGCTCACAGCTGATTGGGCTGCACCCCCGCTGACCTGAAAATGGAAATGATGCGAGGTGACGTCGAGAATTCCGCCCAATATCATCTCACGTCATTTCACAGGTCGGCGAGTGGGCCCCGCCCCTCGCTCGGTGACCAGAAGATCCTGCCTCATGGGCTGAATTTTCAGGTTGGTGGGTGGGTGCAGTCAGCTGGCCAATTAAGACTCGGCCAGTATGAAACGTGGCTGTTTGGGAAGGGACGGGAGAGGTCGGGGGTGGGGGTGGGGGTGGGGGTGGGGGCGGGGCCCTGTCAGCCGCCGGGTCCAATGGCGTCTCGGCGGCCGGTTTAAACACGGCACAGGCTGCCCCAGGGAGGCTGCCAGGGAAGAACGTCTCCTCTGTCTCTTGTTAGCTAACGTGATGGAGTCGAGTGCGGCTGGAGATGCCAGGCGGGAGGGCACTCGGCCCCCCCGCTTTTCTGATGAGGGTCTCGGGGTCCTCCTGGAGGAGGTGGATGCCAGGAGGGACACCCTTGTCCCCAGAGATGGGAGGAGGAGGACACCACACTTCACAAAGAGGGCATGGGAGGAGGTTGCAGTGCAGGTCAGCAGGTCAGTAGCGCACATGGGTGTAGTGCCGAAGAGATTCAATGACCTGCTGCACTCAGGAAGGGTGAGCACCATGTTGGCGTGGGTCAGTGTGGAGAAGTGTTAAGGTCTGGCCATCCCCGCATGGACCTCAGGGGTGCTTGAGTCTGAGTGCCAACTTTCAATGACCCCGGAGCTGGCCAAGGGGATGAACCCTGGCTGCTTGGACTGAGTGCTTTGAGGCTCGATGGCCGTGACTTGGATATGCTGTTCCTCAGCTGGGCCTGGCCAGGCTACAGGTAGAGAGAATCAATGCTCCTCTGTCCTTTCAGGAGAGGATGAGCCATAACCACTCAGAGAGGTCAGGTACAGACGGAGAGCCACCCAACCTGGCTGCCACTCACTATATTTGAGCCCTAATACTAGAGAGCCGGCATGCTCCACGTGCAGCTGAGCGTGGAGAGGCGGGGCTGCCAGTCAAAGGTAAGGGTGCAGTGCACAGAGGTGAGAATTTCGGTTGGTGCAACCATTCTAGTGTAGTCTTTTCATTTTGATGGGACCCTCAAACCTGGAGTCCCCATTGATCATTGAACGACGATGGCACCATGATGCAGATCTCCATTGTCTCACCAGGGTGCCTGGCATGCAAAGATTTTTAAAATATTCATTCATGGGATGTGGGCATCACTGACTAAGCCAGCATTTATTACCCATCCCTAATTGCCCTTGTTCAGAGGTTATTTGAGAGTCAACCACATTGCTATGGGTCTGGAGTCACAAGTAGGATGGCAGATTTTCTTCCCTAAAGGGCATCAGTGAACCAGATGTTTTTTTACAACAATCGACAATAGTTTCATGGTCATCATAAGAGTTTTAATTCCAGATTTTTATTGAATTCAATTTCCACCATCTGCTACGGTGGGATTCAAACCCAAGTCCTCAGAGCATTAAGATAAAAGCAAAATACTGCAGATGCTGGAAATCTGAAACAAAAACAGAAAATGCTGGAAAAACTCAGCAGGTTAAACAGCATCTATAGAGAGAAACAAAGGAGTTAACATTTCGAGAATACAGTAAGACAATCAAGTCAGAGAGAGTACAGCTACAGTAAGTTTCAAGGGAGTAAGGCAAGGCTGGATGGCCTCTACTTTAATGCCAGGAGTATTACAGGTAAAACAGATGAGTTAAGGGTGAGGATTGACATGTGGAATTGGGATATAGTAGCCATCATTGAGATGTAGTTGAGGGAGGGGCAGGATTGGCAGCTCAACATTCCGGGATATAGAATCTTCAGGTGAACAGGGGAGGGGGTAAAAGAGGAGGAGGCATTGCATTATTAGTTAAGGAGTCAGTAACTGCAGTAAAGGAGAGATGACATCTTGGAGGGGGCATTGAATGAAGCTTTGTGGGTAGAGCTTAGGAATAAAAAAGGGGCAGCCACATTGTTGGGTGTTTATTATAGACCCCCAGATAGTCAGCGGGAAATTGAGGAGCAAATATGTGCACAATTTGTGGAGGTGTGTAAAAAGAATAACAATAGGGTAATTATATTAGGTGATTTCAACTTTCCCAACATTAATTGGGATAGACAGTGTTAAGGGCTTGGATGGAGTGGATTTCTTGAAATGTGTACAGGAGAACTTTTTAGGTCAATATGTAGAGGGTCCAACAAGGGACGGTGCATTGCTGGACCTAATTCTGGGGAATGAAGCCGGACAGGTGGCTGAGGTGGTGGTGGGGGAGCATTTTAGTGATAGCGACCACAACATGGTACAGTTTAAGCTTGTTATGGACAAAGAAATAGACAAGTTGCAAAAAAATGTTTTGGATTGGGGGAGAATGGATTTTAGTAAAATAAGGCAGGATCTGGCCAAGGTAGACTGGGAACATCTACTTGTGGGGAAATCTACAGAGGGGCAGTGGGGGGTGTTCAAAAAGGAAATGGTGAGGGTACAGGCTCAACACGTTCCCTCTAGGGCGATAGGAAGGAGTAACAAGCCCAGAGAACCATGGATGACCAGAGATATTCAGGATACGATGAGAAGGAAAAGAGAGGCTTTTAGCAGGTACAAGGGAAGCAAATCAGCAGAGGCATTAGTGGAGTACAGACAGTGCAGGGTGGAGCTTAAGAAAGCAATTAGCAGAGCAAAGAGGAGATATGAGAAAGCTCTGGCTGGTAAAAGTAGGGAAAATCCCAAGATATTCTATAAGTATATCAATGGGAATAAGATAACCAGGGAAAGAGTAGGGCCTATAAAGGACCAAGGGGGCAATCTATGGTTGGAGCCAGAGGACATCGGTGAAGTGTTGAACGAATACTTCACATCCATCTTCACCCAAGAGAATGAGGATGAAGGTATTGAACTCAGGGAGAGAGACTGTGAGGTTCTTAAGCAAACTGATATAGGGAGTGACAAGGTATTGGAGGTGTTGGCAGACTTAAAAGTGGACAAATCTCCAGGTCTGAATGATTTGTGTCCCAGACTGCTAAGGGAGGAGATCGCAGAGGCTCTGACCCAAATTTTTAATTCCTCTCTGGCTATGGGGGAGGTGACAGAGGACTAGAAAACAGCTAATGTGGTTCTGCTATTTAAGAAGGGTTGTAGAGATAAGCCAGGGAACTACAGGCCAGTGAGTCTCACGCCAGTGGTAGGGAAACTATTGGAGAAAATTCTGAAGGAGAGAATCTATCTCCACTTCGAGAGGCAAGGTTTGATCAGGGATAGTCAGCGTGGCTTTGTCAGAGGGAGGTCATGCCTAACAAATTTGATTGAATTTTTTGAGGAGGTGACAAGGTGTGTAGATGAGGGGAGTGCAGTTGATGTAGTTTATATGGATTTCAGCAAAGCCTTTAACAAGGTCCCACATGGGAGACTTATAAAGAAGGCAAATGCACATGGGATACAGGGTAATTTGATAAGGTGGATTCAAAATTGGCTTAGTTGTAGGAGACAGAGGGTGATGACAGAAGGATGCTTTAGTGACTGGAAGCCAGTGTCCAGTGGTGTACCACAGGGATCTGTGCTGGGTCTCCTATTATTCGTCATTTATATAAACGACATAGATGACTATGTGGGGGTAAGATTCGTAAATTTGCGGATGACACAAAGATTGGCCGGGGTGGTTAACAGTTTGGTTGAGTGTCTTGGGCTACCTGAAGATATAGACGGGATGGTCAAATGGGCAGATATGTGGCAGATGGAATTTAACTGAAAAGTGTGAGGTGATACAGTTTGGAAGGAGTAATTTGACAAGGAAGTATTCAAGTATTCAATGACCAGCATGACACTAGGAAGTTCTGAGGAACAAAGGGACCTTGGCGAGTGTGTCCATAGATCTCTGAAGGCAGAGGGGCATGTTAGTGGGGTGGTGAAAAGGGCATAAGGGACACTTGCCTTTATCAATCAAGGCATAGATTACAAAAGTAGGGAGGTCATGTTGGAGTTGTATAGAACCTTGGTGAGGCCACAGCTGGATTACTGTGTGCAGTTCTGGTCGCCACATTATAGAAAGGATGTGATTGCACTGGAGGGGGTGCAGAGGAGATTCACCAGGATGTTGCCTGGGATGAAACATTTAAGTTATGAAGAGAGGTTGGATAGACTTGGGTTGTTTTCGTTGGAGCAGAGAAGACTGAGGGGCGACCTGATCGAGGTGTACAAGATTATGAGGGGCATGGACAGGGTGGAGAGGGAGCAGCTGTTCCCCTTAGTTGAAGGGTCAGTCATAAGGGGGCATAAGTTCAAGGTGAGGGGCAGGAGGTTTAGGGGGGATGTGAGGAAAAACGTTTTTACCCAGAGGGTGGTGAGGGTCTGGAATGCGCTGCCTGGGAGGGTGGTGGAGGCGGGTTACCTCACATCCTTTAAAAAGTACCCGGATGAGCACTTGGCATCGTCATAACATTCAAGGCTATGGGCCAAGTGCTGGTAAATGGGATTAGGTAGGTAGGTCAGGTGTTTCTCATGTGTCGGTGCAGACTCGATGGGTCAAAGGGCGTCTTCTGAACTGTGAGATTCTGTGAGTCGTTATGACTCTTCTTCAGAACGAAAGAGTCATAAGGACTCGAACTATTAACTTTTTTTTGTCTCTCCACAGATGCTGTTAGACCCGCTGCGTTTTTCCAGCATTTTCTGGTTTTGTTCCCCAGAACATTACCCAGGGTCTCTGGATTACCAGTCCCGTGACAATACCACTACGCCACCACCTCCCAACAGCGACAGTATGATGACTTAAATTAATGACATGTCCTTGTTCTCCCTTAGATTCACCAGCAGGCATTAGCTGTCTGGACCCTGAAGGGCCACCCCTGACACCGGAGGACCACCGGGTTTCACTTACACCTGCGTCACATCCGCTCTCTGAACCAGGCACCAGTGCAGATACCAGCACCTCGGTGGGCATTAGATCGGCAGCTAGGATGTTGGTGCACAGCGGTGAGGGCACTTCACACTCGCTTGAGGTGCAGGTGGGAGCAGAGAGCCCCAGGGGTGCTGGCAGTCAGAGGTTTGCTGGGAACCAGGACGATGCTGGGTCGAAGGCTGATGATGAGACTCTGGACCAGCCCATTAGGCGGCAGATGTTGGATGTCCAGCGGGATGTCTGGGAGGATCTGGCAGAGATCCATGAGGGTCTGCGTGCCATGGTCTCTGTTGTGACGGAGTCCATGTGGAGCGTGAGCACTGTGTTGACCCTCATGGCCGAGCGCACTGTCTCCTCCATTGAGAGAGTGGCGACTCTCATGGAGGCGCAGCTCCAGGGGCAGAATCAGGGGTTCCTGGGGTTGCACTCGGACCTGTAAACCCTCACACAGGTAATGACCTCAGGTGGTCAGTGCCAGTGGATAAGGCACCCAGTAGCCCAGCTAGGTGCCCGTCCATCAATGGTGAGCAGGGAGGTACAGAGCGACCTCACATTGGCATACGAACTGCTTGTCGTCTCTGCCAGCTCCTCTCCGGGTGCTCCGGATGACAGCAGCAGCTCCTCTGCCCCTTTGCCAGTGACTGTGGCAACTGATGAGGCTGCGATAACTGGGGAGATGCCAGCCATGGCACTGGCCACTCCCTCCCAGGCAGGGCCAGCACTGGCTTCACTGGCCAGAGGATGACCGCCAAGGTCATCAAGGCCAACAGGACAGCAGAGTCAGCAGCTGCCTCCAATGCCAGTGCCAGCGAGGGGGGAGAGGGGGAGGCATCAAGATGCAGCACTTACAAATGTAAGTTTAAAGCACCATGAGCACAAGGTGGGCTGTTCACAGGTGATCTTCTGTCCAGTTATATTTGGTTTATATGTTTACTGGTGTGGACATCAACACCAGTACTGGTCATGTCAACATGATTTGTATGTGGCAATAACATTACATTTGCTTTTGTTGTGATGGCCTGAGTGTGCTTCACTTTTTATTTTTGGTGCAGAATCGCCGATACGAAATGGGTGGCTCCAAACTTTAATGCACAGGCACTGAGTGGACTTTGGGTTCACATGACAGGGGTATTTCAGACATCCTGGATGGAGGAGACAGCCCTGGCGCGAGGTGGGAGTGGATCTTTGGCAGCCAAGCTGAAGGAGAGTTGGATCAAGGTGTCCCTGGTGTCCCTGCCTCCCTGGAGGTTACCGAGGTCTGTCTCCACACCCTCAGTGTTCTCCTCACTGTGCTCCTCTTCTGACTCACTACTGGATTCATCCTGTGTCCTGTGGAGCTGTGTCAAGGTCCTCTTCCTCCAGTGGGTCCCCCTTTGCCAGAGCCAGATTGTGGAGAGCACAGCATGCAATGACTATCAGTTACACCCTCTCTGGGGGGTATTGCAGTGCACCCCCTGAATGGTCCAGGCATTGGAAGCTTATCTTCAGAACACCTATGGTTCTCTCTATCACCACCTTCGTGGAGGCAAGACTCCGATTATAACGCTGCTCTGCCTCGGTTCTTGGATGGTGGAGAGGCGTCATAGTTCACCGTTTCAATGGATAGCCCTTGTCACCCAGCAGCCATCCATCCAGCCGGGCTGGAGCACTGAAGAGGCCCGGCACCTGGGAGTGTCTGAGGATGTAGGCGTTGTGGGAGCTGCCTGGGTACCTTGCACAGACTTGTAGAATCAGCATCCTGTGGTCACACACTATCTGCACGTTCATGGAGTGGAAGCCCTTCCTGTTGACGAAGGCACCGGGCTCACCTGCTGGCGCCTTGATGGCCACATGTGTACAGTCTATAGCACCCTGGACACGGGGGAAGCCAGCAATGGCCGTGAAGCCTCTGGCTTGCTCAGCCTGGCTGGACACGTCCACACGGTAATGAATGGAAGTCAAAACCCACCTGAACAGAGCGTCTGTCACCACCTTGAAGTAACTGTGGCCAGCTGATTGGGAAACTCCACACAGATCCCCCACTGACCCCTGGAAAGAGCTGGATGCATAGAAGTTGAGGGCCACTGTGACCTTCAGAGCCACTGACATGGGTTGCCCACCTACACAGTCAGAGCTGATCTCAGGGCCGATCATCTGACTGATGGAAGTCACTGTCTCCATTGAGAGACGGAGCCACCTTCAGCATTGCACCTCAGACATAGTGAGGTAGCTGCATTGCTGCCTGCAAGTAAAAGCAAAATACTGCGGATGCTGGGAATCTGAAACAAAAACTGAAAATGCTGGAAAAACTCAGCAGGCCTGACAGCATCTGTGGAGAGAGAAACAGAGTTAACATTTCAAGTCCATATGACCCTTCTTCAGAGCCGCTGTAAACCCTGGCAGCAGGATAGTGTCATCTTCTCCTTGGGCTACCTGCTGACCCTGCGCCCCTTGTGCCTGCACCTCCCCTCCCACAGGACCCTCCCCTGGAATCTGCATTGGGACATCTGGCCTCCTCTCCCTTCTGCCCCTCTCTTCCTCCTCAGAGGAGGGGCCACCTGTGGAGACCACAATCCCCATTCCCAGGGTCAGGGAGGCTGTCTGATACCTGGATATTTGAATCCTCCAGGGTCCTTGGAGACACCAATGAGCCCTGAAATGAAGCCTGGAAATGTTAAGAATGAAGCCCTGAACAGAGACAAATTTGCCAAGTACCAATAAGCAACCAGCAGCAAACTATCTCCAAAACTGCTCACTACTCACACTGACAATGCTGCAGCCCCTTTTTATCCTGCCCTTGGATGAGGTTTTGCAAATTGTTGGCTGCCCGCCTGCCTGTTTTGCCTGTGTGACAAGTGTGAAATCAGACGGGCAAAGTAAAATCTAGATTAATTGCCTTTTAAATGGCTTTAACTAGCCTCGTTATTGATATCAGGCACGGCTCCAACTCCCACACGTGCCCATTGACCAAAATATAGTGCGGGTGTGCAATGACACTGTGGCGCATCCTGTTTAATTCTACTGTCCACTGCTCCCCACGCCTTGCATTGCTTCTCTTTTTCAAGAAACTATCTGATCTATTTTTAGCTTATTGACCCTGCTTTAAAGATGGTTTGAAGCTGAAAATTCCACATTCTAACCACCTTATGCGTAAAAGATTTATTTTTCTAGCCTTTTAATTAATTTTATGATTATCTTGAAATTTGCACGTATGTGAGACAGAGATAACTGAAGATGTGTTATAATCATTGCAGCATCTGCTGCAGCACTAGTGAGTGAGCAGCAAGCAGAGCCAAGCCTTCCATCTCATATGGTCAAGGTCAAGAGCTCATTGCATGGGATCCAGCTGTCAGCTGCTATGGAGAGGTGATAGAAGGAAACCAAGTACTTTGGTGCAGGAAGGAAGCTACAGAAAACTAAAGCTCTATCAATAGAATGGTGAACACAATTACCATTTCAAACAGACTTTTGAAAACTTGATGTGCTTTAGCATGAAAACACACTGTGCTAATATTAATACATTCACATAATTTTATTTGTATTAAATTCTTCTTTCTTCAATATAAATCACTTAAAATATGTCAGTGAGTGCCTATGTTAAAACAGAGAACAAAAGTATTTAAAAATTCTGTGCCAAGAATTAATGCACTAAGTCGCACAAAATCATTCAAAGGCCTATGTTATACAGCTCAAAGTGCAATTTCTTTTGATAAACTTCATTTTAGGTTGCTCTTATTTTAAGTGAAAGGTGTGCTGAGTTGTGTCAAGTGTGAAGCACAGAAACAGGCCGTTCTGTCCAGTAGGTCAATGCTCCACATGAACCTTTTACCGTCCAAATTAATCCAACCCTATAAGTATATCCTTCTATTCCTGTTTCTCTTATCTGCTTGTGTAGCATCCCCTTGAATGCATCTGTGCTATTTGCCTCAACTACTAATTGTTGTTCTGGCGAAGAAGTTACTCTTGAATTCCCTATTAGAAATATTAGTGACTTTCCTGTATTTAAGACCTCTACTTTTGAACTCCCCCACAAGTGGAATCATTTTCTCCATGATGACCCTATTAAACTCTTTCATTATCTTAAAGATCTCTAGCAGGTCATCCTCACCCTTCCTTTTTGTACAGAAAAGTGTCACAGCCTGTTCACTCTTTCCTGATTAAGTAAGCCTCTTAGTTCTGTTAGTGCAGCTGAAGTAGTGTTTCAGAGGTAAAATAAACTATTCGGAGTTATGACACTGTATAATATCATTTTAAATTTCACAGCAAATTACTAGAGTACATTAGGATAAGTTGCTAAAGGACATTTTTCAAATAGTAATTGGAGTGTCTAATAAATATCTTCTAATGCTCACAGGCCAGTTTATCACTGGGAACGCTCCATACTATGGAATCTTTCGCTTCCGATTCTGGCAATTTGGGAAATGGGTAGAAATTTTGGTGGATGATTATTTGCCAACAAGAGATGGACAACTTATTTATGCCAGATCAGAAGCTGGCAATGAATTCTGGCCATCGCTTTTTGAAAAGGCATTTGCAAAGTAAGTATAATCAATTCATTGTCAGCCTGTCATCTGCAAACTTGGTGATAGTACATTCATTTCCCTCATCCAAGTCATTGATATATATTGTAAATAATTGTGGACCCAACACTGACCCATGTGGTACTCCACTAGTTACATGTTGCCATCCATGTTAATATTCTACCCTCAACGGGGCTAGAGGACTGGCTAATAGAAGACAGAGAGTTGGGATACCAGGGGGCATTTTCAGGATGACAACTTTGTAACTAATGGAGTTCCACAGGGATCAATGCTGGGGCCACAATTATTTACAATATATATTAATGACTTAGACGAGGGAAGTGAATGTACTATTGCCAAGTTTGTGGATGACACAAAAATAGGTGGGAAGGCAAGTGATGAGGATGACACAAAGACCCTACAGAGGGATATAGACAGGCTAGGTGAGTGGGCAAAAACTTGGCAGATGGAATATAATGTGGGAAAATGTGAGGTTATGCACCTTGGCAGGAAGAATAGAGGAGCTGAATATTAATTAAATGGAGAAAGACTGAAGAAAGCTTTAGCAAAGAGGGATTTGGGGGTCCTCATGCGTGAACCACAAAAAGCTAGCATACAAGTTCAGCAGGTAATACGGAAGGCAAATGGAATGTTGACCTTTATTTCAAAGGGAATGGAGTATAAAAATAGGGAAGTCTTGCTAAAACTATAAAAGGCACTGGTTAGACCACGCTTAGAATACTGTGAACAGTTTTGGTCTCCTTATCTAAGGAAGGATATACTGGTATTGGAGGCAGTCCAGAGAAGGTTCACTAGGATCACTAGGTTGATCCCAGGATGAAGGGATTTTCTTATGAGGAGAGGTTGACTAGGTTAGGCCTGTACATATTGGAGTTTAGAAGAATGAGAGACTACCTTATTGAAACATATAAGATTCTTAGGGGGCTTGACAGAGTAGATGCTGAGAGGTTGTTTCCCCTTGTGGGAGGGTCTAGGACCAGAGGGCATAATCTCAGAGTAAGCGATTGCCCATTTAAAACAGAGATGAGGAGGAATTTCTTCTCTCAGAGGGTAGTCAATCTGTGGAATTCTTTACCGCAGAGGGCTGTGGAGGCTGGGTCATTAAGTATATTCAAGGCTGAGATAGACAGATTTTTAATCAGTAAGGGAATCAAGGGCTATGGGGAAAAGGCAGGAAAGTGGAGTTGAGGATTATCAGATAAGCCATGATCTCATTGATTGGCGGAGCAGACTCGATGGGCTGAGTGGTCTACTTCTGCTCCTATATTTTATGATCTTATAGTCATTGTGTTTCACTGTTATAAAACCTAACTGTTCCAAATGCACCATGGTGTAGAACAGCTGATATCCTGCTGAACAAGATCCCCATTAATAATAAAACCTGGAGAAAATGTTAAACAATTTCATTGTTCTGTGTGATGCTTTGATAGAACTTATGTCTACGTGTATTTTCCTGTAACTTTTTTGCATTTTGAATTCCTATGTCCATATTTATTGCAGAAACTTCCTATGCAAACTTGACACCTTACAATTAATCCCTCCTGTCACTAAGGCACCACCGAACTAGGAAATGATGCCCCGAGTATCAAAAAGGAAATTATGCATTCCAGATCCAAACCGCTCGCTGTGTCAAACGATTTTTCCTCATGCTGTCTTTGGCTCTTTTGCCATTCACCTTAAATCAACGTCCTCTAGTTCTCTACCCTTTTGCCAATGGGAACAGGTTCTCCCCATCTACTCTGTCTAGAACCCTCATGATTTTGAACACCTCTGTAAAATCTCCCCTCAACTTCTCTTTTCTACAGAGACCAATCCAACTTCTCCAATCTATCCTTGTAATTGTAAACAGCTACTTGCTTCCAATGATCATGTGACCATGATCACTGCCTGGGAGATAACAGTTTGGAAAATAAGGATCAATTCGAAGTTAATTATAGGGGTGAGTAGATTGTGGGTGTGGCTCTGGTCTCAAGCAAGGTTAGAGTTTTTACTTTTAGAACAAGCTGAGTACATAAAACATCCCTTTCAAGCAGGATTCAGTTGAAATTCTGTGTGTTGGCTAAAAGAGTTTAAATCTCTTGTTAACTGAAGGACTCCTAACAGTGGGTTGGACTTCTGGGATAGCCAAGCTGAGAGAGAGAGAGTTTTAGATGCAAAATTCCAAGTTAAGGAATATTAGAACCAGGAGAGCTCTGGCCTGAAGTGGCCATGCATAAGCTAGTGATGCCCATGTGAACTGGGAATCTATAACCTTGGGACAGTTGGAGGAGCTTTGAAAGGAAAGCCTTGCCACAAGTAAGCAGAAGGCCCAGGAAATCTCAACCTTCATACGAATCTTTGTGACAGTACTCAGACCAAGTGGTTAATCTTCTAATTTCTGATAAGTACCTGACTTGAATTTTGGAGATGTAAGTCAAATGAGTGCAAAAGGAAAGTTTGGTTTAAAGTATAAGTATCTGTATTCATGTTCTTTAATTTTTGTGTAGTAAAATTTTGTTTTAAACCGTGAACCCAGTGACTTTATTCTTTCAGTAAATAATTGGGTTTTTGCATTTTGAAAAGAAAAGTAACATAAATAAAAATGTAAAATAAAAGCAAAATACTGGGGATGCTGGAAATCTGAAATAAAAACAGAAAATGTTGGAAAGCTTTATTTCAGATTTCCAGCATCCGCAGTATTTTACTTTTAACTCTATTTTATATCGTCTCTCCATGTTTTGCTATCGGGTATTCAGCTATTGTTCTGTTCAGTTATTTGCCTACTTCTTCTGTGTCCACATTGTGTTTTGCATGCAGGTTGCATGGGTCATATAAGGCAATTGAAGGAGGGTGGACACTGGATGCTCTGACTGATCTCACCGGCGGTGTTGGTGAAATCTACAGATTTTCAGAATTTGCAGATAGGTACGAGGTACTGTACAACCATCTTGCTGCTGCCTCCAGGAAGAACGCTCTGATGGCCTGTGGAACAGGAAAGGTCAGACATGTGATATTGAATCAGCTTGATCCATCACAATCCGTTTAGGACGTTTAGCAATATTGCTGTGTATCAGTTATCTATATGACCCTGTCATTCCACTGCTCCAATAATTCTAACGAATTCCTATTCCTGTACCTGAGTGCATTAGATCACTTGGCTGCAGCAAATGGAAGAAAATTAGCTGGGGAGGATCACACTATTGATTTTCCATCCATTTAAATAATCTCCATCTCGTAAAAAGGATTAGATAATAAAAATAACACATGACATTTGAAAATATTAATAAAACATGCTAAAGCATTTTTCAAATGATCTTTGTTGGCCTCCAATGGTTGTCCTGATGAACTTTCCCAATAATAACTATGTTTCTTTTCTTCTGTATGCTCCACCTCAGAACATGAATTTGCTCATCAGGATTTCCTCTTCTATTGGCATCCATCCATCTTGGCAGATGATGGACTGCACCCAGGGTGTATTGAGAAAAAACTTTTTCATACAACGAATGGTTAGGTTCTGGAATGCACTGGCAGGAAGTGTGGTGGAGGCAGGTTCAATCGAAGCATTCAAGAGGGTGTTAGATGATTATTTGAATAGAAACAATGTGCAAGGGTATGGCGAAAAGGCAGGGCAATGGCACTAGGTCATAATGCTCAGTTGGAGAGGTAGTGCAGATATGATGGGCTGAATGGCCACCTGTGCCATTAAAATTCTGTGATTCTGTGAACTTTCTCTTTCAGCAATAAGAAAGCATTAAATACATAAACACCAACATTTATAAAACAAAAAACTAAAGCTTAAAAATAAAATGAATTGAAGTTGATATCCTTCCTAAAATTGCTAATTATTTCTTCAGAGAGGACCTAATGTTGGCCACAGTGAGAGTGAAAAGATTTTAAAGGTGAAGTAAAATGGGTAACATTGAATTGGTTGCTCATTAAACACCTTGCCAGAATATGCATTCCATTGACTTTAATGGAACGGCAATTGGACATGGTGTATAATGGGCAGCTAATTCAATGTTGGTCATTTTACACTTTAGTTTACATTACCCTCTGCCATTGTGCACTTGGACAGTTACCCACAAGGTGGGGCTGTTCAGTTGGCTGTATTTTCCTGTTTGTGGGATCTGACTTAGAATTGTCAGATGTGGCCTATAGATTCTACTTAATAGTTCTTTAAAATACAATGCCCAGTGCTTCTGCCTCTAGCCCTTGTTTGAAAATGTTCCCTGCTCCTTTTGCTTTTCTCCCCATCTCTCCTGAAGATGAAGATTCATTTTAGAATGACTTCCAATAACTCTTCCTGATGGCAATTCGTGATGTGTGATCTGGATAGTGAGTGCCTGCAACTTATTCATTGCCAGGGATCATTGCTTCAAATCTTCTGGTCTCTGAATTGAAGTCCCAACACACTGACTCTGTGGGAGTTGCTCGGGAAGTTTGGATTTTTGATGGGCAATTTCCCTGCTTCCCAGGACCCTATGAAAAAGTCTTCAACTTTGAGGTAGAGTTGGAGACTTCGGACGGTTCCATCTCACTTAGCTGGATAGTTACCCAGGAAATGTTAGACAGAAAAAAATCCCAGTCTAACACTCACACTGACCACCACCGCTCCCCCCACAACCGACCAACCCTCGAACCCCTGACTACTACCTAACCCCCGACTCCCATCTCCATCCATAACCTGACCTGATCCGACCCCACTCGACGTTCCCCCACCGACAACCTGACTCCCCAACCCAGCCTGACTAGACCCCACTACTCGACTACCCCATCTGGCTCCCTGACTTCCCCCTCCCTGACCCAACCTGACTAGCCCCCTGAGTTGAGTTCACGACCACTCCTCCCTATCCCTGGCACCCGGAGGGAGGTAAGTGTTTATTTTCTTTGTCTGATCAGGGTTGAAAATAGGGGTTCCAATGTCCAGCAGGAAATCCGGGCCATCATTCCCAACCCTGCTAACATATGTTCATTTAGTAGCAGATGGTGATCAGGATGAGGGACTGTGGTTGATTTTCCTGCTATCACCTTTAGCCCAGGAGTGACCTGATTAATCACAGTGTGATACCCTCTGCACTGGCTGAGATCAGCTAATTCAGCACAGATTTGGGAATGAATCTGAAACCTTCCTGGTGCATGGCTCAACTCCACATTGCTAAACTAGCGGAGAAACCTGCACCTTTGGTTCATAAAGCAGCAACTCATCAATAAAAGTGCTGCGAGGAGACATATTTTTACACATCCATAATCTAATCTACCCGAACTAAGCCACAACTTAAATGTGAAATTATTGCATTTATGTTTATATTTAGTACCAACATAAACATCTCTAGCAAGACTTTGTGTTCTGATACTGCATTTCTAAACAGTGCTTGTAATTTAAGAAGTTCCTGCTGCTGGCAAGGACCTGGCTTCCCATTGTGCTTATTGAGAAATTGTAGGAGCACTCTCCAAGATTTCTCACTTGTGTTTTCTTGACCCTGAGCTGCTATTGGGTGAAGCTGAAATATTGGCATATACCATAAGTGTCAAGATCAAAGCAAATTATTTGAGTTTGACCCCAAGAGCAATAGCTGAATTCCTGTCATATTTCTTGCAGCACTTTTGACTTACGACTTTCTCCACCTTAAATGTTATTTAGGAAGACAAAGGAAATGGAAAGCAAGATGATTTGGTAGCTTGCCATGCCTATAGCGTCACTGCAGTAAGAAAGGTAAATTGTCAGAACAAAAAGCCTCCTGTATTTTCTGACTACAGCATTGTATTCTCCTTTTTATGTTCCCTGCCCATCATTCTCCATTTTGGAGAATGTTTCACTTCCTTTGACAATGTAGCTCTGAGCATTTTTATAAAATAAATACTTAAGAGATCGTTTGTGATGTTGTTCATGGTAAGCTCTTTCATCCTATGGCTTTTGTCTATTTCTCATTTGGTGCCTGCAAATTCTCGGAACTCCTCTGTCCTCAGAACTGTTCTGTGTGAGAGCAAGAATTCTCTCAAGATATCTCTGTTGTAATGTCCGACTGATCTATTTGTCTCTGTCTCCTTTGTCCCACCAATACCTCCAGGTATTTATGCTTCTCCCTCTCTCTCCCCTGATATTCTGCACCATTGATTTTTGTCTGTCTCAAACCTACAGATATCTCTCCTCTCTTGCCATTTTCAGGTTATCTCTTTCTCTTTTCACACCAAATTTTTATCCCTTCTGATATGGGATGATCTCTTTTTTTTCTCTTTCTACACAGATGTTTGTCTCTTTGTTACCGTCTGGCTCTCTCTCTGTCCCATTTCTCTCTATCCATACCTAATATCTCAATGTACTCCCTTGAATTTTTCTTCCTGTCTCCCCCCCCCCACTTCCCCCTCCCCCATCACCAGAAATATCTTCTTTTTCTCCTCAGCTTGACCTCCTTCTATTCCCATGATCTCTGTGTCACCCAAGGGAAGAGATAGAATACTGGGAGGGAATTTGTGGAGATGGAGAATGCCACCCACAGCCTCCCAAAAATTAAATGGCAACAATAGAAAAGGGCTAGAGAGAAGCAGGGGAGGTGGACTTACTGTACTGGACTTGTGCAGCCGCACAGATATTATATAAAAACAAAAAAACTGCGGATGCTGGAAATCCAAAACAAAAACAGAATTACCTGGAAAAACTCAGCAGGTCTGGCAGCATCGGCGGAGAAGAAAAGAGTTGACGTTTCGAGTCCTGTTCTGTCGAAGGGTCATGAGGACTCAAAACGTCAACTCTTTTCTTCTCCGCCGATGCTGCCAGGCCTGCTGAGTTTTTCCAGGTAATTCTGTTTTTGCACAGATATTATGTCTGAATTGGAATGGGGGGAGGTGCACGGCTGGGAACAAGGGAATAAAACTGCAGGGGAAGTTGGGGGGGGCGGGGGCAGAGTAAACTTAAACTAAAAGCAAATTAGATGGTGGGTCTGGGAGAGACAAAGGAGAAGAAGGGATTGCCGAGAGGAGTTGGATGGAGGTGGGGAGCCAGAACAGAGGGAAAGACACAAGCTTTGTACAATGGGACCACAATGATGGCTGTAATTTAATTTATTGAAGAAGCATTAATTGTCACAATGATAACAAACTACACAGCGCTGGCAGCTACAACAGACTTTGGGTTTGTAGGGAAGATAGCAGAAAGTGCCAGGCAGCATATATAAGTGCCCCATAAGATTTAAAAGTAATATAAGCAGGAGGGGCAGCATTACCAACTCAAATTATTATAGGCAGGTATTATTCAGTCATAACATAGTCACAGAGGTGTGACTAAATCATCACACAAAGTGAGGCAAAATAGGTCCTGTCACAATTTGGTTAACAAAATATATTCCCAATTTCAAGAACTAAAGTTTCTGACGGCTTTCAAGAGGGTTTCAAAGAATGGCTTGCCTGGTTGCTATGGGTGGCAAAATAATTTATCTTATTGACTTATGATCATTATAAATAGCAAACACGAGGAGCTCTTCCTCCAATGAAGAAGGATTTACTTGATCACTTGATCACTTCCTCAAGGCTTCTTACAGCACGTCTTAATCAGTGAAATACTTTCTGAAATGCAGTGACTTTTGTTAGGTTCACAAAAGTACTAGTCAATTGCATAACAATTTGTGTTTATATAACAGCATACTGCAGCACATTGCAAGGTCACAAACAAATGAGATGGTGATTTTGAGTGAAAGGGATTTTTGATTGAAAAGTTCTGGGTGATATTTAACAGCTGTGTCATCAGGCAAACAGGCCTGAAGTATCAGCCAGTACACGTAATGGATGGCTGGTGCATTGAACGCATCAATTGCCAGTGAGGCCTTGTTGAATCGCGCAGACAGTTGTGCTTTCCATTCATAGTTCCCTCAATTCAGTACAGCAAGGCCAAAATAACCCTGAGTTCTGTGAGCCTGATAATATGAAGCTCCAGTGCCTGAAGATTTGCAATGGTTTGGGTGAAGCATGTATTGTTGATCCCTCTGTTAGCTAGCATGTGGGACTCCAGTGTATTCTGTCTTGTGTGACTTAGCCAAGTGCCTGGCTTGTTTTGTAAAACTGAGGTGAGGGACTTGTCTGATGATGGATATCGGTAGAAGCTGCTGCCTTGTGTGATATGGGCATTGGAGCACTTTGCTGTTGGATGACATCTGGTTCTGATTGTTTTGAATCTGTCCACAATCCTTTTATCTGTACAACCCATTACTCGCCCACTTTCACTAACTGCTTATCACACTATAATAAAAACAAAACTGATCTGGTTGTATGGGTGAGGCCCAAATATCAGCTGGTATGGTGTCTAATCGTGTGTCTGCACCTTTCTCCCTTTCACCTCCCTCTTGTCCCATGCAGCCACATTCTTCACACTCGGCCTTTACTCTGACTGACGGGTTCTCTTCCTCGTCTTTCAGTGTCAATACAGTAGAGGCAACTACAATTGCAATCCATCAAAACATAAAGCAATTTCCAAGTGAGGTATATTTCATATACCTTCATTGTGATTTCTGTGGTGTTTCTCTCAGCCAAAATATATGTCAAATACCTTTCTTGGAACACTTTGGTTTTTTATATTGGCATGTATTTCTACAACTAAATTCCAGACAAATGTTTTCCTGCTGTGCTTTTGATGCTTTTCCAGCTCCCAGCGATGTTGATATAAAGTAACTGAATCCTAAAGATACTGACAACACTTTTTAAAACTTTGTTCCTATAGCTAACCACTCCAAGAGGGAGGGTGCCCCTCGTTCAGATTCTCAATCCATGGGGATCAGGAAACACCATGGAATGGACAGGTGATTGGAGCGATGAGTGAGTATCATCATTGCTGTAATTGCATTGTTGAACTGTAGGATGAGGAAGCTCATCAGGCCACTTTTCAAAGTTATTGGTTTCAACATGTGGGTTGAGATTCTTCTCCCTAAGCATTTATTAACAATGAGCAGTGTTGAAGTGAGCAGTCAAGGAACTGTCTGAATTTAATCCTAGACCATGTTGTCAGGATAATGCATTAAACTAGTGTGAATTTAGCAGCATTGCCTAACAATGCCAGGAGTCTGATAGAATCCCCACACACTTGACCCAAGGTTTCTATTTAGGCTCAAAGATTCAAAGATAACTTATGTCTGAACCCATCAAATTCCTGTCTTCATCCATAGCATATTTGATATGGGTTTTGATCCTTGGCCAGACCACCCTGCAAGATGTTGGTGAAATTTGGTTAGGGATCAACAATGTTTTGTTTAAAATAGTTGAAGCTTGAGATTTAAGACACTTGCTCAGTGAAGAAAGCCACAAGATTCCACGGATTTTGAACAATAAAAATAAACATTATCTTCAAGGTCAAAAAGATAAAACAATTTACAATATTTATCTTATCCTCTAACATTCAGAGTGAGCCTGAGGTACATGTGAATTGACAAGCCCACTGTGGTCAAACACACCGTACTGCACAATAAGTGCCAGATGCAACCAAGATAGAGTCCATGGATTTCTCAACAACCTACCCAGACGTCAGCGAACACTGAGTCAATCAATCTCACTGGAACTTTGTCTTTCCCACAAGGCAAGATCTTCACCTTTGAAGATCTTGCCTCAGAATTCTCTCCAAAAGTTACTCTAACTCAGACAGCTTTAATGACAGCCCATCTCATAGGGTTTCAATCTTGCCTTCTGAGATTCTGTCCCCTTGGATTCCCGAGTACACTCAAACACCTGTTCACATGCAAAATTTCAGCTCTTTGGCCATGTCAAGCAGAACACTTTAACTCCAAAGGGGTACCTTTGCCTCAACAGCCCAAAGCACAGGGTAATAACCAACCTTCTTAGATCTTCAGGGTTTGCTACCCAAAGCCCTTTTCTCTCATTGGAGCCTGTTTGTCTGCTCCTCTCTTTTTCTTAGCTTAACTAGGACCTGTTCCTGTCCTCTGTCTTTGCCCCTGCCTCTTGGACACTTCTTGGGACCTCACCCTGCCCCCTCCCTTGTCCCTCTCTCTCAGACAATTGCTGACTCTGGTGCTCTGCCTCTGCTCACAAGATTTGGGTTCTTGTGCTCTTCTTTTCTCCTTATGCGCGGGTGCACTGGGCCTGTCCTGGGCCTGAAGAACATACACATGTCGAACTACATACATGCAGCCCGTTCCTGGCCTACACATGCGCAAGAAGTCTGAGGTTTGTCAGGTCTTGGAGTTCCCGACTTCCAAGAAAAGTTTGGGTTTCTTAACATATGCTTCTACCACCCATGTCAAAATGATGTTCACCTTTTGGGGTTCTGACAGAAAGGGCTGCATTGCTGTGTTGTACTGCAGTGAACTGCCTCCACCACTTCCTTGGCATTTGACATTGCAGAGGAGGACTAGCAGGAGCAGAGGTTCTCCAGGGTTTCACATGACACCAAAGCTGTACTGCCTGGATTAGCCATTGCATGGACATGCTTAGTGATTGAAGACCACTGCTTCTGAAAGCTGAGGTTCAGCAGTGGAGCCATTGTTGAGCTATGCCTTCTGTCTCTGGAAGATATCCTGTCTCATGGGTACAGCATTGCGAGTGGCAATCAGGTGACTTAATGCTTTCAATTTCTGTGTGTCCATCTCCCTCCATACTATTGTGGATAGATCCATCAAACAGGTCACTGATGTGTTATTCTACTTCATCTTCTTTCCCACTAATAGCAACAGCAGCAGAACTAGCTGGCAATTTGAACTGGACCATTGCCTTTCCTAACCTCTGGAAGTTCTACTCTGGAGTTCTGTTGTGACAGTGTGTTATTGAGTCAGGGACCATTCCACCTTTTAAAGATTGGCAGCAGAGGAAAGACATGACAATATGGGAGAGACCAGGGCAGTGAGAGAGTTTCAGAGCGATGTCGCAAAGGGATGGGCTGATTGGTTTATTCTGTGTTGTACAAATTTAATTCTGTTACAGTCCCCTACTCTTTTAATGCTTTTGCAATATCAGGTTCTGCATATTCTTTTAAAATGGTGCCAGGGATTTGTTGTGCTCAGGACAATCTCCATATTTGCTCTGCATTTTTTAATTTATATTTTCACAGGGTGTGGGCATCACTGGCTGGGCCAGCATTTATTGCCCATCCCTAATTGCCCTTGAGAAGGTGGTGGTGAGCTGCCTTCTTGAGCCGCTGCAGTCCATGTGGTGTAGGTACACCCACCGTGCTGTTACGGAGGGAGTTCCAGGGCTTTGATCCAGTGACAGTGAAGGAACGATGATATAAGCTCTAAGTCAGGATGGTGTGTAACTTGGAGGGGAATTTGGAGGTGCTGATGTTTCTATGTGTCCGCTACCCTTGTTCTTCTAGGTTGTAGAGGTTGTGAGTTCAGAAGGTGTTGCTGAAGTAGGCTTGACAAGTTGCTGCATCTTGAAGATGGTACAAACTGCTGCCATTGTGCGTTGGTATTGGAGAGAATGAATGTTTAATTTTGTGGATGGGTTGCTTTGACCTGGATGGTGTCAAGCTCCTTGAGCCTTGTTGGTGCTGCACTCATCCAGACAAATGGAGAGTATGTTATCACACTCCTGACATGTGCCTTGTAGATGGTGGACAGATTCTCCAGTTCAGCTTCTACTCAATGGTCGTGGCACTTCTTGGAGTACAGCACAAGATACTGCTGTACCATCTTCAAGCAGATTTTCACTGTATCCAGTCTGTCAGTGACAACATAACCATAGTGGCAAGATTTTCTCTGATCACTATTTCTAGTAAAATGCTTTATAGTGCACTTATGAGTGTATGAGAGATAGCAAATGGAGAAAATTCTCCTACATTTAAAACTAACACTTAGGAAAGGGAGGTGGTTTTATTCAACTGAATGAAGTGAAACAATGAAAATGTGCCTAGTCCATATTAGTGTACAGGTTTTGCAAAATTTGCATTAAAGAAGGCAGCGTCTTTGTACCAATATAATAGCTGAACTGTCACAGAGATTTCATCAGAATGATAATACATGCGAATTGACCAGTGATGGGTTTTCATACGATTGCATGTCTTGATGCACATTCCACCTTCACCTGTGAATCCTTTGACAAATGAAACAAAAGCATTTCCCAATTAATGATAAAAACTGTGAACAGGGAAATCTTTCCCATTCTCAAATGCTGTAAAATAGTGACATTTTAACCACTTCTTGGCAAATTGATCAAATGGCGTTATTTTAATTTGTAATGAAATTGTAGCAAACAAAGATTTGTAAAATGGAAACGGCATCAGTTGGAAATACACCCAGGTCTGTAAAAATACAGGTTAAATTTCAGGTGTAGAGCCTTCATTGCATCTGAGATCTGGTAATCTACTTTATTCTTTTCAAATAAATGATATTAGACCTGCTGCACATTTCCAACAATTCCTGCTTATATTTCAGATTTCCAGCACGTGCAGTTTTTTTTCCCCCTCTTCATTTAAAATGATCTCACTATTGAAAGACAGATACAAGAAGTCACCAGGAAAAGAATATCAGCCCTGGAGCTGGTTATGTAGATAGCTCAGATTGGCCTAATTTTGATGGATGCAACATTCCTATATGGGAAAAGAGTTTGAGCACTCTCAACCCACTTCTTGTAGGAGTAGGTCACAGCACAAAAAGCTATCTATTATCAAATTGGTACTAAGTGTTACTTCGCATATCTGGTAATATTTTTGATTTCAAAATCTCTCTCTGCAAACATTCAAAGAAGTGAATGTGCAATGTTGCGCCTGAACACTGGGTGGCGCAGTGTTACACCACAACCACCCTTCCTCCAAGCGGTCAGGTTGTCCAGTTAGAAGAACAATAATTTGCATTCGTAATAGATCTTCAGCATAATAAAAATTCCACAAAACACAAGTCACAAGTGAGAGAACGTACTGGGGAGCTGCAGGAGGATTAGGGAAGCAGAGTTGAAAAGATGGGAAAGAAGTAAAGAGCAAAGTGGGACTTTGAAAACTGTCGAGCTCCCCTACAAATTAAGGATTTAAGTGAAAACTTGTAGTCAATTTAAACCAACTCTGCAGACTGACCATAACATGGCTCAAGCTTCATGTCTGCCTCTTTGTCTAAGCACACGTTGGGCTGAACTTTCAGCCAGGGCCCAGGACCTCAACGTTGGTTGCATATCTGGGTGTTGACCCCATGTTGCACCGATATGCCTGGCTTTTGATGAGCAGGCCAACAATTAGCGGCCAGAGTATGTGCTGGCCATCCAATTCTGGATGCTGGGTGGACTCCTGAAGCTGGAGGGACAATAGGAGCCCCCCTGCCCCCCAGCAATGACAGGTCAGCAGCTCCACTGTCAGAGGTGGGAGCTGCTGATGTAGGGAGGAGAATGAGAGATCATCTCAAAAATGGAAACACCCTCCGGGGAGTTTTTCAAAAAGGCAAAATTGCAAAGAAGCCACAGCTGCCAGCTGGTTATCGTGGAAGGGGTTGGGGGTTACTAAACAGGGCGGCCAGTGTCCACAGCTTTTCCCCTGGCAGGAGCAGGGCGGGAGATCAACCTGGCCCAGTGGTGGGAAATTGTGGGCTCATCTGCCTCCAGTTCCACTTCCAAGGTCATTTGAAAATTCGGCCCTTTTTTTATATTCATATTTTTATACCTCTGACTCCCAGATGGCTGTATCCACCTTAACATTGGCTGGGCAGGTAGCCCATCAGCTGCACCTTATAAAGTCAGTTCAGTTCATTTAAAAGGGTGGGAAATCCAGCTGTGTGTATAAGTTGGGCTGATCTGCTCCACCCAACTGAAGTATCTGCCAATCAATGTATCTCCCTTTTTTTTTTTAGAAACCTTTTTGAAGTGAATTCAACATTCAAAGAAATGCAAAATTGTACCCAGAGGGAATTATCTCACTGTGCAAGCCAACAATGGCCCTCGTTTTCTTCCTCTTCAGCCTGGGTGTTAGTCTCAGATGGAGTGCACCTAATTTTGTATGTCTGGGTTCAGGTCATTAACACTAACATGTCCTTCCCACCTCATTGAAATGCCCTTCTGCTCTCAAAAAAACCCCTAAAAATTCTTGGACAATGCTTTGGAGATCTAACTTCAAAACCTCCACTCCTTTTTCCTTTATATTAAACCTGGAAAATGAGTTCCAAGTAGTTTAACCTGTCAAGAGCCTTTCAAATTCTAGCCATGTGTCTTCTTTCTGGTTCAGTGTTTTGAAGTTCAATTGCTAAAATAGCAATGCTGGGTTGTCATGGTTAAATTTGGGCATTTTTGTAAATTGACTGGAGATTTATGATCACTGCCTCCTAAATATTATGTGTACACCTGGTGATGAGACTTTGTGTACCCGAATACTATAGCTGCATGTGTGCACATTTGCATTGAGTTAATTTAATTGCTCAGTGATATGTTACAGGTTTTTCCTCCTGTAACAATGCTGTGCCCATTCCTGAACAGCAAGAAACAACACTAATCCTCACAGGTTTGGTCACACACATCATATTATTTCTGTTTTAAAAATTGCAGTTTCGAGGAAAAAAAAAGACTGGTATTTAAGTAGTGCTTCTCACAAACTGAGGATGTCCGAAAATGCTTTACAGCCAATGAAATCCTTTTTTTTTCTGAAGTGTAGTTACTCTTTATTATGTAGAAAATGTAATAGTCTAAATTACACACAGTAAGATCCCACAAACAATAATGTGGCAAAAACCAGATAATTGTTGATAAGCTGGTGGCTCGGGAATAAATATTGGCCGGGAAGCCACTAGATCCTTTCTGCTCCTTCTCAAAATAGCAACTCTTGTGCTCATTAATTCAATGAAATACTTGAGGCAGGATTTTCCCTGCAGGTTTCTGAGTTCCACCCTGAGGCTGAAAGGTGACTCGGAAGCCCCACCCTGTGTGGGGAACAGTCACTCATTGTGATTATCCCCAGGGTGGGGCAATTCATGGTCAGGGGGCAATTCATGGTCGGGGATGAGCTTGCCATATAATTAAGGATGGTGGGTGGGCTCTCGAAGCTTGAGAGCCAATAAGAGGCTTTGCAACTTGAAAGCAGCAGCAGGCTGCAATGGAGGGTAAATAAGGGAGGGGGGGTGTTTCAAAATGGAGCCACTCTCTCTCTCCAATTTTTCAAAATTTAAACTAAAAACTGTTGCTTTTTCAGCCAGGCCCCTATAGGGTGGCCTGTCACTTCTCTATAGCACCCACCCAGAGGGAAAAACCGTTCAAGATTGTCAAATCCCCGAGAAAAATCAGTCACACACAGAATCACAGTTCAGAAGAAGCCTTTCGGCCCATCGAGTCTGCACTGACACGTGAGAAACACCTGACCTACCTACCTAATCCCATTTACCAGCACTTGGCCCATAGCCTTGAATGTTATGATGTGCCAAATGCTCATCCAGGTACTTTTTAAAGGATGTGAGGTAACCCGCCTCCACCACCCTCCCAGGCAGCACATTCCAGACCCTCACCACCCTCTGGGTAAAAACGTTTTTCCTCACATCCCCCCCCCTAAACCTCCTGCCCCTCACCTTGAACTTATGCCCCCTTGTGACTGACCCTTCAACTAAGGGGAACAGCTGTTCCCTATCCACCCTGTCCATGCCCCTCATAATCTTGTACACCTCGATCAGGTCACCCCTCAGTCTTCTCTGCTCCAACGAAAACAACCCAAGTCTATCCAACCTCTCTTCATAACTTAAATGTTTCATCCCAGGCAACATGCTGGTGAATCTCCTCTGCACCCCCTCCAGTGCAATCACATCCTTCCTATAATGTGGCGACCAGAACTGCACACAGTACTCCAGCTGTGGCCTCACCAAGATTCTATACAACTCCAACATGCCCTACCTACTTTTGTAATCTATGCCTCGATTGATAAAGGCAAGTGTCTCATATGCCTTTTTCACCACCCCACTAACATGCCCCTCCACCTTCAGAGATCTATGGACACACATGCCAAGGTTCCTTTGTTCCTCACAACTTCCTAGTGTCATGCTGGTCATTGAATACTTCCTTGTCAAATTAATACTGGAGTTCCATTTTAAGGTGTACAAGACCAGTTCGGACAGGTTTTGCTGGTACCCTTCATTTCCAATTTTGACTGGTTTTTTTCTGTTTGGGCAGGCAGGGAGGGTCTCTGGGCCTGGCTGGAGCGCCGGGTCTCTGGGCCTGGCTGGAGCGCCGGGTCTCTGGGCCTGGCTGGAGCGCCGGGTCTCTGGGCCTGGCTGGAGCGCCGGGTCTCTGGGCCTGGCTGGAGCGCCGGGTCTCTGGGCCTGGCTGGAGCGCCGGGTCTCTGGGCCTGGCTGGAGCGCCGGGTCTCTGGGCCTGGCTGGAGCGCCGGGTCTCTGGGCCTGGCTGGAGCGCCGGGTCTCTGGTCTGCCCCTGGGAGGCCACCTCCAGCAGTTAAACTCTCCCCACCACCTGCAGGAATCTGGAGGAACACTGGAAAATCCAAGTCTACCTCCTTTAATTGGCCTTAATAGGCTCTTAACAAACTGTGTCAGCTACCTGGTATTTTCATCATAACTCCCCCCTGCTCCAATCGCCTGTTCCTGCTTTCTCCCCATACCCTTTTATCCCTTTCTCACCAAGAGCTATATCTAACTCCTTCTTGAAAACGTACAATACTTTGGCCTCAGCTACTTTCTGTGGTAACAAATTCCACAGGCTCACCACTCTCTGGGTGAAGAAATTTCTCCTCATCTCAGTCCTGAATGCTCTACCCCATATCCTCAGACTGTGACCCCTGGTTCTGGACTTTCCAACAGAGTTGTCAGGAACTTGCCTACATCATTCATCATCTTAATATCTTGTTTTTTTTTTTGTTGCTGATCGATGCTTTTGTCTATTTGCTCACACAATGTTTTCACCAACTTTGAGTCCCTCTTGTGATCATGTGGCTTATTTAACTGGCCTTTTGTACTTTAAGTTGCATTTATTCATATTCAGCTCCACGTTATATTACCTTAACCATTGTAGAAATTCTTCCCCGACCTTTGGCCACATTTCTGTTTATTCTTTCCCTAAGTCATGATGTCCTGTACAACAATATTTGCTCCTTCACTACGAGCTCACTTGTAATGTTATATTTTGGAATGTCTCTGGAACTGAGGCAATCCCCAAGGACATTCTGTAACACATGTCTGCCAAAAGGCCCGAATCCCCACGTCATCCTTGTGGAATGATTTTGTTTCCTCTGGAGTTTGGAGGAAACTTTAAAAAAAAACATAGAACAGGAAGACCAGTCAATATTTTTTTAGCTCATCCACCTCCCTGTGATTCTAGAGTACCCCTATCATAGACACCAACACTTGTTGCCTCCACTACCCCAATATCCCTTTCATGGATTCATTTCATTTTTTTGTGATAAATAATTTTTTACATTTCTAAATTTGAATTGTAATAGATTTAACCTGCACCATCCCACCCTATTGTCAAGGTTAGTTTGGAGTAGTCTTAGGGAATTAGCTTTTCTAAGCTGCTTACATGCATCTTCATTAGGCTCCCTCCCTCTTTGTTACCTCCTTTCACAGAAGAAGAGCCCTAAATTCTCTAGTCGACATCTTTCATCCTAACGCAGTCTTGTAGCTCTTCCTAGAACCATTCCAGAGTCTGGATATCACCCTAGTGTTGGCGACCAACATACATACGAACATATGAATGAGGAGCAGGAGTAGGTCACTCGGCCCCTCGAGCCTGCTCTACTATTCAGTAGGATCATGGCTGATCTGAATGTAACCTCAACCTCACATTCCTGCCTACCCCCAATAACCTTTCACCCCCTGGCTTATCAAGAATCTAACTACCGCTGCCTTAAAAATATTCAAAGACTCTCCTTCCACCATCTTTTGGGGAAGGGAGTTCAAAGACTCGTGACCCTCTGAGAGAAAAATAATTCTTCTCATCTCTGTCTCAAATGGGTGACCCCTTAGTTTTAAACAGTGACCCCTGGTTCTAGAATCTCCCACAACAGGAAACACCCTTTCCACATCCACCCTGTGAAGAACCCCCAGGATCTTATGTTTCAATCAAGTCGCCTCTTACTCTTCTGAACTCCAGCGGATACAAGTCTAACCTGTCCATCCTTCCCTCATAACACAACCTGCCCATTCCAGGTATTATTCTAGCAAACCTTCTCTGAACTGTTTCCAATGCATTTCCATTCTTCCTTAAACAAGGAAGCCAATACTATACCTAATACTCCACATGTGGTCTCACCAAGGCCCTGCATAGCTGAAGCATAACCTCCCTACTTTTGTATTCAATTCCCCTCGCAATAAATAACATTCTATTAGCTTTCCTAATTACTTGCTGTACCTGCGTACTAACTTTTGAGATTCATGCACTAGGACACCCAGATCCCTCTGAATCTCAGAGCTCTGCAATCACTCACCTTTTAGATAATCTCCTTTTTCATTCTTCCTGCCAAAATGAACAATTTTACATTTTCCCATATTATATTCCATTTGCCAGATCTATGCCACTCACCTAACCTATCGATAGCCTTTTGTACCTCCTTATGTCCTCTTCACCACTTACTTTCCTACCTATCTTTGTGTCATCAGCAAATTTAGCAACCATACCTTCAGTCCCTTCATCCAAATCATTTATATAAATTATAAACAGTTGAGGCTCCAGCACTGATCCCTGTGGTACACCACTGGTTACATCTTGCCAGCCAGAAAATGACTCATTTATGCCTACTCTCTGCTTCCTGTCAGCCAGTCAATCTTCTGTCCATGCCAATATGTTACCCCCTATACCATGAGCTTTTATTTTCTGCAATAACCTTTGATGTGATCAAATGCCTTCTGAAAATCTAAGTACAGCACATCCACTGGTTCCTTTTATCCACAACACATGTTACTTCCTCAAATAACTCCAATAAGTTGGTTAAACACGACTTCCCTGAGCTGACCTTTCAACCTTTTCTATCGTGTCTGATTGGATTGTTAACTTTCCATTGGGTACTTGTGACTGGGGTGACAACTGGTAATCATGGAACCAGAACGAGAATTGAAGAATTCGTTAGAGTAACCCAGTAGAGAAATGCTAATTGGAACCTTTGAATTTCAGGGCATCATTGTGAATATATGATTTCTATCAATCAATTTCCTCCATTTGTAACTTTATGAGATGTGCAGATTTGTATAACTGGTGGTCATTTTATTACTTTAGCCCAAATGCCTCATCAAAACTCCAAAACACAACATCCAGCACTGAAACAACAGCCATGAGAAACAGGGCGGGTAATCGTTGTTTAAAACATTGCTGCTCTCGGAGCAAGCAGCAAGTGTGAGGAGCCAGTTATACCACTGAGTCCCATGTCTGGAAACCACATTATATCAAGTACTAGTGCCAAGAATCAGAGACAAGTCTTATTGTTTGGACTAAAGAAATCTCAAATATCAAACAAAATAAAAAGACAGAGAATATTTTATTTAACAGGAAAAAGTTGCACAGTTTTTCAATTGTGGATTTTACAGATGCTCCCTAACTTTCGAATCCTAATTTTGTAGTGTTTCGTTTCCAGGTTTTTCCCCGCAAGAATTTTGTTTCCCACTTATCTCCAATTACCCTCATTATGGGAGTTTTTTGATATTTTGAAATACATAGTTATGCTGGGCCTCTAATTATCACTCATTTCTTCCTGTTTCAGAACAATATAAGTTGGGTGTCTCCGTCTGGCTGCCAGGTTGAAGGGCAAATTAATAGAATAAATAAATAAAGAAGGCAAACAGTGTCACGTATTGGCAGATAATATGCTCCACCTCGTGAAGCATTATCCATGGGTGGGGGAGGAGCCAATCCTGAACACGACGGAGCGTGGGGCTGGTTTAAATTGTCATTTCAAAATGTTTTAATTCCTGGTCCGATGTGTAGAAAGTGTTCTTTCTTTTGCCTTGAGTTATTTCTTCAGCCAGATGGTAAACACAAAGCTGATTGTTAGTTGATGTGTTTCAACTCCCTGTTGGCCCATGCACAGGGAGGACAGCATATGGGACTTGTGGGAGGAGATTCCGGAGAAATAAGGATTGACATCGTGCCCGGTTTTACTCTCTTTGTAATTTGAATTTGGTGTAATTTAACTTTGTAAGTGTGTGATTTCTCTTCATCTTAAATAAGAACCTGCTGATGAAACTTGTTATCGATGGTTTAAATAGGAAAAAGCCCTGATTTTAAATATTCACCCCCAAACTTTTGGCAGAGTTGGTGGTTTACAGGATGTTGGAGGAGGGTTGCAGAGGAGTTTGTATATTCCTCTAGTCCTACTCATACTGAGGATGCTTGGTGTAGTTAGAAGGTGCACATGTTCAAAAAACATTTCATTCTCCAGTACTTGCATCCCATGGTGGTTCCTATATGCCCCTGGCAGGCATGCTTCCCATTGGGGGGGGGGTGGTGGTGGGGTGCACATAAAATGGAATGGCCCCCTCCCCCACCCCACCCCACCCCGGAGATCATCCACATAATATGGTGTGAGGGAGGGGCAGGCGGGCACCGAAGGTGGCAGCCCACCTGCCATGTTACAAATAGCAATTAAGCGATGATTAGGCTTGGTAACAATTGACCCGAATAACACGCTGCCTACGCCAGAATACATTTGGTGTGGGCAGCAGAGTGGGAGTGGGAAGCCCGGTTTATAACCTGAAATGGTGAAAGGGTGGGAAGGAAAGGTGGGGGGGGGGGGTCGCTCTTCGGGGGCTGCCCTTTGCCAATCGCAGGGCACCCCCCCCCCCCCACCCTTAGACCGGACCTCCTCTTCGTTCTTATCCACCGCCTCTCTCAAACCCACCCTCTCCCCACCACTGCCCATGTCCCTAACGCTCCCAAACCTTCCCAGCCCAAGACCCTGGACTTACCTTCTCTAGGGGCCCCTAGGCCTTGTCCTCCACTCCGCACAGCCGGGATTGATGGAGCTGACAGCCAATCCGATTGTCTAGCAGCTCCGGAGGGTGGGACTTCTGCCCCAATGAGGGATGGATGTCCCACTCAGTCGTGGTTAATGATCCCCTCAGCACTTTATTGCTGCTCGGTGTGTTTTTGGTGGGTTTCAGGCCGATGTGGTTCTGGGGTGGGGTGGGGGAGGGGAGGGGAGGGGAGGGCGGGGTGGGGGGGGTACGTGGCCTCCAGCCCCTCCCATATTATTCAGCCCCATATCTTGATAAGTTTGAATAAAAATTCACTCCACAGGGAAAATGTATCCTCATATGGATTCCCTCAAGCATCCACGTTTTTGACAGCTCTGAAGTGCTGTGACTGTGTTTGAAATTCTATAAGCCTGAAATTATTTAGCCTGTTATATAAATCTATCCTTTTGAAAGAAGGAATATGATAGTCTGGATGTTTGGAAAAAGAAATGAACGTTTACATGATATTCCTTCCGTCTGCAAGTTCTCCACTGTGGAACCAAATCCCAATCTGGACCAGGGAAGCGTTTGGATTTACCAAGAAGGACGATGGGGTATTCTGGTAAGACATTTCAGTCTATCGACTTGTACTTTTACTGTATATTCAGTTGGCAGATAATGCAAGAAAGTGGCACTGAGGTCGATGATCATCCATGATTTAGTTGAATGGTGGGGCAGGCTGAATGGGCCAAATGGCCTCCTCCTGTTCCTATGTTCCTATGTTCCGACTGGTACTGTCAGAGCGCTGTCTTATTTCACAGGATGAAGTTCGATGACTTCTGTAAAAAGTTTGCAACTGTCACCGTTTTGACTCTGGGGCCTGATTTTGATGGTGATGGAGGCGCAGGTAAGGACAGGAATTTTATTATGGGACTTATTAAGGGATGTTACCCATTTTCTGTTGGTGGAGGGAGCTGTTATTCCAATTTAAAAATAAGTTAAGAAAATAAAATAAAAATCAGCTTTTGGGCTGTTAAGACCAATCAAGAAATCCACCAACGTGAAGAGGGGGGAGGGAGAACAGACAACAATTGAGTTCTGAGCTTTAATCCAGACCAAACATTAGTTGGGTTGAATCAGGGACAAAAATCACCATAATACTGACAGAAATTGTATATAAATGTGTTTTGCTGCACATAATCAGTACAGTGCCCATTGCCAGATATCTCTTAGTGCATCAGGAGAGACAGCATCCTGGTAGGGAGAGGTTTAGGAGGCATGTAGTTTACAAAACAAGCCAGGTAGCAGATTAGTCATGATGGTGTGTCTGCCATCTGAGAAAGATGCAAAAGCAAGTCATGATCAGCGTGGCATTACGACTCAGTGTAGGGCACAAGAGCACTCAATCTTTATGCCAGATAGTGCCTCCAGGCATCCATGGCTATATCAGAGGAATTGAATGCTCCTCTGTGCAACACTTAATTAGAAAAGTAACTGACACCTTGTTTATCCACACAGCACATACATCTACCTCAGCATCAACCACCAGCAGTGGTAGCAGAGACAATTTGATTTTCCAAATCGGTGGCTTTGCCAGGGTATATAAGTCACTGACTATGTGCAGGTAGCCATTCATGTGCCCAGCAACAAACCAGAAACATACCTCAGTAGCAAAGGCTATTATTCCATACCCTTGCCTTTTGGGTGTACATCTGGTAAACATTCTGAACACATATCAGTGTAGAGGAAGTGTATCCCCAGCCAGTGCATATTGGAAAGCTGTAAGCAATGTACCAGGTGAGGCAGGTAATGGTAACTACTTGGGAAAGGCTAGTGTATTTGGGGTGGTGTATGGACATGATACCTCATGCAAGGAAATAACGTTCATTGAGTTATTACTTAACATAAAAGAATACAACCTTATTTAAAAATATGGATACATTTGAAGCTTCAAATATTTACTTAAGTCTGGATTTACAGGACAATGAACAAAATATAAGCAGAATTTCTGCTTATTCATAAAATGTCAGCTTATATTTCATGCTTAAACCCTCACTGGGCCCCTCATGATTACCGAAGTATTTCAAATGTTCTGTGCCACCACCCACCCTCGAATCCACCCCTCCCCCATCAACTATTTCCCACACTACCAGGCAAGTCTTCCAAGAATAATTTCAGCTTCATGCCTTTTAAAAATGACTTCACTTCTTGCTGTTTTGTGCTGGAGAAATTCCCCTTTCCTCATACCCCTGAGAGTTAATTCTTTCCCACACTATGGGCAGCTTTTTATACATTCCTGCTGGTTGTGTTCTCAGTGGGGGCAGGTGCTCACCCCACTGCCTTCCTGCTCACCCACATAATACGTGGGGTGGGTGGGCAATGGCAAGCCCACCGTGTTTAAGTAATTAATCAAGGGTCAATTGGCATCGTTAACAAGCCGATTGACCCTGATAAGACACTACCCACACCATCAAACGGTTGACAGGGGCAGTCCGGTGGGAGTGGGTAGCCTGATTTTTAAAGGGCGGGAAGGAAGGATGGGGTTCCATCTTTGGGAGCTGCCCTTTGCGGATCGGGGGGTTGGTCCCCTAAGTTAGAATGCCCCCTTTCTTCCCCCTGCTCCATTAAACAGACCACCCCCACAACCCCACTCTCTCCAACTTGCTGAAACCCTTCCTGCCCAAGACTCCGGACCTACCTGTCTCAGGGGTCAATTGGACCGCCGCCTTCATTCTGGTTGTGGCCTCAGCAGTGCCCACCAATGCGCTCTTGGCACTGCCAGGACTGATGGAGCGACCGGCCAATTGGATTGGCCGGCAGCTCCTGTGGGCGAGACCTCCTCTCGAGTGGGGGCAGAAGTCCCACGCTCCCCTAATTTAGCCTGTTCACCGCCGTTATGGCTGTGGGGTGGGCTGGTGGTGAGCAGGTTGGCTCCATTATGCTTCCGGGGTGGGGGTGGGGGTGGGGGAAGGGGGGGTGGGGGGGGGGCGGGGAGGGGGCGAGCTATCTGTTCCCCCACCCCACCACTCCCACCCTGTAATATTCTGCCCTATGTGGTGGAATGTCACCATTTCTGCCAAGTGCTAAAACCAATTCAACTATCAGAGTAAAACTGAATATAACTGATTTTAAGGACCTATCAACATTTTTCCTATTCTTCCCAGATGCTGGCACCTTGCAGAAGGTGAAGGGTCAGTGGGTAACTGGAAGTAATGCAGGTGGATGCAGAAATAATATGATTAAGTATAGCTGCAACCCCCAGTATCCTATCACTATCATTGTTCCAGAAGCAGGTAAGAACCTTTTTGTTCAAGTGTATCATTCCCCAAAATAAAAGGAAGTTGTTACATGTGCCACTCATTAATTATTTCCGCCTTTGAGCTCTTCAACTCAGGTGAAAACAGCCTTCAAAAAGTTAACGTACAGACAAGAATTGCTATGCATAAAATAAGTTAAATTACAATAGAAAGAAACGGAAAAGGGAATCAGATTGGGAGTGTGTGTGTGAAAATAAGCTATGCTGGAGCTTTGCCTTGCTTGGATACAATAATATATAGCAGGCAATTGGGGCAGAAGATCTTATGAACAAGCTAGGGGTGGGTGCCCTAAAAACTATAAAAGGAAACTACATAAATACATGAAGATTATGCTGATGCGGTAAGGTGAAGTGGGTTGGAAAGAGGATTGAGTAGAGCATAAATACCGCATAGATCGGTTGAACCAGGTAGCCTGTAAATTGTATGTAAATTGTATGTAAAGCTAAATGAAAACATTCCTGAAATAAAGAAACTTCTAAAACAGAATTAGGGAAATGATCCTAGGCTGGACAGTACAGAATTTTTGACAAGGGCCAGATGATGGGATGGGTGCAGAAAGGATATTGAAGATTTCAAAGAAAAAAATAGGAGATTTAAGAATGATAAAAAGATAAAGAAATGGAGCGTGAGGAAAGGACTTGATTAGTGTTGACCTCCTTGAGGCTGCACAGAACGAAAATATATTCCTGCTGCAAAACACACCAGAGGCTGCAAAACAGGTTAATGATTGTCAGAATTGAACTCGAGAACTTTGGAAAGCGTACCACTCTTTGCCATTTTCTGAGGCAAAGGCTGCTATAGGACTTGTAAAATACCAGAATACAATTCAATGGCTGATCCTATTTCTTAAATATATACTTTTATACAACGCCTTATCAAATCATCAGCATATCTGGAAAGTGCTATACACAGCAGTGCTTTGGAGCTGTCAGAGCTGGTACTTGCTAGGGTCATATTGAGTGACACTGCATCTTCTGGAAGGCATTTTTTAAGTGGCAAAGGAACAATGACATTTTCAGCAACTGGAATGGAAGAGTGTTAGCTTTTTGTATGAAGAAACAACAGAGCGATATGAGTGGCAGCTGAAAGCAATCTGTCATGATAAGGGCCTAATTGGTGGGTGAAATATAAGTAAGAAGGAAAAAGAAGTGAGAGAAAGCCCTGCATAATTTCTCCTCCAGCATTGCCATTCATCACTGCCATGACTCTCTCTCTTGTTTGTGATGGTCCAGAGAGCAAAGTGTGTGCTGCTGGCTTCAGTTTGAGCTGCAAACACATTTCAAGGCCAAGGTGTTTTAAGTGCAGTTTTTCATTCAGTTCTTTCTGACTTTGTCTCATAAGCAGGACGTATACCTGTTTATCTTGTAGATGCTGTGTGTCCAAGGATTGAGTTACCCCAGCTGCAGTAATCTGTATACTAGAAATTACAGACTTACACACTGGATGGAATCGTCACAGATTTGCACTAAGTGCGGCAGAGGGCGGGAATAAGGATGTTCTACCCGTTGTGCCGTATCGTTCCATTCCCACCTCATCAACTATACAGCCACAGGAAACACACTGTCCTGCAGGTGGGCAGCCTCCAATTTGTCTGCCACGACGTTACCTCCCCACTTCTTCACGCAGGGCGCCATATTTCTCAATGCCCGCAGCCCAGGACTGCTCCGATGAAGACATGGCCCCCAAAAGCCAAGAAGAGTGCAGCCCCCCTGATTCAGTAACACATTCCTGGGACACCTTCTGGACACCATGGAGGCCCACTGTGATGTCCTCTACCCCCGCTCTGGCCACAGGAGGCCCATCAGCCTCACCACTCCATCTTGGGAGGTGGTGGCAGTGATGGTCAGTGTCAATGCTGCTCACAAGAGGTTGGCCATCCAGTGCAGAAAATGGATGAATAATCTCCTCCGTGCAGCCAGGGTAAGGCAACCATCTCATCACTCTAAACTCACACACTCACAAGGCCATCACACATTCACTGGCATCTCACTCACTGGCAGCTCAAGGGACATCACCACTCACTCTCTCACACACACACCCTCACATCTCCATCTGGCCTCATCTCCTCTGGAGATGCCTCCTCAGCCCTCACCATCTTGAGGCCACTTGCACAGATCAACATGTGCCCCCCACACACACACCCTGGGATAACCCCCATTCCCAGTACAGCCCTCACCCTGCAGCCTCTTCCCTTGCCTGAGGCCACTTCTCCCCCCTTCCCCAAACAAGCCCTCGCCCAGCAGCAGCTGAAAAGCCATCCCCGCCTTGTGGCTGGTCTGGTGGGTAGAGACCTGCCCGTGAGCCCCCCTAAAAGTGCTGTAGTGCTGCCTGTAATGCCTGGTGCTGATGACCATGGGTGTTGTCTGAATTAAGGGAGACAAACAAACCTCGAAGTCCTGAGCAACGTGCAGCTCACCAGGCGCAGGTCACTTACGTACAGTCGTGAAACATGTCGGTGTGTAATCACAGCAACGTGCCCAGCTGATCCAGCGTTGGGGGGGGTGGGGGGTGATTCCGGTGAGCAGGGCTCCTTGTGATGTGCAGATGTATTGAAATGGCATTCCCTACATGGAAGCGTGACCTGTAATTGCTGGGCAGAGTGGACGATCGCAAACTGGTTTCACAACAGCATGAAACTGATTGTTGGCCTGCCCACCATATTGTCCGCTCACACCCACCATGACGCCCGACACCAATGGGGACAGAAAATTCCTCCCAATGTTTTCAGTTTCCTTAATATGCCTGAAAACCAAAGCACAATGTTTACAGACTGAAATAACTGCAGAACTTATTTTGAATGATTAATAGTTAAACATCAAAGTTAAGCAACATGGGAATTGTCCAGTAAGTCACTTCAGAGTTGAACCAGCAGGTACAGAATTTAAATGCAAAACTGGAGGGGCAATAGATACAATAAAAGTGCATCAAATGAAACTGGAATACAGCATCTACTGGGAATATAAAAACATTCTTAGAGCTGGGGATTCTACTGGTAACTAGCAACCACTGACTAATCAATCCGACTGCTTCATCCTGTTGTGTATTGGCCTCTCCATCAGTTGCAGATCCAGGAACTACCTGCTCTGGAACACTCTGTTCCAGCATTGTTTACACTGTCTTGTATTACGTGCTGCACTGAGAACTACTATGATGTGTAAATCAAAACATTTTAAATACTTCCTATAAAATTTTGTGGTGGTGGGAACAATCTTGAATATGATGACAGTGGTTACATCTGTTTGCAATCCTCATAGAGGTTGTATAAACCCCACTGTAACAGGATGACAGTGCCTTTGAGAGGGTTCTTTACCAATAATGATTTTATTTTTCTTCATGCTGAAAAATGTTAGTTTATCGTTTTGTCCCAATTGCTTTCTTGTTACTCTGAAATGTGCATAGTTTCTTCAGTTACTCCCATGACCTCTGCTCTGTTAAATGAACAGAAATGCTAACAGACTGTTTCTTGGCATGTGCTGTCTGCCACTGCATAGATGATCTTTCAAGCAGCGATGAAGACCATGCAGATGAGGCATGCTCTGTTCTGATATCTTTAATTCAGAATTATCGAAGGATGGACAGGAAGCTTGGCATCTCAATGAATCCTATTGGGATCCAAATCTACAAGGTAAGCTGAGCATTTGTTATTTGCTGACATAGAAGCCACATTACTTTTCCGAGCAAATCTATTCAGTAATGATTCCTTTTTCAGGTGCCTTTCTTGATTGAGAAAAAAAATGATGTTTGAAAATATTTTTCCTTCTAATTCCTCACACAAGAGAATTTCAATCTATATAGCACCTTACCATGTCACTCAAGACATCAAAAACTCCTTCACACCCAATGAACCACTTGCAGTGAATTGCTATTACTATGAAGGTGACTGTGGCCCTCACTCCTGCTGTGTAATGTTCTAGCAATGCCAACCACTCTTTAATTACTCAACCATGATTGAGCCTGCACAATAAGTGCCATCAGATTCACCCCCGGAGGGGCAGCACAATTTACTAGTTGTCAATAGAGACTGCAGATCAAACCTGGCAAATCCCAATCTGACTTTCACACCATCTAAAGAATGTATTGATTTTCTCATTCTACTTTCTCTGGTAACATTTGTTAGCTGTGTTGTGTTTTGTTCTGTTCACAAGAGTGTCCAATACAAAGAAAAAAACTTTAGCTGAACTGGAATTGTTATTTCCTCTTTCTTTCTAACAGTCTTATGATCCACAGATGGTTCTAACTGCAGAGCATTTTACACGTCATAAAAGGGTTTTGGATTCAGGAGCCTATGTGGCCCAGAGAAGTGTAAACCTCCGTAGCAAACTTACCCAAGGACACTATGTAATCATTCCAAGTACCTTTGCACCAGACACTGATGGAGCATTTATGCTACGCATATTCACTGACACTCCAATTCAGTTTCATCAGGGATTCAATCTTGTAACAGAAGGAATAGATTGAGCTTCAATAGCATCTGTGAAGCTTTTCCAGCACAGCACTAACAGGAAGAGGAAGGGAAGATTCTGCTGATGGGTGATACAGCCAACAACAGGGGTTCAGTCTGATGTGTGTATATGGTACAAGTACATAGAGGGATTGAACAATTTTATGCATGTGTCAAGTACAGTTGTATACAGGAGGTGCAAGCAACAGGATGAGATAAGTCATTAACAGGAGCTTTAAATTTTGCATTTAGTTTTCAACAATCTCATTGAGCCTTTCTTCCCAAGAACTCAATGTGGTTGTTACATATAAGCTGCATATAAGCTGCCTATATATCAACACTGTCCTTAATTACACACTCATTTATTTTCCTATTTAGTGCTTTGGTGAGGACCTGTGTTTTATTAAGAAAAATAACAAACATTATTTTTACATTATGATCCTGATCAGAATCTAAGACTAGCTATTTTAATCTGTGGAGAGGTCACATTATTACATTTATAATCTTGGTCTGGAAAATTCCCAATATTGCCTATGATATCACTTGCCACAGCAAGTAGCAATTTTTGAGTTTAAGTTCTTGTGTCCTATTTGGAAATAGAAATTATTAACCTGTATTTAATATTAAAAGCTGTTTTTAGTTTAGGCCTCTACTAGTTGTCTAATTAGCTCATCAGTCCATTTTGCCATCTAGATTGACCCGTGAGAATTATGTGACGCATTATTCTCATATGATTGATCAATTAGAAAATTTAATATTTTGGATCAAACCTAATGTACCACTTTGTAGCCAATCTCCCAACTCTCTATGAATCTCCTGGCCCCACATATTCACCTGGGTTCATTCCTGAGATGCAATGTGGCTTCCACATTGTCAGCCTGTAGATTCCATCCCCAGTTATCTTCCCTTCACCCTTCTCTGACATCAACTGATCTGTACCCATGGGTTCCCTGCTTTCCTAGTAGTGTTAGTTGTTGGCATCTCAGTGTCAGAATCCTTCCCTCCTCAGACTTCCACAATGTATAGGTGCTTTCTGGTCAGCAATGTCTCAGACAATTTGAACAGCTGCAAGTATCTACCAAATAGTCAATTATCTACCAAAGAAATGTCTTCAAAGTCTATGGCCCTCTAAAAATTCCACTCTACCTAGACCTTGATTTGAATGCCTGACCATCTTCAAACAACTCCCTGCCTCATAGTTCACCCAAGTTTGAGTGCTTTCAATTTCTCACTTACAGCGCTTGCTCTTCATCTCCCAGCTTGGACTCCTGGTCTCTGCCTCCTTCTTGCTATCAGTGTTTTGCAACAAGTCTTTAGCTCAGTCCTGGAATTGGACACTGTCTCTGAGGCCTCAGCCTAAACTGTCTCATTTGGTGTTGGTCTACAAATCTAAATTTACATGGCTAGAGGAGGTTAAATAGTTTTAACTACTCGGGTTACAGAATGTCACCATAGATCCCAAATTTACTAACAGTGATAAAATATTATGCCGTTGGAGGTAGTATTTCCCAGCTCTAAGTCCTGTTTGTAATGCTATAGGAAGTATACTAGTTATTGCTTTTGCATTATTTACTGTTTAAACTATAATGTTTCACTGTCTAAGAAGTTAATCCCAAGAGAAGATAATTCATGTTCCATTGAAACATTAAGGCAAAAGTATACAAAATGCTCAACTTTTCAAAGCTTCAGAAGTGGGTTAAGAAAGGTAGAGCTGGGGTCAATTCCTTTTTATCAGTTTATCATGATTTATCTGAACTCAAAATCACAAAATACCAAACCCTTGTGATGTTGTCTTTGTGTTTAAAGTAGCATTTAAACAGTTAACCGAATTGCAAAAAGCATTTTTACAGTCATGTCAATAAAGATGGAATTACTTTTACATGATTCAGATATCCGTGTCTTCGTCTAATTGTATTCTTGGTACTTGTATCATCTTGGCTGAGCTTTCATTAAATGACTCCATTTTATTACTTGACCTCACAAACAGATGATAAAACATGTGCTTTACATACTCTGATTCTGAATGCATTTTCTTTTCCCAAAAAATATCTTTGCTAAGGAAAATTGCTTGAGGGGTTTGGGAGTTTGTGTTCATCAGTCTCTAGAAGTGAATTTTCACAATGGATGCCTAAAGCTGAGAAGCAATTCCTCACAGCCCATATTGTCTCCATTAGGCTGTCTCTGGGAATTTGACAAAGATGTTGCAGATTGTAGGTGAACACTGCAGGAGAGATGTTGAGGCGATACAGGGAACTGCACAGATTTAGTAGAGGTACAAGAAAATTAAATACAAGAAACATTTTTCATCAGAACAGAGGAGTTGAGACTGAAGAAACAGAATATTTGGATTTATTTTAAAGTGCTCGCCAGGACCAGCAGCTAAGGCACCAAAGCATATACAGACAATCACAGCCTTACATGCAAGCTAAAAACTTGTACAAAGGGCTCAGCTGTAAATTTGCAATTAGGAAATGGGAGACACACACGGGTGGGGACACGGGATGACTCGTTCAAGAAATGGGGAAGGCCATTTCACAAACAATGCCCAGTCTCTGCACTGCAATTACTGTACAAGAACACAATTATTAGCCCACTGGGGGGTCATTGTGCTGTGGCCTTTGTCTCAAGAATACCATTAAGTTGTAACTGATAATAAAAGATATGTAAACTCTGCTCATTTCAACCTCGGTGGAGAAGCGCATGGACTGCCCAGTGTTTGCTCCCCGCATGTGTAATAAAGGAACCACTTGAATATTGCATCTGGACTCTGAGTGTTGAAATTTTGTACCAGAGTATTCCTTCGACCTTTCAAGACTAATTTAATAAAGGTGTTTAAATTAGGAAGGGATGGGACATAGTAGATAGACTGTTTCCAGTATTGAGGGGACATAAATACAAGATCAAAGGGAAGAGTAGAAACAAAATACTGTGGGTGCTGGAAATCTGAAATAAAACCAGGAAATGCTGGAAAAACTCAGCAGGTCTGACAGCATCTGTGGAGAGAGAAAAATAGAGTTAATGGTTCAGATCTGTATGACTTCAGAGGTGAAGAGAGATAAAAATGTGATGGGTTTTATACTGTTGAAAAGAGGGAGTGGAAGGTCAAGGAAGGTGGGAGCTCGGGAGAGTTTAAATCATATAAGTATCATGGACACAAGACCAAGGGAGTGTTAAAGAGCAAGACAGGTGTTAATCGTGGCATAAAGGTCAGATAGCAGAAAGTGTTAATAGCAGAACAAGGGTCAGCACTTCCTGAAAGCAAAACAGGAGAACAAGTTACAGACTGGCCCTTGGGTGTGTGTGTGGGGGGGTGGGGTGGGGGTGCGCTAGGGACAGTGGGGGAGGGGGATGGAAAAAAAAACAAAATGGAGAACAGAGTTCATGGTCTGAAGTTGTTGAACTCAATGTTAAGTCCAGAAGGCTGTAGAGTACCTAACTGGAAGATGAGCTGCTGTTCCTCCAGCTTACGTTGGGCATCACTGGAACATTGTGACAGGCTGAGGACAGAAATATGGGCAAGAGAGCAAGATGGTGAATTGAAATGGCCAGCGACAGGAAGGTCCAGGTCCTACTTATGGACTGAGCGAAGGTGTTCTGCAAAGCGGTCGCCCAGTCTGCGTTTAGTCTCCCCAATATAGAGGAAACCGCATTGGGAGCAACGAATGTAGTAGACTAAGTTGAGGGAAGTGCAAGTGAAATGCTGTTTCACCTGAAAGGAGTGTGTGGGACCTTGGACGGTGAGAAGGGGGGAAGTAAAAGGGCAGGTGTTATGGGGAGGGGATGAGGTGATGGAGGAGTCAACCAGGGTCCCTACGGAATGCTGACGGGGGGGTTGAGGGGAAGATGTGTTTGGTGGTGACATCGTGCTGGAGTTGATGGAAATGGTGGGGGATGATCCTTTGAATATGGAGGCTGGTGGGGTGTAAAGTGAGGACAAGGGGAGTCCTATCATGTTTCTGGAGGGAAGGGAAGGGGTGAGGGCAGAAGTGTAGGAATGGGTCAAACACAGTTGAGGGTCCTGTCGACCCACAGTGGGGGGGTGGGGGAATGTCAGCTCAGAAAAAGGAAGACATGTCAGAAGTACTGTTGTGGAAGGTTGCATCCTCTGAATTGATGGGGCGGAGATGAAGAACTTGAGAGAAAGGGATGGAGGCCTCCCAGGAAGCAGGGTGTGAGGAGGTGGTTGCTGGCCTTGTAATGAATATTAGTGGAGAGCCTATCACCAGAAATGGAGACAGTGGCCGGGATTTTCTGGCCCTGGTGCTGAACCAGCAAAAAGGCCATTGATTTCGGCAGGACTGAAAGGTCCTGCTGGAGGGTGGGTAATCCCAACCAGAGAAGTATTGGAGATGGAAGGTGAGAGGGCTGGAAATTTTTCCAGATCCAGATGAGAGCACAAAACAGCACTAATAGTCATCGATGTACTGGAGAAAGAGTTGTGGGAGGGGGCCTGCTGAGTAGGACTGGAACCAGGAATGTCCCACATGCCCCACAAAAAGACAGGCAAACTGGGGCCCATGCGGGTACCCATAGCCACACCTTTTATTTGGAGGAAGTGAGACAGTGGACTGTTCTCCATCCACTTTCATCCTCCTCTGCCTGGCTGACCTGTTCTCTCATTGAACAATTTCTCCTTAACTTGTCTCACACCACCCCCACTTCCCCTGGCCAAACCCTTCATGCCCAAGACCCCGGACTCACCTTGTTTCGTGTTCAAACATCCATTTTTCCTGATGAACAGAAGACACATTTGCATGCTTCATCATGTGTAACTAGCAATTACCCAATTACCCACTATACACCCACTGTTCTCATGCATTAACAACTATTTGTTGTACTAGTCAGTCTCTGCATTGCATTGCATACATAGTCTTTAAATTGTGCCAATCTTTTAATGGTATGCATGCGCGTTGTCATCAGCTGTTTGGGTGTGTTCCTTGTCTGGAGAGTATCGTTCCCGTGGCACTTGTTGCCTTGGTGATTGTTGTTGTTCCACTTCTGTTGTTGGGGACAATTGGGAGTGATAGTCATTCTGTACTTGGTGCAGCTGGTGAGATCCCACCTCCCTGACTGGCCACCTGCAATGAGAGAACAGTTTTGTTAGTTGTCCGTATAGTTGCCTGCAGTTGCACTGGTATATTTGGTTGTCACTTCCGCCGTGTACGGTCTAAGTGACAATTTCTCTGCACATGTCCCAAGTTTTCACGTGGGCGGACTCCTGTTGAGAACGTTAAAGGTTTGTACCCTGACTGGCTCTCCAATGTTCAGCTCTGGTGATAGTTTGGCAGTCTTGTCAAAATGAAATTTGTTTTTCTGCTGTTTCACCTGGATTTTTTCACTCCGGCCTGTTACTACTTCTGGTTTCAATAACCTTTTGCTATTGGAAGAGTAGCTTGGGTGCAGCATGACATCAGTCTTTGGACTGGATTACTTTCCATGCCTTCAGTCAGTGTGTTTCTCCATTTGGGAATTACCTTGTGTACATCTGTGCTAGGTTTGCTTGATTTCTTGATGATTCCTTTGGGGATTTTCACTGCCATCTCAGCCTTTCTATTCAATCAATTTTTCATTATTTTCATTCCATTCCATTTTTTCCTTTTCATTCCTCCAATTTCCATTAGTGTGGAGATGATGTGTAGTGTTGGATTTAAATTCTTTGTGAAGCGGCTGACTTCTTCACTCATGAACTGAGGGCCATTGTCACTTGTCACAATGTCTGGAATACCATAACGACTGAAGTGTGCTTTCAGGTAGTCTACTATTTCTCCTGTCATCATTGAAGTCAGCTGGTCTAACTCCCAGTAGTCAGAATAGCAGTCTCCAGTGACAAGATAATCAGTTCTTGCTATAGTGAAGAAGTCTACCCCCGGCTTTATCCATGGTCTGTCTGGGTTGTTATGCACCTTCAGCAATCGCTAGCTTGTTTAACCTGGTATTCGCTACATGCACCACACTGGTCAATGTGGTGTTTAATTTAATTTCTCCTGTTTGGCCAGTAATGTACTTCTCTTGCTTTTCTCAGATTGAATTCAATTATTTGATGGTTTGCACGGATGTGCTTCAGCCTCTTTCCTTAGGGATGATGATTCTATTTCCCTGTAGAAGATGCCACGTGAGTTGTCAATTCATCTCAGTATTCCCAGTATGCTGTTGTCACCACAAGTGTGTCCTTTATGTTCTCAGTTCATCACTATTTCCTATAGCACTTGGAGAGCTGCATCTTGTTGGGTGGTTCTCTTGATTTGAGTAAGGCAAATGTCTGTCAGCTTTAGACTTGCTTCAGCTGGGATGAGTGGCTGTTGTATCCCATCTATGATCTGGAACTCTAGATCTTCCTTCATGCCATTGCATTGGGCTTGCAGACTAATTTGTCCAACCTGATTAGCCTCAACCTCACTTTCGAGTCCGTCAGTTTTGGATCGCCACGTTGAGCCACTTTGCACAGGTCCAGGAAGATTACGATGTTGCTTGATGCACCAGTGTCTATCTGACACTTCTTGTTCACTTGCTAATTTCCTTCTGCAGTCATCATTATAACAGTCACAAAATAGTTGTCACCTACAGACTTGACGGAACCGACCTGTTGTATTGTGTATAGTTCTTCATCAGACTTTTCTGTGGCCATCTGTATAGACTTGTTGTTTATTTCTTGTGTGTGAAATGATCCCACTTCTTGCAGTTAAACTGCTTCTTTCCCCATGATGGACAATCCTTCTTTCCCTTGGTGTGATGTCCTCTGCTGTATTCGTATTCTGCCCTTTATCTGTGATTGCTCTGCTCTTTTTGCCTGGAATGTTTCTCAGGATAATGTATCTCCTGGTCTGCTCTGCCATGCATATGCTCTACCTGATATTTTACAAGCTGCACATTTCTACACGTTTATCGCTTTCCTGAGCATAAATTTCCCCTATTTCAGTAGACATTCTCTCACTGAGGGGTCTCGTAGGCCTAAGAATATTCTATCTTTAATCAGATAATCTTTTAGTTGTTCGAATTCACACGATTCTGCGAGCTATGTTACTACACTCACATACTGTTCAATGGGTTCTTTACCCCCTTGAGCTTTAGTGTTGAATATATAGCAGTCATAAATTACATTCACTCGAGGCTGAAAGCGTTCATTCAAGGCTTTCAAAATCTCTGCTGTTTTCTTTGTTCATCAGTTAGATTTAGGGTGGTATACAATTTGTAGCAGTCCCTCCACAGCAGTGTTAAAAGTGTGGCTACTCTTATCGGTTCCAGCTTGTTAATTAAATCTGTTGCCAGTTTGTACTTTTGACATTGCAAGTGGAGAAACTGCCAGTTCTGCTACAACGTCTTTCATTTTGACAGGAGCCAGGAGGGGGGAGTTTATTGCCATGTTCACTTGCCCAGTGTTTTATTTGCAGCTTTACCTTTGGTTTGTATTTGTCATCTTTTTAGCAGATTTGAACAGAGCTGTGTCTTCAGTGATGTTAATGCCATTGAACATCAAGGGGTGATGGTTGGATTCTCTCTTGTTGGAGGTGGTCATTGCCTGACACTTGTGTGGCATGAATGTTATTTGACACTTGTCAGCCCAAGCCTGAATATTATCCAGATCTTGCTGCATTTGGACATGGACTGCTTCAGTATCTGAGAAGTTGCAAATGGTGCTGAACATTGTGCAATCATCAGCGAACATCCCCACTTCTGACCTTATGATGGAAGGAAGGTCATTGATGAAGCAGCTGAAGGTGGTTGGGCCGAGGACACTACCCTGAAGAACTCCTGCAGTGATGTCCTGGAGCTGAGATGACTGACCTCCAACAACCACAACCATCTTCCTTTGTGCTTGGTATGGGTCCAGCCAGTGGAGTTTTCCCCCTGATTCCCATTGACTCCTGTTTTGCTGGGGCTCCTTGATGCTACACTCTGTCAAATGCTGCCTTGATGCCAAGGGCAGTCACTCTCACCTCACCTTGGGAGTTCAGCTCTTTTGTCCATATTGAGGATCCCTTATACCTTACAAACTATATCTTTTTTCTTCTCCCACTTTAATTTCAGCCTGAAATGTGCATTGGTTTTATATTGCTGCAAACACTCCCAGCTGAAACAGAATAGATTTCAATCCTGTTGACAGGATTTAGACCCAAAGTTTAGATTGCCAAAGTACAGGAATTAGTCTTTCATGACTCTGACAGAATTTTTTTGTTGTAACATTTTTTAATTGATAAAGAGGGATCCTGAAGTAGAAAAGAAGTAGATCTGACAAGATTTTCAGAGTTGGTATATTGAGAAAAGAATCAGAACCAGACCCAATCTCTGAAAATTCAATGACATTACCCTCAAATTATCAAATTCTATGTTAACAATAACATACAGCTATCGTAAGGAGATACTTGTCTAGACTGACCTGGAGTGACTGTCCAGCCAATATCATAACAAATACTTTCAAATGAACAGACAAATTCCCTAAAATAAATGTTCCACATTTAATATTTTTGATTACGTTCTATACATTGTAAATAGTCAAAATGCCAAAAAAAATTTATAAGTTCAAAAAGTGGTCTCAGAATTTTAGTATTGAATAAAATATATCAACATTTAGCACAACAAAAATATTTTCCAATAAAAGAAAAACTGACAATTTCTGTAACAGTAGAAAGTAATTATTCTCTATCAACTGAAAGCTCTGTTTTGTCTGAGCCTGAATACTGTATAAAACAAATTATATAATAAAACCAGTCCAAAAAAACTAGAGTATGTGGTTATTAGCATTACTTCAAACAATTTAGTTGCATATATAGATATATTATAAATATATTACAGCTTTTGAAGCCATGTATATTCAAGATGAAATTATTTGTTATATATATCTGCTTAGGCTGTGTCCACATTGAAACACCATTAACACAGAATGTCCTTTTGGCTATTTAAAATCTGCCATCACTTTATATAAAGTGAAGTAACTCCCTATTAAATATTTATATAAAATGAACACATTTAGTAAACGAGCACTGCACTTTGCGAGAGTATTCAAATGTTTCATTATTTCCAGGATACCTCTGATGGGCTGCAGTCTCACTCCCTATTTCTTTATTATTTAACATGATTGTGTTTGATTCAACACATTTTGTTGGGAAGCTGAGTCACTGACATTTGGAGGCATCTGAATTTATAATTTATTAAATTGATTTTTCAGCATCAAATAAAGGCAACATGAAACTATTTAGAATGAACCCTCTTGGGATGTGTTTAGTAACAATCACTGCAACATTGCCTGATAGCATAACACTTGCCCAATATAATTTAAAGCGAGGTAGTACAAGGTTATGAAATCTTCTGTAGCACTAAACAACGTTTAGAAAAAAAAACATTTTGCAATTTTTTTTTCATTTTCATTTTTTCACATCATTCACAACATCGTAAGATAAAAAAAGTCACCATGTAAAATATTAGGTATAGATTTCAAAAATATGTAAGCCCATCAAGCTATCCAGAATTCCACATTAATTGAATGGGACCAGATAAATTCAAAGGAGCTAAAGGTCCCTCTTTTGCTCTTCATTCAGAAATCCAAGCACCAGGATTGTGGATGAAATGTGCAATTTTACTGCTACTTTTCTTTCTTCCCTTCTCTGCTAGATTTCAAAAAATCACTTCTTAGTAGTCGGTAAAAGAGCACAATATTCATCAGAGTCATGATGGCCATTCCCACGCTGCCGATGCTGTAGGTCACCAGAGGGATGTTGTCACGATTTAGGACCAACCAGCGTGTCATCCAGGCCAGCGTGCTGATGCGGAAGATGACGTAGGTTCCTAGGTTGATGATGCTGTTGATGCGGAAGCAAGTAGTTTTGCCCATATTGGCCATCAGAAGAATCTGCCTCAGGTGGAGGAAGATCGAGTTGATTTCCACCAGTAAGGCTACAACCGCAAATCCAATGTAGCTGCAGAGGCTGACAGAAATTCCAAAACAAGTAATTACCTAGGGAAATAAACAACATTTTAGTGTTTCAGGAAACACAGAGATCAGAATTCTAGAAGACTTCAGAAAATCCAAGAGTACTGCCATTCAAATCAATGGGTTTCCTCACCACTCACTTAGTCATTTATGCATTTCTTCCTCATTTTTAATACATCAGAAAGATTAGATAAGCATCAGTTTTACAGTCTAGGAAGGTGCTGAAAGGGAAAGCAGTGAGATGCATAAATTATTTAAAAACATCTTATACATGAGGGAAACAAAAACAGAATTACCTGGAAAAACTCAGCAGGTCTGGCAGCATCGGCGGAGAAGAAAAGAGTTGACGTTTCGAGTCCTCATGACCCTTCGACAGAACTTGAGTTCGAGTCGAACTCAAGTTCTGTCGAAGGGTCATGAGGACTCGAAACGTCAACTCTTTTCTTCACCGCCGATGCTGCCAGACCTGCTGAGTTTTTCCAGGTAATTCTGTTTTTGTTTTGGATTTCCAGCATCCTCAGTTTCTTTGTTTTTATACATGAGGGACTTTGAATTAAGCTGTGAATGCAGGATCACTGGACTAAACTGGGTTAATGAGAAATAGAGATTTAAAACAGAGATTTAAAGCAGAAATGAGGAAAAAAAATTCTTGAAATAATTGATTGGGCAGGTTAGTAATCAAACTCATTGATGTTGTGCAAAAGGCCAAATGTTACAGTGGGAGAGTACCACAGACACAAGCTATATGGGAGCCAGGAAAGGGAAATTGTGTTTGACATATGTATTTGAGTTCTTTGAGGATATAACAAGTAGAGTGGTTAAAGGGGAACCAGTTGATGTAATACATTTTGAATTGCCAGAAAGCATTCAATAATGTGCCACATGAAAGGTTACTGCACACAATCAGAGCTCATGACGTCAGGGGTACTATAGTAGCCTGGCTAAATAATTAGCTAATTTATCGGAAATAGAGTCAGTATAAATGCTTCATTTGTTGCTTGGCAAACTCTTACCAGGGTGGTGCCACAGGGATTATTACTGGAGGCTCAACCATTTACAACCCATATTAATGACACGGATGAATGTATTGCACTTACTGATAATGCACAGATAGGCAGGTAATCAAGTTGTGAGGAGGATACAAAGGAAATAGATAAGCGAATGGGCAAAACAAGTGGTAGATGGGCAGATGAAGCACAAGGTGACAAAACAAGAAGTTGTCCACTTTGATGGGAAGAATAGAAAGGCAGAATATTATTGAAAAAGAGAGACTGCAGAATGCTGTGGTATAGAGGGTTCTGGTGTTCTCGTACATGAACCACAAAAAGTTAGCGTACAGTTACAGCAAGTAATTAGGAAGGCAAATGGAATGTTGGTCTTTATTGCAAGTGGAATGGAATATAAAAATAGGGAAGTCTTGTTACAACCGCACAGGGCATTGCTGTGACCATAACTGGAATACTGCATAGTGTCGGTCTCCTTATTTAAAGAGGGATATACTTGCACTGGAGGCAAGTTAGAGAAGGTTCACTAGGTTAATTCATGGAATGAAGGGGTTTTCTTATGAGGAAAGGTTAAGCAGGTTGGGCCTATACTCATTGGAGTTTAGAAGAATGAGAGGTGAACTTAGTGAAGCATGTAAGATTCTGAGGAGGCTTGACAGGGTAGATGCTGGGAAGATGTTTCCCCTTGTGGAGAAATCTAGAACTGGGGGCACAGTTTCAGAATAAGGGGTCTCCCATTTATGACGGCAATGACGAGGAATTTCTTCTCCGAGAGTCATTAGGTAAGGTAATTTGTCTTACTCTGTTATAGAGAGACCAGTGAATATATAGTTTCAGGGACACCACTCCACATTAAGCAAGGCAAAGAGACAGGCCTCAGTGGACTAACACAGCTGGTAGGGAGATTGTGTGTTACTCTACACCTCAGTCTAGCCATCTAGCTAGCCAACCCCCATAACAGGGGTGTTGATCTTTGGAATTCATGACCTCAGAAAGCAGTGGAGGCTGGTTTGCTGAAGCTATTTAAGGTTGATAGATTTTTGACGTACAAGGGAATCAAGGGTAATGGGGAGCAGACAGGAAAGTGAAGTTTAAGCCACAATCAGATCAGCCATGATCTTACGTGGAGCAGGTTTGAGGGGTCGAACGTCCTGCTCCTGTTCCTGCTCCTATTTCTTCGGTTCTTACTATGATGGGCCGAATAGGTTTTTAACTTTTCTGATGTTAGTTAATTAGCAATATAACAAGTGAAGATTAATAAAAGGACCAACAATGCTAGAAATCAAACAGTAAATGCCAGAAAGACATAGTTCAGTCAGGCCCCAAAGGCGGCAGACTAACAATCGCTTGGAAATCTTCAGCCTAAAATTTAAACAACTTTTCTCTTTCAGATTTCCATTTTAAAAAAAATTCCAACTCTTTATTGTTTTAATGTAATTTGCATCATACTTATTCCCTCATGTGCAACCTAGTCACGCAGATATTTAAAACATTCTTGCTTGTCTAACAGACTCAGCTGCTGAATTGTAAAAAATAAAAAGATTAAAAAATGGTAAAAAAAAACTAGAACCCGAGGGCACAGCCTCAGAGTAAAGGGAAGACCTTTTAGAACAGAGATGAGGAGAAACTTCTTTAGCCAGAGAGTGGTGAATCAATGGAATTCATTGCCACAGAAGGCTGTGGAGGCCAGGTCATTGAGTATATTTAAGACTGAGATAGATAGGTTCTTCATTGGGAAGGGGATCAAAGGTTACGGGGAGAAGGTGGGAGAATGGGGTTGAGAAACTTATCAGCCATGATTGAATGGCGGAGCAGACTCAATGGGCCGAATGGCCTAATTTCTGCTCCTATGTCTTATGGTCTTATGGTCTAATAATGCTGCTGCACTCAATTAATTACAATTTTACATTGGATCTCAGGGTATTTACTGTGGATTAACCATTATCCTCTGAACAGTCCACAGCTCCTCCTTGCAGCAGCTGTACAATACCTTGCAGCAGCTGTACAATACCTTGCAGCAGCTGTACAATACCATGCAGCAGCTGTACAATACCTTGCAGCAGCTGTACAATACCTTGCAGCAGCTGTACAATACCTTGCAGCAGCTGTACAATACCATGCAGCAGCTGTACAATACCTTGCAGCAGCTGTACAATACCTTGCAGCAGCTATACAATACCTTGCAGCAGCTGTACAATACCTTGCAGCAGCTGTACAATACCATGCAGCAGCTGTACAATACCTTGCAGCAGCTGTACAATACCATGCAACAGCTGTACAATACCTTGCAGCAGCTGTACAATACCATTAATTGTTAGTTTGCACCAACAGTGTGTTATGCATGATAAATAAAATTGGTAATTTTAAATGGTTGCACAGCACTGTGGCATAACACCAATGGGTTAACAACTCCCATGTTATTAATAAGAAAGTAATGGCTGAATCATGGGATTAAGCAGCTAGTCTACATTATTGTAGACGAGAAACTAAAACTCATTCACTTTTTAAAAGCATTTCAATTAAGTTTTAAAACACACGCCCATCATAATTTAATTGCTTAATAAACTTTGTAGAATGTGAATGAGTTGAAGGAATTATTTTATTCATCCATTAATAACAGGAGTTAGCATTACACACTGGGAGCATTCTCAACAATGAGGCTGTCATTTTACTGCACACATCCAGACGCAGGTACCACTAACTCAGAGGAGGAAAGGGTACTGAAGAAGGGAAGAAATGAGGGAAGATTAGTCTGGCTTCGCGCCCATGTGCAGTGGATCACCTGGGCAAGGTAAATATCAGAAAACTGGATAGGTCAGAACAGGTGTCTATAAAGAAACCTGTCCAATGTTTCCAGTCATTTCCTTCCTTATGGGCAGGATATTGAGGTTGGCGAGCAGGGGTCAGGGTATGCTTGCTGATGCGTAAAATGACGCGGGATGATGTTGAGTGGAACGCCTGATGCCACCCCACGTCATTTCAATTTGCAGGTCGGCTGGGGTGCTGCTGAATCAGCTGTGTGCCCGCTGACCTGTCAACAGCCAATTGAGGCCATTTAAAAACTAATTGAACTAGTCAATGGACCTGCCCGTCCAACATTAAGGTTGTCGGGTAGGCCAGGAGGAGGTTTCATGTCGGTTTTAAAAAATTTAGTAAAAGTTTGAATGAAATTGATGGACATGTCGTAACTCATGTGGACAGTGCTACATGAGGGGACAGGTCAGGGAATTTTTAATTTTGTGCATTGGCCATTTTTGAATTTGGCGCCGATCTCCCTGAGGCAGCACTTAGCCTCAGGGAGATAAGGACGCTCTTTCATGCGCATGTGCATAAGAGCGTGCTCCCGGCTGAGGGATTACCGCCCCACCCACACAGGGAACGCATAGCGCTTCCTGGCGGACGTTACACAGGGCGGGCCTTAATTGGCCCTCCCACGTAAAATGGCGGCATGCCCCCAATCGGGGTACCGATTGGAGACGCACCTGCCCGTACCCACTCCTGCACTCCTCCCACCCCCCTGACGGGGGGAAAATTCTTCCCTATGTTTTGGAAAGAATGAATGCACAGACCCTTTGGAACTAGTTTCTGAGGTTATAATGGACAAAGACATTGACCTCAGAACAAATGACCTTGTTTTGTGCAGTTTTTATTTTGCTGCTGATGTTCAACTTCAAGCAGTGAAGAGAGACAGTCGCCTGAGGCAGGGAATGGGAGTTGGGAAAATTCCTGGCTGGGCTTTCCCGCCTTGGGAGAAAGTGCCTGAAAAGGTGGGATCTTCATTGCCGGGGGGGGGAGGGCAGCTTTGTGCTGGAGTTGGGCCAGACAACCTGGGAAAAGATTTGGAGGCAGACACAGGGGCTGCTGAGTGAGGAGGCGGCCTGTTTAAAAGGCCCTCCCTCCTCGGTGAAGTGGGACTTCATCCCTGGTAAGATAAAAATGCAAAGACCCTCCAGCCCTCACCCTCCAAATATTCCCCGTGCCCCATCCAGGCCACTCATCCCTATGGTCCCTCATGCCCCCTATGCCAAGCTCTGCCATTCCATCCACCCTCTTTGGTCCCTCATAACCCCATACCCTCCATGCCCGTTGACCCATGAAACACAATATAGAGCCAATGAACCCTATAGTGACACTACGGATGTGTAAAAAAAACTTCAAAAAAGTAAGTTATTCATAGCTTTCTCCTACGCTAAAAATGTCATTTCACTTAGAAAGCAATAAAGTGTCAATCACCCAGACACTTTAAAGTATCAATAACAAAAGCTACAGGCCCTTGAAACTGCTTAACCTTGTGTAAATAAATATTGTGAAATTTTCAGCAGACTCTGAGCTGTCAATCAATGATTTCCCTGGGGTGCAGGTGTTTCAACAAGAGTAATAGTTGTTTGGACTCTCAGCCAAGCCATTTTATGTTTGGGGGTGGGTGCTTGGGCAGAGCTTGACATAGGGGGCATGAGGGCCCACGGAAGTCATTGGAAGGGCAGAGCTTGGCATAGGGGAATATGGGGTGGGTGGAAGGGCATAGCTTGACATGAGGAGTATGTGGAGGACCTTTTGAACTTACTTTTTAAAAGGTACCTCATGCAGACTAGGGCTCACAACTCCTGAGTGGCCATGAACCATGAGCCTCTAAAAACCTAGCCTGACCCCATCAAACTTGTGGAGCAGGATACACCGTACCCACATTCGAGCAGGTCAAGTCAGGAGTGCTGGGTGCAGGCTTTTGACAGCTCACACCCTTAAAAGGCACTCTGAAAATCAGACAGCCTGGGAATGGGGTCGGGAATTCCAGAATCAGGACCTGCCCACCATTTTTAAAGAGCTCCTGAGTCATGCTGACTCAGCAAAAATCCAGGCCAGTGTTTCACACCAGCAGGCTTTCTGATCTGAAGAAGATTTAGCCAAGGGCTGTATGTGTTAGGCATCATTGAAGGGGGACTAAGAGGCTGATTTATGCCCCAGAAGCTTTGGGCCATATATAAATTATACCAGCAAATATTAAGATAAGCCTAGGTCTTTGGAAATTGCCAGTGATTGTTCAGTAATGAAGATGTTACCCTCAAAATTACTGAATTGGAAAGATGAACCCAGGAATAATCATATCCTATATCTCAACACCCATCTTTTCCTTTGTGGTTTTGTTTTTACTGGGACTACCCTTTTCAGAATCTAGAAGGTAGCTATTCAGTGACCTCAACAATCATATCTTAAATATTCCATTATACATTAAGAGCACAGGGTAACAACTGAAAATAGCTCTTTAAACCAAACACTCTGAAACAAGTCTTACATCAGTCCCAGTACAAGTTTCTGTTGGGGGACAGTAGTCACACCATGTCCAAGATTATTGATTATAAAATGTCACACTCACGATTGTTAACTAAACTGAACACCAGGGGACAGCAGACAATGACTGTGCATCAAACATAACAGTCTGAATATAGAAGCTGCAAACGTGTAACATGAATAATTCAAAGGCTTAAAATCCAAATATTTCCATTTTTTACTTCCCCACTCTCAAGTGAGCCTTCCAATATTTTTGGTTGATAGCTTTTCCTACAAAAAGTGCTTAAGCACTAATAGTACCTATGCCCTCTTTTCAGCCATGACGTGCTATATTCACATTAGTAGTTGGCTTCAATTTTTCATCGCATAAATGCTCATTTTACTTACTGGTACCTTGTAACTGGGCACAAGGGATCAAGCAAGTGATACAGGCAGTGTTGTGACATTGCGCAGGAGCTTAAGACACGCCCACTCTGTCGGATGCTGATGATATTTCAAAATGGCGACCGGCCACACCCACACTGGTGGTTCCCTTTTATACTCAGCGTATGAGTTGACCCCCATTTTTAGAGAGGGTTTGAGGCTTCAAAGGTCGACTTCTACCTTGACCTCTACGGTAATTATTTTTTAAAAAAACCACAGCTCTGTAACTGCACAAACTGTTCTTATAGTCGAAGGTCTGAAAAGTGAAAACAACAATGGCCCGGATTTTGCATTAACAATAACAGAGAGGATATCAGTACTCATTGTTATCAGGCAGCAAATCAGGCAGCAACTTCTGAAGTCCGCATATGTGCAGTTAAACATGGAATTGCGGAGGTTACCATCCAATTGGCCCTGCTCCTCACAAGCTACGCTACACTGGTTTCTCAGCAAGAGATTCACATTGAAATTGATTCACAAGCATCAAGTTGCTGTACTTACCCAATAATCACGCCAGAAAAGGTTAGGGCTGATGTATTCAGGTGCAACTGAATGTTTAATGGCATGACAAGTCTTAATCACTACCAATTAACCTTTCTGGCTCTCATTTATAGACTCTCATTCCATCAGAATGCAATTATTGTTTTACATTTAAAAAAAAATGTTTTACTTTTTCTTTCTGCTTCTTACCTCTCCCAATTCCAACTGAAACTTCTCTGTACATGATTTTACAATGAAGTATATATTCAAATTTTTACTTCTTGACTTAAACTCTCACTGTTTCTCAACCAGCTCATGCATGTCCCAGATCCCCTGCAGAAGGTTCTGCACTGAAAATCATCTCTGAATACAAACTTGTCCGTCAGACACCTGTGTACAGTCTGTGAACCCCTGTGTACAGACACCTGTGTACAGTCTGTGAACCCCTGTGTACAGACACCTGTGTACAGTCTGTGAACCCCTGTGTACAGACACCTGTGTACAGTCTGTGAACACTATGCTGCAAACAGAACGATAGTGAGTGCTGTTCACTATTCTCACTATTATACTCACTATTAACAGTGTTTTATTTTACTTGTTTAACAATGACGAATACATGTTCTGCATGAGAATTTAATTTTCTTATTTTTCCACAACCTCTCTATCCATTTCTGAAAGAATTACATTAAAAAAATTGTCCTACCCGATTCGAGTGTTTTCAAATTTGCCAAGTCCTGTATTCTGAAGAATGGATATTTATATTGGGAGATGGCTAACTAAGATTTTCATTGCTATAACTACATAATGAAAATCAATGTTGATGCCTAAAATGTATTAGTTATTAAAACTTTAACAAGTTGCATTTAAATAGCACCTTTAAGATAACAAAATGTCTCAAGCTGCTCAAAAGGAATGTTATCAATACTAATTTGACACTGAGCCACAGGAGGAGATCTCAGGACAGAGCACACAAAGCCTGGTCAAAGAGGTAGGTTGTAAGGAGCATCTCAACAGGGAAACAAAAAGAGGGGGCGGGGTTGAGGAAAGGAACTCCAGAGCTTAAGGCCAAGCAGCTGAAAGCATGGCTGCCAGTGGTGCAGCGATTAAAATCAGGGATGTGCAAGAGGCCAGAATTAGAACAGTGCATAAATTGTAAAGTATTACTGCAAAAGACTACAATTGTATTTCAGGCCACTGTGCTATTAGGGCTGCGTGTGCAATGCTATTTCATTAAGATTTGGAGATTTAGTAACAGTATATCAGTCACAGCGTCACTCTCCTCCCAAAACTAAACAGCGTGGAGTAAAGGTGAATTACAATGAATTAAGGAGCAGCTTTCTCTGCCAGATCCTGCAAGAACATTTGTTTGTGGAACTTAAAAATCCTGCACCTCCAGCATGGATATTCTGCTTTAAGGAAGCGAGGGCCACAGCTTGGAGCACAAATCTGTGGCCCCACCTCCCACCATGCAGCTTCATGTACAGTGCCCTGCAGGGAACAGGACTCAGTTAAATAAAAACATCTCAAACATCTTTTTCTGACACATAAAAAAAAGGCTGTGGTTTTCCTGGATGTTCTGCCAGTCCATTACATCCAAAAAATAACTTTCCTTTTTAGGTAGCAGTAAAGTGAAGACCAAAAAATTCAAGAGTAACACAATTAACATGTTAAAAAAAAACCCAAAACAGAATCAAAAATACCTGGAAAAACTCAGCAGGTCTGGCAGCATCTGCAGAGAGGAGCACAGTTAACGTTTCGAGTCCGCAAGACTGTTCAACAGAACTAAGTAAAAATAGAAAAGAGGTGAAATATAAGCTGGTTCGGGGGGGTGGGGGGGTGGGGGTGGGTGGGGTGGTGGTGGGACAAGTAGAGCTGGATAGAGGCCCAGTGATAGGTGGAGATAACCAAAATATGTCACAGACAAAAGGACAAAGAGGTGTTGAAGGTGGTGATATTATCTAAGGAATGTGCTAATTAAGGGTAAAAGCAGGACAAGCAAGGTACAGATAGCCCTAGTGGGGGTGGGGTGGGGGGAAGGGATCAAAATAGGCTAAAAGGTAGAGATAAAACAATGGATGGAAATACATTTAAAAATAATGGAAATAGGTGGGAAAAGAAAAATCTATATAAATTATTGCAAAAAAAGGGGGGGGATAGGAAAGGGGGTGGGGATGGAGGAGAGAGTTCTTGATCTAAAATTGTTGAACTCAATATTCAGTCTGGAAGGCTGCAAAGTGCCTAGTCGGAAGATGAGGTGCTGATCCTCCAGTTTGCGTTGAGCTTTACTGGAACAATGCAGCAGGCCAAGGACAGACATGTGTGCATGAGTGCAGGGTGGAGTGTTGAAATGGCAAGCGACAGGGAGGTCTGGGTTATGCTTGCAGACAGACTGAAGGTGTTCCGCAAAGCGGTCACCCAGTCTGCGTTTGGTCTCTCCAATGTAGAGGAAACTGCATTGGGAGCAACAAATGCAGTAGAATAAATTGAGGGAAGTGCAAGTGAAATGATGCTTCACTTGAAAGGAGTGTTTGGGCCCTTTTGGGAAGTAAAGGGGCAGGTGTTGCACCTTCTGTGGTTGCATGGGAAGGTGCCGTGGGAGGGGGTTGAGCTGTAGGGGGTGATGGAGGAGTGGACCAGGGTGTCCCGGAGGGAACGCCAGGGGGGGTGAAGGGATAATATGTTTGGTGGTGGCATCTTGCTGGAGTTGGCGGAAATGGCAGAGGATGATCCTTTGAATGCGGAGGCTGGTGGGTTGATAAGTGAGGACAAGTGGGGCCCTATCATGGTTCTGGGAGGGAGAGGGGAGAGGAAGGTGTGAGGGTGGATGTGCGGGAGATTGGCCGGACACGGTTGAGGGCCCTGTCAACCACCGTGGGTGGAAAACCTCGGTTAAGGCAGAAGGAGGACATGTCAGAGGAACTGTTTTTGAAAGTGGCATCATCGGAACAGATGCGACGGAGGCGAAGGAACTGAGAGAATGGGATGGAGTCCTTACAGGAAGCAGGGTGTGAGGAGCTGTAGTTGAGGTAGCTGTGGGAGTTGGTAGGCTTGTAATGGATATTGGTGGACAGCTTATCACCAGAAATTGAGACTGATAGGCCAAGGAAGGGAAGTGTCAGTGATGGACCATGTGAAAATGATGGAGGGGTGGAGATTGGAAGCAAAATTAATAAATTTTTCCAGGTCCAAAAAAAACCCCTGTGGAGACAATTAACTTCTAGACTAAAAAAGAGCAGCAACAGCAATAAAAAATGGTTACAAAGAATGACAATTCTGGCTGTAAAGCACTTTGGGACATTCTGATGTTGTGAAAGGTGCTACATAAATGCAAACCTTTCTTCCCAAGATTCAGACTATTGTGCTAAATAGATCCAAGCCAGATAGTGAAGAACGCAACAGGACACAGATATTTTCTTTGCTTGTAGGTTTATTGAGAGGATGCAGCATTACAGATCTCTGTCTCCTACTTACTAATCCAATGTCCCAGTAGACTCTCCTTATATGTGATCTCAGTCGTAAATCAAACAGTGCCCATCACCAGCGTCTCTTTAACAACATAATCAGGCATTGTGTGAGGTTAGCAGTGAAAGACTTGCTTCATACAACATGGTTGGGCAAGAATTTTCCTTGGAAAATGTTTTAAAACCTTTGGGGGAAAAGTCTGTACATTTCACACATTTTGTGCACGCATTGTTCATAGCTATTTGGAAGGTTTGAGTATTCTCAATATAGGACAGTAAGAAATAAGGGTTTATATAAAGTAAATAGTGAAAATCGAAATCTTACAGAAGTTCTTGGAAAAATATTACAGTCAAGTAGGAGGCACCAAGTAATGTTGTGGTGTCTTTGGTATTGCTATCCTAGCTCATAGAAACAACAGGAAGTGCCAATCTTTTTGGCTCATCCAACATTGTAGGTACTTGTTAAAAAAACTATTATAGAGAAGCCAAGTTTCAGGCTAAGTCCTATAGTGAAAAACATCATTGAGATTGAAAAGCGTAGGACAGGAGCTTAGATACAGTAAATCAAGAGACGGCAAAGTCAAACATTGGAGACTGTAAGAGAAAGGAAAGACTGAAAGCCGGATTTGCACAGTTTGGAGGTACCAGAAAGAAGGATGGACTGCACAAGGACACAATCAATGTGTCTTGATTTCAACACGGTAAAGACTTGTGCATGGAAATTTACTAGTTGCACTAGCGTCACTGCATCTGAAGGCAAAGCCAATGTGATTATAGTATGGCTCTACTCATGATCTTTAATGGGCAGGAGACATCTTAATTGATCATGTGAATGTTACCACATGTTTTGCAAGACTCATGACAAGGTTATTCATTTCACTGTGTACAATGTAGTGCTGTTATTATACAATCAAGGACAGAACAATAAATGTCTGTTGTAAACTTTAGTACATAGTTTTCATAATGACAGTAACTGGATACAAATACAAATTCTCAATTATCTAGAATAATCCCTTGCATAATGTAAACATCTTCCTTACATTACTTAAAATTTTCATTAAAAAAAAATTCCTGGGGTGTGGGTGTCACTGGCTGGGCCAGCATTTATTGCCCATCTCTAATTGCCCTTGAGAAGATGGTGGTCAGTGGTCTTCTTTAACCGCTGCAGCCCATGTGGTGTAGGTACACCCACAATGTTGTTAGGGAGGGAGTTCCAGGATTTTGACCCAGCAACACTGAAGGAACAGTGATATAGTTCCAAGTAAGGATGGTGAATGGCGCGGAGGGGAAATTCCAGGTTGTGGTGTTTCCAAGTATCTACTGACCTTGTCCTTTTAGAGGTCGTGGGTTTAGAAGGTGTCTAAGGAGTCTTGGTGAGTTTGTGCTGCAGTGCATCTTATAGGTGGTACACATTGCTGCCACTGTGCGTCGGTGGTGGAGGGAGTGAATGTTTGTGGATGGGCTGCCAGTTGTCATGATAATGGAAGAAAAACACCAAATTGTGTCTGGAAATATTGGACTTTAAAAATAAGGCCTGAGTTTTTAAAAAATGCACACAAGCCACTGCTGGAATGCTGCAGAGTGACTCCCTAAAAGGTAATGGAACCCCACCCTGTTGCCAGACAAGGTACTCCTGAAGTCGTTTTTGTCCCTGCAACCACACCAACCCCCTCCACTTCTCTCTCTCTCCAACCACCCCCCCACCCGACACACACACCTTAAACCAGCTTATATTTCAACTCTTTCTTGGACTCGAACTCAAGTTCTGTTGAAGGGTCATGAGGACTCGAAACGTCAACTCTTTTCTTCTCCGCCGATGCTGCCAGACCTGCTGAGTTTTTCCAGGTAATTCTGTTTTTGTTTTTACTCCTAAAGTCATCTAGAATCTGATTGCTCCCTCTGCTAGAGACAATGGGAAATGATCATCGTCTCATCAAGAAATCCTGTGGGCAATGACAGGACCGATTTGTGAATTCACTTCCCACTTGGAATTTGCAAAGGAGGGGATAAAAGTGAGGTGAAAAGCTGCTCCGGGGTCTGTCTGTTGGTGGGTGTTCTGAGAGAGAGAGCAAGTGCTGGAAGTTTGACTCAAGTGACAGCCACACACAGCACCCTGCAAATCGCATTTTTGCAGGTATCCCGATCTCTCTCCCTCTCTACCGAATTCAATTCTTCTGGAATCTCGAAACTAACAATTCATCTACCGGAGTCAATTTTAATGGAATCTTAAATCGCAACGGTCTCAACTCTCAATCACCTACTCCCCACGAGTCAAGAACTGCTCCGTATACCTTCTTTTCACCTACTTCAAGCTAAATTCAAACTTTTAACCTGTATGACTGTATATGCATGTGTTTTATCCTTTTTTGCCTTTTGCAGTCAATAAACTTACTCTTACTGTTAACTCATGTAAGTCTTGACTGAATTGGCTCCTTCAAAACCAGAACAATTGGGTCTGGGAAAGAGGTATCTGCGAAAAGGACCCTTTTCAGATTAAATCTTGTTGCGACCAACAGAGGGTGCGTGGGGCACGGTGGGGGGGTGGGGGGGGGGGGGGGGGGCAGCGGCGGCAGTGGTGGTGGGGGTGAGGAGTTGCTGAATAAAGACAGGGAGCCAGTTCATCCCTCCTCACCCAGGGCATAACAATTTTGGGGTGTCCCAGCCAGACGGTGACAAATTGAGGGGTATCACCTAGATCAACAACTTTAGGGAACCTCATCTGGGAGTGGGTCATAACACAATCAAGTGGGGCTGCTTTGTCCTGGATGGTGTCGAGCTTCTTGAGCCTTGTTGGAGCTGCACTCATCCAGGCAAGTGGAGAGTATTCCATCACACTCCTGACTTGTGCCTTGTAGATGGTGGACAGGCTTTGGGGAGTCAGGAGGTGAGTTACTTGCCGTAGGATTCCCAGTCTTTGACCTGCTCCAGTAACCATAGTATTTACATGGCTAATCCAGTTCAGTTTCTGGTCAATATCCCAGGGCGTTGCTAGTGGGGAGATTCAGCGATGGTAATGTCATTGAATATCAAGGGGTGATGGTTAGCTTCTCTCTCATTGGGGACGATCATTGTCTGGCACTTACGTAGCGTGAATGTTACTTGCCACTTGTTAACCCAAGCCTAGATATTGTCCAGGTTTTGCTGCATTTGGACATGAACTGCTTCAGTATCTGAGGAGTTACAAATGGTGCTGAACATTGTGCAATCGTCAGTGAACATCCCCACTTCTGACCTTATGATGGAACGAAGGTGATTGATGAAGCAGCTGAAGATGGTTGGGCCTAGGACACTATCCTGAGGAACTCCTGCAGCGATGTCCTGGAACTGAGATGCTTGACCTCCAACAACCACAACCCTCTTCCTTTGTATTAGATATGACTCCAACCAATGGAGTGTTCCCCATTGACTCCAGTTTTGCTAGGGCTTCTTGATGCCACACACGGTCAAATGCTGCCTTGATGTCAAGGGCAGTCACTCTCACCTCATCTCTGGAGTTTAACTCTTTTGTCCATGTTTTGAACTAAGGCTGTAATGAGGTCAAGAGTTGAGTGATCCGGGCAGAACCCAAACTGAATGTCAGTGAACAGGTTATTGTTAAGCAAGTGCCGTTTGATAGCATTGTTGATGACCCCTTCCGTCACTTTACTGATGATTGAGAGTAATTGGCCGGGTTGGATTTGTCCTACTTTTTGTGTACAGGACATACCTGGACAATTTTCCACATAGCTGGGTAGATGCCAGTGTTGTAGCTGTACTGGAACAGCTTGGCTAGGGGCGTGGCAAGTTCTGGAACAAAAGTCTTCAATACTATTGCCGGAATATTGTCAGGACCCACAGCCTTTGCAGTGGCCAGTGCCTTCAGCCATTTCTTGATATTATGTGGAGTGAATCAAATTGGCTGAAGACTGGCATCTGTGATGCTGGGGACCTCCAGAGGAGGCCAAGATGGATCATCAACTCGGCACTTCTGGATGAAGATTGTTGCAAATGCTTCAGCCTTATCTTTTGCACTGATGTGCTAGGCCCGCTCATTATTGAGGATGGGGATATTTGCAGAGCCTCCTCCCCCAATGAGTTGTTTAATTGTCCACCACCATTCACGACTGGATGTGGCAGGACTGCAGAGCTTAGATCTGGTCTGTTGATTGTGGAAAAGTTCAGCTCTGTCCATCACTTGCTGCATATGCTGTTTGGCATGCAGATAGTCCTGTGTTATAGCTTCACCAGGTTGACACCTCATTTTTAGGTATGCCTGGTGCTGCTCCTGGCATGTTCTCCGGCACTCTTCATTGAACCAGGGCTGATCCCCTGGTTTGATGGTAATGGTAGAGTGGGGGATATGCCAGGCCATGAGGTTACAGATTGTGGTAGAGCACAATTCTGCTGCTGCTGATGGCCCACAGCACCTCATGGATGCCTAGTTTTGAGTTGTTAGATCAGTCCAACATCTATCCCATTTAGCATGGTGGTAATACCACACAACATGATGGAGGGTACCCTCAATGTGAAGATAGGACTTCATCTCCACAAGGGCTGTGCGGTGGTCAATCCTACTGATACTGTCATGGACAGATGCATCTGCGATCAAGAAAATGAGACTCAATTAAACATTCTTACAATTTTGCCAATTTTCCCTTTGACCCTCCTCATTGTGTTAATCTTGCGTATGGATTACAGAATGAAACTGGCTGAGATCAGCTATCAGCGCTGAACCTTAAAGAGGGATTGGCATACTAAATTAAATAGCAACATTAAAAAGTTCAACAAAAGCAATGTTGTTGGCAGCAGTGACATATTATACACACCAATTCACACACACACACACACACACACACACACACACAAACACACACATGCACAGCATTTGGTACAGTATGTATTATGCTTTGGCAAAAGCAAACAGGGAAAGAAACAACTTTGTGAACTTTGGCTTCTGTTTATACTCTGGGCCTATTGCTATTTGTCCCAGGGTGACTGATAGCTGTGGTCCTCCATCTCAGTGGAAATGCTGATATGTGTTTGTAAGTTGATTTGGCAGGACAGGCGTTACTGGCTCTACACAGACCATGCTGGCTGCCAGCAGGTAAAAGGAACATCTTAGAAGTTTGAAGATTCATTATAACTAATAATAGCTGAGAACTTTTGAGTGTAGTAGTCTTGTTCAGAGTTTTGAAAGAGTATTTATTTTTGGAATCTGAGCTGTTAAGCCACACCTTCTGACAGTTTGCAGTGTTGAAAGATATTTACAAGACTACCTGCAATGATTAATAACAATAAGAGTTCTATTTTCTGGTTACCTCAAATAGCTTTTAGTTATGAGCCTCAGCAATATCTCACTTTGGAATCAAAGGTTACCCTATCGCAGAAAATTATGCTTTCTTAATGATTTTGGCACTTTAAAATGAAAAGGTAAAACCTAGAGATTGTATTTAACACTCATTAGCTTTACCTTCCCTCCAGTATTTGAAGAAATTATACCATACTAAATCTTGTGATCTGGCTTTATTTGTAATGGTCTGGCAGCCAGCTAGCATTACGCAAACAAGCATTTTAAATATGCGTTGGCAACTACTACTGTGCCCAAGAAATTGGGTGTGTGCTATTGCACTAAATAGCAGGCAACACTGAATCACCTATTGCAAAAGGCATTGTGTGAGTTGCTATGTATAATTTGTATCTCAAGTGACATCCTCACATTCACAAATCAAGTGCTTAAAACCAGACTCCCCACCCATCCTTCAAATAACCACAGCTAATAGCATGATTCATAAATGGTCTATGCTGTGGATTTCCATTTTAAATTCCAAGCAGAACCTTTGGCAGATATGATTTAACAGCTGAATTTTAAAGTAAAAACAGCAGCAGCTAAACCTGACTGCCTAATGGGGTCATTCATAATTTACACTGCGAGTTCACTAAGTATTTTTAATGAGATTGTAATGTAGAAATAAAATTGCCATTAGTGATATTGCTCTGAAAAGAAACTGAGAAGAAACAGTGTGGATCTTATACTGTAAAATTATATACCTGATAAAAATGTAAATATATAGGGCAGACTGCCATAAGATCAGCAGAATTGGCTGAAACAGCATCTCAGAGTGGGGGATGTTAAACATGAGTGAGTTACCCTCAAAACCAGTTACATCCATGCTTGCCATGGTTTTTTACACTGGAGCTCACCTGAAGTTACCGGTCTGAATTTTTGGCTTGTTGGCCAAGTGTGATCAGCACTCTCCTAACAGTGATTTCACACTGGCTGGACAATGTGAAACGTTCAACGCAGCGAGGGGAGTGCAGAGGAGTGGAGGGGTGGGAGGATGGGCACGGGGAGGGGGCAGGCGCCGGGACAAATGAGGGTACAGGTGGGGGGTTTAAATGGAGCTCCCTGAAGGCTGACAATTGTTGTGCAATTGCCTCAGGGAGCTGCTGTGATTTTCCAGGGGTAAGGCTGCTTTTCTCAGATCTTGTGCTGTCCGTTGTGTCTGCAAAATGTCCTCCACACCTGGAAACCATGCCAGGCAGGATGGAAAGGGCTGGAACCAGCCAGCCCGCTTTTCTGATGAGTACCTGCAAGTTCTGGAGGCAGTCAGTGCCCAACGGGACATCTTGCTGCCACGTGATGGAAAGAGGTGACAGGTCAGGTTAGCAAACACGATGCAGTGCGAGGGAACTGGATCCAGTGTAAGAAGAGGTTCAATGGCTCTCTGCGCTCTGCCAGGCTGAGTACTGGTTCCAGTTGTAACTGTGGACAGATATGATTGTGGCTGGCATCACTTGTTGATGATCATGGGTGTGAAATCCTGAGCATAAATTAGCACATATTCCTGTGCCTTGAAAAGCTACCTACAATTATACCAGATGGCTGGATATATAGAAGGGTGAGCTCTGGCAATGTGATGGGCACCTGAAACTGCATCTTTGGTGTGGGAGGCTGGTACATTCTGGCATGTAGAGGGGTTCTTATGAATGGACTTTTGTCCTTGCAGAAGAAGGGGAGTCACAATGTCCAGGAGTGAGGACACACGGGTGGTGCTGTCTTGAGTCTCTGATCTTAAGTCAGGAGGCAGAGCAGATACTTGAGATGCCATGTGAACATGGAGCTAGGTCCACTGGTCACAGAGAGGCAGAGGTCTTGGAGGAGGGTAAGAGTCCAGTGGACAGGGAGGAGATTGGGGGACGGTATGAGAGATGAAAGGCAGCAGCTGTAAGACTGACATGTGAAATCCACTAATCCCCATTGCTCATCCATTCAGAAGTCTTTGCTCAACCAGATGTCCATCAGAGAAGCAACCAGACCGCGTGCACTTTGAGTTTGTAATGTTGGTTGAGACTTACATTTTTTTTCCCTCCCTCAGATGGAACATCCTCTAGACCCAAGAGGACACTGAGGACTCTCCCTTAACACCAGAGGATGACCTACAGTCAGATGCATCTGCATCACATTCTCTGCACCAGGCACCAGTGCAGATACAGGCACATCAGTGGGCAGACGTGTTTTGGAGCAGATGGCAGTGCCCACTGGGGAAGGTATGTCACACTCACTTGCGGGGTTGGCGGAGGCTGAGTGTCCCCAGGGCACCAGCAGTCGGAGGATTGTTGGAGGCCTGGACAATGCTGAGTCCAAGGCAGGTGACGAGCCTCTGGAGTCGTCTATTAGGGTGGCAAATGCTGGATGTCAAGTGAAGATCTGGCAGAGATCCCCGAGGGTCTCTGTCCATATGGAGCTTGAGCATTGTGTTGGCCCAGAGCTCTGAATGCACAGCCTCCTCCATAGAGAGAGTGGTAACTCTCAGGCAGAGGCAGCTTCAGGAACTTAGGGGTTTCCAGGGTTGTGATCAGACCTGCAAGCCCACACACTGGGAGTGACCAGATGGGTGAAGCACCTAGTGACTCTGCTTGTATCCCATCCATCTCTGGTGCACAGGGGGGTTAAAGCAAACCTCATGTTGGTGGACGACCTGCAGCTCCATGCGTCAGGGGGCTCCTCTCAGGGTATTCCTGATAATGGCAGCAGCTCCTCCACCCCTCTGCTAGTGACTGTTGCATCTGAGGGTATCATGACGACAGAGGAGTGACCAGACATGGCACTGGGCTCTCCTGCCCAGTCGGGGCCCACACAGGCCCTGGTGATCAGGGGATGCCCATCAAAGTCATCAAGGCCAATGGGGCACCAGAGTCAGCAGCTCACCTCCAATGCAGCTGCCGGTGAGGGGGAAGCACCAAAGCGTAGCACTCGTAAGTGGAAATTTAAGTCGTTATGATCACGTAAGGGGTCTCATGGATGAATCATTTTCATTGACCAGTGTGTAATGGTGTATGTATATCTCACACTTCACTATTCAAATGTGAGGCAATGGCTTTAGTGTGTTTCATGCAATTGTTAGGGATGAGGCCTTGGAGTCGTGTGTTATACATAGGCTGGGCTGCACAGTTTAGTTCAGAGGTAGGGACATGGGTGGAGGGTGACAGGAGTGCCTCATCAGCACCAGTCAGTAAGGTGGCATTCCCCTTGCCATCACCTGGACTCCTTGGTATGCAGTCTGAACTGAAATTCCTCTGAATCAATCCTCCCTGCCTCCCATATGCATCCTCAATTCGGGATCTTGCTCCTCACCCTGGGGCTGATCAGGCTCCACCTCGGACTCACCACTTAAATCGTCCTCTGAGGCCTCTGGAACAGCATCAATGTCTTCATCCTCCACAGGGTCCCCCCCTTGAGAGCCAGGCTGTGTAGGGTGCAGCAGACTATTACAATATGGGAAACGTGTTCCAGAGGATATTGGTGTGATCCCCCCGACCAGGCCAGGCAGCGAAACCTCAACTTGAGCAGGCCTATTTTCCTCTCAATTATTGTCCTTGTGGTGGAATGACTGGTTGCAGCTCTCCTCAGCTGGAGTCCTGGGGTATCTCAGCTGCATCACCAGCCACCTTTTCAGTGGGTAGCCTTTGTCCCCCAGTAGCCAATCATCCAACTATGCTGGTGCAATGAGCAGCCTTGACACCTGGGAGTAACACAGAATGTAGGCATTGTGGCAGCTTTCTCGATACCTGACACAAACCTGCAATAGCTCACTCTTGTGGTCACACATAATCTGCATGACAAAGGAGCCCGGCTCCACAACTGGCACCTTTATGGGCACATGTGTGCAGTCAATGGCTCCCTGGATTCTGGGAAATCCTGCTATTGCAACAAATCCTCTGGCTCGCTCTGCCTGGTGGGCCTAGTTTGTCCTGAAGTGAATGAAGGTGTTGATACTTCACAACAGGGCACCCGGAACCAACTTGAGGCAACTGTGTGCAGATTTCAAAACTCCGCAGAGATCTCCAACTGACTCTTGGAACGACCCTGAGGTATAAAAGTTCAGGGCCCCTATCACCTTCAGATCCACTGGCATAACATGGCCACCTACAAACATTGAGGCTATTTTGGGGGGTTCATGTCACAGGGAGAAGTGATAGTGTCCCTGAAGAGGCAGAGCCTTCTTCGGCACTGACCTTCTGTCATGTCCAAGTAGCATGATCGCTGGCTGTACACTCTGCCTGCTGGGTATTGGCGTCTTCTCTGGACCCTTCGAATCCTGCAGGCCCATCACCCCTCTCAGTCCAGGGGGCCGACCCTGGGTCGGTGCCTGTGGGCAACATACCTCCTCCCTCTTCAGGCCCTCTCCTCTTCTTCTGAGGAGCTCCCCCAAGCTGAGTACACAATCCCCCTGGATGTCCAGATGGTTGCACTTCAGGGCTCTTTCTGCTGAAAGCCTCTGCAAATGTTTAGCAATCCAAGAATCATCCAGATCTACCAACAAATGCCAGAACTGATCTCTAATCTAACAACAAACAACTCTTAGCAAAACTCCTCTAGCTCCTCACCTTACCAACACCTCCTGGGCCTCTTATCCCATTCTGCAAGTAGAATAAATGAAAACAGTGAAGGCTGCCTGGCCGATTGACTCGTGCGCTGAGTGTAAAAGCACACGGGCCACTCCAAATCACTCAATTGGGGATTTGATGCGTTTAATTGACCCTTTAACTGTCAGTGGGAGGAGGTTCCAGAGACAGGGAGGGGTGTAAGGGCTGGAGGAGGTTCCAGAGATAGGGAGGCGTGTAGGGGCTGGAGGAGGTTACAGAGATAGGGAGGGGTGTAGGGGCTGGAGGAGGTTCCAGAGATAGGGAGGGGTGTAGGGGCTGGAGGAGGTTCCAGAGATAGGGAGGGGTGTAGGGGCTGGAAGAGATTACAGACATAGGGAGGGGTGTAGGGGCTGGAGGAGGTTACAGAGATAGGGAGGGGTGTAGGGGCTGGAGGAATTTACAGAGATAGGGAGGGGTGTAGGTGCTGGAGGAGGTTACGGAGATAGCGAGGGTGTAGCTGCTGGAGGAGGTTACAGAGTTAGGGAGGGGTGTAGGGGCTGGTGGAGTTTACAGAGATAGGGGGCGGTGTAGGGGCTGGTGGAGGTTACAGAGATAATGAGGGGTGCAGGGGCTGGAGGAGGTTACAGAGATAGGGAGGGGTGTAGGGGCTGGGGGAGGTTACAGAGAAAGGGAGGGGTATAGGGGCTAGAGGAGGTTACAGAGATAGGGAGGGTTGTAGGGGCTGGAGGAGGGTACAGAGATAGGGAGGGGTGTAGGTGCTGGGGGAGGTTACAGAGATAGGGAGGGGTGTAGGGGCTGGAGGAGGTTACAGAGATAGGGAGAGGTATAGGGACTGGTGGAGGTTACAGAGATAGGGAGGGGTGTAGGGGCTGGAGGAGGTTACAGAGATAGGGAAGGGTGTAGGGGCTGGAAGAGGTTCCAGAGATAGGGAGAGGTGTAGGGGCTGGAGGAGGTTACAGAGATAGGGAGGAGTGTAGGGGCTGGAGGAGGTTACAGAGATAGGGAGGGACGTAGGGGCCGGTGGAGGTTACAGAGATAGGGAGAGGTGTAGGGGCTGGAGGAGGTTACAGAGATAGGGAGGGATGTTGGGGCTGGTGGAGGTTACAGAGATAGGGAGAGGTGTAGGTGCTGGAGCAGGTTACAGAGATAGGGAGGGGTGTAGGGGCTGGAGGAGGTTACAGAGATAGGGAAGGGTGTAGGGGCTGGAGGAGGTTACAGAGATAGGGAGGGTTGTAAGGGCTGCAGGAGGTTACAGAGATAGGGAGGGTTGTAGGGGCTGGAGGAGGTTACAGAGATAGGGAGAGGTGTAGGGGCTGGAGGAGGTTACAGAGATAGGGAGAGGTGTAGGGGCTGGAGGAGGTTACAGAGATAGGGAGGGATGTTGGGGCTGGTGGAGGTTACAGAGATAGGGAGGGGGCGTAGGGGCCGGTGGAGGTTACAAAGATAGGGAGAGGTGTAGGGGCTGGAGGAGGTTACAGAGATAGGGAGAGGTGTAGGGGCTGGAGGAGGTTACAGAGATAGGGAAGGGTGTAGGGGCTGGAATAGGTTACAGACCGTTCGAAGTGTTTTCAGGGTTGCAGCATAACTGAGACTGGCTGCCAGGGACCTGGATTGACCGTTAGGAATGGAGTCACTGCTGGAGGTTGTCCGACAACCTGGAATGATTCAGCAGCCACGGGGTTTGTACAGTGAGCTCCTCTGTCAAGGCAGAGATAGGTCGAGCTACTACCAGACTAATACTCTCAATTCATCAGAGCTTATCTTTATCGTTATTCTTTCATGGGATGTGGGCGTCGCTGACAAGGCCAGAATTTTGTTGCCTGCCCCAACTGAACTAGCCATTGTCAGAGGGGCAGTTAAGAGTCAACCGCATTGCTGTGGGTCTGGAGTCACATGTAGGTCAGACCGGGTAAGGACAGCAGATTTCCTTCCCTAAAGAGCATTAGTGAACCAGGTGGGTTGTTACAACGTTGGTTTCACGGTCATCATGACTGAGACTTGCTTCGCGTTCCAGAATTTTTATTTGAATGTAAAGCTCACCAGCTGCCCGGGGTGGGATTTGAACCCGTGTCCCCCCCACAGAGCATCAGCCCGGGGCCTCTGGATGACTTGTCCAGGGGTGTTACCACTTTGCCACCATCTCCCCCTTAACAACCATTTCAGAGGAAAGAAATAGCCCGTTTCTGTAGTGTTTTTGGCTAAGCTAAGTTGCAGGGTGGTGTGCACGTGTGGGATTGCAGTGGGAATTTCGACATTTCAATCAGGTGATTGCATGGAGCCCACAGAACAGAAACAGACCATTGGTCGGAAGAATAAAAAGGCGATTTATTATTTAAATGGAGAGAAACTTCAGAATGCTTCATTGCAGAGGGATCTGGGTGTCCTCGTGCATGAATCGCTGAAAGCTAGTATGCAGGTACAGCAGGTAATAAGGAAGGCAAATGGAATTTTGGCATTTATTGCTAAAGGATATGAATATAAAAATAGGGAAGTGTTGTTGTAACTGTACAAGGCATTGGTGAGGCCACACCTGGAGTACTGTGCACAGTTTTGGTTCCCTTACTTGAGGAAGGATGTAGTTGCATTGGAGGCGTTCAGAGGAGGTTCGCTAGATTGATTCCAGAGATGCGGCGCTTGTCCTATAAGGAGAGATTGAGCAGTTTAGGCCTTTACTCACTAGAGTTTAGGAGGATGAGAGGAGATCTAATTGAAGTATATAAGATGCTAACGTATACGTGGAGCTGATGTTTCCCCTTGTGGGGCATTCTAGAATGAGACGCCACAGTTTTAGGCTAAGGGGTGGTAGATTTAAATCAGAGATGAGTAGGAATTACTTTTCTCAAAGGTTCATGAATCTGTGGAATTCACTACCTCAGAGTGCAGTAGATGCTGGGACGCTGAATAAATTTAAGGAGGAGATAGACAGGTTTTTAATTAGTAACGGGTTGAAAGGTTATGGGGAGAGGGCGGGAAATTGGAGTTGAGGCCGAAATGAGATCAGCCATGATCATATTGAGTGGCAGGACAGGCTCGAGGGGCTGAATTGCCCACTCCTGCTCCTAGTTCTTATGTTCTTATGTTTTTCTTATGTCATTGGGATGTCCTCCTGATGTCATCGTGCCCCATCTCACAAAGGGTCAGGCCAGCCATGTGTTTCCAACGCGAAGGTAAAATTCTGGCCACTGCGTTTCCACCTGTGCCTTTATACAGTGAGCGTCATTAGCCTCGTCATTATTGTGACAGGAAAATTTGGCCCGATAAGCATACTCATTGCACTTAAAACATTACAAAATAAACAGTTGCTACGAAGTTGCAGAGTAGTCAGCAGAGAATACTACCAGCCAGAGTAAGGGTCCTCCAATGCCTTGAACAGCAACAGATTATTTAAGTATCAAAATATCAAAATGAACTGATGAAAAATTAATTCTCAAAATCAAAGATCTAGCTCCAAGCAGAAAACTACTCTCGTGTTTATTTACCCCAGCTATTTAAAGTGTCAATCAATAAAAGGCTACTGACATCACAGCAAAAAATATCAAACATTTTCCTGTCACAATAATGACGAGGCTAATGATGCTCACTGTATAAAGGCACAGGCGGAAACGCAGTGGCCAGAATTTTACCTTCGCCTTGGAAGCACATGGGCTGGCCTGTCCCTTTGCGAGATGGGGCACGATGACAGCAGGAGGGTGACCCACTAGTGTCACACTGCCTCGCAATGTTTCAGTCAGTGAGCGTTCGCAGAAATTGGAAATGCGCCCACTGACAGTTAAAGTCTTTTATTTGTGACAACTGACATACTGTGAATACTGACTGAGAAGAGTTTCCGAGCACAGATGTTACACCTCTGCTTAACTGTGTGCTCTGCCCAAGTGATTCGAATCTCCAGGGTAAGAGCCAAATATCAAAGCAAAGAAAGAAAGAATGTGCATTTATATGCAACATATCATGACCTGAGTGTCCCAAAGTGCTTTACAACCAAGGAAGTAACTTTTAAGTAGTGTCGCTGTTATAACGTAAGGAAGGAAAGGGAGGCTCAATTTCAGAAATACTTTAAAAAAAAGTGAGCTCCATAAATAGACCCCAGAAGCTTCTTGGAGCTGTGGCAATCAGATTACATGTTGGATTAGCATTGAATATAATAGGATGTGACCCTGCTTAAAGCTGGTTTGCCTTCGAGTGCCTCAGCCTAATTTGTTTCTCTGGAAACTTGCCTGGCCATAAGAGCCGTCCAAGAGGGAAGAGTCACTGTAAGTGCATCAGACAAAAAAAATTCAGCCACCATGGAAATCTGAAACTACCACAAATACAAAATAAGTAATCAACAAAAACCCCATCAGATCAATCAATCAGGAAATATATAACTCTATAATTAAAGCCGTATGTCTTTGGCAAGAAACACTGCATGGCCAGCATGACAACAAATAAAAAGAGAGAAAGAATATTTGTACTTTCTACAGTATTGGAAGCATTGTTTTAAAGAATTCCCACTGCGTACTGCCTGGTTTGGGTAGTGTGTACTTTTTCTGAACGTGACATTTTGTTCCAGAGCTCAATTTGCTAACAATAAAATAATATTTCATTACATTTTAACAATAAAACTGTCAACTGGCCCAATACTATTGATGCACTATCAGCTTTACAGCCAATGAAATCCTTTGGAAGTGTAGCCACTCTTGTAGGGTAGGGAACAAATGACAGAAGCACAACATCGGAGCAAAACACTTCATTCACACTGTTGACAATCATGTCAAACATTGACTGAAACTTTAACTGAAAGGTTTTGTTTTACAGTCAATAAAAGCACATTTAACAGAGACAAATAAGCAGATCGTAAAATCATACAGATTAATTTAGGATCAGGCCAAGCCTGGTAGCAAAGGCCCTTTTCATTTTCTTTCAAGTTAAATACCAATTTGTCAGCAGCCATCTTGGTCAGTGAAGTTCCCATTATTCTTTGGCTTTGTACGACGTGAACTAGAGGATGTCTGTAGGGGGTGAGGCTCCAAGCTCATTTGAACATGATAGAATAAAGCTAAAAGCAAAGCAGAGGAGAGAACACTGGGGCACACAGGAGGTTTGGGGTGGAGGGGGAGGGGGTTGGGTGGCTGAGAGAGTTTTCTCTCAGCTCCTTGGAGATGGAAGGGCTAGGGAATTTCTTTTAAAGTTTCAGGCCGACTGCTCACAGTTTTTCCAGGGCTGGGCTGGGGTCTGATGCCAGCGAGCCCTGTGTCTGTGGTAGGAACCCAATTAATGTGATTGAGGAATTGACTCTCGGACATTTTCCCAGCACAAGGGAATTTTGCCAGCATTCCGCACGCCCCCTGCTGTGCCAGTATTCCTAAAACCTAGAGGAGGCCACTGCACAGTGCAAGGTGGGAGCTTTGAAGGTTTTTAGATGTGTTCCTGAAAACAAAAATGGCAAGGCTCATGTCTTCCCAGGTCAGAGGCTTGCCAATATGTCAGAATCCACTGGAGACTGATGTCTCTGATAGTCTGGGACTGATACAGAGCCAGCCACTCCACTGATAAAGATGGTGCCTCGATTGAGTTCCTGCTGCTTGGCCCTCAGCAGCATTCTCGCTGGTGAGACACTGAAGGCCTCCAATGACCAGAGGCCACATTGTCAACCTCCTGGCTGCAGCACCTGATGGCCATCCCTATTGAGAGGGAGGCTGGTGAAGCACAAACTGCTGAAATGAACAGGGTCAAGACTGGAAAAGTCCAGGCAGCTGAAAACGGTTTTGATGTCCGGGAGATTCCGGCCACAGTCTTGCCTCCAGCCCATCGTCTGTGGCTCAAAACAAGGTGTAGCAAGTCTAAAACAAAAATAAAAACTCAGCAGGTCTGGCAGCATCTGCAGAGAGGAACACAGCTGATGTTTCGAGTCCGTATGACTCTTCAACACAACTAAGTAAAAATAGAAAAAAGGTGAAATATAAGCTGGTTTAAGGGGGTTGGGACAGGTAGAACTGGATAGAGGGCCAGTGATAGGTGGAGATAACCAAAAGGATAAAGAGGTGTTGAAGCTGGTGATATTATCTAAGGAATGTTCTAATTAAGGGTAGAAAGCAGGACAAGCAAGGTACAGATAGCCCTACTGGGGGTGGGGTGGGGGGAAGGGAAGGGATCAAAATAGGCTAAAAGGTAGAGATAAAACAATGGATAGAAATACATTTAAAAATAATGGAAATAGGTGGGAAAAGAAAAATCTATATAAATTATTGGAAGAAAAAGAAAAGGGGGGTGGGGGTGAAATCAGAAAGGGGGTGGGGATGGAGGAGAGAGTTCATGATCTAAAGTTGTTGAACTCAATATTCAGTCCGGAAGGCTGTAAAGTGCCTAGTCGGAAGATGAGGTGCTGTTCCTCCAGTTTGCGTTGAGTTTCACTGGAACAATGCAGCAGGCCAAGGACAGACATGTGGACATGAGAGCAGGGTGGAGTGTTGAAATGACAAGTGACAGGGAGGTCTGGGTCATGCTTGTGGACAGACCGCAGGTGTTCTGCAAAGTGGTCACCCAGTCTGCGTTTGGTCTCTCCAATGTAGAGGAAACCACATTGGGAGCAGCGAATGCAGTAGACTAAATTGAGGGAAGTGCAAGTGAAATGCTGCTTCACTTGAAAGAAGTATTTTGGCCCTTGGACGGTGAGGAGGGGGGAAGTAAAGGGGCAGGTGTTGCACCTTCTGCGGTTGCATGGGAAGGTGCCGTGGGAGGGGGTTGAGGTGTATCTTGCTATCTTGACTACAATCTCTCTCCCCTTGTCCAGTCCCTTCCCACCTACATCCGTGATTCCTCTGACACCTGACATCATATCAACAATTTCCAGTTCCCTGGCCCCAACCGCTTCCTCTTCACCATGGACATCCAATCCCTCTACAGCTCCATCCCCACCAGGATGGTCTGAGGGCCCTTAGCTTCTTCCTCGAACAGAGGCCCGAACAATCCCCATCCACCACTACTCTCCTCCGTCTGGCTGAACTTGTTTTCACACTGAACAATTTCACCTTCAACTCCTCTCACTTTCTCCAAATAAAAGGTGTGGCTATGGGTACCCGCATGGGCCCCAGCTATGCCTGTCTCTTAATGGGGTACGTGGAACATTCCTTGTTCCATTCCTACTCCGGCCCCCTCCCACAATTCTTTCTCCGGTACATCAATGATTGCTTCGGTGCTGCTTCATGCTCTCATCGGGACCTGGAAAAATTTATTAATTTTGCTTCCAATTTCCACCCCTCTATCATTTTCACACGGTCCATCTCTGACACTTCCCTTCCCTTCCTTGACCTCTCTGTCTCAATCTCTGGTGATAGACTGTCCATCAATATCCATTACAAGGCTACCGACTCCCACAGCTACCTCGACTACAGCTCCTCACACCCCGCTTCCTGTAAGGACTCCATCCCATTCTCTCAGTTCCTTCACCTCCGTCGCATCTGTTCCGATGATGCTACCTTCAAAAACAGTTCCTCTGACATGTCCTCCTTCTTCCTTAACCGAGGTTTTCCACCCACGGTCGTTGACAGGGCCCTCAACCGTGTCCGGCCCATCTCCCGCGCATCCGCCCTCACGCCTTCTCCTCCCTCCCAGAACCATAATAGGGTCCCCCTTGTCCTCACTTATCACCCCACCAGCCTCCGCATTCAAGGGTTCATCCTCCGCCATTTCCGCCAACTCCAGCATGATGCCACCACCAAACACATCTCCCCACCCCCACCCCCCCCGCCCCCCCCCACCCTGGCGGCATTCCATAGGGATCGTTCCCTCTGGAACACCTGGTCCACTCCTCCATCCCCCCTACACCTCAACCCCCTCCCACGGCACCTTCCCATGCAACCGCAGAAGGTGCAACACCTGCCCCTTTACTTCCCCCCTCCTCACTGTCCAAGGACCCAAACACTCCTTTCAAGTGAAGCAGCATTTCACTTGCACTTCCCTCAATTTAGTCTACTGCATTCACAGCTCCCAATGCAGTCTCCTCTACGTTGGAGAGACCAAACGCAGACTGGGTGACCGCTTTGCAGAACACCTGCGGTCTGTCCGCAAGCATGACCCAGACCTCCCTGTCACTTGCCATTTCAACACTCCACCCTGCTCTCATGCCCACATGTCCGTCCTTGGCCTGCTGCATTGTTCCAGTGAAACTCAACACAAACTGGAGGAAGAGCACCCCATCTTCCGATTAGGCACTTTACAGCCTTCCGGACTGAATATTGAGTTCAACAATTTTAGATCATGAACTCCCTCCTCCATCCCCACCCCCTTTCCGATCCCCCCCCCCCCCACTTTTTGCAATAATTTATATAGATTTTTCTTTTCCCACCTATTTCCATTATTTTTAAATGTATTTCTATCCATTGTTTTATCTCTATCTTTTAGCCTTTTTTGATTCCTTCACCCCACCCCACCCCCACTAGAGCTATCTGTACCTTGCTTGTCCTTTCTATCCTTAATTAGCACATTCCTTAGATAATATCACCACCTTCAACATCTCTTTGTCCTTTTGTCTGTGACATCTTTTGGTTATCTCCACCTATCACTGGCCTTCTATCCAGCTCTACCTGTCCCACCCACCACCCCTCCTTAAGTCAGCTTATATTTCACCTCTCTTCTATTTTTACTTAGTTCTGTTGAAGAGTCATACGGACTCGAAACGTTAACTGTGTTCCTCTCTGCAGATGCTGCCAGACCTGCTGAGTTTTTCCAGGTATTTTTATTTTTGTTTTGGATTTCCAGCATCTGCAGTTTTTTGCTTTTATCTAAGTGTAGCAAGTCTATGCTGACATTTGACTGCTTTATCAGCCAGTTGACTGGGGTACACTGCAGCACACAGCCAAATGAGTCTGACTGAGACATTAAAAAAAATTAAAATATTTAAAACACCAAAAATTAAAATCAACCATCAGCCCTTCAATACATTAATACCAAGTCATGTTAACTAATCATCCCGATGCTCGCTGACTTGCATTGTTTCCCAGATCATCTCCACATTAAAATTCTTATCTGGCGTTCACAACCCTCGAGGGCCCATCCTCCCTACCTCTGTAGCCTCCTCTAGCCCTACAGCTGTCTAAGACTGCTGCCTTCCTCCAACTCTGGTTTCTTGTTCATTACACTGCCTTCACTCCACTGCTGTCTTGCCTTCAGCCATCTAGGCTACGAACATTAGATTCCCTCTGTTAACCCATTTGCCTCTCTCTTTGTCTGTAGGATGCTCCTTAAAACCTAACTTTGATCTTGATTCTTCTTTGATTCAATTTTTTGCCTGATTACACTCCTGTGAATCACCCTTAGAATGATTTATTATGTTAAAGCATGATATATAAATGCAAGTGATTGTTGTAGGCACAAATTGTGAACTGAAGGATTGTGAGTTTGTCTCACACCTTACCAAGGGACATGATGGGCATCTGCTGCAGACAGAGATTATATAACAGTTTTCTGTTTAGAATTCCTATCAATATCCAAGGAATTATCAATGCAGCCATCTCAGAAGTCAACAATTGGAAGACCACATTACACCTACTGTGCAATAGATTTTTCTGGGCTGTATTAAAAATGCACAATTTGAGCTTTGTTTACTTAAAAACTAGTCCGAGTTGTGGCCATGGTTCTCCTGCTTCATGCCTGTAAAGGGAGCAGAAGATCCGGAGTAGGAGGTAAATAATTGATATTTAAATTGCTCAGTTGATTTATGTAATGCCAATTGCTCCTAATATTTTCTGGGGAAAAATATACTTTATTCATAAAATATCTGAAAGAACATTACAAAATATTTCAAAATGGCCATCGCAAAAAGTGCATTCAGATTCAGGTTTTCCACATTGATTGTATTGAAGCACCTCACGATCTACGAACATTACAGACATTTCAACATGGTTATAACAATCAGTCAGACAGTGCAATGGTGTTAAAGTTATCTACATAGATCATGTTGCACTCTGAAGTGCTTCAATACAATTGTGACACGTGTAGTTTTCACTGCATACATTCAGTGTGAGTCATATAGCCCGAGGGGTCTATACCTTTCCCAGCCCCTCGGTGCACTGTGGCAGAAAGGTCTTAGAAAGCGACCCTTCCCCACTGCGCCTTTGTGGTAGCTGCCTCAAGTTTTAGTGCGTCCCTCAGCACGTAGTCCTGGACCTTGGAATGTGCCAGTCTGCAACACTTGGTCGGGGACAACTCTTTGCGTTGGAAGACCAACAAGTTTCGGGCAGACTAAAGAGTGTCTTTCACCGAGTTGATTGTCCTCCAGCTGCAGTTGATGTTTGTCTCGGCGTGTGTCCCTGGGAACAGCCCGTACAGCACAGAGTCCTGTGTCACAGAACTGCTCGGGATGAACCTCGACAGAAACCACTGCATCTCTCTCCAGACCATCTTTGCAAAGGCACAATCTACAAGGAGGTGAACAACGGTTTCTTCCCCACCACAGCCACCTCGAGGGCAACGTGCAGAGGGGGTGAGACTCCTGGTGTGTAGGAAGGATCTGACGGGGAAGTCCTTTCTCACCACCAGCCAAACTACGTCTTGGTGCTTGTTGGAAAGTTCTGGCGATGAGGCATTCTGCCAAATTACTTTGACAGTCTGCTCAGGGAACCATCCCACAGGATCCACCCTCTCCTTTTCCCTCAGGGCCTCTAGGATGTTACGTGCCAACCACTGCCTGATGGACTTGTGGTCCATTTTCCCACGAAGGACAGGTGGTACGGCACAGTCCAACTACTTGGAGCGTTCCACAGCAGCATGGCCAGACCCATCCTTCGTAACACTGGGGCAGGTAGAACCTCAGCACGTAGTGACACTTGGTGTTTGCATACCGAGAGTCTACGCACCGCTTGATGCAGCCACACACAAAGGTGGCCATCAGTATGAGGGCGATGTTGGGCACGTTTTTTCCCCCTTTATCTAGAGGCTTGTACAGCACGACCCTGCGGACACAATCCATTTCGACCTCCAGATAAAGCAGAAGATGGCTCGGGTGATCGCCATCGCACAGCAGTCTGGAAGGGGCCAGACCTGCGCCACGTACAGCAACAGCGAGAGTGCCTCACACCTGATGACCAGGTTCTTACCCGCAATGGAGAGGGAGCGTCGCTCCCACATGCCCAATTTCCTTTTCACCATAGACACTCGCTCCTTCCAGTTTCTAACGCGTGCCCTGGTCCCTCCGAACCATATCCCCAGCACCTTCAGGTCGTCAGCCCTGATGGTGAAGGGGACAAAGGATTGGTCAGCCCAGTTCCCAAAGAACATGGCCTCACTCTTCCCATGATTTACCTTGGCTCCCGAGGCCAGTTTGAACTGGTCGCAGATGTGGATCAGTCTGCGCACCGACAGCGGATCCGAGCAGAAGACGGAGACATCGTCCATGTACAGGGAGACTTTGACCTGAGTGCCTCCACTGCCTGGGATCGCCACTCCTCTTATGCCTGGATCCTTCCTGATGGACTCAGCAAAGGGTTCTATGCAACACACAAACAGGACAAGGGGGAGAGAGGGCAGCCCTGCCTGACTCCAGATTTAATTGGAAAGCTATCCGATTCCTACCCATAGATGGAAACTGTGCTACAGATGTTAGTGTAGGGCAGTTGGATCCAGTTGCGAATTCCCTCCCCAAACCCCATTTTGGAGAGCACATCCACCATGTAGGTGTGCAATATTCTGTCAAAGGCCTTCTCCTGATCCAGGCTGATGAGGCAGGTATCCACACCCCTGTCCTGTACATAGGCAATCGTATCCCTGAGCAGCACGAGGCTGTCAGAGATCTTCCTGCCCGGCACAGTGCAGGTCTGGTCAGGGTGGATCACCAATTCCAGAGCGGATTTGACCCGATTGGCGATGACCTTGGACAGAATTTTATAGTCCACATTCAACAGTGAAATGGCTCGCCAATTTCTAATTCCCTCCCTTTCCCCCTTCCGCTTGTAGATGTGGGTGATAATGCCTTTCCTCATGGATTCTGACATGCTGCTGGCCAGGAGCATACTCTCGTACACTTCTAGCAGATCTGGGCTGATCCAGTCCCACAGAACTGAAGACAACTTCGCCAGCAAGCCATCGCTTCCGGGAGTCTTACTCTTCTCGAAGGACTCAAGGGCCTCAGTCAGGTCGTCAGGAGTTAGTAGTTTGTCCAGGCTCTCCCATGTACTGTCGTCTAAGACCTCCGTGATAGAGGACAGGAAGGACTGGGAGGCCGTGTTGTCTGTGGGCTTCACGTCATACAATCCGGCATAAAAGGATTTGCTGATCCTCAATGTGGGACTGTGATGACTTTACTGAGCTGTCTTCTTCCTTCAGGCTGATGATCACAGAGCTCTCTCTGTGTACCTTTTGGAAGAAGAAACATGAGCACGTCTCATCCTGCTCCACGGAGTGGACTCTGGAACGGAAGATGATCTTGGAGGCCTCCGAGGCAAAGAGCGAGGCATGCTGGCTCTTCACCTCTTGGAGTTCCTCCTTGACATCGACCCCCATCGACTGCAGCCGGAGCAGGTTCTGCATGTTTTTCTGGAGTTGGGACATTTCCCTCTGTTCCTTTCTAGCTTTCTGGGTGCCTCTGAGGATGAAAAACCTCTTGATGTTTCCCTTGATCACTTCCCACCCGTGTGTCAGGGACTCCAAGAGGGGTTTCACGGTTCTCCAACCTTTGTAATCCCTCTTGAGCTCCTCAATGTTATTTAGGGTCAGCAGTTGCACGTTTAGCTTCCATGTCCCCCTGCCAACCCTCTGGTCTTCCTGTAAGTAACAGTCAGCCAGTAGGAGACAGTGGTCAGAGAAAAACACCGGCTTGACGTCGGTGGATCTGACTGCGAACACACGGGACACAAACAGGAAGTCTATCCTGGGACGGATGGACCCGTTTGGCCGTGACAAGGTGTATCTACATGATGTCCAGTCTGCTGTCAGCCTTGCCGGATCCTCCAGCCACATCGATGATGCAGTTGAGGTCACCGCCCAGAATGACCGGCCTGGAGATCGCCAGCAGCAGAGGGAAAAACCTCCAGCCACTCAGCCTTTTGTGCCGGGGCGTAGACGTTAATTAACCGGAGTGGAGCGTTCTTGTACATTACATCTGCTATGAGGAGGCGCCCGCCCACCAGCTCCTTAACCTGGGAGATGGTGAAGCTGCCTCCCCGCAGCAGAAATACCCAGGCAATAGTCCAAGGTCGCAACACATTGTGTAGTAGATTTAATGCTACGCACATTAATGGATCCAATCTTTATCCCCTTTTGTAAAGCATTTAGTCTCTTACCAAACCCGTTGTCTTTGAGAGTTCCAGACCTTTGGTCTGCTCCTGCATCCCCACAGTGTTCACAAACTGCCTCACTTTGGATGGGCTGAGGAAACTGTCCTGAACCTCCCCATTGGAGATGTTCCAGGTGGCATCGAGGGGTTTGTGCAAGGAGCGAGGTTTGAATTGTTCTCTGTTGAGATGTCTCTCCGATCCTCTCCCCCTCTGGGGCGTTGCTGCTCCCGGCTTCCCGGAGCTGGGGCGCACTGAGCGCTTCACTGCTCCCAGATTCCCGGAGCTGGGGTGCGCTGGCCTCTTCAAAGTCTCAGGTGTCTCCTCCTCCACCTCCCTAGAGCTTTGCCGCTTCTTCTGTAGGTGCCACCCTTGTCCTTCTTCGTCCGAAGAGCAGCTGCCCTTGTCATCTGTGTTGGATGGGAGACGCCTCTTGTCACTTGTCTGGGAAGTGGCTTGGTCCCTTCTTAGCCCCTTCCTTTTGGCTCTCTTCACCAGCTGCCACTCCCCCTGCTGATTTTCCATTGCTTCCTCCTCCATTGATTCGCTCTGCTGAGGAGTGGGAGGTTCAGGGGGCAGTGCTGTTGATTGGCTGTCTGCTGCCTCAATCTTTTCCGCCACCTTGTCTGCCCCTGTGTCCTTCTTTATCCCATTGGGCTCGCCAGAGGCCTTGGTGGTTGGAGGGTTGCCAGTGTCCTTAGTATTGACACTGACCATTTCATCTGCTTCCCCCTTGTTGGTTTTGGCTGCCTGTGAGGCAGCGTTTGGGGCAGGTCCTGTAAAGGTGAGTTGCCTCGCCACACAGGTTGCAGCCCTTAGTCTGTTTGCAGTCCTTTGTCTGGTGCCCTTCCTGTTTGCAGGTCTTGCAGAGGACGGAGCTGCAGTTGGCCGCCATATGACCAGACTTGCTGCATGAGCTACAAAGTTTGGGCTGCCCAGCGTAGACAAGGAAGCCACGGCTTCCCCCGATAGCGAATCTGGAAGGGGGGTGGAAGATTGCTCCCTGACCATCGGTCCTGAGCGTGACCTTGACCTGGTGTTTGCTGGCCCAAATCCCAAACGTGTCTTGAACCTCTGTACAGCTCCCAAACTTGTCGCCGTACCTGGTGAGGAAGGTGAACATGTCGGTGACAGGGATGTGGGGGTTGTAGAGATGCACAGTTACCACCCAGTCTCGTGGCAACGGCAGAGCAAAGAGCGACTCCACCATCAGGATCTTCATCTGTGGCTGGTCTCTCTTCTCCTCGAACACCTTCAGAAACTTGACACAGGCAGCAACATTCTTGAAAGTCACATTGAAGTATCCAGCACTGGGGAAGTCCTGCAGACAGTAGATCTCCACAGCTTCATATCCGCATGACTCCAAAAGGATTCACTTAATGAAGAAGGCATGGTCCATGGGTATACCTCCTTCGCTGTCCTTCACTGCCACCCAGACAGTGCTACATACCCCCGGGTTTGGGGTGTGACTAGGTGCAGCCATCACCTCTTCAAGTTCCTGATGTTAGGCACTGAAGCCTGCACATGCAGAAGAAACTGATAAGAACAGATATTACACCTGATCTTAGCCAAAAGACCATTTCAAAATGGCCATTTCTCCTGTGCTAAGGATAGCTCTATTCTGTCTCCGAAAAAAATCCCTTTTCTCTGCCAATTTACTCTATCCCACATTTATATCCTCATTCCTGTCATAGTTTCCCACATTATGCAACTAAATTTGTCTAAAAAATCCACAACCACAAAAAGGGAAATGATTGCTATTTGAAAACAAGCCTCACTGAAGCTTATTTAACATTTTCTAACACTGGCAGCCCGACAACCAACAGCAGGAAGCTAAGTCATTAGTGTAGCACTTATTGTGGCAAAGGATGGATTTAGTTGTCATTCATCATATTGAGAGGAGTGCCTCATGAACTGGTTAATAATTGGTTGATAACTGCTCAAAACAAATTCCTTTTCTGTGCCCACAGAATTTTGCAAACATTTGCTTACCTTCCTGCATGAATCCTAACCTTTTCTTCACACAAATTAAATGGAAAATGACATTTGCCTAGAAACACCGTAAGTTAGAGCTAAGACATTAATTTATTTGCCAACTTAAAGAAGATACAAAGAGGCCCCGTTTCAAGTTGCCTCATTCAGCATCGTTTCGCTTTAGCATCGCAGACATATTAGGGCCAGTATGCACACTTAATGTCGGGACTTTCATTTTGGCTTTGTTTTACACTGGGGTTAAGGGGGCATGAATGAAGCAGTTGGCGCCATTTTGAAGTGGCCTCCCCCCCGGTTCCCAATACTTTCCCACATGCTGCTTCCCTGCCCGGTTCTCCTGCTCACTGCGTCTGTCCCCAACCCTCTTGCTGGCAGCTCCTCTCTCTTGCTTTATCCCTCTCACTGTCCCAGTCCTGAGCTCTTTTATTTATTCACTCATGGGATGCGGGTGTCGCTGGCTGGGCCAGAAGTTATTGCTCATCCCTAGTTGCCCTTGAGAAGGTGCTGGTGAGCTGCCCCCTTGAGCCGCTGCAGTCCATGTGGTGTAGGTACACCCACAGTGCTGTTAGGGAGGGAGTTCCAGGATTTTGACCCAGCGACAGTGAAGGAACGGTGATATATTTCCAAGTCAGGATGGTGAGTGGCTTGGAGAGGAACTTCCAGGTGGTGATGTTCCTATGCAACTGCTGCCCTTGACCTTCTAGACGGTAGCGGTCATGGGTTTGGAAGGTGCTGTCTAAGGAGCCTTGGTGAGTTCCTGTAGTGCATCTTATAGATGGTACACACTGCTGCCATTGTGTCCGTGGTGGAGGGAGTGAATGTTTGTGGATGTGGTGCCTATCAAGCGGGGCTGCTTTGTCCTGGATAGTGTCAAACTTCTTCAGCGTTGCTGGAGCTGCACTCATCCAGGCAAGTGGAGGGTATTCCATCACACTCCTGACTTGTGCCTTGTAGATGGTGGACAGGCTTTGGGGAGTCAGGAGGTGAGTTACTCGTTGCAGAATTCCTAGCCTCTGACCTGCTCTTGTAGCCACAGTATTTATATGGCTAGTCCAGTTCAGTTTCTGGTCAACAGTAACCCCCAGGATGTTGATAGTGGGGGATTCAGTGATGGTAATTCCATTGAATGTCAAGGGGCAATGATTAGATTCTCTCTTATCAGAGATGTTCATTGCCTGGTACTTGTGTGGCGTGAATGTTACTTGCCACTTGTCAGCCCAAGCCTGGATATTGTCCAGGTCTTGCTATATTTGGACATGGACTGTTTCAGGATGAGGAGTCACGAATGGTGCTGAACATTGTGCAATCATCAGCGAACATCCCCACTTCTGACCTTATGATGGAAGGAAGGTCATTGATGAAGCAGCTGAAGATGGTTGGGCCCAGGACACTAACCTGAGGAACTCCTGCAGTGATGGCCTGGAGCTAGATGATTGACCTCCAACAACCACAACCATCTTCCTTTGTGCTTGGTATGACTCCAACTTAGGGCTCCTTGATGCCCCACTTGGTCAAATGCTACCTTGATATCAAGGGTAGTCACTCTCACCTCACCTCTAGAGTTCAGCCCTTTTGTCCATGTTTGAAACAAGGCTGAGTGACCCTGGTGGAATCCAAACTGAGTGTCAGTGAGCAGATTATTGCTAAGTAAGTGCTTATTGATGGCACTGTTGATGACCCCTTCCATCACTTTATTGATGATAGATAGTAGACTGAACGGGTAGGTTGGATTTGTCCTGCTTTTTGTGTACAGGACACACCTGGGCAATTTTCCCCATTGTGAGGTAGATGTCAGTGTTGTAGTTGTACTGGAACAGCTTGGCTAGGGGCGCAACAAGTTCTGGAGCACAAGTCTTCAGTACTATTGCCGGAATATTGTCAGGGCCCATAGCCTTTGCAGTATCCAGTGCCTGCAGCCATTTCTTGATATCACTTGGAGTGAATCGAATTGGCTGAAGACTGGCATCTGTGATGATGGGGACCAGAGGAAGAGGCCAAAATGGATCATCCACTCAGCACTTCTGGCTGAAGATCATTGCTTTCACTCACAATGAGGCTTTGGGAGAGGAAGAGGCGAGTGGGAGAGTTGGTGAGAGAAAGCCTGCGGGATGGTCAGTTTATATTTTAAGTTATTTCATTTACAAAAATAGGAATTTAGGAACATACAGTATTTCAATTTTGAGCATAATGTTTTAATGTTTCGTTTTCTGATGGTAAAAGTCGTACAGAATGTAACAACAGCTTTCACATTGGTTACAGGGAAAATCTGATTTGCTTAAAGTTCTTTCACTTAACGGTGCATTTTTCAGGAAACACAACTACAACTAAATGATCATAGAATCCAATTGATATAACTGACATTAAAAAGAGTTTATGATTTGGGGCCTGATAAAGCAATAAAGATTGCACTAAGCTATATTTTGTCTGGTAATTACGGGCTGGGTTTAATGCATCCCATCATGCTGGGAAACATGGCGCTGGGTACACACATCATTGTGGGAGAGGCTGTACCTTTATCTCCTGGTGGCAGAAAAACCACCCTTGATTAAGTCGGAGGCGGGAAAGTTCCCATGGGGGAAACTCACTCGACAGGTTGTCAATTAGGCTTATTATTGAGCTAATTGACATCAGTTATCCCTGTGCCAACTGGAGGTTAGTGGTGGCTCAGGGGTTAATTGCAAATGGCACAGCTTTTCTGTGCCTCTCAAAGACTGCCCAACACACCCTGTTGGGTTTGCCTGCAGCCTTCGGGCGGTGGGGGGGGGGGCATGAGGTTGGTATCTCTCTTTCATAGGCACAGTGCTCGATCAAGGGACCTGGCATTGGGAAAGGGATTGGCTGCTGAAAGCTTCACCCGCCCTTGCCGCCAATCCCCCACAAACCCACTCCTGTAAAGCCCTCTCTGTCACTCCCATCCCACCCTCATCACCCGAGTCCAGGGGTCCAATGGCAATGCCTGGTGAAGACCCTGGAGCATTATTGGCAGCAGCCACCTCCCGATGGTGTTGCCGGTAATGGAGAGCTGCTGGCCTCTGATTGGCCCCGGTATCCTCAGTCTCTGGGAAGTTCTGACTCTGGTCAGTTAGGTGCCTGGTAGGCACTTCATTTTGTTGGGCCACCCCTCAGAATCGATGTGAGTTTACCAGCTGGTGGGCTGGGTACAAAAGTGACCTGGGGTATATGTACATAAATCATTGAAGGTGGCAGGGCAAGTTACAAAAGCAGCTAGTAAGGCTTATGGGATCCTGGGCACAGAATACAAAAGCAAGGACGCTATGGTGAACCTTCATAAAAAATTGGTTTGATCTCAACTGGAGTTTGTGTCCAATTTAGGACACACTTTAGGAAGTCTGAAAAGGCACTGGAGAGGGTGCTGAAAGGATTTATGAGAATGATGCCAGGAATGAGAGGCTTCAGTTACATGGTTAGATTGGCAAAGTTGGGAACGTTCTTCTTAAAGGTTGAGAAAGGTTTGATACAGGTGTTCAAAATCATGAGGCATCTGGACAGGGTAGATAGGGAGAAACTATTCCCATTGATGGAAGAATTGAAAACCACAGGAGACAGATTTAAGGTGATTGGCAATAGAACCATGGGTGACATGAGGAAACACTTTCTTTACGCAGTGAGTAGTTAGGATCCAGAATACACTGACTGAGAGGATGATGAAGGCAGATTCAGTTCTGGTTTTCAAAAGGTAATTAGATGATTTTCTGGAGTGGAAAGGTTTGCAGGGCTACAGAGAAAAGGTGGCAGTCAAATTGCTCACAGCTCGATCCCAAGCACAGCTCCCCAGTCACAATCAGAGAATCTCTCTTTTCTCAGTGATGTTGCTCAGGTGACAAACATTGGCCTGGACACTGGGGAGAACTCCCAAGCTCTGAAGAAGAATCAGATGGACTCTAAGCGTTAACTCTGTTTCTGTCTCCACAGATGCTGCCAGACCTGCTGAGTTTTTCCAGCATTTTCCGTTTTATTTCAGAACTCCCAGGTTCTTTGAAATAGTGCCCATCCAGCTGAGAGATTAGGTGGGACTACAATTTAAGGCCTCACCCAGAAGAAACAGCCTGAGCTCTGGAATTTTCTCCTGAAACATTTCAATTCCTTTCTACCTCTTTCTCCTCCTTGAAGATACCTCTGTAAAACTGGTCTTGTTTGAATATGTTTTTAAGTGGCTCAGTATCAAATTTTGCATCATAAAACTCCTCGCAAGCAACTTGGGACGTTAAAGGTGCCATAAAAATGCAACTTGTTATTGTCTATTGCTTGTTTTTTTAAACCCATATGAGTGAAGTTTGGCACGAGCTGAGCTGTTCTTGCAGAGAGCTAGCGCTGATACAATGGGCCGAATGGCCTACTTTAGTGATTCTATATATATATATATATATATATATATATATATATACACACTAGTCAAACAGGACACAACAAATCTCACTTGAAGTGATGTTTATTTTGGTTTAAAATTTACCCATTTTGATATTTTTCACTCCTGAATAAACATAGCTTGTGTTAAAATGAATTTACAAACTGTCGAATCCTTTGTGATGATAAATCTCAGTACTATCAATGATAAATCTCAGTACTATCAATGATAAATCTCAGTACTATCAATGATAAGTCTCAGTACTGTCAATGATAAATCTCAGTACTGTCAATGATAAATCTCAGTACTATCAATGATAAGTCTCAGTACTGTCAATGATAAATCTCAGTACTATCAATGATAAGTCTCAGTACTGTCAATGATAAATCTCAGTACTATCAATGATAAGTCTCAGTACTATCAATTATAGGTCTCAGTACTATCAATTATAGGTCTCAGTACTATCAATGATAAGTCTCAGTACTGTCAATGATAAATCTCAGTACTATCAATGATAAGTCTCAGTACTATCAATTATAGGTCTCAGTACTATCAATTATAGGTCTCAGTACTATCAATGATAAGTCTCAATACTATCAATGATAAGTCTCAGTACCATCAATGATAATCTCAGTACTGTCAATGTAGGAGCACTAATCATGACTTGACTTCCACGGCAAGACAGTTGTTTAACACACCCCATTCATACCAACCAAGGCCATGAAACAAGGACACGTGTTCATCGTCATTCTTACTACTTTTCATTTATGGTTTTGACTTACAACGGTAGCACAACTGTTAGCCTCCACCCACATGTTCCACCACTTAAATTACTTGGATTAAATTCCAGCTTGCAGCGTTCCCATGATTTTTTTAATGCTCAATGAGAATGAAGGGGTTTGAAGGGAAACAATTGACATACTTATTACCTCAAGTGTTACAACTGCTTTCTGTGCCAGGATCAACTGTAGCTATAAAAAGCAATAGTCAGTCAGCTACACAAAGCAGGCAACACTAGTAGCATAATTCAGTAGTAAATACTTCAATGATTAGGTCACTTTTCTCTGCAAAGTTCATCAGCTTTCTGTACTATAATTATGCCTGTTCACTGGAGACGGGTTGCCAGCCAGGCTGGGAAACTACCAAGGTTTATGTTGAGATAAATAGTGTGTTATCAATTCATAATATATAACCTCATGGCACTGCTTCTTACTTTAGTTAAACACGCTATAAGTGACCCTACTGCTACTGCTAAAAAACCACAATCACCAACCTCCTTTATATAACATACCCTGCTTGACATATATACTGATGACACCTAGCTCTATCTCACCATCACCTCCCATGGCCCCTCACTGCCTGTGTTATCATGCTGCTTGTCCAACATCCTGTGCCGAAGGAGCAGGAATTTCCTCCAATCAAGCACTGAAAAGACCCAAAGCCATTATCTTCAGCACACACCATCAAATCTGTTCCCTAACCACTGATTCCAAAGGTCTCCCTGCCCACTGTCATGGGCTGAACCAGATTGTTTGCAATGTTAACATCCTATTTGACCACGGCCAGGGCATCTGATCCCATACCTCTCCAATACCAAGGTTGCCTACCTGCAGCTTTACTTCCTTTGCCCATCTTTGGCAGCCATGTCTACAACTGTTCAGGCCTCAAGCTCTTGAATGCCATTCTTAAAACTCTTCACCTCCATTATTTTAAGATGTCCTTAAAGCCAAACTATTTCGCCAAACTTTTGGTTACCTGCCCTAAAGTCTCCTTCTGTGGCTTGGTGCCAATTTCTACCTGATTGTGCACCAAACATCTCAAGGACATTTTACTACTTTAAAGGTTCCATATAAATGCAAGCTATTGTTGCTGTCAAAAAGCATATAGTATTTCAGAGGAATTGAGGGGGAAAATGAATAACAAACCATAGGAAGAGAAATTAGGAGTAATTAGAAATGTGTTTGGTGAGGTGTGTTTTAAAGTGGAGCTCATAAAGGAACTTTAATCACAAAGGACACATAAAAACAGGGTTATGATATTGCAACATGTAGCAGTGGAAATCTTCATAATGCTCTTAATGATCTGAGCATTAGACAGCAAGCTTCCATGAAATCATATTAATTTAATCATAAAACTCTAAGAAAGTTGGTGGCGTGGCAAGTTAATGGTCTATGTACTCCATGTAAGCAGCAGGTACAGATGTGTGAACATTTTTGTCAATTATAAGCAAATAAACTATTTAAGGGTGAAGTAGCATTATCACATTTGCATTGCTGCAAAATAGTTCTCTATAGAATAACACAAAATTTACTCAAGGGTCTCAATCTGGCTCAGCAGTGATTTGTTGCCAACAGCACCAATTGGACACAACAACAGAAAAGTATAACTTCATTGTAGAATGTAGCCAGGTTGAAGAGGTTTTCGGTGGTTCCTCTGACTTGCTGAACATTTAAACATTAACAGAACAAAAAACTGCTGCAGTTGAGAGTTCCTGCCTGCACTCTCAAAATATTTAAAATTTAGTGATCGGGAGCAGGTCTCAGACAACATGAATGGGGATTCACACCCGTGGAAGTCTGTGGAATAGCACGTGTGTTATTTATTAAAAGATTATGCCAGGCAACCTTTGGTAAATGATTGCTAATATGCCAGTATTCACTAGGCAGATCTGTGTAATGTTCACAACATTACAGGGTACCAAAGACAGGTGTTATTCACACTGGGAGTCTACTGACCGTATTATAATTAATGTAAATCTTTGATGGGGAGGGAGTGTCAGCCCATATATGCTTCTGCATGTGCTAGTGTCGCACTAATCTTGCCCTGCCTAGGCAAATCCATGCTCAATTTTCTAAAAGTAGCCAGTCTTATACTTGTCACACAAGTATTGCCAAACAAGAGGATGGTCCATTGTGCAGACCCATATTTAGAGTTTACTCTGATAATTCAAAGTGCATTTTGTGTTAGCATGTTTGAAATATACAATAATTTTAAATAAACAATGTCAATGGCAAGAAAGCAGAAACAGGAAAGCTTAAATGAAACTAGGTTTCAGATCATTCAAATTAGCGACTATGAATTAATAGTAGACCATATCAGTCTAAATTGAACGGAAAGTGAACCAGGATCCAGAGCCAAAACTCCAGAAACTTTCCTTTGCATTTTCAAAAAGAAAGCTGGTAAATAGTTAGATGCAAAGCACATTTACGACCAGTGAAAGTTTGTGCTGTCCATTAGATTTCCATTTACTGCACACAGGTCTAGGGGCACAGTTAAAATGGTCATTCCTTTATGGGCACAATCTGTTAGAATGTAGTTTCAGTGCATTGTGTAATAAAAATGAACTACCAGGTTCATTCAGACTGAGTTTACTCAGCCAGCACATATTTGTTGCCTGCATTATGAAACAGCTAACAACTTAAATTGCATTTGGGTAGAATCAGTGTGTGCGTAAATCAGTGCACCTTTCCACTGCCCACTGACTCAATAGAATATCTGGCTTCTTTTTCCCAATAAGCTATTTAAAATAGTTCTGGTGTATATACTGGGATTTGTGTTATATAACTCATCAAGCTTACATAGACAGTACTGCTCCCCCTACAGCCTCCACAGCCCAAATGACCAAACTTTGGCCAGGGGGGGAATTCTCCCTCCATTAGGGGGGAGGGGGGAATTCAGGACCGGGCACGGGCAGGTGTGTCTCCGATCGGCGTCCCCAATTGGGGGCGTGCCGCCATTTTACGTGGGAGGGCCAATTAAGGCCTGCCGTGTGCGGGCGGGGGGGATTCCCTCAGCCCCAGGAGTGCGCTCTTTCCCGCGAATCACACTCATCTCCCTGAGGCTAAGCGCTGCCTCAGGGTGATCAGCTCCAAATTTAAAAATGGTAAAGGTACAAAAACAAAATTTCCCTGACATGTCTCCTCATGTGACAGTGTCACACGAGTTGGGTCTTGTCCATCACTTTAAATCAAACATTTATTAAATATATAAAAACCCTCATGAAAACTCATCCTGCCCGTGGATGGGGTTTGATGTTTATTCCTATTCCCCCCAGGGCTCCCAGCCTACCCGACAACCTTAATGTTGGACGAGCAGGTCCATTAATGAGGTTAATGACTTTGTCAATGGCCTCAATTGGCTGTTGACAGGTTGCCAGGCGCACAGCTGATTCGGCTGCACCCCCGCCAACCTGAAAATTGAAATGACGCGGGGTGACGCTGGGAGTTCCGCCCAATATTATCCTGCGTCATTTTACAAGTCAGCAAGCGGGGCCTAAAGATCCTGCCCCAGGTCCCAAAGATGTCATTACCTTCTGACACAGGTTCTGTACATCTGTTCAAAAGAGCAGGTTAATACCTGGATCCATGGGAAAGCAGTTGGATCAAAGGCAGCAAGTAGCATGGGGCATTTTAACTACCCACCAGTGGACTTGGTGGGTGGGGGAGGGGCAGCTGTGAAGGAGGGAGTGAATTAGAATTTCCCTCTACATCACCAAATCCTGCTGTAAACCAAAAGCAAACACTGGGGCAATCCTGCCTTTCCTATCAGAGATACATGCGAAACATTAAATTCAGGAAACAGTACAATGGCATTTGTTTAAGAATAAATTTAATTTAAAAGAAAATTGGTGGATTTAAGAGGAATCTTGCCAGTAATGAGTTATGAAAACATTCACAACTGTTAAAAATATGCCAGTGACCCCTGTGGGAAGTAGGAAAATAGTGGCTGGAAAAGCTGTGTGGAACTCAGTCCAAGATCTGATGGTTTGTTTCCATGAGCACATGGCCCAAACTTCAGGGCCAAAATTAACAGTAACAAATGTGTAACTAAATGGGAGGAACTTATTCAAGTTATCAGTGTAACACTCTAATGGAATTTTACTTTGGGGCGCATTATGAATTCTTGGGATCCTGAGCCCCAGGAACATTTTCCACCACCACAATCCCCGACCAATTAAAACATTAATGTATAATAAAATGCACAAAGAAACAGGTCCATAGAATGTTTACCCACTGCATTAATATCCTACACTTAAATAAAATGGCTTAATTTCTTTTCTCTCTGCTGGTATTATTTTGAGCTTTATCGTTTCATTTAGCACCGAGATCCATTCAACATTGACAGAAGTAACAATAATTTACAAGGTGGTAAGTTCTTAACATGATCCTGAGCTTGCTTAGTGTCTTTCATGGAATCACTGCCCAGTCACTGTCCACCAGCATACAGCGCTGAGCAACTTTATCCATGGCCCGTCGGGTGATTGCTGAACTTGTGAACTTGTTCAGCATTTCAGCCAGGTCTTGGGGCAAAGGCTCTTTTAGGCTCATGCAGCCCTGATTTTGCTGAGTTTTTTGTAATTGAATTCTGCCTGTCTTCATACGAAGTTGTTGTTCCTGCACAAAACTGATTCTTGTAAAAACAATGTTATCAATGGAAAAAAGCATGTTGTGTGTAATGATACAGCAAGTTCCTGTAATTCAGCACTCCAAACTGTGTCATCACTCTACAGCCAATAGAGATCCTGCATCAGGGAATAGTGTTCTATTTATTGTCAAAGTGCTGCTATGTGCATTAGCTGGACTTGTAATAACAAAGTAACATTGGAAACATGAATAAGCCATTCAGCCCAGCTCTCTCAATCAGTTAGACCACTGAATGATCTGCACCATAGTTCAATTTTCTATATACCCCTAGATAACCACACTTAACAAAATCCATCTCTCTCAGTCTTGGAAGTCTCAATTGTCCCCCAGCACCCGTATCCTTTTAGAGAAACAGTTCAAATTTCCATTGCCCTTTGTGCGAAAAAGTGGTTCCCAATTTCAATCCTGAGTAGTTTAGCTCTTAAGTTTAGATAATATCGTACCATTATTCAAGAGAAAGAGGTGGGTATGAAAGATCCCTGGCACTATTTTAAAGGAAAGCAGGGGAGTTATCCCCCGTGTCCTGGCCAGTATTTCCTTCTCAATCAACATGCCCAAAACAGATTATCTGGACATTATCACGTTGCTGTTTGTGGAAGCTCACTGTGTGTAAACTGGCTGCTGCATTTCCTACATTATAACAATGACTACACTTCAAAAGTACTTTATTGGCTGTAAAGCACTTTGAGATGTCTGGTAGTTGTGAAAAGTGTAATATAAAGGTAGGTTTTCCTTTTCTTAAAAACCAGGAAACTACATATCTTTTCGCCCACCATTGGCAGTGGGTAAGTTATTGGAAACCATTATCAGGGACAAAATAAATCTTTCACTTGGAAAGGCTAAGGTTAATCAAGAAGTGACAGCAAGGACTTGTTAAAGGCAAATCTGTCTGACCAACTTGGTTGACTTCTTTGATGAGGTAAATAAGATTGATCAAGTTAGTACAGTAAATGCATAATGAACTTTCAGAAGACATTCGATGAAGTGCCATACAGGAGGCTTATTAATAAGACAGAGTGCATGGAATTGAGTGGAAAATAGTGTTAAGAATACAAACTTGGTTCAGTGACAAGAAGTAAAGCATGGTGGTGGATGATTATTTTTCAGACCGAAGGGTGGTTTGCAATGGTCGTCCCTCAAAGCCTCCTTTGGATTCATTAATCTTTGCAATTCTTTAATAAATGACTTGGATGTAAGGAGCAGCATTAAAAAGATGATACAAAATTCCACAAAGGAGTAGATAGTGATGGGGATAGTTATTCGCTTCAGGTTGTCAGACAAGATGGTGAAATATGCAGGGGCATGTTAGATGGAATTCAATGCAGAGGAGTGTGAAGTGATTTACTTTATGAGGACAGAAGGGTAAAATAAAGCATTTCAATTAACCTCCTTATATTTAAGTGACAAGAAGAAGAGAAGTGAGCAGCTGGTGAGTCCTCTTTTCAACTAGTAAGTTTACTATCCAATAGTTAGGGAGGTGGCAGGGCAGCTCTGACCCCCCCTGGGATGCACATCCTGTTCCACGTGGGAACTCTAGGACATTTCCTATGTCCCGGATAATCATATATATATAAGAAATGTTGTTGTCTGCAGCAGCTCAAGCTCTGGGCTATGGAGCTTGAGTAGCTGTTGGCATCACTAGAGAACATCCATATGAGGTTGAGAACTTCACGGATAGCATGCTCATAAGGATGTGGTCGCCCTGCAACTTAAGACTATGCAGGGAGAGAGTAACTAGATGACCACCCAGTCAAGGAGAAATAGGCAGGTAGTGCAGAAGGCCCCTGAGTACATCTCAGTCTCCAATCAGTATTCAGTTCTGAATACTGATGAAAGTTATAGCTCATCTGGGGAGTGTAGTCAGTGACACCAAGACTGGCTCAGCTGTACGGGGGTGGGTGGCACAAATAAGACGGAAAGAGCAATAATGACCTGAGATTCGATAGTTTAGGGGAACAGACAGGCATTTCTGAGGCCACAGACATGCATCCAGAATGGCATGCTGCCTCCCTGGTGCCAGAGTCAAGGATGTCACTGAGTGGCTGCAGAACATTCTGAGAGGGGGGCGTGAACAGTCAGCAGGTCACGATCCACATTAGTACCAACAACATTTGTAGAAAGAGGGATATGGTTCTGCAATCAGAATTTAGGGAGCTAGGTAGGAAATTAGCAAGCAGAACCTCAAAAAGTAGTAATCGCTGGAATACTTCCAGTACCAGGAGCGAGTGAATGCAGAAATAGGAGGATAGTGGGGATGAATTAAGGGCTGGAGATTTGGTGAAGGAGGGAGGGCTTTAGATTCTTAGGACACTGGAATCATTTCTGGGGGAAGATGGGATCTGTATAGGCTGGACAGGTTGTAGCTAAACAGAGCAGGGGCCAAGTTCCTTGAAGGGCGATTTGCTTGTGCTAATGGGGAGGGTTTAAACTAACCTGATAGTGGTGTGCAAACCAGGAGATAATACCAGGGAGGAACACCAAGGTGTACAGGATATTGAGAGAGACAGATAGTATTATAGTGGGAAATAGTAAGCTATTAGGTGGGTCCAGCATAAAAGAGAAAGTAATAAAATCAAAATTAGAGTTGCAGTGAATGTATGTGAATGTGTGGAGTATGGCAAATAAGACTGGTGAGTTGCAGAAGCAGATAGCCACATGGCAATATATTTGGCAATAACAGAGGCCTGGTTCAAAAGAGAGCAGGACTGGGTATTAAATATTCCTTGATACAGAGTGTTAAGGAAAGATAGGAAAGGAAGGAAAGGAGGGGTGGCAGTATTGATTAAGGAGAATATTGCAGTGCTGGAGAGAGAGGATGTCCCAGAGGGATCAAGGACAGATTCTATTTGGCTAAAGCTAAGGGAAAAAAAAGTTGCAATTACATTGCTCAGTGTAGTCTACAGGACACCAACTAGTGGGAAAGGTGTGGAGGAACAAACACATTTGAAAGGAAATTACAGAGAAGTGCAAAATTATGGAGTAGTTATAATGGAAGGCTTTAATTATCCGAATATAGATTGGAATAATTGTAGTGTAAAGGTCAGAGAGGGGCAAGAGTTCCTAGCGTGTGTTCAGGAGAATCTTCTACAGCAGTAAGTTTCCAGTCCAACAGGAGGCATTGCTAGACCTGGTTCTTGAGAATGAGGTAGGCCAAGTGAATCAAGTGTCATAAGGGAACATCTAGGGGACAGTGATCATAGTATCAGAAGGTTTAGCTGGCTATGGAAAAGGACAAGGAACAATCCAGAGTAAGAATAATTAATTGAGGGAAAGCCAACTTCAGTGGGGTAAGAATGGACTCTGGCTCCAATAAATTGAAATTGAATATTAACAGGAAAAACAGTAACTGAACAACTGGCTGCTTTTAAAGAAATAGTTCAGTCACAGTCAAGATATATTCTTCCGAATGGGAAAGGTAGTGCCAACAAAATCCAGAGCTCACTGGATGGCAAAAGATAGGGACTAAGAGTAAGAAGAAAAAGACAATACAAACGAGAACCAGGCTGAGTATAGAAGGTTCAGAGGAGAATTGAAAAAATAAGTGAAGTAACGAGAAAGTGTGAGAAGAGACTGGCAGCTAACATAAAAAAGGGAATTCAAAAGTTTTCTGTAGGCATATAAATAGTAAAAGGGTGGTAAAGGGAGGAGTGGAGCCAAAAAGGATAGTGTACTAAATGGAGTATAAAATGAATACTTTGTATCTATCTTCACCAAGGAGGAAGATGCTACCAGGTTCCTGGTGAAAGAGGAAGTAGTTCAGACAGTTCCTGAGTTTAAAATTGATAAGGAGAACGTATTGGATAGGCTGTCTGTACTTAAAGTTGATAAGATACCAGGACTGGATGAGATGCATCCAAGAATACTGAAGGAAGCGAGCATGGAAATTGTGGAGGCACTGGCCATAATTTTCTGATCTTTTTTATACACGGGGGCAGTGCCAGAGGGCTGGAGAATTGCACATGTTACACCCCTGTTCAAAGAAGAACAACTACAGGCCAGTCATGTTAACCTCGGTCATGGGGAAGCTGTTAGAAACAATAATTCAGGACAAAATAATCACTTGAGCAAATGCAAGTTAATTAAGTAAAACCAGCATGGATTTGTTAAGCGAAAATAGTGTAGAACTAACTTGCTTAAGTTTTCTAATCAGGTAACAGAAAAAGCTGATGATAGTAATGCTGTTAATGTGGTGTACATTGATTTCCAAAAGGCATTTGATAAAGTGCTGCACAACAGACTTGTGAGCAAAGTTACATCTCATGAAACAAAGGGACAGTAGCAACATGGACACAAAATTGGTTGAATGATCAGAAACAAAGAGTAGTGGCGAACACTTGCTTTTCATACAAAAGGAAGGTTTATGGTGAAGTTCCCCAGGGACCTCTGCTCTTCCTGATATATATTCATGACCTAAACCTTGGTGTACAGGTCAGAATTTAAAAATTTGTGGATGACAACGAAACTTGGAAGTATTGTGAGCTATGAAGAGGATAGAGTAGGTTGGTGGAATGGGTGGACAAGTGGCAAAAGAATTTAATGCAGAGAAGTGTAAAGTCATTCATTTTAGTAGGAAGCAGCAGAGAGACAATGTAATAAAATGGGTACAGTTCTATAGGGGGTGCAGAAGCAGAGGGGCCTGGATGAATATGGGCATATATCATTGACAGTGGCAGGACAGGTTGAGAGCATGGTTAATAAAATATATGGCATCCTGGGCTTTATCAACAGAGGTATAGAGAACAAAAAACAAGGAATTTATGTTAAATCTGTAAAACAGTTTTGGCCTCAACAGGAGTATTGCATCCCATTCTGAGCATCAGACTTTAGGAGGGATGTGAAGGCAGTAGCTAGGGTGCACGAAAGATTCATGAGAATGATTCCGGGGATGAGGAAAGAAAGATTAGAGAAATTGGGGCTGCTCTCCTTGAAGAAGGCTGAGAGGAGATTTGATAGAGGAATTCAAAATCACGAGCGGTCTGGACAGGGTGGATAGGGAGAAACTGTTCCCATTGGCAGAAGGATCGAGGGCACGAGGGCACAGATTTGAGGCGATTGGCAAAAGAAGCAATGGAAGTATCAGGAAAAACTTTTCCACACGGCGAGCAGTTGGGATCTGGAATGCACTGCCTGAGAATGAGGTGGAAGCAGAGTCCACTGAGGCTTTCAAATGGAAATTGGATCATTATTTGAAAAGGAAAAATTTGCAGGACCAAAGGGAAAAGGCAGGAGGGTGGCACTTGGTGAATTGTCCTTCAGAGGGCCAATACAGAGATGATGGGCCAAATGGCTTGTTCTGCGCTGTAACCATTCTATGATTCTAGAAAGTTAAGGGATCACTTAATAGAGGTTTTCAAGATGATGAGAGGTTTTACTACATAGATAGAGAAAAACTACTCCCTCTGGTAAGAGAGTCAATAACCTACAGACAAAGATTTAAAATCATGGGCAAAAGATCTAGAGGTGAGATGAGGAACTTTTTAAAAAAACACCAAGTTATCATGATCTGGAATGGTCTACTTGAAAAATTAGTGGGAGCTGGCTTCATAAATAATTTTAAAAAGTGTGTTGGACTGATAGCTGAGGAACATAATAGCTTACAGACAAAAAGTGGGAATGAACACTCTTTAAATGAGCCAGCATAAGCACAATGCTGCAAATAGCCTCCTATTCTGTTCTCTATTATTCTACATTCCCTGATTTTTGATCCCCCCCACCCCCATCAAGGAAACAATTCTTCCTTGTGTACCTCATCAGATGTTAACACATTAAACTTTTGAATCAGATCACTCCTCAATCTCTTAAACTCAAGGTAATATAAACCATGTTTATGCAGCCTACTCTCAATTTAATCCAGTATCATTCTGATGGTCATACCTCTGGTGTTCTACAGCACTAGAATAAAATGCATTTTTAGGGAAGTTAAAAGGGATTGCTTCCCTTCCTTTTGGATAGTGCCTGATGCTTGGACCATGCTCTCTTTTTGAGTTGGTGTAAAATCACACATTCCATGCAGCATCTCATGGAAGGCCAGACATGGGCATCACAACTAAGCCTATGACTAAAAACAAAAAAACTGCGGATGCTGGAAATCCAAAACAAAAACAGAATTACCTGGAAAAACTCAGCAGGTCTGGCAGCATCGGTGGAGAAGAAAAGAGTTGACGTTTCGAGTCCTCATGACCCTTCGACAGAACTTGAGTTCGAGTCCAAGAAAGAGCTGAAATATAAGCTGGTTTAAGGTGACATCTTTTGATGATCTGCTTCAATCACTGCTTGTTTGTCCCTACAACCACACCGCCCCCCCCCTCCACCTCTCTGTCTCTCTATCTCTCCGCCCCCCACACACACACCTTAAACCAGCTTATATTTCAACTCTTTCTTGGACTCGAACTCAAGTTCTGTCGAAGGGTCATGAGGACTCGAAACGTCAACTCTTTTCTTCTCCACCGATGCTGCCAGACCTGCTGAGTTTTTCCAGGTAATTCTGTTTTTGTTTAAGCCTATGACTGATGCACACACACCCCGGTCCCCTCCTCTCACCCTAAACTCTCCTAATTTGTTTTCTTTCCTTTCCTAATCCAGGGATGCTGAAGCCTAATCTAATGCTCTCACCGTTGTCAATCTGTAATTTGGGCTGGCTGGGAGACCAGATCTGGGACCTTTAAACATTGCTGTTTGCATATCCCAAGCCTGCAATCATTTCCGAATGAGTGGGCGAGGAAGGATAATTAAAAACATAATCAGCTGTCAATAAAGCTAAAAGGAGGGCTCTTGAGGTACTCAAATATGTATTTCTTCACAATTATACAATACAGCTACGAAAATTGCTGTTTGTGGGATTTATCTGTTTAAAGTTTGGCTGCTCCACTTGCCCACCTAATAAATGACTACAATTGAAAAGCAATTCAAAACAGTTGAAGTGCTGAGGATGTGTAAGTTTATTCGATCATGAATCCTTATTAATTACCAAATAGATACCCTGGGGAAGGGAGGTTATTGCTGTGATCTACTTGTTCCCAAATGAAAACACTTGCATTGTAACTACAGGAGGTAACATTGCAAGGTAGACATTATGTCTGGTGTTCTACAAACACGATGTTCTTTCAAATTTTCCTGTTATTTTAGTGTAATAACTGATTAGGTGTATGATGTAATTCCTCCATCAAAGTCAACATTAGAATTTGGTTTGGGCTCGGCATCCAAGTGAGAACAGCATCAATTATAATTTTTTCCCCTCTACTTCATATTTCAATCCTTTTCTGATTTTTTTTTTGTATAAAACAGACCCAATACATTTGTCTACATTTATAGGTCAGTAACTAATGAGTTAAAACAGGAATACAAAGATATTTTCAAGCAGAATAACCATGAAATTCTTAGCTCTGCACCTAATTTACACAGGGGGCTTTTAACTTGGAAGGTGTCTCTTGTAGGAGGAGAGGGTGTATAGAGTCCATTAATTTGGCGACTGGGAATCATTTCCAGGTCCTATAACATGGGGTTGAATTTTACATGTGTAATGTTTTTGAGGGATTGACATTCCTATTTAATTTGGGCCCAAAAAAGGTTGTCACAATGGAATAAAGGAAAAAGCAACAACACTAAAAAAAATTCATATTAATGCTTTAACATTTATTTATAACGTTATAAACTATATGCAGGCACGTGCCTGACCTGCTCAAGTGTAAAACGATGCATGCTGACATTGGGCGAACATCCTGATGTCAATGTGCAGTTACGCGATATTTCAGTTATGGTTGGCAGGCAGGTGAAAAGGCAAGTAGCTTTTGCACTTTTTAGGAAACCTCATCCACAGGCGGGATGAGGTTTCCAAAAGCAAATAAAAATAATATAAAAATTTTACTTAATAAGATGTCCCTGCTCATGTGACAGTCACATGAGGGGACGTGTTTTATAACATTTTATGTGCTTTTATTTATTTTTCTGAAAAGTTTTCCTCTCCCTGAGGCAGCTCTGTGCCTCAGGGAGGGAGATTTGTAAGCGCACACTTACGCGCATGCGTGAAGTTCGCTCTCGCACTCCCCCCCCACCCACACAGGCAGCGTTGAGCACTGCCGCTCGTGTTTCATACTGGGCGGGGCCTTGAATTGGCCCGCCAGTGTGAAATCGCGGTCCAGCCCTGACTGCTTCCCAATTACCCCCACCCGACAAGGGCTAAACTCTGCCCTATGTAAATGTAAACCATAATGAATTAACTACAACACTTCAAAATCACTCTGATCATGATCTAAATCACTGAACAATTTGTCCCAATGGCCCTGGTTGAATAACATCACATGGATCTTCAAAGTTTCCATCATCATCACTTTCACCATCATCAGCAGTACTGGTAACTTCAGTATCATAATTCTACATGTAGTCATCCCCAGTACCATCGAACTTTTTATATTCCACAGATTAGAAATGATTTTTTGACAATATTGGGATAAAAACAAAAAAACTGCGGATGCTGGAAATCCAAAACAAAAACAGAATTACCTGGAAAAACTCAGCAGGTCTGGCAGCATCGGCGGAGAAGAAAAGAGTTGACGTTTCGAGTCCTCATGACCCTTCGACAGAACTTGCGTTCGAGTCCAAGAAAGAGTTGAAATAAGATTGGGATCATGTTCATTCCGTGCATCTATGACCCATTGGCACAATGTTGCTAGTGAGGGTGCTTGCATTCTTCCACCTTTAGTGAATCTTTTTTCACTTTTTGACAACCAATTGTCCTTGTCAAGTTTATTTATACCCACATCCATGGGTTGAACAACACTCACAAGATCACCAGGAATAACTACCACATCAGTGTTGGTTGATCTCACATCACAGATTACATCATCGACAAGGTGGGATTTGACCTTGTCCCAGATAAGCAAACTTTTTCTTTGGTTTGATCCCTGAAAAATTAGGGTCAAATTTTATGAGGTACGTGAAAAATTACTTTTTTTTTAGGTCAAAAGTCATGGGGTTGACTTTTATATGAGATCGACTTATAAATATGGTAAATCTCCCATCTATTTTAAATACGCTGACATTTTTGTTTCAACAGTTTCCACTGACAGGAGCTTTATACAAGGACATCATCCGATTCAGGCTCATCAATCCATTCAAGATAGGTTTCTCTAATTGTGGTATGTGGCTGTAACATGGATCAGCTGCACATTACTCTCCAATGGTTCAAGACATACCTGGCACTAAGGAAGATGGTTGTGGTTGTTGGAGGTCAATCACCTCAGTCCCAGGACATCACTGCAGGAGTTTCTCAGGGCAGTATCTTATGCCCAATCATCTTCAGCTACTTCCCTCCATCATAAGGTCTGAAATGGGGATGTTCACTGATTATCGTGCAATGTTCAGCACTACTCACAATTTCTTAGATGCTGAAGCAGTCCATGTCCATATGCAGCATGACCTGGACAACATTCGGGCTTGAGAAGTGGCAAGTAACATTCGCACCACACAAGTGCCAGGTAATGACCATCTCCAATAAGAAAGAATCTAACCATCGCCCTTTGACATTCAATGGCATTGCCATCACTGAATCCCCCACCATCAACATCCTGGGGTTACTATTGACCAGAAACTGAACTGGACCAGCCATATAAATACTGTGGCCACAAGAGTAGGTCAAGGCTGGGAATATTTCAGTGAGTAACTCACCTTACTCCCCAAAGCCTGTCCACCATCTACAAGGCAGAAGTCAGGAGTGTGATGGAATACGCTCCACTTGCCTGGATGAGTGCAGCTCCAGTAACACTCAAGCAGCTCACGACAAAGCAACCTGCTTGATTGGCCCCCCATCCACCACCTGAACCATTCATTCCCTCCACCACTGATGCACAGTAGCAGCAGTGTGTATACCATTTACAAGATGCACTGCAGCAACTCACCAAGGCGGCTTCTACAGCACCTTCAATACCACAACCTCTGCCACCTCCAAGGACAAGGATAGCAAATGCATAGCAACACCATCACCTGCAATTTCCCCTGCAAGTTACACACCATCCTGAACTGGAACTATATCATACTGTCGCTAGGTCAAAATCCTAGAATTCCCTTCTTAACAGCACTGTGGATGTATCTACACCACATGGAGTGCAGCAGTTCAAGAAGGTGGTTCAATACCACCTTTTAAAGGGCAATTAGGGATGGGCAATAAATGCTGGCCTAGCCAGTGATACCCATCTCCCGTGAACAAATACAAGAAGTAGTGTTGGCTGCATTGTTACTGGCACAAACTGATAAATATAAACAGAAGTCAATTTCTATGGGATTTTGCTGCTCCAATGTTTGTGGAAACCCTGGAGAAATGATGAGAGCTTTTGTCTTTTTGAAAAAAGACATTTATGCTGATTACCAGTCAGAGAATCCACACGCAGATTCTAGCTGTCAATTTTTGAGCTCATTCATGATCTATTCATCCAAGACACAGAATGGAGACAGCAGCAGATAGTTTGCAGCTGCTTATTAATCCAATGCCATTAATAGAAACAGCACCCTAGTGTTGGCACTCTGCCACATTTCATAATTTTATGCACTCTGTCTGAAAGGAATTAATTGACACACCTCGCCTGTTTTTGTTGAATTATTCATCCAATTTCCTGATGTTTAGTAACTAAGATTCAGGCACCTTCTCCTTGGTCACATGGGCCAAGTTCTCTTTCCTGCTGGTATTGTGAAAGCTCTTTCCAAGAAACTTAACACATGCTTTTCTTCTCCTGCTTTCTCAATCCTTCACCAGCATCACGTCATCAAAATATGGGAATATAGTAAACAGGATGCCTGATCTGCTTACTGGTTTAACATCACAGGTTGATGTTTTCAAAGATTAGTTAAGATGAGATGCATCTGGCAAGTCAAAGTTAGCTGGCTTCATAACCTCGATAACAATTATGTTAATTGGTTTGGTGTTAGTTTCATAACCCAGAAAGATTAAATTTCAGAAACTACAATGAGATCAAAATCAACTGCAACATATTTCTCAAAATGTGGTACAAAGAAAAGGCTTTCATTTATGTAGCATATTTATAAAGTCCAGCATTCATAACACATGACTATTTAAACTGTCGCCTTTAATGAAACAGTTTGGCAAGGGGGATGTGATTTCCTACAAAATACGCCTGGAGACAAGCCTAAGTGACTTCTTACAAAATCTACACGGAGACAAATGAAGTGACCTGCTTGTTATGGAGACATTAAACTCAATTTGATACTTACTCAAAGTCAGGTGCAAGTTTTAACATAAAAGCAAAAAACTGTGGATGCTGGAAATCCAAAACAAAAATAAAAATACCTGGAAAAACTCAGCAGGTCTGGCAGCATCTGCGGAGAGGAACACAGTTAACGTTTCGAGTCCGTATGACTCTTCACCAGAACTAAGTAAAAATAGAAAAGAGGTGAAATAATAGCTGGTTTGGAGGGGGGGAGGGGTGCGGGTGGGACAGTTAGAGCTGGATAGAGGGCCAGTGATAGGTGGAGATAACCAAAATATGTCACAGACAAAAGGACAAAGAGGTGTTGAAGGTGGTGATATTATCTGAGGAATGTGCTAATTAAGGGTAGAAAGCAGGATGAGCAAGGTACAGATAGCCCTAGTGGGGGGTGGGTGGGGGGAAGGGATCGAAATAGGTTAAAAGGTAGGAGATAAAACAATGGATGGAAATACATTTAAAAATAATGGAAGTAGATGGGAAAAGAAAAATTTATATAAATTATTGGGAAAAAAAGGGGGGGATATCGGATAGGGGGTGGGGATGGAGGAGAGAGTTCATGATCTAAAACTGTTGAACTCAATATTTAGTCTGGAAGGCTGTCAAGTGCCTAGTCGGAAGATGAGGTGCTGTTCCTCCAGTTTGTGTTGAGCTTCACTGGAACAATGCAGCAGGCCAAGGACGGACAAGTGGGCATGAGAGCAGGGTGACACAAAGGAGGAGGCACTGGCCTTGCTACTGCCTAGGCTCTCAGAGTCAGTCAGAATGAGAGATTTGGGGAAGACCACCCACATCAGATGCTGCTATAATAGGCAGGGGAAAAGGACCCTTTCTGGATTAACCACTAAGCAGAGTGCTGGTGAAAGAGGATTCTTGGTTCAAAGAAACGAAGAGAGTTGAGAGTTAAAGACCAAGGAGTCATCAGGGGGAATGTTGCTACTGGAAGTTCATTCAGTTATGCTCAGATGCTCAGAAGATTGAATGAAGGGGACTTTATCTAAAAAGACACTGGAAGATTCACCCTGATGGGGCAGGGAGAAGAAATCCCATTAAACTAAGGAGGAGCTTGGGATTTCAAACAGGATATCAGATCTGCTTACTGACTTAACATTCTAGAACATCACAGGTTGATGTTTTCAAAGATTGGTTAAGATGAGATACATCTGGCAAATCAAAGTTAGCTGCTTTCATAACCTCGGTGACAATTATGTTAATTGGCTAGATGTTAGTTTCATAACCCAGAAAGATTAAATTGCAGAAACTACAATGAAACTAAAATCAACTGCAACATATTTCTCAAAGTGCAGCACATGGAAAAGACTTACATTTATTTATTGCAAAATTGTTAGGCAATAATGCTTGGTAATCAATTGTGCTAATTATGTTAACATTCAAAGAAATTGTGTTCAATTACAGTCAACCTTTAATCATATTAATACGCCATTTTGTTAAGTGACACCACTAATTGCCCTCATGATAATTAGTTTTATGTGTTTTAAACTGTTTAATTTTATGCATTTAAACTGCTGATGTTTGTACAATGAACTTAGGTAACAGACAATTGCTAAACAATACAAAAACAGAATTACCTGGGAAAACTCAGCAGGTCTGGCAGCATCGGCGGAGAAGAAAAGAGTTGACGTTTCGAGTCCTCATGACCCTTCGACAGAACTTGAGTTCGAGTCCAGGAAAGAGCTGAAATATAAGCTGGTTTAAGGTGTGTGTGTGGGGGGCGGAGAGATAGAGAGACAGAGAGGTGGAGGGGGTTGGTGTGGTTGTAGCGACAAACAAGCAGTGATAGAAGCAGAATATCAAAAGATGTCAACAACAATAGTACAATAGAACACATAGGTGTTAAAGATAAAGTTGGTGATATTATCTAAACGAATGTGCTAATTAAGAATGGATGGTAGGGCACTCAAGGTATAGCTCTAGTGGGTTTTTTTTTTTTATTTTATATAATGGAAATAGGTGGGAAAAGGAAAATCTTTATAATTTATTGGGAAAAAAAAAAAGAGAAGGGGGAAACAGAAAGGGGGTGGGGATGGGGGAGGGGACTCACGACCTAAAGTTGTTGAATTCAATATTCAGTCCGGAAGGCTGTAAAGTCCCTAGTCGGAAGATGAGGTGTTGTTCCTCCAGTTTGCGTTGGGCTTCACTGGAACAATGCAGCAAGCCAAGGACAGACATGTGGGCAAGAGAGCAGGGTGGAGTGTTAAAATGGCAAGCGACAGGGAGGTTTGGGTCATTCTTGCGGACAGACCGCAGGTGTTCTGCAAAGCGGTCGCCCAGTTTACGTTTGGTCTCTCCAATGTAGAGGAGACCACATTGGGAGCAACGAATGCAGTAGACTAAGTTGGGGGAAATGCAAGTGAAATGCTGCTTCACTTGAAAGGAGTGTTTGGGTCCTTGGACGGTGAGGAGAGAGGAAGTGAAGGGGCAGGTGTTGCATCTTTTGCGTGGGCAAGGGGTTGTGCCATAGGAGGGGGTTGAGGAGTAGGGGGTGATGGAGGAGTGGACCAGGGTGTCCCGGAGGGAGCGATCCCTACGGAATGCCGATAAGGGGGGTGAAGGGAAGATGTGTTTGGTAGTGGCATCATGCTGGAGTTGGCGGAAATGGCGGAGGATGATCCTTTGAATGCGGAGGCTGGTGGGGTGATAAGTGAGGACAAGGGGGACCCTATCATGTTTCTGGGAGGGAGGAGAAGGAGTGAGGGCGGATGCGCGGGAGATGGGCCGGACACGGTTGAGGGCCCTGTCAACGACCGTGGGTGGAAAACCTCGGTTAAGGAAGAAGGAGGACATGTCAGAGGAACTGTTTTTGAATGTAGCATCATCGGAACAGATGCGACGGAGGCGAAGGAACTGAGAGAATGGGATGGAGTCCTTACAGGAAGTGGGGTGTGAGGAGCTGTAGTCGAGATAGCTGTGGGTGTCGGTGGGTTTGTAATGGATATTGGTGGACAGTCTATCACCAGAGATTGAGACAGAGAGGTCAAGGAAGGGAAGGGAAGTGTCAGAGATGGACCACGTGAAAATGATGGAGGGGTGGAGATTGGAAGCAAAATTAATAAATTTTTCCAAGTCCTGACGAGAGCATGAAGCAGCACCGAAATAATCATCGATGTACCGGAGAAAGAGTTGTGGAAGGGGGCCGGAGTAGGACTGCAACAAGGAATGTTCCACATACCCCATAAAGAGACAGGCATAGCTGGGGCCCATGCGGGTACCCATAGCCACACCTTTTATTTGGAGGAAGTGAGAGGAGTTGAAGGAGAAATTGTTCAGCGTGAGAACAAGTTCAGCCAGACGGAGGAGAGTAGTGGTGGATGGGGATTGTTCGGGCCTCTGTTCGAGGAAGAAGCTAAGGGCCCTCAGACCATCCTGGTGGGGGATGGAGGTGTAGAGGGATTGGACGTCCATGGTGAAGAGGAAGCGGTAGGGGCCAGGGAACTGGAAATTGTTGATGTGACGTAAGGTGTCAGAGGAATCACGGATGTAGGTGGGAAGGGACTGGACAAGGGGAGAGAGAAGGGAGTCAAGATAACGAGAAATGAGTTCTGTGGGGCAGGAGCAAGCTGAGACGATCGGTCTACCGGGGCAGTTCTGTTTGTGGATTTTGGGTAGGAGATAGAAGCGGGCCGTCCGAGGTTGGGCAACTATCAGGTTGGAAGCTGTGGGAGGGAGATCCCCAGAGGAGATGAGGTCAGTGACAGTCCTGGAAACAATGGCTTGATGTTCAGTGGTGGGGTCATGGTCCAGGGAGAGGTAGGAGGAAGTGTCTGCGAGTTGACGCTCAGCCTCCGCGTGGTAGAGGTCAGTGCGCCAGACAACAACAGCACCACCCTTGTCAGCGGGTTTGATGACAATGTCAGGGTTGGACCTGAGAGAATGGAGTGCAGTAAGTTCAGAGAGAGACAGGTTAGAATGGGTGAGAGGAGCAGAGAAATTGAGACGACTAATGTCGCGCCGACAGTTCTCAATGAAAAGATCGAGAGAAGGTAAGAATCCAGAGGGAGGGGTCCAGGTGGAGGGAGAATATTGAAGATGGGTAAAAGGATCCGTTGAACTGGGAGAGGACTCCTGCCCAAAGAAGTGAGCCCGGAGACGAAGACGGCGGAAGAAGAGTTCAGTATCATGCCGAGCCCGAAATTCATTGAGGTGAGGGCGTAAGGGTATGAAACTAAGTCCTTTGCTGAGCACTGAACGTTCAGCATCGGAGAGGGGAAGGTCAGGGGGTATAGTGAATACACGGCTGGGGTTGGGATTGGAAGATGGGGTGGGGACGGAGGGACAGGCAGGGGTGGAGGGTCCTAGATGGGTGTTGGTGTCGATGAGTTGTTGGAGCTTGCGTTCCTTAGCACTTGAGAGAAAGAGAAAAAGTTTCTTGTTGAGGCGTCGGATGAGCCGAAGGATAAAATGAAACTGGGGGCACGCGCAGCTTTGAAAAAGGGTACGGCGGTGCTGCTGGAGGGAGAGGTCGAGTGTGTTCATATGGCGGCGCATGGCACTGAGGGTGGATTTCAGAATGTGACGGGAACAGCAGTCCGAGAAACGTTTTATGTCCCGGAGATACCTGTAATCCTGGGTGGGTTCGAAACATGAGGGGTGGAATTTCAGTTGAAATCCATGTGGGGTAAGTCGGAGACGGAGACAGTCACTGAGAAAGGAGATATGGCTGTGAAAGCGGGTTTTAGTAAACACCTTGTCAAACACTAGGAGAGAAATGGAAAGCAATGAAGGTGAACAAGGCAACAGAGAAATCCGGAAATCTTGTCGCAGAGAGGAACAGAACTTCTTCAAGGAGGTAGGCATTTCTTGAAGAGCAGTGGCAGTCAATTAAACACAGAGATAAAAACAAAAAAACTGCGGATGCTGGAAATCCAAAACAAAAACAGAATTACCTGGGAAAACTCAGCAGGTCTGGCAGCATCGGCGGAGAAGAAAAGAGTTGACGTTTCGAGTCCTCATGACCCTTCGACAGAATAAACAATGATGGGAAACATAATTAAAACCCGGGGTAGAATTTTCCCCCCGTTTGGGGGGGTTGTGTGGGGGTGGGGGCGGACCTGATTGCTGCTCCCGATTGGGTCCATGTCATTTTATGTGGCTGGGCCAATTAAGGCCCGCCCAGCGTGACGTGAACCTGGAAGCGCTGAGCGTTCCCTGTGCTGGCGGGGGGAGGGGGAAGGGGAGGGGTTTCCTGAGTCACCCTTTTGTGCATGTGTGTGAAAAAGCACAGAAATCAATTCAATCAATAAGTTTTAAAATTTTTAATCAAAAAAAAATAAAGTTAAAGATGTCCCCTCATGTGACAGTGTCACATGAGCTGGAACATGTCAGTGAGCTTTAATGAAAAAATTTATTAAATTTATAAACCCTTCATGAAACCTCATCCTGGAAAAATGCGAAGGCTGCCTGGGCTGGTCACCTACCCGCTGCCAATCTTAATGTCGGATGGGCAGCTTTCTCAATCGGCTTAGTTAGTTATTACTGGCCTTAACGCCTTTGACAGCTCGGGGGGCGAGCAGCTGAGTCTGAAAATCTAAATGACACGCGGTGATGTTGGGACCCAGGCCTGATGTCACCCTGCATCATTTTACACCTCAGCGAGCGGGCCCCACCTCTGCTCACCCAGCCGAAGGTTCAGCCCCTCACATTATATTATCAAGAAGCTGTGTGGACTTTGCTTGAAACATGATCTTTGGATACCCAGGACCGCTGTCACTGGAGAAGGGCTTAAATTAAATAGCTTAAAGCCCAGGGTACCTTAACTCTGGGGGAAAATCATGTCAACGTTCAATTTCAAGGGCAGAAATTATCGCTCAGCGGGTGGGCGCGATCCTGAGCCAATCGAGTGTGAAATGACTGAGCGTGCCAACATTGGCAGGTGTGTGCCAGAGTTGGGAGTGTGCCCGCTGACAATTAAAAGGCCTGTTAAGCCCATTAAATAATCAATTAACGTAAAGTTTTCACTGCCTCTCCAACCTAAAAGTTGGTGGGCAGGTGCAAAGGCCAAGCAGCCTTTGCATTTTTTTGGAAAACCTCATCTACGGACAGGATAAGGTTTTCAAAAGCAAATAAAAATAGAAGTCTTAAAATGTAATTAATAACATGTCCCTGCTCATGTGACAGAGTCACATGGAGGGATCTTTTATGACATTTGTATTTCCTTCATTTTCTTTTTTAAAAACGTTCCATCTCTCGGACACAGCTCTGTACCTCAGGGAGGTTATGAAGTGAGCATGAGTGAAGTTCATGCTTAGCCTGCTCGCCCTGTTCCCCCTCCTACCACCCCCAAACAGGCAGAGCCCACCAGCATGAAATCACGGCCCAGTCCCGATCGCGGGCGGTGTTCAGCTTCCCTACCACCCCCACCCAGCACCCCCACCAAAGGCAGAATTCTGCCCTAAATGTTAGATTTTAACCTCCTGACTGCAAACTGTATATTTACCTGAAATTGCTCATGCTGGCTTAAAGGAATGACTCATGTAACTGCAAGGACAGATTGAACTGGTTTGAACTGATCCATAACTGATATGAATCACATCACCCCTGGAAGGGGCCAGGGTCAACTTAATCATACCAAGTGCAAATCAGGCCACACGAAGGAGACCCAGGCACTGGAAACTGTATGAAAGATGCGAGCCAAAAGCTCTTGTCACAGCAGAGATGGAGACCATCACAAAGGGCAGCTTCACAGCATCACAAGAAGACCTCATGATGAGTCCTAACATGCTCTGCTCTTCAAGGTCAAAATGGGAAGCAAAGCCTGTAGCAACCTGTAAACTACTAACTGGTTTTCTAAGTTTTGTTGAATGTTAATACTTAATAAATTCTCCTGAACTGCTGAACTAAAGTATTTCTCTGTTGCCTTTTTGTCCCATCCGCAAAACCTGTCTAAAATGCACGCCACTGGAAGTCCATTCGATTATGCTCAGAAGACTGAGGGAAGGAGACTTTTTTAAAAGGACACTGGAAGATTCACCCTAGTCGGGCAGGGAGATTAAATCCTGTTAAGCCAGGTGAAGCTTGGGACTTTTAACACAAGACTACAATTTTGCTGAAAGTGCAGTGTAACATATAAACATGGTGTGGGGTTTTCTGTCATGTTAAGAAGTTAATTTGGAATAACTTTTCTGTAGTTTAGTGTTTTATGTTCCTACTGAATAATGTTTAGTTGAAGTTGATTTTAGTTTGTTTGTTACAATAACAGTCTTAAAACGTAAAATCTTATTGTGCAATTCCTTTGCATTCATCACTATTTTTAAAAGTTATTGGGCTCTACAGGGTTCTTAACAAGCACCTTTCACAACCTCAGGACATCCCAAAGCACTTTACAGCTAATGAGATACTTTTGGAATGTGGTCACTGTTGTAAGGTAAGAAACAGAGCAGCCAAATTGTACACAGCAAGGACCCACAAATAGAAATGTGCTTAATATGATACAAAAATCTTTTTTAGTGATGTTGATTGATGGATGGATTTTGGTCAGAACACTGGCAAGAGTTCTCCAATTCTTCCTTGAATAGGATCATGGGACTTTTAAATATACCTGAGAGGCCAGATGGGGCCTCAGTTTAAAGTTTCATCAGAAGGACAACACAAACATTGCAACACCACATCCTCAATACTGCACCAGAATATCAACCTAGTTTCTGGAGTGGGGCTTGAACACACCATCTTGTGACTCAGAAGCAAAAGTACTATCAAAGACCCGAGGCTGTTAATACAATCATGGCTTAGTATTTAACAAGCCAGCATCTGGCTTCTGTCCAGTTTCGCTACACCCATATCTACTCTCTCTGGCTGATCCAGAATCTGAATTCACCCTGAGCCACAATGACCTTGCTTCTCAAACACCATTGTGGCCCTACCCTTTTTTCTAACCAGCCTCATTCCTTCTTGCCTTGGGCACTCTGGGGTCTCCTGCTATTTATTTGGCCATGTCCACTTACTTCTATTGTTGCCCAGATCCTGACTTCTGTACTAATTTGACCCAATTCTAGCTTTCCTGGTCAATCCCAGAATTTGTGCAGGGCACACCCTATTATTGTCTTTTATCTTAGCTTTGCCAATCTGTTTGCACTCACTGCCCAATGCATTGCTGTAGTTTCTTTGCCATATTGTAGCTATGGATTTATTTTTCCAGGACTTACAACAGACATATTGACCACTTCCTCTCCATTATGGACCCATCAATCTGCTTGCCTCAGGCCTGTGATTCAATCCCATATGACTTCAGCAATAGAAAATCACATGTTCCCATCACTTCCCAAATCCTGGATCCACTGACCCCTGTGGAGCTAAGCACAACAGACAGGACCGAACAATTGCTTAACTTTTGTGTACCAGCATCTGTGCCAATCCTTCCCCTACCCAGCCCGTGTTGCCATATTTCCGCTCAGAACCCCATCATTGTACTGGCATATGCTTCTCCATTTCCAGCAATATTATTTCATTATTTCTCCTCTCCCCTTTTCTAAATTATATTTTTTTACTCATTAAATGAATGCATAAAATCCTTTCCCCATTTTTGTTACACAGTGTCAGCACTGAGTTTCAAGTCAGATATAGGTCAGAAGTTCATTCTTTGTCTCAACAATGGGCTGAAGTTTCGTCCTTTGCCAATTTTAGCAGCAAAAAGTATTCGATTTTGTGTACCACATTTTATGAAACATGTCAAGCCCTTAGGTGAGGGTATAGAAAAGATTCACTAGAACGATTCCAGGGATGTGGGATTGCAGTTACATACATTGGATAGAGAGGATCATTCTCGTTAGAGCAGATAAAGTTCAGGGGAGATTGGATAGAGGTGTTCAAAGGTGTGAAGGTTTGGTTAGAGTAAATAAAGTGATATTGTCCTGTGGGAGAATGGTTGGTAACCAGAAAACACAGGTTTAAGGCGATTAGCAAAACAAACAGAGGCAGCTTGAGGAAATTTTCCTTTTTGGAAAAAAACCAGCACGCTGTGTTCAGGAATGCATGGTCTGATCGGGTGGTGGATGTAGATTCAAAAATATATTGGACAAAAACCTTAAGGGAAAATGTTTTGATAGAAAAAACAAGCGAATAGGATTAATTGGATAGCTCTACCAAAGACCTGGCACAGATACAATAGGCCAAACGGCCACCTCCTGTATTGTATCATTCTATAACATTAAATAATATCAATATAATTCTTTTTAAAATAGACTTTATAACCTTACAGAGAAATTGCGCTCATTTAAAAAAAGTATCTATTTACATTTGTGCTATAAGACCAGGATGTTGTCTAGATAACATATTCCTAGCACCACAGGTCTCAGCTGCAATAACTTCTACAAATTACCAATGACACCATTCCAATTACCTGCTCTACTTTGTGCTTATGATAAGCACTGCACTCATGTGCATATTAATTATCAAAACACATGATCAGGCTTTGTTTAGATGGAATCCCAGCGGACCTTGTTTAAATCAACTGTGCTCCTTCTGTATCTGAGCTCTCCTGCAAATGACATCTACAAACAACCATAAGGTTTGATACAATATTGTGTGTATATGTTCCTGGTAGAAGATATGAGATCTTTTTAAAATTTCATGCACACTGAAGTAAAATTTTTAATATTTTGTAAAGCTACATGTGTTAAATCAGTAGCAATGAAAATTAGTCAACATATGAAAAAGGAGACAGGTTGACCTGTTGAATGGAACACTTTATTTGTGATGTTGACTCAAAAGTTAACCTGATTGAAACGTTCCTTAGGTATTGACCTAAACAGCCACTCTCAATGGCCAGCTGCACTATCCTCAAGGTCTGGCACCATGATTATAATCTGGAACATCGCCACCTGTAAATTCCCCTCCAAACCACACATCATCCTGACTTGGAACTATATCTCCATTGCTTCACAGTCGCTGGATCAAAATCCTAGAACTCACTTCCTAACCACACTGTAAGAGTACCTGCACCACATGGACTGCAGCGGTTCAAGGAGGCAGCTCACCACCACCACCTCAAGGGCAATTAGGGATGGGCAATAAATCTGGCCTAGCCAGTGATGCCCTCATCCTGTGAAAGGATAAAACAAACTCCCAATGTTTCCACTCCATGCTAGGTTTCCCCATTAAATACACTTGGGCATCTCACTTAGCTTCTGGTTCCCATCTCCTCCTCAGCGCTCCCTGAACCCAGCTCCCGTCCAGTGCTCTGTACTCATGGTCTCCCTATGGTCTTTAAAACTGAAATCTGGAAGCATTTTTTCACAAAAAGAATGATGGAAATCTGGAACTCACCTTGAAAATGCTGAGAATGCTGGGTCAATTGAAACTTTCAAAGTTTTCTTTTTGGCAAGGATATCAAGGGATATCGAGAAAGGCCTGGTAAATAGATCAGTGGCACAGATCAGCCATGATTTAATAGCAGCAGAACGGGTTCCAGGGACTGAATGGATGACTCCTCTTCCTATGGTCACAGGTACATTTCTAAACCTCCAATCTACAGCCTGCATCTTGAACAAGTGCTGCCATATTTTCCCAACTCCCTGACCTTCTTCAACTAGTAACAAAACATGAGCAGTTGGGAGAGAGGATGGATAGCCAAGTGTGTGTTTTCAGCACCTCAATGTTATTAAGAGTTCCAAAATCCAAGTATTTCCACATCCCTTCTAGATTCAGCCCCCCCCAGACTACACCCTACCATCTAATATGCCTACTCACAACCTTCACTTTCTCCTTAGTTACACAAAACCTGCACTTGCTGAGACCCAACTTCTTTCTCACTCACACTGGAGCACATCTCAGGTAGTCTCTTCCAACCTCCACCTCAGCAAATAAAACAAAACATTTGGAACTCTGACAGAATGCAAAAAAAATGCTGAAAATACATAGCAAGGCAAACCATAACATAAAAAGCAATCACATTGATTTCATATCATTTGATGACAATAAAGCCTTACTAAATCAGTAGGCGAGTGAGGCAGAGGTATTCGAGAGGATGGGAGTGAGGCAAGGGTAAGCAATAAAGCTGAGAGCAAGTGTAAAAATAAAAGGTAGGTTCTGTCGTTTTTGGAATGTATGTTTCATCAGGTCACACTCTTATTCCTGAGAAAAATCTCAAATTCAAAGGAATTTATGTGGCTTTGATGTTCTAAGTACAACCAACTACATTGAAACCCAAGAATGAAATCCTATTATATTCAGTGTCACTTGTACTTTTCTATCACATGTAAAGTCAGATCGGGGTGGGGGGGGTCAATGAGGTTTGCAAATAGAAAGTTCGGATATTTTCTTTGAATGTTAATTGTTGCCATAATAGAAAATTCTGCAGTCTATGTCTCAAATATATTTATCACAAAATCTACATACTCATGGTTAACATTGTTTTGAGATTTTAAATTTGGATCAAGGCAGATTTCAATTACCTAAGAGGCTTCTAGGCTTCTCTAGCTGAGGAGAATTTAAAACTACATTTTCAACAGCCAAGGTGAAGTGAGGAGGGGTTTGTCATTATGGCCCCTGTAAGACACTCAATCAGGAAGAACCAAGTTGGAAAAATAATTCCAATATTTGAAATTCCAATCAAGTGCTTCAATTAAGTTTCATCCCTCTCTTTGAAAGCCTTTACCAGGGATATACAGCAGCTTAGAAGCAAATCCAAAGAATTAATATTTTATGCACACTTGTTTTGTTTAAATGAATTTCTTTTTCAATGTGGCATTGCCAATAAGTCCAACACAGCGGTTCAGATCAACTTGAAACGTTTAAATGGAATAATGTTATTAGTTCAGCTTCTCCTCTCATTCAATGGTAGCTTCTGCGGGCCAACTTTAGTTATTTTTTTATACTTTATTGATTTTGTAGCTCAAAAATAATAGTTCCCAAGATCTTGTTCACATGCTTGTTTGAAGTCTTGCACTTTGGTTGATCGTAAAGCAGAAGGCAAGGAAGCGAACACAATAGAAACAGAACAGGAGAACAAAAAACAAAAATGAAATCGGGCAGAAGGATTTTTTCTAGCTTTGCATCGTGTGTAAGCCATGAATATGAAATTTTAGACAATGAAAACTGAAAGGGACATGGAAAAGCAAAATACTGTGGATGCTAGAAATGGGAAATAAAAACAAAGTGCTGCAAAAACCTCAGCAAGTCTGGCAACACCTGTGGAGAAAGAAACAGGGCTAATGTTTTGAATCCAAAATGACTCTTCGGAACTGGGGTATGGACATATGCAAGCTACGTTACAACGTCGGAAACATACATACACATACATAAAGGACTAGGCCCTCCAACCCCTTGAGTCTGTTCTGCCATTCAATGAGTTCATGGTTGATCTATATCTTAACTCCATCCACCTGCCCTGGTTCCACTTCCTTTTAAATCTTTGTCTAGTAAGAATCTACTGATCTCACCATTTAAAATTATTAATTGAGCTAGCATCGACTGCTTTTTGTAGGAGGTAGAATAAACACTTTTACCACACTTCGTGTGAAGAAATGTTTCCCAACTACTCTCCTCAGTGACCTGATTCTGATTTTAAGGTTATGACCCCTTGTCCAAGACTCCCCCAACCGGCAGAAGAAGCTTCTTTCTAAATACCATGTAAATTCCTTTCAAAATTATTAAAAAACCTCAATCAAATCACCCCTTAAATTTTTATATTCAAAAGAATGCAAGCTTGATTTGTGTAATGGCTCATCATATTTGAATTTGTGGAATTATGATAACAATCTCATGATCCTGTGCTAAGCTTCTTCCAAGGCCAATATATCTTTTCTAAGGTGCAGCTCCTAGGACTGTACACAATACTCTATTTGTGATCTGACAAGAGCTAAGTTTATAATTGCAGGAAAACTTCAATCATTTACATTCTAGTCCTCTAGAATGCCTAACATTCCATTGATGTTTTTGACTTTTTTTGTACCTGATGATTATATTTTAGTGATTTGTGTACAAGGGCCCTAAGTTTCTTTGGACCTTCATTGTTTGCCATTTAGACAATATTCAATCTTTTTTTTATCCAAATGATTGACCTCACGCTGTGCCGAAATCCATGAGCCATATGTTCACCTCCATTTAATCTATCTCATCTTGAAACTTTATGCTCCTGTTCATGCTACTTAATACACTACCAATCTTTATGTCACCAGCAAACTTGGATATATGGCACTCCACAATGTTATCTGAGGCATTAATAATGATAGTGAATTGTTGACACCCTGTCACAGATCTTTCTGAGACACCAGCAGTCACTTCAAACCAATTAAGAGTACATACTTATTATTCTGACTTTCTACTATTCCCTAACCAATCTCCTAACCAGGTCAATAATTTACCTTCAATTTCATGATCTTTAATTTTAGCAAACAGTCTAATATGGAGCCAGATTGAATACCTTCTGGAAATCCTTATATATTGGGCAGAATTTTCCCCCTATCAGGGGGGATGGGGAAGTTCAGGAGCGGGCACATGGAGGTGCGCCTCCGATCGGTGCCTCCGATCGGGCCGCGCCGCCATTTTCCATGGGCGGGCCAATTAAGGCCCGCCCAGTGTGACGTCTGCAAGGAAGCGCTATGCGCTCCCTGTGCGAGCCGGTGGGGGGGTTCCCTGAGCCGAGAGTGTGCTCTTAACGCACGCGCACGAAGGAGCACACTCATCTCCCCGAGACTAAGCACTGTCTCAGGGAAATCGGCTCTACTGTCAACAATATTAAAAATAGAAAAAAAATTCCCTGAAATGTCCCCTCATGTAACACTGTCACATGAGTTGGGACATATCCATCACTTTTAGTTACACTTTTATTAAATTTTTAAAAACCTACATGAAAACTCATCCCGCCCGTGGATGAGGTTTCATGTTTTCTCCAATTCCTGCCAGGCCTGCTCACTGACCTGGTTGGACAAGCAGTTCCATTAATTACATTAATTATTTTGTCAATGGCGGAGCGATGCCGGGAGTTCCACCTGATGTCATCCCGCGTCATTTTACACGCCCCCCCACTCGCCGACTGGGAAATCCTGGCCATTATACTCCTAGATATTTCCCTGCCTACTACTTGGTTGCTTCCTCAATACATTCAACTAGATTCATCAGACATGCCCTTCCCTTCAAAAATCCACGATGTCTCTCTATAATCAGCTCACATTTCTTCAAGTGCTCAGTCATTCTATCCTTAATTATAGATTCAATAACTTCTCCATCACAGATGTTAGACTAACACAGTAATTTCCTGGTTTCTCTTTCTTGCCTTCCTTAACAGTCATGCATGCAACACATGTTGAACAGCCATCCCATACTCGAAGAACAACTACCCAGACAGCTATTTGCAGCAAATTTGGAATAATTAGCTCTATTATACAGAGCTACTTAAGAAGAACACATCATAAGCAAACAACTGACTATTAGTAAATACAAAATGGATGAAAAGGTGCCTGCTGATGTGGATCGTGATTTACTTAGGGATAATATCACTCATGTCGCAGTGATGAAAGGGGCTGCTGCATGAGGCAGATTGGGTTGTGTACAAGATCTGAGGCAAAGGAGGATTGAACTTGTCGAAAGGAACTTTACAGATGTTGAGAAACTACTTACCACAGCATGGTGGAAAAGCAGTTCCCAGGAATTCTGAAACTTCTGGTTCCACAGCATGTCTGTAAAATCATGGATGAAATAACCTGCAAGACAAGGATGAAAAGGCTTTTTTTTGTTTTTGAAAGGTTTAACTCTTTAGCCTGTTGCTCCCCTTGGCACAAAGTGAATTTTCTCATTGAAATAAGGAATGTTTGTGCTTGATGAATTGAAAATTTCAGGCTCCTGATCTCACCAAACAATCCCTGAATAGGTGCTGCCCTGCACTGCAATTTCCTCAATTCTCCCCAACAACATGCCTGAGGTTTTCTGCAAAATAATTGCAAAACTAAAAATTCAAGGAATGGAAATTTTGGAAGTACATTTATATATATATATATATAACAAATCTATTGGAAACATCAACATGATGGGCCAAATGGCCTCCTTCTGTGCTGTTACATTCTGTGATTCTGTGACATAATTTTCAGATTTGACACAACCAAAATGAGCAAAATGCTGAAATTGATGAATGGGACAGAAACATTATTGAATGGCTAAAGGAGATCTCCAAATCCAATTCAAAGTATACATGTTGTGAAGATGCAAGTTATCTTTCTGAATATTTTTGGGAATATGGTAGCATTCTGTAAAGTGTATGTGTGTGTGTGTGTGTGTGTGTGTGTGTGTGTGTGTGTGTGTGTGTGTGTGTGTGTGTGTTTGTGTGTCTCCTGGGGTAACTAAATTGGGGGAAGGTTAGTAAAAACAACTTGTCTGTAGGAACAGAGAGATGAAAGGTAAAGGTGCAAGATGCATGCATTTGTAATAAGAGACTGTGGTAAAGTTGGATTTCAAGTAAATAGGTTGGGTTTTAAATTTGCATGATAAGCAAGTAGGGACTTGACTTTTCAGCTGTTAAATTTCAAAGGGTAGGTTAGAAATACAAGGGACTTTTACAACTTACAAAGGTTTCGTAAGGAAACAAGGGAGGTTATTAAATTTTATTTGACCTATAAGTGGAGGCGATAGGGAGACATGAAAGATTTTTATATTTTGGAAAAGTTGAGTTCAAAGAGATGCTTAGGACAATGGAGTCTAGGCTGAAAGGAGAAATAAAGATGTATAACAGAGATGTTTAATTGAGTTGTGTGGCTGTGTGGAGTGGGGGGATATCCTGATACTTGCTCTGTGCTGAGAAAGGTTGTGAATTTGAAGCATCCATCCAGTTTCAAGCCAGAGAAGTCTTTGTTTTCAGTAAACAGTCTGTTTCTGAACTTCCTTTGGTTCCGCAGCAGAGTGAAAGAGAGTGAGAAGTTGTGTGATATACTTTATTAAAGTAGCAGTAGTTTTTGCCTTGGGTAATTTTACTGGTTTTTTAGTTAAAATCTATAAGGGAGTTTTTGTCAAGTAGTTAACTTGTGTGTTCTGACCACGTGGGTTTTTTTGGGGGAATGTTTCGTAAGACTGTTTCAACTGTGTAATTTTAATCTTGTATTTAAGTTATTTTTCTTTTTGTTAATAAATATTTTAATTTTAAAATGCTAAAAGTGTTACTGGGACTCAATGCTTTTGGGGTCAGTAGTTTTCCCCTAGTTTTCAAAATACAATAAAACATTATGATCAGTCAGACAAGTTTCCCTTTGGGATTTAATTACTCAGCGAATAACATTAGTTGTGGTCATAACAATGTATCAATAATGATAGGACAGTTATATGCTATTTACAAAGGTTCTGCCACCAGATTTAGTTTGTTGTCAGAGGCATGGTAGAAACTAGGTACGTACATAATTCTTGGTTTATTGATTATACTCTAAAACATTTTAATTAATTATAATTTGATGTAATTGCTTGTGTTCTGGGGTGAGGGGGTAATTTTGGTTTTGGTGGGCTGAAAGGGGGAAGGTTTCTGAGGTGCTTTGCCATTGATCCCAGCCGCTGTGGGGGCCACTCAGTCATTGGATTATGGGAAATAACAACCTGTTCTGAGATAACAGTGGCAAAAAGATTCATGAAGGAGGATGAGGGGGAGGAAAGCGAGAAAAAGAAAAGAAAGAGCTTGTAGTTAAATTGCACTTATCACAATCTCAGGATGTCATTTACAACCAACAAAGTACTTTTGAAAAATTGCTGTTATAATATAGAAAATGCAGTAGGCAGTTTGCACAACCAGGTACTAGGAACAGCAATGGGATTATGAATAGATCATTTTAATTTATGTTGCTTGAAGCATATATATTATCTAGGACAAAAACAGAATTACCTGGAAAAACTCAGCAGGTCTGGCAGCATCGGCGGAGAAGAAAAGAGTTGACGTTTCGAGTCCTCATGACCCTTCAGCAGAACTGTTGAAGGGTCATGAGGACTCGAAACGTCAACTCTTTTCTTCTCCGCCGATGCTGCCAGACCTGCTGAGTTTTTCCAGGTAATTCTGATTTTGTTTTGGATTTCCAGCATCTGCAGTTTTTTTGTTTTTATATTATCTAGGACACCAGGAAAAACTCCTCTGCTCTTTGAAATAGAGCCATAAGATCTCTTACATTCACTCAACCGACCTATGGGCCAGAATCTTCGGGCTGGTGATTGGGTTGGGCCCCATTCACTGACGAGTAAAATGATTGCGCAGTGACATCATGCACACGCGGTGACAGCATGCACGCGCGGTGACATCATGCACGCGTCCCGACGTCATCACACGTCATTTAGATATTCAGTTCGGCGGGTCCGCACCGGAGTCGGCTGTGCTCCCGCCAAACTATCAAAGGCCTATTAAGGCCATTTAAAAACTAATTAAAGTTATTAACTGAGCTGCCCGTCCAACCTTAAGGTTGGAGGACAGGTGAAGAGCCCAGGCGGCCTTCACATTTATCCACGGGCAGGATGAAATTTCATGAGGGATTTATAATTCAAATAAATTTTTTTACTAAAGTTCATTGACATGTCCCAGCTTATGTGACACTATCACATGAGGGGACATGTCTTAAAAATTTTTCTTTTTCTTTACTAAAATTTTTGATAATCAAATCAATCTCCCTGAGGCAGCTCTGTGCCTCGGAGATTTGGTGTAGGCCCCAACTCAGCCTACTCCCCCCGCCCACACAGGGAGCACTGAGTGCTTCTGGGTGCCTGTCATGCTGGGCGGGCCTTAATTATTCTTTTGTGTGATGTGGGAGTGACTGGCATTTATTGCCCGTCCCTAATTGCCCTTGTTCAGAGGGCACTTTTAAGAGTCAACCACATTGTTGTGGGTCTGGAGTCACATGTAGGCCAGACCAGGTGAGGAGAGCAGATTTCCTTCCCTAAAGGACATTAATGAACCAGATGGGTTTTTACAACAATTGGCGATGGTTTCATGGTTATCATTAGATTTTTAACTGCAGATTTCTATTGAATTCAAATTCCACAATCTGCCTTGGTGGGATGTGAACCTGGGTCCCCAGAGCATTACCCTGGGTCTCTGAATTACCAGTCCAGTGACAATACCACTACGTCACTGCCCCTCATGGGGTGCATTAGAGGCTGTTGATGTGATGCCACCTGTTTCCCCAAACCCCCATGCCCTCCAAAGTTGAAAACTGTTTCCATGTAATTAGGAACAGTGCTTGCTGTTAAACAGAAACTATAATTTCAGATTCCCTAAAGGTATGCATGTGTATCCTAATGACTGACAGAAAGGCCTGCCTCAATGGGTAGGATCAGCACCTTTGGGGCAGTTCTAGGAAAATAGCCAGAGATAGATGGGGATCCCTGAAAAGAGTCAGACAGAAATGGAAAGACTGCAAGTTTACCAGTCACATCTCAGTTTGGTAAAAAGGGAACCGAGGCCCAAGGGCAGAACAGTATTCACAGTATTGACAGGTTTGACTATCCTGAGTCCTGGAGTATGCAAGGACTGTTTGAGAAAAGGTTCTTAAAGTACAACCACATCAGTTCCTGTTGGTGCTGCTGAATCAGAACATTGTCAATGAGCCACAAACCATTTTTATTCAAAACTAGGATGAAATCATCCCCACTTCCTTTTGCACAACAGAGGGTGGTGTCAACTGTCTCTGCCACAGGCTTCATCAAGGCCAGAACCAGTATCACCGCATTCAGAAGCTCCGGTTCCGCAGAGTGAAACAGCAAATCCAGTTTGGTCCCACTTCCACTTTCTTCATACTGTACAACAGCCAACTCAGTAACATGTGGCATTAGAACTTTTACAAGTTATTACTTTGGATAAGTATGCAGTATAAAATGAGTGATTTAAAAAAAATTAATAGTCCTGAAAGAGTTAAATGATTGAGCCAATTTCAACTGAAACATCTGGGAACAATTCAGTGGCACATACAGAAGTTTTAAATATTACAAGTTTCAGTGGCATCCAAGATTCCAGCCCACTTTCTGCTGTTGGAAGTCTCAGCCAGCAATTGAATCATTTTTGCATATCAGATGAGAGCCAACTTTGCTAACTTCTTAAACTGATGAGTTCAAACACCTTTGGACTGGGCAATGAAACATTTTATTTTTTAACTGAAATTTTTAAGCAACCATCTTCAGCCAGAAGTGCCGAATGGGTGATCCATCTCGGCCTCCTCCTGAGGTGCCCAGCAACACAGATGCCAACCTTCAGCCAATTTGATTCACCCCATGTGGTATCAAGAAATGGCTGAAGGGATTGGACACTGCAAAGGCTATGGGCCCTGGCAACATTCCGGCAATTGTACTGAAGACTTGTGCTCCAGAACTAGCCACACCTCTAGACAAGCTGTTCCAGTGCAGCTACAACACTGGCATCTACCCACCAACGTGGAAAATTGTCCAGGTATGTCCCGTCCACAAAAAGCAGGACAATTTCAATCTGGCCAATTACTATCCCCTCAGCCTCCTCTCGATCAACAGCAGAGTGTTGGAAAGCATCGTCAACAGTGCTATCAAGCGGCACTTAGATAGCAATAGCCTGCTTACTGATGCTCAGTTTGGGTTCTGCTAGGGCCACAAAATTCCTGACCTCATTACAGTCTTGATCCAAATATTGACAAAAGTGGTGGATTCAAGAGGTGAGGTGAGGGTGCCCTTGACTTCAAGGCAGCATTTAACCAACTGTGGCATCAAGAAGCCCTGGTAAAATTTAAGTCAATGGAAATCAGAGGGAAAACTCCCCATTAGTTCAAGTCATACCTAGCCCAAAAGAAGGTAATTTTGGTTGCTGGAGTCAAACATCTCAGTCCCAGGACAGCACTGCAGGAGTTCCTCAGGGTAGTGTCCTAGGCCCAACCATCTCCAGCTGCATATCAATGACCTTGCCTCCATCATAAGGGAAGAAGTGTGGAGTTCACTGATTGCATAATGTTCAGTATCATTCACAATTCCTCAGACATTGAAGCAGTCCATGTCAATATGCAGCAAGACCTGGAAAACATTCAGGTTTGGGTTGATTAGTGGTAAGTAATTTTCGTGCCACACAAGTGCCAGGCAATGACCATCTCCAACAAGAGAGAATCTAACTATCACCCCTTGACATTCAATGGCATTACCATCACTGAATCTCCCACTATCAGTATCCTGGGGGGGGTGGGGGGGGGGTTACCATTGACCAGAAACTGAACTGGACCAGTCATATAAATACTGTGGCTACAAGAGTAAGTCAGAGACTGGGAGTCCTGTGGCAAGTAACTCATCTCCTAACTCCCCAAAGTCTGTCCACAAGGCGCCAGTCAGGAATGTGACTTGTCTGGATGTGTGCGGCTCCACCAACACTCAAGAAGCTGGACACCATCCAGGAGAAGGCAGCACATTTGATTGCCACCGCATCCACCAACTTAAATATTCACTCCCTCCGACACCAAAATGCTATGGCAACAGTGTGACTATATACAAGATGCACTGCAGTTACTCAACAAGCCTTCAAAAGCATCTTCCAAATCTGCAATCTCTACCACCTGGAAGGACAACAACAGCAGATACATGGGAATTACCACCATCTGCAAGATCCCCCTCCAAGCCACTCACCATCCTGACTTGGACTATATCACTGTTGCTGGATCAAATCCTGGAAGTCCCTTCCCAGCAGCATTGTAGCTGTACTTGCGCGAGATGGACTGGAGCAGTTCAACAGGGTGGTTCACCACCATCGTTTCAAAGGCAGTTACAGGTTAGGCAACGAATTCTGGCTTTGCCAGTGTCGCTCAAGCCCAGGAAAGAATAAAAAAATTGAAATGCAATGAATTCTTATACAACAGATGAATAAAAGAATTTTGGAACAAAACAAACATTTGATATTTGTGTAGCCATGCTGATGTCTTGCTGCTCACAAAACCATAAACAGCAAAATATGGAGGGGGAAGGGAGTCAGGTAGGTGGTCGTGCTTTTAGCTCTGATGATTCAGATATCAATGAAACAACAGCACAATAGACAAAGTAGCAGCTTTTCCATTCACATAGATGGAAAAGCAAGTACAAATCATTGGCTCACACTTCTGGATTTAATGTGATTTGACACAAATTTCAAAATGGCACATGCTAGCTATTCAGAGAAGGCATTGAGTGAATAGAAGTCATTGTCCTGCCAACAATCTACATCTTTCAGAGCCTGAAGGAGGTTAAAAACAATGTCCCACAGTGCTTCGTAGAAATATAGTCATTCAAAAGCTGACACCAAGTCAAAGGTGGAGGTATGAGGAGGAGCGACTAAAAACTTGGTCAGCGAGGTAGGTTTTATGTAATATCTGAAATTATAGAGACAGAGAGGTGGTATGGTTTAGGGAGGGAGTTTCAGAGCAAGGGATCTAAACAGTTGAAGGTACGGCCACCAATGGCAGGGCAGAAGTGTAACGTAGAAATTGGTGGCACAGGAGGAAGACATTCAGCCTATTGTGTCAATGCTGGCCAAAAAATATCTATCTAGTCAAATCCCACTTTCCAGCCTTTCTGCAGCCTTGTAAGTTATCAAATCCTGGAACTCCCTTCCCAACAGCATTGTGGCACTTCAAGGGCATATCTAAGTACTTCTCAAATGTGATGACGTTTTCTGCCTCTACCACCCTTTCAGGCAGTTCCAGAACCCACTATCCTCTGGGGGAAACAGTTTAGCCTCAGCTCATTCCTAATCTTTCGAACAGTTACTTTAGTGACCTCTCTGCTAGGGGAAATAGGATCTTCCCAACCATGTCGAGACCCCTCATCATTTCAAGCACCCCAATTAAATCTCCCCTCAGCCCCCACTGTTCAAAAGAAAGCAACCCCAATCTACCCAATCTTTCCTCATTGCTAAAATCTCCAATCCTGGCAACAGCCTTGTAAATCACCTCTGCCTCTCTAGTGTGATCACATCCATCCTGTAAAGCCACGATCAGAAGTGTGTACAGTACTCTAGGTGTGGCCTAGTTAGTGTTTTATCTAGATCTAGCACAGCCTCCCTGTTCTTTTATTCCTTGCCTCGGCTAATAAGGGAAAGTATCCCCTATATCTTAATCTCTTCATTTACTTGTCCTACTACCTTCAGGGGTCTGTGAACATGCACCAACGTCCTTCAATTCCTCTACAGTTCCAAGAATCCTATTTATTATGCATATCTTTGCCTTGTTTATCTTCCCCAAGTGCACTATGACACATTTCTCCAGATTAGATTCCATTTGTCATTTTTCTGTCCACCTAGCCAATCTATTGGTATCTTCCTGTAGTCTACAATTTTCTTCCTCACTATCAACTACACAGCCAGTTTATGTTTCATCTGAAAAGTTCTGAATCATACTCACTACTTTTATAGAATCATAGAACAGTTGCAGCACAGGATGCCATTTGGCTTATCATGTCCGTGCTGACTCTCTGCAAGAGGAACTCAGCTGGTCCCATTCTCTTGCTCTTTTCTAGTAGCCCTGAAATTTTTTTTCTCTTCAGGTCCTTATTAATTCCCTCTTGAAAGCCATGATTGAATTTGCCATCACTACACTCTCCAGATCCTAACCACTCGCTGCCTCGAAAAGACTTTCCTCATTATGCTGTTGGTTCTTTTGCCTTTCACCTTATATTGGTGTCCCCTGGTTCTCAACCCTTCCAACAGTTTCTCTCTATCTACTTTCTCCAGACCCATCATGATTTTGAGTAGCTCCAACAAATCTCCTCTTAACTTTCTTCAAAGAGAATAGTCCCAGCCTTTCCAATCTATCCACATAACTGAAGTCCTCAGGTCAGACTTTTGTGGAGGGGGCAGGGAACACGAGTCAGGAAAGTTCCCAATCCTGCAAACCTGTCCCCATTAAGAAGGTCCCACTGATCACATTTTTGTTCTGGGGAGTCAGGGGCAGGATGGAGTGGCATTTGCCCACCTCCAGAGGCAGGCCTAAGCTGGCAGCAGGGGTAGGCAGATGGCAAGGCCAGCAGGCTAGAAGATCCACCTCCATTTACTGGGTCCTTGGCCCAGCTGTAATCATGACTGTCAGGCCCTCAAGCTTTCACTCCTCACCCACCTCTCATGCTCCCCATATCTCTCATTCCCTCACCATGCCCCTTCCATTACTTCCATTCGCATTATCCCAGCAGGCACTATGTACCGAGCCATTGGCAAGTTTTGCAAGTTTTAAATTGCTCATGAAACTGACAACATGAGCAGAAGCTTTGGAAAGATACTTTGACACTTTTAAGAGGTTGTTAACTGAACAGTTTTTTCCCCCCAAATCAATCACAGCCATTCATAGAATCAATGTCAGAAGCTTTTATCCATTTCAGAGTAAATAAACACACACAGGAGTTGAAAAAGCACAAAGTAAGAATAACTTATTACAAGGTAATAAAGACAAATTATACAAAGTTGCCCTCCCCTCTGCAGCTCCTCTGCATCAACCCTGCCTACTGAGTTAAATGGATTAGACATTATTGGAGTTCAGTCAAGAATTCAAAATGAGGTCATCTGGAGAAACAAATGTTTGCTTCTGGTGATACATTGCCAGATGGCCACATTATGAATGAGAAGGAAAATGGGGCAATGTATTTTCAAAGGAAATGCTGAATGGCTGTTTTGTTTTGGTTGCTAACTTGATACTGGGGTTCCCCCATGGTTCACGGCTCCTCTGAGGCGCTGTGAACCACATCTACTAACAGAATGAGCCTGACTCCAATAAAATTGTGGAGAGTCGGGGGGAGGGTCTGAAACACCCAGCCCCAACATGGAGCCGGCAAGGTTAGGTGATGTATGTGCACTGGCTACCTGCACCCTTATCCTGCATTGGCCAAAACTGCTGGATATGGGAATGTGGCTGGGAATCCCAGAATTGGGTTTTGCCAGCCATCTTTAAAAGCCTACCAATTCGCCTGACTCCACATCTCTTTGGCGCCCTCTCTAAAGCCTTCATATCCTTCCTGAAGTGTAGTGCCCAGAATTGGACAATACTCCACTTGAGGCCGAAGCAGTGTTTTATGAAAGGTTCATCACAACACCCTTGCTTTTTGCCCTCTATGTCTCTATTTATTAGATCTTGAATCCCAAATGCCTTTCTAACCACTTTCTCAACCTCCTCAGCCACCTTCACTGATTTTCACTGTTCTTCCTACCAAAACGTATCACTTCACACTTCTCTGCATTAAATTTAATCTGCCGTGGTTTGCCCACTTTACTAGCCTGTCTATGTTTATTTGAGGCCTACCTCGTTCCTCCTCATGGTTCCAAATACTTCCAGGTTTTATGCCATTTGCATATTTTGAAATTGTGCCCTGTACACCAAGGTCTAGGTCCTTAATTTATATGAAGAAAAGCAGTCGTCCTAATACCGAATACTGTGCAACGCCACAATATATCTTCCTCCAGCCCGAGAAACAACCCGTCCACCACTACTCTCTGTTTCCTTACACTGAGCCAACTTTGTATCCATGCTGCCACTGTCCCTTTTATTTCATGGGCTTCAGCTTTGCTGGCAGGCCTATTATGTGGCAATTTATAAAACACCTTTTGGAAGTCCATGTATAGCACATGAACCACATTACCCTCATCAACCTTCTCCGTTACCTCATCAAAAAACTCAGTCAGGTTAGTGAGACACGATTTGCCTTTAACAAATCCACATTGGGTTTCCTTAGCTAATCTACACTTATACAAGTGTCTGTTAATTTTGCCTCTGATTTATCATTTCTAAAAGCTTTTCTACCACAGAGGTTGAGCAGACTGGCTGTAGTTTCTGGGTTTATCCTTACACCCTTTTTAGAACAATTCTCAATGTATCTAAGGAGGATTGGAAGATTATGCACAGTGCTTCTATCATTTCCTCCCTTACTTCCTTCATTATCCTTGTATCCAAACTATCCAGTCATTGAATTGTTACAGCACAGGAGGCCAATTGGCTCATCATGTCCAGGCCAGTTTTCTGGAAGAGCAACTCACCTACTTCACGTTTACCCTGCAGCCCTGGAACCCTTTTCTCTTCGGGTACTTATCCAGCTCCCTTTTGAAAATCACAATTGAACCTTCCACCATCACGTTTTCAGGCATTGCATTCCAGATCCTTGCTACTCGCTGCATAATAAAGTTCATGTTGCTGTTGCTTCGTTTGCCAAACAGCTTCAATCAGCATCCTCTGTTTTTGACCCGTCTGCCAACTGTCCTGGTGACTTATCAGCTTTTAAGTACATCCAGCCTTTTTAGTATCTCCTCTTCATCAAATTTTAGCTCAACCTCCTTTTAACTATGACTTTGGCAGCATCTTCTTCCTTGGTACAGGGCAGATGCAAGGTACTCAGTGTTTTAGCCATGCTCTTTGCCTCCAAGCAAATGCTCCTTTTTGGTTCCAAATTGGCCCCACTCCTCATATCACTTTTACTATTTAAATGCCAATAGAAGGCCTTTGTATCCCCTTTTATGTTAGGTGCCAATCTGTTCTCATATTCTCTCTTTGCTTCCCTTATCTGCTTTTTCACTTCCCTCTGAACGTTCTAAATTCAGCTTGGTTCCCACTGGTGTTATCAGCCTGACATCTGTCATACACACACTTTTTCTGCTTCACCTTACTATCTTACTCATCATTGAGGGAGCTCTGACTTGCTTCTCCTATCTTTTCCTCTCAATGGAATGTACCTCCACTGTACCTCAGCTATCTCCTCTATAAAGGCAACCCATTGTTCTGTTACAGTTTTGACTGTAAATCTTTGATTCCAACTTACCCAGGCCAGATCTATTCTCATCCCATTGAAATGGGCCCTCCTTTAATCAAATATTTCACGCTAGATCGTTCCTTGTCTACAGCTAGTCTAAAGCTTATGATACTATGATCATTGTTCCTTAAATGTTCCCCTACTGAAGAGAGGGATTCTGCTGCCTCTTGCTCCATCTCATTTGCCAGAATCAGAACCAGTAATGTCTCCTTCCTCATTCGGCAAGAAACAAACTGACCAATAAAATTCTCCAGAACACACTTCAAAAACTATTCCCCCTCTCGGTCCTTTACACAATTAATACGTCAGCCTGTATTAGGATAATTGAAGTTCCCCATTATTAGTCTTCAACAGTTGTTGTACCTTGCTATAACTTCCCTGAAATTTGGCTCCTCTGTAGATTTTCTACTGTTTGTGGCCTATATAATACACCCAGTAGTGTAATGGTACCTCAATTGCTTCTTAACACAAACCAAACTGATTCTGGCCTTGGCCCATCTAGGGCATCCTCTCTCTCCAGCATTGTAATATACACCTCAATCAATATTGCACCACCCTCTCATCCCTCGGTCCCCCTTTCCTTCATTCAAGTCTAAATCATTGATGTATACCACAAAAAGCAAGATAACTAGCATCGAGTCCTGTGGAATCCCAATAGAAACAAACTTTCAGTCACAAAAATATCTGTCAACAAATACCCTTTGCTTCTTCCCACTGAATTATTTTTGGGCCCATTTACCACTTGTCCCTGGATTGTATGGGCTTTCATTTTTCTGATCAATCTGCCATGTGGGATCTTCTCAAAAGCTTTGCTAAAATTCACATAGTCTACATCAAACATGCTACCTTCATCGATCCTCCTTATTACCTACTGAAATGATTCAATCAAGTTAGTCAAACGGTACCTTCCCTTAACAGATCTATGCTGATTGTCCTTGATTAATCCTTGCCTTTCTAAATTACAATTAATACTGTCCCTTGGAACTTTTTTCCAATGATTTGCCCAATGAAGTTAGGCTGCCTGAACTGTAATTACTTGGTCTCTTCTTCCTTCATAAACAATGAGACAATGTTAACAGTCCACCACTCCTTAGGCACCAAGCCTGTGGCCAGAGAAAATTGAAAAATGATAATCAACGCCTCCACTATTTCCTGCCTGGCTTTCCTTAACAATACATTTAATCCAGGTCTGGTGATTTATCCACTTTCAAAGATGCCGACGCACTTAATACTTACTTTTTTGCTGTGTTTATACACTCCAACATTTTACATCCTCCTCAGCTACAATATTTGCTTTGTCCCTCTCTTTTGTGACAGAAAATAATCACGCAGAACTGTGCTAATGCCTTCTGCCTCCACACACAAGTTACGTTATTGGTCTCTAATCAGCCTACTCTTTTCTTAGTTTTTCTGTTGCTCTTTAAGTATTAATAAAACATCTTTGAATTTTCCTTGATTTTAAAATATGAGGTGTTAAGGACAGAAAACAAATGTAGCTGAACAAGCACAGGTTTGCTGGATGCACAGGATTTGATGCTGGATTATGTTTCAGGTTCTTCTGCCTCAAGGCTTGTAAAAAACAAATCTTTGTCATCTGACAAATGCATTTTAAAATACGAAAAAAATACTACAGATGGAGAAGCAGTTATTCTATTAGTTTGGATGAAAAAAGTGAATACAAATCACTTATATCACAATATTGATTTAACTTGGTGTGTAACCAAATTATCCATACAGTTCATTCGTTGACTAACAATTAATCATTGGCTTTTTGTAAACTATGAAGTAATATTGAGACTGATAACTGGCTATGTGGCTGTATTCTCATTTCTGGCAATATCCTTTGTGAACTCGCAAATCTATTTAAAGTTAACATTAGTTCAAAAAATGCAATCTCTTCTACATTGATAGAAGACATACTAGTTAGGGCAAGAACAGCTAAAGTAGATGTTGCAACACGCACAATTTACTGCATCTAATTTAATATGGCAAAGACAGTGGGGCATGTTCAAACAACAGGCAAACCAATAAAAGAGTCTTGCAGCACCATCCCAATATCTGGGTGAACAGTGACTCTAGTAGAAATCTGTGCGCAAATTATATGCCTACTCAGAGAGAGGTAACTACACAGGAAAAAGAGAAGAGGAAAATAAAAGGTGATTTACAAGAATGGTCTACAAACAATAAAGCCATTTAAAATCAGAGGTCATGGCAAATTAAATGTGGAGATTAAAATTGTATTCTACACATAAGTACTGAAGGTTCTTTTCTACTTCACTACTTGGACACCCATTCAACGATTTTAACAGTTCAATAAGAAACCCTTGCTCCCAGAGAATTGACACATCAGAGACAGAATGACCACATTATTACCAATGCTGAGCATTCAGCAACAAAATAAATAAAAAATAGCCTTACTCATTTAAATAATCACTTGCACAATGTCATGCTTACGCAATATGGGCTTATGGAGTATAAATTCCAAATGGACACTTTACTCAAAACAAGATGGAGAATGGACACTTTAAAGCAGAATGGATTTGAGAGGTAAGGTGACCTTTTCTTTCCTGTCAATACACATGTAACTACACAAGACCCTTGAGCTAACCTTCAGATCTGGACGAGTTGTTAAAATGCAAACCAACTTTTGGAACATATATTTGAGAAGTCATTTAAATGCAACACACCTTTCCTATGGTTAATGGCTGCCCTTCTCCGAACACTTACATTTTAAATTAAATTTCTCCAAATAATTAATTTTTCACAATGCTGCACGTAAACTTTTAGGCTTCAAAGTTGAAATTCAGAGAGTGGGTTTGAAAAACCCCGTTCTATCACCATAGTTTATGAATGGGTAGTAGAACCCAGGCCTGATCGTTTGACAATGGTCTAGCCGTCAGAAGTCATTTGTGAGGAAAATGGACAGAAACACTCCGGGCACATCACATAACAGAAACTAGGGACTGAATTTTGCTGTCGGCGAGCGGGGGGCGGGGCCGAATTGCTGATGCGTAAAATGACGCAGGATGATGTCAGGCGGAACCCCTGATGTCACCGCGCCCCATTTAAATTTTCAGGAAGGTGGGGACACAGCAAAAGCAGCTGTGGGCCCGCCGACCTGTCAATGGCCAATTGAGACCATTGACAGGATCATTGAAACAATTAAATTAAACAACTTTAAGGTTGGTAGGTCGGCCAGGAGCTCTGGCGGCAAATAGAGAAAACATGAAACCACATCCACCGGCGGGATGAGGTTTCACGTAGGCGTGTAAAAAGTTTAATAAAGTTTTAGTGTAAATTATGAACATGTAACATGAGGGGGACATGTTAAGGATTTTCCTTCTCTATTTTTAACGTTTTTCAAACTGTCAGCGATCTCCCTGAGGCAGCACTTAGCCTCAGTGAGATGTGCGCTCTCGCTTTTGGGGACTCCTCCCCCGCCTGCACAGGGAGCACATAGCGCTTCCCGGTGGACTTCACGCTGGGAGGGCCTTAATTGACCCGCCCACTCAAAATGGCGGCGGGGCCCGCTTCTCCAGTGGGGATTGGCTCCCCACCCGCCGGAGATTGGGTTGGGCCCGCCTGCCTAACAGGCAGAAAATTCTGCCCTAGGTTTTTAAATAAGGACATTTAATAAGGCACATTTTTGGGTTGGTGTTGACTATTCCATCTGAGGAACCAAACCAGGATTTTGCTCCAGGGCTTTGATTGCACCTCGACTGGAGTGGAACAAGAGGAATCTGCTCTTGCAATCAATAAATCACAATGAATTTGGCTTCCTAAACCTTTAGACTCTATTTGTCAGTGAATTAATAAAGGAACTACAGATCTTTAACGTTTCGAGGCTTCATCTCAGGGAAAAGCTAGTGTGACAGAGAACTTTCAAGGCCTTAGTACATGCTACCTTTTTTAATCACAATCTTTTCTTGAATGTGTGTGTGTGTGTGTGTGTGTGACAGAGTGTGCGTGTGAGTGTGTAAGCGTGTGTAGTTGCGAATGCATTCAGATGTCGAATAATAAACATTTATCTTTCTTTTTTAAAATTTACCAGAAAACCTGTCATTTGTCTGTTCTTGACAGTTACAGCGCTCCGCGGGTTAAAACACTTTTTCCTTTCAAAATACGTCTGTCCTTCGTCAGTTGAGAGGTGGGAAAAGGGGGAACCATCCCTGTCATCTCTCCCCTGTCTGTCTATAACAACAGACAGCTTACTACTTCAAATAGTGAAAACATGTCTAATGGCAGTCCAAATAATGGAGGGAGGGGAATCAAGGATAGACTATGGCTGGAATTTTCCAGCTCTGTCGCGGGAGGGACTTGCCTTGGACGAGTCCACTGACATGTGGTGGGACGGTAAGATCACGGCAGCGGGCAGATGTGGAAAATCCCGCTGTCTGTTTCACATCAATGATTAATGTCAGGGGTACTCTACTTTAGAAGTATAATTTAACCAGATAGGCAAAACAAGCTGCAGGCATTTATTACAGTGTGTGGCCAAGCTCTAGTTGCCAATTCCATGTAAATGAATTTTGTAAAGAATAGTTTTCCAGTGAAATTCCTCATCTCCTGAAACGTTTATCATAAGGAAAGATTTGAACTGTTTCTTACCCCTTTTCTCTTACTGCCACAGAGTTATATAAGTAAGGATTAACACAACTTTAAAGTGGCCATGAAGAGCTGACATTTACTCACTCATTACTTGGAAATTTCATAAGTAGTCACAAGATTTTTATCTGGCAATCATCTGTTGTTAAGTTTCCACTTCATGGAAACATTTTGGTTGGAAAATTAATGTTCTCTAATTATGGTTCTTTCCTGTCCCCTACACCCACCCTTTATTCATTCAAAAGGGTGAATAAATTCTCTGCTCCTCCAACGTCTTATGTAATCCCAGCTTCCTTCGTACCATGATTTACAGCTACACCATCTTATGCACAGAAATACAGTCTCTAAAAGCCTCTCTTCTCCGCCTCCCTCTCCTCCTTAGTACCCAGCTTGCTTACCAAGATTCTGGTCACCCCTCTTCCTTGCATCTAATATTTGTCCAATTAAACTTCAGTGAAGCACCTTGACGTGTGTTGCTATGTAACTATATAAATGCAAGATGATGCTGCTGTTGACTCCTTTACCTAGCCTCTATCATTGGGATAATAGTGTACCAATATTTTGAGTTCCATCGACTAGACCCTCAAGCTGTGACATTGTCAACACTGCAGCATTGACTTTCTGAATGCACACTCCCAGTGCGGAGCAACACCCACTGGAGAGCAGATTTGGATGATTGCGGGCTGACTTTCCAGTTTTTCCAATCCACATCACATTAGTGAATAAAAAAAAACATTGATTAGAACATATTCCCTAAACAGGGTCAGACTTAATGCTAGAAACATAAAAATTTATAGCAAGAGGCCATTTATTTTAATGGATGGGGAATCATGAAAGAAAAATGGGGCAGGGAGAAGCACTGTAACTGTTACTTGAAAACACAATGGCTTCCGCGAAAGATGAATTTGTGCCAATGTGTTTCTGTAATAATTTAACTTCCATTCAATTATTTGATTGACATGGACTGGTGCCAATTTGATACTGCCTGTTTCAGGTTATTACCCAAGACCAATATCTACCATATCTAGAAGAGGCACTGCAGGAACTCACCAAGGCTCCTTAGACAGCATCTTCCAAACCCACAACCACTACCATCTAGAAGGACAAGGGCAGCAGATACATGGGAACACCACCCCCTGGAAATTCCCCTCCAAGCCACTCACCATCCTGACTTAGAAATATATCACCGTTCCTTCAATGTCACTGGGTCAAATTCCTGGAACTCCCTTCGTAACAGCACTGTGGGTGTACCTACACCACATGGACTGCAGCGGTTCAAGAAGGCAGCTCACCACCACCTTCTCAAGGACAATTGGGGATGGGCAATAAATGCTGGTCTAGCCAGTGACGTCCACATCACATTAGTGAATAAAAAAAACATTGGTTAGAACATATTCCCTAAACAGTGTCAGACTTAATGTTGGAAACATAAAGATTTATAGCAGGAGGCCATTCAGCCCATCGTGTCTGTGCCAGTCAAAAAAGAGCTATCCAGTCTAATCTCACCTTCCAGCTCATGTTTTGTAGCCCTGTAGGTTAGGGTACCACAAATGTTGTGGCTAAATTTATCCATTAGGAGTCATGTACTCTATCCTTCACTGATTTCTGCCAGGAAGAGCAATTACTTCTGAGTACAAGCAACGCTACCATGGATAGAAGATGATGGGTGTAACTAAACAACAGACCACATGGGTTTGGAATTTGAAGCTATCTCCTCTGAATATCTGTGAATGCCCTACTTTTTGGGTAAGATGCTAAATAGACACACCTGTCTGCCTACTCAGATGGAGTAATAGCAAGGGAGTTCTGCCCAGTATCCTGGCCAATAATTGTCCTTTAACCAATATCACTAAGACAAATTATTTGGTCATAATCTCATTTTGTTTGAGGGGCCTCGCTGTGTACAATTGCCTACTGTTCCCTACATTACAACAACTTACATTTATACAATTACTTTAATGCAGTAAAACAACTAAAGTGCATTATGAACATAATTTGACATCAAAAAGCTTGGTCAAAGTGATAGGTTTTAAGCAGCATCTTAAAGGAGAAAGAATTGGAAAGGTGGAGAGGCACAGGGATGGAATTCCCAAGCTTAGTGTCTAGATAGCTAGACGCAACAATAGTGGAGCAAAGAAAACCAGGTATGCATCAAAGGCCAAAATTGGTGGAGTCCAGGGATCTGGGGATTGTAGGGGCAGATGAGGTTACACAGGAGGGTGGAGGGCACAGAGAAATTTGAAAACAAGGATGAGAATTTTAAAATTGAAGTATTACCAGTGCTGAAGCCTGTGTAGGTCAGTGAGCACAGTAATGATGTGTGAACAGGACTTGGTGCAATTTAGGACATGGGCAGCAAAAGTTTATATTCATTCAAGTTCACAGGGGGTACAAGGTGGGAGGACAGCCAAGAGAGCAATGGATAGTCAAGCCTAGAGGTAAGATAGATATAAATGGAGGGTTTCTGCAACAGATGACCTCAGGTGGGGTAGAGTCTGGAGATGTTACAGAGGTAGAAGTAGGAGTTCTTGATAAGGGTGAGAATATGCGATTGTATCTCATTTTGTGGTCAATAATGACATCAAGGTTGCAAACAGTTTGGTTCAGCCTCATACAGTGGTCAGGGAAGGGATGGAGAGTTACTGCAGAAAGCAGTTTGTGGTGGGGACTGAAGATAATGGGTTTGATCTTTCCAACATTTAACTGGAGGAAATTTTGGCTCATCCAATACTGCATGTTGGACAAGCAGCATGACATGACAAATCAGAGGCAGTGCGAAGGGGGGCTTCTGTTGAGAGGGGTAGTGGTGGTGAGGTAGAGCAGGGTGCCATCAGCTTACAGCCTGACTGGGGCAGGCGCAGCTTTTGCCCTCTTCGACACAGGCCAATTTTCTGGAAGGCACATAAAACAGGCTTCAGATACCTCATTTACATATGTAAATCATCAGTGTACTGGGTCTAAAGCTGCTAACTTAGGGTTGGAGTTAATATGGGCAGAGATGTATTCAAGTGAAAGGATCAAAAGACAGTCATAAAAGATTGTGGAGACATGGGTGCATTGCACTTATGCCAAATATTTGGGCCTGAATCTTCTCAAAAGTGACAATCACCATCGGACTGTCACATCACTCCAGAAATGCGGAGCCTACCTGAAATGGAACTGCTTTTTCACAGCATTGGATTGTTGCGACAAGACAATGCATGCAATCTTTTTATGACACCAGCTGCCTTGCTCTAATAAGTAAAGAGTTTGAATGTCCCAAAGCTACGGAGAGAGGTAACAGGGTAATGGTGTGTGAGGTAAGGGGGCAGAGTAGGTACATGGGTAAGGGGACAGGGTTGGTTAGGGGATAGGGTGATGAGGTGGGGTTGGGGAAGTCGGGGGGAGTCAGGTTGGGGCATCGGATGGGGAGTTGGGAGTGTCAGTTGTATGGTCACCCAGGAGTTCCTCTGTCTAACATTTCCTAGGTAACTATTCTGGTAAGTCGGAACTGTTGAAAGCCTCTGAAGCTAACTCAAAGTTGAAGACTTTTTCCAGAGGGTTCAGGGAAATTGTTCATTGGAAGGTCAAACTTCCCAGGCAATTCCCACAGAGTCAGCACATTGGGACTTCCAAGTGTAATGCATCTTGGGGAATATGTCCAATCTCCAACTATCCGGAGATTGAAAGGTCTGGGCCCTGATCTTTTAGTTGCGAGTTTGATTTGAGCCCAGGTCGCAAGTGTGTCTCTGGGTGCAAAATGCACAGGAAATTCCATGTCCACAAGTGGGAAATCAGCATGCAATAAGGGGATCAGACACCAACACTCATGACTTGTTGAGTGGCAATGGGTGGCCAATCCTAGCTACATTCTGGGAATTACTCAATTTAAAAAAAAAATGAACAGAACGTTGTGATAGGATTCAGCACTAGGACAACGATTTTGAAAATCCCAGCCGAGAACCGAGAGCTTTATTCAAACAAAAATCAACATTTTATCAGTGCACGTACATGAAACCACACAGCAAAAACCACTTGCTGCCTCCCGGTTAATATCCCAGCGACGTAAGTAGATGGATAATGGTGTGATCTGATGACAATCTCGGCGTTGTTTAAGAATAAACACTTGGATTACATCAATAAACAAACAAGAGGAAACCTAGCCATAGTTTCTGCTCCTTCAGACCCCACGTGTATACAGACTTACCTACGGAAACTGCAACCAGAGCGTGTGAGGAGGGAGAATGGGTATCGATCAAATCCTCAGCCATCCGCGGGTGCAAATAAAAACTGGAAAACAGGAAAACGAGATGAAAGTCGCCGTATCTACTGGCAGACTTGGGCTTTGCACTTTGCGAAAAAGTTACACAACAACCGCCTGAAAATTGCAGTGCGATGACTTTTACCAAAGACGATTTCAGTGTGATCGCCTATAGATACCGACTTCCAAAACAAAGTCAAATCACCGTCAAATCAAGGAAACGCCTGCCCGGTGTGTTTTTATCCGAAGCACATTTAGTTTGACACTCACCACAAGACAGCCCAGATGCCTGTCACCACACTGTGCACCATGGAGGTACAGATGTTTCTCCATTTCCAGGTGTTCCTCTGGGCAGATTCTGGGGTTGGAAGATAGTCCAGACCTCGACTGATCAGTTTGAAACCCCCGAACGAGACCCCTACAATTAAAAGTCCAGGATTCCACTCCATGGGCACCTCAAACTCAAGAGCAACACCAAGTGAAGACACAGCTGCCTCTAACCACAAAACTCAGCCAACAACGTGTTTCTCCCGCTCGGCTTGAAGTTGCAGCGAATGTGGCGGCGTCAAAGTGTTTGCGGGTCCTTTCCCCGGGCTTGAAAAGGGGGCTTTTGTGAAGGCTCTATCTCACCGTAAACCCAGCCCTCAGGGGGAAGATCCAGCAGAAAAGCGTCGCTCGCTCCGCCCGCGCAGACTGGTGCGGATGCGCAGAGTGGGCGGGAGTCCCGCTCCTTGCAGGAGCGCTTGCGAGAAGATCATTATCTGTTCCCCCCACCCATGGGCTGTGCGTAATAATCCTGCTCACAACAAGGACTGAACAGAAACCAAAGTGGTTTGGATCACTTTTGCCACATTGGACACTGTGTATCCTGTGAGGCAGCTGGAAACCTCTTCCTTTGAGAGGGGAGGCTTACAATCCGCACCAGGGGGAGGCTTACAATCCGCACCAGGGGCGCTGCTGGGGGTTTTACACCCGGCTGCACCGCTCCCATTTTAAAGCAGTTTTAAGAAATTTTCTACCCCCAACATTGTAACCCAATGTTTGCACCCTCCGGCACTCAGAGCTAAATCCTGTCCTTGGCGAAGAGGATCCTCAAGTGTGTGAGCCAAATAATAGTCTCCCGGTGTCCCAAGGCTCTGAATTCGCCGTTAACCATAAATTTAACCCATTTCCGGATGAGCCAACTTGTTGCTTTCCTCGAGTGTTACACTGACATCTGCTGACAGCAGCCAGTCAGTCAATTCTTTGGTTCCACCGACCCAAACTGCTCGTCGCTCCGAATTTTATTTCGCAATCTTTTAGAGTTTGAAAGATACGGGTGGGAGGTGGGTTGGGGAAATAAACATGCAGAACTATGGAATAGAAGACTCGATCCTGCAACTCGCTGAATTCCCGGCGGCACCGTGAAAACACACCAAGCAGAGGCTAGGCTTAGACTGGCTTCCCAAGGATCGAATGAATGGTGCGTACGGTTCCTCACAGACCATACAGGCTCCACACACCTTCAGTACGTCCCTGAAACTAGGTTCGTGCTGCAGCTCATTCAGTAGCTACGCTTTACACCTTCCTGCATCCATTTCCATTTAAAGCATTGTCATTTTTGGGAAACCAAACTCCAGTGGTTTGCATCCCTAGAAGTTTGATCGAATCATATGCTGCACAACCTGGACATTGTGAGGGCAGAGTCTTTGCCACCAGGTCCAAGGTGACCAGCTGAGGATGAAGAGGGAGGGAGGCAATCAACAGAGCCCCATTCTGGCTGGGCTTTGTGTGATTGACATATTCCATTGTGATCCCAGTTAACACAGCCCCCAATTCTCCACTCACCAACAGTCCTGCACCTTAGCTTCTCTCTAACACAGTGTCTGCTTGGTCACAGAGCAAAAATAAAAGACACCACAAAATAAATGAAATTTATGAATCAAACATTCCATATTGCAAACAAATCAACAAATCAATCCTGCGCATTCCCTTAATGCCTTATCTACTGCTCCTTTGCAGTGCTACCTGATGGTTGCAGCAGGGCTGATGGCTTTCACTGGGGTGACTGCAGATGGCCTTGCAGGATAACATTGAGGAGCCCTGGCCCTAGAAGGCCCAGATTCAGACTAGAAACATCAGCATTGGCAGCAGAAGTCTGGCTGACAGTAAACAGGAAGATGTAAAACACCAGTAGAGGGGCAATGGCACCATTGCTGTCATCCTGAGAGAGGACAGCAGGTTTGTGCTATACAGAGCTAGTGCCACACCCCCAGAGCGGCACCTCAGCAATCCTAGTAAAGTGTTGGAGGACAGATTACTGGACTGCTGTGATACGCTGCAAACCCCTTTGAACACTGGTATCTGCAGCTATGATGGCAGCGAGGTGACTTTGCATGACTCCAGTCTGATCTCCCACTGCAGCTCCCAGGTGTCAGATGTCTTCTGCTTGTCTGTAATGGAAATTGAGATTGGCCATCAAACCCTACAACACAGTTAGGCCTGCAAGTGTGCTAATGCTGTTGGACTCTGCTTCTATACTGGAAAGGTGAGCTCTAAACTCTGCACAAAACCCTGTACCAAGCTGATGTCAGACAGAAATTAGTATTAGTAAAAAAAGATATTACTGGAGAAATTAAGAGGATTGAGAGTTGATAAATCCCCCAAATCTGATGATCTACATTCCAGGGTGTTGAAAGAAATGGCTGTGGAGATAGTGGATGCATTGGTGGCCATCTTCCAAAATTCTACAGATTCTGAATTAGTTCCTGCAGATCGGACGATAGCTACTGTAATCCCATAATTTAAGAACAGAGGGAGAGAGAAAATGGGGAATGACAGACCTGTTAGCCTGGCATCAGTTGTAAGGAAATTGCTAGAATTTATTATAAAGGATGTGATAACTGGGCATTTAGAAAAGATTGGTAGGATTAGGCAGAGTCAACATGGATTTATGTAAGGGAAATATGTTTGACAAACCTGTTGGAGTTTTATGAGGATGTAATTAGCAGAATAGATAAGGGGCAACCAATGAAAGTGGTGAATATGGATTTTGAGAAAACTTTCAATAAGGTCCCACACAAGAGGTTAGTAAACAAAATTAGAGCACATGGGATTGGGGATAATATACTGGAGTGAATTGAGAATTTGTTAACAGACAGAAAACAAAGAGTAGGAACAATCTCAGAATGGCAGTCTGTGACTAGTGGAGTACCACAAGGTGCATTACCCCAATAGCTTGGGCCCCAGCTATTCATAATCTATATCAATGATTTGGATGTGGTGACTAAATGTAATATTTCCAAGTTTGCTGATGATATGAAACTAGGTGGGAATGTGAGTTGTGAGGAGGATGCAAAGAGGCTTCAAGGGGATTCGGACGGGCTGAGTGAGTGGGCAAGAACATGCAGATGGAATAGAATGTGGAAAAATGTAAAGTTATCCATGTTGGTAGGAGAAACAGAAATGCAGAGTATTTTTTAAATGGTGAGATTTTGGGAAGTGTTGATGTTCAAAGGGACCTGGGTGTCCTTGTTCATGAGTCATTGAAAGCTAACACGCAGGTGCAGCAAACAATTAGGAAGGCAAATGGTACATTGGCCTTCATTGCAAGAGGATTTGAGTTCAGGAGTAAAGAGGTCTTGCTACAATGTATTGAACCTTGGTGAGACCACACTTGGAGTATTGTGCACAGTTTTGGTCTCCTTACCTAAGTAAGGATATACTTTCCACAAAGGGAGTGCAACAAAGGTTCACCAGACTGATACCTGGGGTGACAGGATTGTCCTATGAGGTGAGATTAAGGAGATTGCGTCTGTATTCCCTAGGATTTTGAAGAATGAGAGATGTTCCCATTGAAACATATGAATTTCTTAAAGGGCTTGACAGAATAGATGCAGGAAGGATGTTTCCTCTGGCTGGGGGGGGGCCAGAACCAGGGGTCTGAGTCTCAGAATAAGGGGTAGGCCATTTAGGACTGAGATGAGGAGGAATTTATTCACTTATAGGGTGGTGAATATTTGGAATTCTCTACCCCAGAGGGCTGTGGTAGCCCGGTCATTGAGTATTATCAAGACAGAGATTGATAGATTTCTAGGTATTAAAAGCAGCAAGGGATATGGGGATAGTGTGGGAAAATGGTGTAGAGATTGAAGATCAGCCATGATTTAGTTGAATGGTGGAGCAGTCTCAAGGGGCTAAATGGCCTCCTCCTGCTTTTATTTCCTATGTTCCCACAGTTTCTCGACGATCCTTGACATTACCCGTAGGTTTCTTGTCAACGTATAAAGCAATTCACTGTGCATAGCCATCAGCCTTCTGTAGGTTATCGCATTGATGTCCTCATCTGAGTCTTCTACAGTAGAATTTGAGTGAGCTGACACTTACGCTACTCTTGTCCCCTGCCCTGAGTGCAGCCCACTCTTGCCAGATGTCTCACCATGTGCACATATCAACTCTAAGCTTTTCTCTGAAATTCATAAAGGCCCAGATTTTTGCTCCTGGGTCAGCTATGCAAAGATGGGAAAATTCCCGGTTCCGTGAATCTGACCTCTAAGAATGTCTGCCTGAACTTCCAATTCTCGGTCTGGGGTTGGTAGGCTATAATAGGAGTCAGAGCTGGTGACCCTGGAAGTAGTGGAGAGTCAGAGGTGGGCCTGGCACAGATTGGGTGACTTGGGTGCAGATTAAAAGTGGGCCTTCAGAAAGGCCTATTGAGAGATAGGTTGTCAATGATGAAGTCCCTGTGCCTCAGGGGAGATACCATTGCCTTGTCAGGTGAGTGTCCAAGCTCCAAGTGTCCAACTGTTAGCTGATCCAGGAACGGATGGCCCATGATGGGCTTTCTCTGTGGGAGAATTGTCATCGTTGCTGTCTAATGAAAGTGTACTCTACCAAACCACTGAAAGCATGCAATGGATTCTCAAGACACAGCCATGAAGATGGCATTGTCCTGCCATCCACGACCTGGTACAGTCATTATGCAGCCATTATGTAGTTATCTGCCAAAACTCAGTGGGTGGATGAATGATGAACCATGTTCATTATCCCATCCACTTGCCCTCGTGCCCCCCATCAATCAGGATACACCCACACTGTTGACTCTTGACCAGGTCCCTCGCAACTGCACATTGTCATGGCATAAAAACATGACTAAGAGGGAGGAAATCAGTAGGGTTGTCAGACGTTGTGGATCACAGCATTCTACCTTGGAGTCACAGCTGCAACATAAATGCACCAAGCATTTGTGTAGAGCCAATTTCTCCACCTCACCTTACCTGTAATCATACTGAAAATGGTTAGTGCATATAAGCACATAAAAGTAAATGAAAGCATTATAATCTGAATGGCTCATGACCCTTTTTGCCTTACATTTTATTCATTGAATGTCAGACAGAGGAGATGTGAGGGAAGAGAGGGGTCCAACTGCCCTATGCTTTTCTGACTAGAACCTTCGTGCTTTGATGGAAGAGGTCCAGAAGGGGGCACTAGTCCTCTACCCTGCTGGCCACTGTAATGCCCCTATAGCAACAAAGAAGGGCTGGATTCAAATAGCGGCTGCAGTGAGCGCAGCAGGAGACCATCAGTGTTCATGGATTCAGTGTAGGGAAAGGTTCAATGATCTGCTGCATTTCAGCAAGATGAGCAGCTTGGCTCATCCACCCAGGGCTCAAAGGGAAGCGCCATGTCTGCATGCTGCAGCTAATGTGTAAGACCTGGTACATAGCCCTGCTTCAGCATTGAGGCTTGTATATGTAAGCAGCTCATGTAGGTGTGCAGAGAACACATGTGAGTGAGCACTGTGATGTACAGACACAGTGAAGAGCAATAACCTCCATGCACTATATATCAGCCTAACATAAACTCGTGTTGTTATTGTCGTTGAAAAGGGTGCAGAATGCCACGGAGATGGCCCGGTCTGGGGTGGGTCAGCCTGGCTAAGATGCATCCAGCCCATGGAACAGATGACCATGGAGATTACCAGGGTGCTTGTACAGCTGTCTGTTGGTGATGGTGAATCATTGTTAGCAGGTGATAAAGACAGAGTTGAACTCACCTTGACACATGGTGGTAATGTTGGAGGTCATGCTGTCCTTCACTGAGCACAATGGGATGTTAGCGTGAGAGGGAGTGCAAGGAAGGGGCTGCATCATAAGGGCAGTGCAAGCAAGGTTAAGGCAATGGCATGCATCAGAGCATGCTTTCATAGTGAGAAGGGCTGTTTCTAAATAACTCCTTTTGTGTCTCACACAGGTCCCAACTCTGCTCCCTCACCACCACCACCATCCCGTCTCCCCCAAACTTCCACGGACCTGATCATCCCTCAGCCATCAAGAGGAGGAAGAGATGCCCAAGGAGGCAGCATCATATCTGACTAGCTCACACTCCAACTCAGATACAAGCACATTGGAAGGATGTAGCACGCGTAGAGTCGGTGCACAATGAAAATCACCACACCAGAGTGTAGGAGGAAGTGTCAGAGGCATCTATGCACAGTCTCCCTCAGAGGAGGGAGGAAAGTCAAGATGATGCTCCAGTGGACAGGAACATGGAGCCTCAGGAATCACCTTTTGGGGCACTATATTAGATAATCTGCAGCAAATGTTTGGACATCTAGCAGAGTTCCCTGATGCAGTGGGAGCTCTAGGATTACGAATGGAGGAGTCTATCGCCATCATGAGCTCCACATTGTCCTGGGGGCTCAACCGCATGAGTTCTGACCATGAGAGATTGGCCAATCACGTGGAGAGAAAGAGGGAGCAGCACTCAGAGTGGATGCAAAAGCAGCATCTTGGCCAGGAAAGGGTGCCTGGATCAGTCTGCTCAGAGAAGCCGTGCGTTCTGAACAGAATGGTGATGTCATGTGTGTTATAATGAAATAAAGGCACCAATCACTCATAAGACGCTGAGCAAACACGTTGTAGGCACATGTGAATATATGTACATGGATAGAAAACTTGAGGACATCAGAGCTGCAGAGCTGTGTCTGCTCTGCTCTGGACCGAAGTGAAACTGAAGCTGGATCACATGACACACTTCCCTTAAAATGATGGCATGCTGCTACCCCTTAAAGACACATTACAATAGCCCCCTTTCTTTTTAAAGATACTTCACCACCCCCACCCCCGCCAACAAAGTATAACTATTTACAATACATGTTCATGTTTACTAACTATTTCATTGGTATATAGGATGGTGAGCCTATGAGTCTAAAACGTAGAGTTAATTCGTTGGTGCACCCAGATCTTGTAATGGTAACCTGGTCTAGAGGTTTCTTTCATTGCTCACAGTGATCTGTGGGATTGTCATTCTTGGATGTTGTTCCTGGTTGCATTTGGGATCTTGTCCTAGTTGCAATAGGACTGTATGGTGGTTGAAGAGCTGGAATGGAGCAGATTTGACCTCAATTACCCCTCACTGTTGTGCCTTTGTGTGTAATGACTTCATAGGACCTTTTTCTGAACAAATCCTTGTCACCTCTGCTAGTTGCCACATACCTTTTGCGGGATCCTGGAAGTGGGATTGTTATCCCAACTGTAACCCTGGCAATTCTGCATTTTTATCGCCTACGTTGGTCATCTTCCCTTGCGGTTTTACAAGTTGCTTTCTAGGTTCTGAAGGAGCAGAATGGGTAAGAGTAGATAAATTGACACGCACTGGTCTTCCAAACATGAACTTTGCTGGTGATGGAATAGTTGCACTTAAAGCTGTTGTCTTCAGATGCAACATTACAATGTATAGATCTTGCTTGGCCTGTCTAAATTTGAAAATTAGATAATTCACCATTCGAATCATTCATTCAGCTAGGCTGTTAGATCCAGGGTAATGAGGAGAAAAAGTAGTGTGATTCATATTCCACTTCTCACACATATCCTGAAATGGCTTACCAATAAATTGTGGACCGTTATCCATGATGATCTCTCTAGGCACACAAAGTAAACTGAAGGTAGCACTTAGAGTGTGTGTGCCATTTGAGCTTGATGTAATGTACAATTGGCAATTGAGGTATGTGGTAAGGTAATCGATGATGACAATGAAATCAGTGCCATGGACATGAAAGAGGTCAGATGCAATTTGGGTCCATGGATGGGTAGAAATGTCATGTGGAATCAATGGTTCTTTGTGCTGTCTTGGCATATGCTCTTGACATGCCTTGCATTTCTTGATGATGACTTTAATGCCATTGCTTATATCGGCCAATAGACTGCCTCTTTTGCAAATCTTCTCATCTGATCTATGCCCATATGTGAGTGATAAAGTTGTTGAAGAATATCAGGTTGCAAAGATTCCGGTATGATGACCTGCCTGCCTTTAAAAATGGCTCCCTAGGGGATGCTTAGCTCATCCTGGTAAGGCCAAAATAGTCTCACGTGTTCATGGACATGTTAAACTGAATCAGGCCATTCTTCAATGATGGTTTTCTACAGTTTCTGTAATGTAGAATCTTTCCCTGTTTCTTCTTGTAGATGCTGGCATTTGCATTGCGCAAAATGCACCTGATCAATCGACGGACTTGCATTCTCCTGCAAGTGTAACATTGCAGCTCCCTTGGAACTGACAATTTTGTTAGAACATTCTGGATATTTCGAGGTTACTTCATGAACTGAGGTGACAGGACTAGATCCTGAGGTTGATCTGTCTTGTGATGTCTGACTAATTCATTGGTTTGTCACTAATGTGAAGTCACGGCATTCTAGTAGACCTACAATCATTGGGCCTTTAGTCTCCATGATGTAGAGCATCTGTGACATCCAAGAGGCTTGATTATACTTGCATTCCAGGACTATGGCTCCGGCACGTGGAATTAGTGATTTGTTGTACATTGAAAGTTTCACAGCAGTAGGTTTCACCATGCTCTTTCATGCTTGTGGATACATGGGCAGGATTTTCGGGTCATTGGGCAGGCACAGTGGGCAGGTGCAGTAGGTGGGCCCAGGAGCTTCTGGGAAATGGGCCCCGCTCATGATCGGCACCTGATCGCAACTTCATGCTGCCTGGACTGTGCGTGAAAGGTGCACTGGAAAGCTCAGTGCTGCCAGGACAGGAGTGGGGAGAGGGCGAGGGCTGACGTCTGCATGGGTGCAGGGGGAACGTGCAATGAAAGCACCCTGAAGGCAGAGAGCTGCCTCAGGGAGCTGAAGAATTTTAAATACAAAAATAAACAGCATGAAATCCCCCCAAAAATTTCCACCCATAAGAACCACTCACCTAAACATATTGGTGAAAAAAGTTCTGTCCAAACATGTCTTTTTAAAATTAATATCGGAAACCTCATCCCACCCTTGGATGAGGTTTCCTCAAAAATGCAAAGGTGACCTGGCCGATTTGCCCACCCGCCAACCACAACGTTGGACGGACAGCGATAAATCACCACTAACTGAAACTTTAATGGCCATAACAGGCCTCTTAACTGTCGGCGGCCGCACTGTCGACTCTCGCACATTCCTGCCGATCGAAATATCACATGAGTGCACGATGATGTCAGGACGTTCCCCCAATGTCATCGCTATTTTACGTCCAATCAGGTCGGGTGTGTGCCCACCCACAGGATGTAAAATTCTGCCCCATGTCTTTTACAATTCGCAGGGGTAGTATGTTAGCACTTGCCCCTGTCTTGGCCAATAACAAGTAGTTACCAACTTTGTTGTGACAGATAATTTGAATCTTGGCAACCATCTCGAATGGCAAGATGACATCTTTATTTCCCATGATGGTGTGAAACCTGTGTTCATTGCTCTTTGTCTCATTGTGCACATCATCATCATTTCCTGGTATTTCAATCATTACATGTACATGTTTCTGATGAGATACTGGATGGTCATTCTTAATGTTTGAAGGCACCCATTGTGTATGATCTGTTTGGATCAGTGCACGGCTCATTGTAGCTGCATCAGCCTTTGCTCTAGTGCACTGCTGCTGCCAGTGGCCCTTTCTGCTACATTTTTTGCAGAATTACTGGAAAGCTGGGCATTTCCTTGGTGCATGCAGAAGGCCACACCTTCCTCATGTTTTGCTAGGTTTAGGTGTTCTAGTAAGCGTGACAACAATTGGGGTTCTGCTTAGGACTTGCAAGCTTCACCGACCTGCGAGGATTGCTTCATATTTACATTGATCCCTGAGTAGCTCTTCAATGCTGTACATTTTGGGCTTGTCTAGCAGATTTTGCTGGAATGAAGTGATGCGATCACCAACTCAATAATTCTGTCTGCTAGTTCTGCGTTTGAAAAATCACAATGCATACCCTTTTCCCTGCATCTGCTGACAATGTGGTCTATGGATTCTGTCGGCTGTAGCATAGGCTTGGTACAAACAGTTAGTGCAGCAGCTCCTTGATGTACTGTACGTCCCCAGGAATTCATGTGAAATATGTTGTTTGTTCCAAAAAGTGTGTCTACAAAGACAAAATAATCCTGGCTTCACAAAAGAGAACATACTGACTCATTAGGCACAAATGTATGTTGTGGCAGTGTGAATTACCACAATGATTGCTACAGTGACTACACTTCAAAAGTATTTCATTGGCTGTAACGTCCTGTGGTTGTGAAATGTGCTATAGCAGTGCAAGTCATATTTTTAGGTTACATTAGCAGGGTTGAAGTGGACTCTAAGCATCTAGCATATAGCCCAGCCCTTAGAATTTCTCGTCTCGTATTATTTCAGGATTAGGACTGAGATAGGGAGAAATTATTTCACTTCAAGGATTGTGAATAATTGGAATTCTCTACCCCAGAGGGTTGCGGACGCTCAATTGTTGAATAAATTTAGTGCTGGGATTGACAGATTTTTGGTCTCTCAGGGAATTAACGGATGTAGGGAGTGAACAGGAAAATGGATTGAGCTCAAACCCAAGATCAACCATGATCATATTGAATGACAGAGCAGGTTCGACGGGCCATATGGTCTACTTCTGTTTCTATTTGTTGTGCTCTTGTGAAATGACATGAACTCCAATCGATGAATACGGATGTTTAACCTGATACTGAACCGGTTTTCCAATGTAGCCCCTATCTTTTGGGGATCCTTGAACTCTTCTGCTGTTAATTCTAATGTATTCAGCCTGTGTAGACCTTCATTCCCAATTGCTAGCTAAGTTTTTATGGCTTGCTTTTCTGATTCAGATACAGCTGAATCAAGGAACCATAGCTCTGTATGTTGTTTGAACATTCTGAATTTGGATAGTAGGTCATTTGCATCTGAATTTAGACAGGGGAATTTTGTAGATATTCTGATGATACCCCTTTGACCTTCCTTCTCCTATAGTACCTGGGATGAGTGTCACTGTAGCTGCTTTCATGCGCTTTTCCAAAACTCCATCCATTATAATTGCAACCACTCTGAAGAAGTCAAATGGACTTGAAACATTAACAACGTTTCTCTCTCCACAGATGCTGGCAAACTTGCTGAGTCTTCCAGCATTTTCTGTTTTTATTTATAATCACAACCTGCTCTGGCCCAATTTTTAGGACATTTTTTTGTTTGACTCTTTCTTGCTTGTTACCGATCTGGCCCACATCCTGGTCTCTCAGCATTCCTGACTGAGCTGACCCAGTGCTGCTCCTCTCAGTGCATTGTCCCACACACTGAACTGACAGGCTATGTGCTGCAATCTTACCATAAGGGATCCGTCTGCCTACCAGCTCTACATTTGAATACCATCCCAGCACAGTGTCTTCAAAGCTTTTCTGCGCAGTCACCACGTTGCAATTGGAACACTCTCTGATGCTGCAATTCGTTTGAGGTCTGATCAGAACATCGAGGGTGGTCTCATGCCATGTAGCACAATCTAAAACAGTTCACCATGTCATACCTGTACTGAATCTTGCTGCCAGGTTGAGCACTATGTCGTTTAGAAGGTACCACTGCTGCACACCATGTTGTATGTGTTATAATGATATAAAGGCACCAATTGCTCATAAGGGATTGTGCAAATACGTTGTGGGTTCATTTATTAAAAACAGGCACATGTGAATAAATACACATGGATAGAAAACTGAAGCATCAGAGCTGTAGAGGTGTGTGTGTGTGTGTGTATATCCATGTGTGTGCTCTGCTCCAGGCCAAAGTGGAACTGAGGCTGGATCACATGACACATTTCCCTTAAATTGATGGCATGCTGCTATCCCTTAAAAGCATATTACAGCAGGTTGGCACAGTGGTTGCTGCTCACCAGCAGACAGACCCTTCAACCTCACCTATAGGCCAACTGGGCTGTGCAGGTCACTGAGGAGGGTAAAGGCACTGACAGCTTCTCAGTACTCTCATCTTTCATCACCTCTCCAGCGCCTCCCTCCAGATTCCTCATCTGCTGCACATATGCCAGTGACCACAGCTGCCCATGCAGAGATGCAGAGGTCGCAGTCTGAAGAAGAACCCCAAAGTGTGCCTTATGACAAGGCAGGGCCTCCATCCTCTTCACTTTCAATTAGACAGAGAAGTGAGCAGCCTGCATCCACCAATTAGACAGAGAAGTGAGCAGCCTGCATCCACCAATTAGACAGAGAAGTGAGCAGCCTGCATCCACGTTGTCGGAGGCAAAAGTTGGGGGCATTTTGTAGGAGTGTGAGAGAGAAAGGGTGCCATCTCACCTAGAGCACTAATGGGTTCACTGTGGCTACTCTTTTGACGTTGTATATAGCACATTTGAGCATTTCTTTCAGATATTTACTTACACGTGTACATGACTCAATGTGGGTTTGTAGACTAGAGAATGGTAACATAATGAAAATGGTTTTTACCAGTGATAATGAAGGCAGCACACTGAGATCCATCTCAACGTGCTGTCAAGAGGATCAAGGTTGTTGGCTGATTTGTGATGCTTTGGAGGTCTTCTCCCTTCTCTGCTGAGAAGATTCCAATGTTCAAAGGCTCAAGCACTGAGATACCCCCCTTGTATATTTCATTGTCCATCCAAGTTTGATCTTAAGGGAGGCTCAATGATCAGACTCCATGAGCAGATGCTGGGCAGCAGGTGTATCTCAAGCATGAGCGCTGGGTGCAAGGCATTCACTCGCAGGGCAGTGTTACATATTGGCCTAGGCGTAGGCATTGCAGCTTGAGAGGCCATGTATCGTGCAGCTAATATGTCTGCTGTGCTCACTGCTTTGGCTGTATTTACATTCCAGATGTCACAGGATTTGCTTGTGTATTAAGCAGAGGTATATGGAAGTCAGCAATGTTGCATGTGGTGCCCATGTCTGAAACTGGACCATTGGACAGATGGACGCTGCGCATGTTCTTTCACAAAGCTGTTGTTACACAGGTATTGGCACAACATGTGCAAAATGCCTTAACTGCATGTATGCTATAATGTACCAGCATGTATAGGGTTCGAATTTGGATATTGTGTCACTCTCAGCATTGTGGGCACAATTTAATTATGGACAATTTGGCAGCATGCGCCCCTCACTTATAGTTATCGGTGTTCATGTGAGGGGGCCAGATTGTGAATGACTTATTACCATGTGTATTTGCGATATGATGAGAGACTAGATTATGATGGCGAGGTTTTCAGCCACATGAATGTGACTGAGTCCAACTCATTGATGTTTATTGTCTCCCTTGTGGGGGATGGGCAGCCGCTTGAGTAATTGTGGACTCAAAGTACAAAGTACTTTAGGTGAAAGTATGTCACCAGGGACTGGTTGATTGCAATGGTGATATCAGAGAACATTATGAGAATCTGTTTTGCACAAGGACGTTTCTGGTGATGATCCCCTCCAGCACAGTCAACCCTGGTTACATGCCAATGTCTCCCAGCTGCTCTGCCATTGACGGCCTCCTCATCCTCATCCATCTTGAGATCTTCCGAAAGGATAGCGACTTCCTCTTCCTCCTCAGCTTCCTCCTCCTCAGAGGTTGGAGCTCTGCCCATGGTGGCATCGTCATCAATCTGTTTGCCCCTCCACTGTGCACTGTTGTGCAACATGCAGCACACCCACTAATGTTCTTGATACCTCTGTTGGGGCATATTGCAGAGCTCCACCTGAGCGATTGATGCACCTGAAGTGCATCTTTAAACTGCAATTGCCTACTTGATGGTACTCTTGATGACAACATGGCTGCTGTTGTAGTTGCGCTCTACCTTTGTAGGCTCCTAAAGAATGTCAATATCCAAGTTCTTAAGGCGTAGCCCTTGTCTCCGAGGAGCCAACCACAGATCTGCATTGAAATAGCTGAGGAAGTTAGGAACTCCTTAGTATGAATGAGGCTGTCAGCTGCTTGGGAACCTTGCACAGACATGAAGGAAGACCTTGTGGTGATCACAAACCACCTGTACATTGATTGAGTGGAAAGACTTGTGGTTGACAAAGATGCCCACATATTGAGTTGAGGCCTTTATGGCAACATGGGGGCAATCAATAACACCCGGCACCTGAGGGAAGCCTGCTAATTGGGCAAAGGCTGTGGCTATCTGTATCCAAGATGCCAACTCCATAGCCAAGTTCATATGAACCTCACATGAGCAAACAGGGCATGAGCTACAGCCTTAATGCAGTTTGATTGGAATATACCAGACGGGTCACTGATGATCCCTGGAAAGATCCTGAGGCATAGAAGTTGAGACCGATGGTTACCTTCACTGGAAGGGCAAGGGGGTTGATGGATAGTGGTTTGAGTTGCTGCTGGACCATGTAACATAGGTCTGTCACCACTTCATGGCTTAGCATCCGTTGCCTTCGACACTGGTTCTCCATCATGTTGAGGTAGGATGCTCTAGGTCTGCACGTCCTTCCTGGTGCACATGCTGCAGCCTCTTCCTCCTGCCTTTCTGCTCTCCATCTGGCCTCTGGCTGCTCATGGTGACTGGCTTCTATGGCCTCTCTGTGTGAGGTTTCCATGCCCATCTTCTAAGCTCCTTCACGCAAAGTGCTACGTGCCCTTCTCCAGAACAAAGATCTTTATTGCACTTGGGTGCATGAGTCAGTAGGGGCAAAAATAATTGCCCCACTCTCCTACTCCCTTGGGTTAAGGGAAGACAGTTGGGATTTGTTTTGTGCCAGTCCTGGGCAGTGAATAAAGTATAAAGGCAAATTCCACAAGGGTACCCTAACTCTCCAAATGGCTCTCTGGACATCCAAAGAAATAGGTGAAGTTCAGACCTGCTCTTACCAAGTCTACTCTGCACTCTTCAGGATCCATGCTCCTTGGACATCAAAATCAGACTAGAGTGAAGGCAGCTAATGATTTAAATGGCTGGCTGCCTCTGTGAAACACCTCCATTTCCACCCTTCATAAAAATGGGAACTGCCATGTGAGGGGTGAAACTTACAATTTTTGGACACTTCTGCTATTTTTGCCAGAATGTAGAGGCTCTGCATCACGGTGAGAAGCTGGACTGAAATGTTCTAATCTGAACTGGTGCCTTTGACTGTGAGAGTGAGTGACGGTGTTCCTTCTTTATCCCTGTCTTCCTGCTCTTCCACCTCTTACTCTTCCCCCACTCCCTGGTCAAGTGGCAGTTCTTCGGTATCTGAAAGGAGAAAGCCACAGAGGCGGGGTTACGGTGAGGGGTGGTGTAACGCAAGAGGTGCATTTTACACCATCTGCAATTTATAAATCAGAAGAGATTGTGGGATGAAGGGGATGTAGGATGTGAGGAGGATTACATACGAGATACCATTATTACCTACACCCACCTTTTTACCTCTGTTGGCCTGTTTGTCTACATATCTCAAAAACTAATGGATGGATTTCAACAGGCCTTGGTACGCAGATAGGGTGTGGCCTAAGGAAGAACTGATTAGCTTTTGGAAAAGATCTAGTTCTAGATTGGGATCCTAGAATTTTTTAAAGGATCCGTTAAAATTGGGAGTTGGGAAGAATTTACTTTTCTTTTAGGATGCTCTGCGTTGTTTTATTTAAGCTTTTGTTGATTGATTTAGAATGTTGTGGATTGTCTCAGCTACTGTGGTGGAATTCATCACAGCTTTTGTTCTGAAAATATAATAATTGTCATATTATTGTGCTTTATTGTAAAGGTAGGTTTATAGTGGGGTTTGGATAATTTTGTGTGTGTGGGATTTAATTGAATTGGAGATAGCTGGTCTGCGGGCCATGGGGAGAATTTTCTCCTCGTCGGGGGCGGGGGGTGGGGGGGCGGTTGTGTGGGGGTGGGCACGGGTGGGCATGCAGCCGATCAGCGCCCCCAATTGGCTGGGCACCGCCATTTTATGCACCCGGAAGCGCTGAACGCATGCACATGAAAGAGCGTAGAAATTTCCCTGAGTCACAGAGGTGCCTTAGGGAGATTACTTTCGCTTATAAATCATTGATTAAAGGTAAAAAAAGATTTAAGGACGTGTCTCCTCGTGAAACTGTCACATGAGCTGGGACATGTCCATTAATTTTATTAGAAACTTTTAAAACACTTTAAAAACGTTCATGAAATCTCATCCCGCCTGTGGGTGAGGTTCCATGAAAAATGCAAAGGCCACCTGGGCTCTTCGCCTGCCCAACAACCTTAAGGTTGGACGGACACCATTGCTAACAAGTTTAATTGTTTTTTTAATGGCTTTAATAGGCCTTTGACAGTTCGGCAGGTGCGCAGCCAACTCTGGTGCGGGCCCGCTGAATGCAATATCTAAATGACGCGCGGTGACATCGGGATGCACACCCGATATCACTACACATCATTTTACACCTCAGTGAGCAGGCCACACTCCCACTTGTCGAGCTGAAGATTCTGCCCTAGGAGTCATCAACAAGAAGCTAGGTTTGAAAGGCTAAATATGTAAACATGGCTGAAGTTTTAGAATGTGAAGTGTAAGGAAAATTAACATTAATAGATAAATTAGGTTATTTTAAATTTCAAAGAGATGGTAAGATGTTACACCTAGCCAGAAGAAGCTAAGCCAAACAGTGTGTTTGTTTTTCACAAAGGTTACTGATAAAATTAGCACTATGAAAAGATTTATATTATGAGAAAGATAAAGTTCCTAAGTCATACCGGAACAATGGAATTTGCGTTAAAAAGGGAGAAGCATGTATAAAGGAGTTGAGGCTATGTGTAAGAGGGGAAGGAATTCTAAGATCTAACACAAGAGTGAAAAGCCTCCAGCTTCCGGGCATCAAGTTGCTGTTTACAGGAACCAAAGCTGAGAGTGCTCATTTTCAATTCCACTGTTCAGGGTATTGTGTTGTTTTGCCTGGGTCTGTTTAAATCCATTTGTTTTTTTACTGTTGCCTTAACAGGGGTGTAACTGGAAGCCAGGTAAATTAGTGGTTTTAGTAGTTCTTATAGTAATAATTTATATACCTAATTATGAGCTTGAAATCTTTTCTTTTGTTAATAAATGTTTAATTCAGTTTTCTAAAAACCTCTGAAGTCATGGCAGTCTTATTACTTCTGAATTGAGGACACACATCTTGAAATAACTGTGTGATCAAGTTTCTCTCATGGATTTAATCCACCTGGCACACATCATCTGCCATATCATTACAGCTTTCAGAATGCCAGCAAATTACAAAATGCAACATGTTTTTTGTTATATTGAAACTCATTTGCTATTTACATATCCATTCTGCAAGATTGTTGCATTGCTCTTGTATATAGGATCCCATATGCTTTAATAACTGCTTTGTTAACCTATCACCTTCAAAGACTAATGCCAAACATCCCACGTCTCTCTATCATCCCCTTGAAAATTGTACCATTCAGCATATACTGATTCTCCTCATCCTTCCCACTAAAATATATTGCCTCACACTTTTCTGCATTGAATTTTATCTGCCATGCGTCTGTCCATTCTACTCACCTGCCTATGTGCCCTCTTGAAGTCTACTACTGTCTTCCTAACTGTTTGCTGCACTTATGTGCCAGTCAATGATACCAGTCAGTGAAGCCTTAACTGCTCTTATCTGGAAATTTATTCTGCATATTTAACAATCTAGTAGTAGGAAGTAAGTTCCTTCTAATCTCAGGCTGCAGAATTTCCTAGATGCACATCAGGTTGCAGTTGCATATTAATTTTAAGGAAGTAACACATCTGCCACTGGTCTCTAGAGGGAGATGTGTAGAGGTTTTCTGGGTATATCCATTGTGCAAGCAGTACTGTAAAACCACAAGCAGCTGATACAGCAGGAAACTTCTGTGCAATCCTGTAATTGCATTGTTCAGTCGGTGATATTCAGCAGAGCACAGAGACAAAAAGGTAACACTGGAACACTGCTTAACTCTTTCAATTCTCTCACAAATGACTTTATCACATGTGTTAACAATATTTGTATCACACATGGATGTATTTATGAATATTCAAACGCTATCCATGTTCAGAAGGCAGCAGGGGATGGCGCCAAGCTAGAGATGAAGAATGGCACAACTTCATTCGTTCAAACCTCCAAGCCCTTTTGGGAGAATTGAAGCCAGGACACACAGATTCATCTGTCCCAATCTGCTTTTTATAAACTCCTTAACTGTCAGTCTTATGCTCATTTACTTTTTGCTTTGCGGTAGACATTGATGCACGATGCCTGCCAAAAATTCATGGGTGTGGATGCCCCAAGTCACCAAGAATTACCGCACTTGGAGAGAAGTGGCATCAGAGTTGACTGCTCACTCTCTCATCCCTTAGATGTAAAGGAGTCCTGCAAAAAGTTGAATCCTCCGCATGGCAGGCACCCTGAGCACTCATCACCCTCTTAAAGCAATTTACCCTTCACAACACTCTCTGGGAGCATCTAACTCGCTAGTCTGTACTGTAGCTACCTTGCTCCCATAATGATGCCCAAACCCCTATCTCCACACATTCACAACTCCGTACATATTACTTCATCTGTCCCAATCTGCTTTTTATAAACTCCTTAACTGTCAGTCTTACGCTCATTTACTTTTTGCTTTGCGGTAGACATTGATGCATGATGCCTGCCAAAAACAGGCGAACTGAGGAGGCTTCCCCAACTTTGAACTCTTCATCCTTTTGAGGTCAAGGCCAGGCAGCTTGTGGGAAGCAGTCAGCTCATGCCATAGAAGATGCTGAGGTCAGCAGCATCTTGCTGGCACTAGGTTATTAGCTGAGTGCTTGTGCCGTCACCCTGACATCCCTGTAAAGTGCCACAGAGCCAAAAGATTCCAACCCTTGTGTGTCTTTAAGTTGAAGAAACTAACGCAAGAGGAAGATAATGGTAACGAGGAGAATGAGGACTAAGCTACTAATGAGTTTCATCCACAAGGTACTGTTGTCTCTGACAAGCGTTCAGTTGCACCCTCTGAACACCATGTCAATGGAATGTCGGACACAAAATCAGGCTGTCCAGGGGAGCATCCTCCAGAGAGGCAGCCAGGCTCAATACCAGAATAAGCACCTATTGGGAATGGTACACTTGCTCCAGAGTATCCCAATTTTGCTTGGGGGCATGTTGAGCGTGGGGTTCCAAAGATCTGCTGGTGTGCTGACCTTGAGATACAGTTAAAAGCATGTGCACATGTCTAGATACAGAATACAAACATTCTCCTTAAAAAATGCCTACCTTAGAGACCTTTAATAAAAGATCTGCAGGTTATTTAATGTCAAGAGCTTCTAATTTCCTGTACCTGATCCTCACAGCTGCTGAAACAAGTGTAAGTTAACTCAGGTACACAAATGAGGTAAAAACGTATCCCAATAACGGTTAAATTGTGGGGTTGGGTGGGGCGCAGTGTTTAAAACAGCTCCAGGAAATTGCTGGAGGGAAAACTAGGTCCTTCTCCAGCAAAAGAGTTTGAGTAGCTCCTGTGTCCCTTAATATAGTTATGGGTTTAGCTGCATCATTTGATGAAAAAGGGGTTATCTTCCCTTTGGACAAAAACCCTTTATATCTCTCATCTACCTTATTTGTTTCACCTGCATTCACAGCAGTGAGTTACCTCCAGTCCCTTATTTGTAGTTAAAGCTACAATTTGATCTGGAGCATTTTCTTTTTAAGTTCCCTTTTCGGACTCACTCTTATGAACTCCAGTATGCCCTATGGGCTTCCCTCACAAATTCCAGCATTCTGAACAAATGTGTCCTATTTTATTACAATGGAAACATTTAGTCCTTCGAGTTTCACTTCCACCCTCGGTACCTTCCTTCCTAATCTGGGGACGAGATCTCAAGGTATTCCCAGCTATCCATTTTTTACCCTGGCTACTTGCCTTCCTTTCACTCCCCCACTTTCTATCTTTTTCTAATTTATGGGGGTGATGGAAAAACGGTTTAGTTTTATGGATCAGCTTATAATCAGCAGCCATTACTGCTGCCTGTCCAGCAGTTGCAACCCTTTGGTCTTTTACATAGGTTTTTATTATAGAACGTGGGCAGTTTTTAAATTCTTCCAAGAGAATGGTCTCTCTGAGATCTTCAAAGGTTGTTTCAACTCCTAATGCTTGTATCCTCCTGTCAAAACTACCTTGCTTAATCCTTTCATATTCAACGTAAGTTTGTCGGGCTGTTTCCTTAAATTTCAAAACTTTTGTCTGTATGCTTCAGGGACCAACTCATATGTACTCAAAATGGCCCTTTTCACCACATCATAAGCCCGAGAAACCTCCTCTGACAGTGAAGCATAAATTTCCTGTGCTCTACCTGTTAATTTATTCTGCATGGGCAATGTCCAGTTTTCCTTTGGCTCGTTCTTCTGTTTAACTATTTTCTCAATGAAATAAAGAACACTTCAACATCCCTTTCTTCAAACTTTGAAAGAGCTTGTACAAATTTAAACATCTCCCCACTGGATTCTGATCTGGAAATAAGTTCTGCCTCACCTTCTGGTGTCTCTTTTGTTTAACTGCCAGCATTGTAAGTTGGAATTCTCTGTCTCTCTCTCCTTTTCTCTTTCTGTTCTTTCCTGTTCAAGTTTATGTTTCTCCATTTCTAAACTCGCCATTTCTAATTCCCTCTGGAGATCAAGTTTTCGCAGTCCCATTTCCCATTCCCCTTCTGCTGCCCCTAGTTCCAATTTTTTTATTTGAATTTGAATTTGAGCCCATTCCAATGAATCGTCCCTTGGAGAACTTGATCTTTCAGGTATTCCTTCCAGTTTTAAATGCTGTGCTATCTCTTTGATTATCTCTGCCTTCCTAGCTTTGGCAGGCAATCCTACTCTTAATTTACTTACCAGTTCAACTAACCTGGCTTTTGGGATCCCTTGTAAAATCATCAAGGACATCTCTTCCACTTGCAGGAAAGCTTTAGCAGTTTCCAGTGCCATCTTATTTTTGTCAGTACAAACCTAATGTTTCCTTTTAGCTTTTATTACTTCCTAAATCTACACCCAAGTTGTCATTGCCTTTTCTTCCAAAATATCTCGGTCAAACCCCCAAACTTTGTCACGACTCACTGGGGATAGTGCGCTGCAATATCAATCCCCACTGCTCCCTGAGCCGCCACAAATGTGAAAAGTTTGATCAACCCACCTAATTGTTTGATTTAGGTTAACAGGATAAAAGCACCAGGTTTGTAGAATTAATTAGTAAATAACTGTTTATTGAACAAATTGTCATTAACCAGTGGCAAAAGAAAGAAATATGAACTGCTAATTTCCATCTCTATAACCTAAACTCTACCCCTTCTTAAATCCTTATACACACACTTAGAAGACACACAAAAACATGATTTTAAGGGTGGATAAAACAGTTCAATAGCACCAATTCCGGAGTACAGGATTCAATGGGTTGATTTTGATTGATGTCTCCCAAATTCCTTTCAGTTTTTTGTTGATGACATGAGGTGGTTTTCCAGCATTTTCAGTCTTTAGTTCACTGGTTGAGCACTTGCTTTTCAATGCCTTGAATGGTGATTTTTCCCTTTCCTCTTGACAGGGGTTTTCAGAGAGAGAGCAGGTTATGGAGAAATGGGGAAAAAAACAGCAAAATATTATTGTAGAATTAATGGTATCTTACACACACATGAGAAAGAGGTTTTTAGGTCTTTTCTCTTTTCAGGCTAGGAGCTATTCATCTGCACTGCTCTCACACAAACCCTAGTCACCAGGTCAGGAGCCAATTAAAATGCTCAACCAGTGAACTAAAGACTGAAAATGCAGGAAGACCACCTCATGTCATCAACAAAAAACTGAAAGAAATTTGGGAGACATCAATCAAAATCAACACATTGAATACTGTACTCCGGAATTGGTGCTATTGAATTGTTTTATCCCACCCTTAAAATCCATGTTTTTGTGTGTCTTGTAAGTGTGTGTATAGGGATTTAAGAAGGGGTAGAGTTTAGGTTAAAGAGATGGAAATTAGCAGTTCCCCATGAGACTGGACTCTTCCTCGGCACCATCCTGTCTTTCATGTCACACTCTGTCCCAGGACAACAACATTATATATACAGAATTACCTGGAAAAACTCAGCAGGTCTGGCAGCATCGGCGGAGAAGAAAAGAGTTGACGTTTCGAGTCCTCATGACCCTTCGACAGAACTGTGTTCTTTATGTCTCCTTTCATTCCTTTTTCCCAATGAAAGCAAGGCAGGTTTGTCAATTTCTCACCACTACTTTACATCCTACATTAATTTGTAGTGACATACACGAGACGACATATACTGTACCCATACATCTGTGATAAATACATGTGCTTCATCTTTGTTTCTCTCCTGTAGCTGTGTAGTTTCTCAATGTATTTCTTTCTTTCTGGGATGTATCCTACCAAAGAATTGGTCAATAGAGATTTGCATTAGGAAACGTAACTTGTTATTTCCATATGGTATTACATAAGTTTTACATTTCACCGAATCACAGCATTGTTATGGTGTAGAAGGAGGCCATTCGGCCCATCGTACTGCACTGTCTCTCTGAGTATTTTAACTTAGTGCCAATCTCCTGCCTTTCCCCGTAACACTGCATGTTTTCCTATTTAAATAATCATCCAATGCCCTCTTGAATGCCTCGGTTGAACCTGTCTCCACCACACTTCCAGGCTGTGCATTCCAAACCCTAGCTACTCACTGTGTGAAAAAGTGTTTTCTCATCTCTTATTTGCTTCTTCTGCAAAACACTTCAAAACTGTGCCCTCTGGTTCTTGAGCAGGAACAGTTTCTCCCTATCTACTTTGTCCAGACCCCTCATGATTTTGAAAACTTCTATCAAGTCTCCTTTTAGCTTTCTCCTCTCCAAGGAAAACAGTCCCAACTTCTCCAATCTTTCCTTATAACTGAAATGTCTCATCTCTGGAACCATTCTCATAAACCTCTTCTGCGCTTTCTTAAATGCGTTCACATCCTTCCTATAGTGTGGTGCCCATGTAGGGGGTGCTGTGTGTCAGCTTCATCTCTGACTTCTGAGCGGTCCGAATTGCTCCCACTCCCTGGGTTCTAGACTTGGACTTATTTGGGGGTTGTGACAAAGTGCAGCAGACAACTGGTTTTGGTGCAAGAAAAAAAAACTGGGTTTATTGAAGTCACAAATGAACTTATAACATTAGGATTACACCGAGATTATATAGACCTACAAAGTACACTTAGTTAAGAATGGGGAACACATGGTATAATGAGGGAAAATCACATGACTAATCCCCTTACCCTTGTCCCACCTCCAAAACCTAACTAACTTGAACTAGGAGAGGTCAGAGATCATGATTACAAACTAGGGTTCCCTGACAGTTTGAAATCCAGCCAAGAAAGCCAGTTGCAGTTTTGGGGTACGCTCTTTGTGTCCTCTGGGACCTGCCGTCCCCACGTGGTCCTGGTCTGTGGAATGTGTGAAGGTTCTTCAGTTGGGTGGAGGGTGCGGTTGTGGGTGGTCGATCTTCGTGGAGGGCTGCGGTTGTGGCCTTGTTGTCTTTGGTTGAGCCTGCCACCCCGTGTCCCTCGCCATGATGTTGCCTGCGGGCCTGCAAACCTCCAGATCTCCTCCCTCCACTTGGCTCAGCTACCTCTCCCTGTTTAAACTCCGCTTCAGCCACCCAAAGCTGCTCACCCTCCTGTGTCAGCTTCACCTTCGTAACTGGTGGCCCAGTTATACTGTTTTTCGAATTTCTGCTCGGAATCCAAATCAAGGTTAGCTCTTTGTCTGATTTTGGTGGGCTTCTGCAGGTGATTGTTGTCTCGTTGGTTTTAATAGGCTCGAATAATGTTTAGCATTGTCTTCCTGTCCCTGTAACTAGTCTTGAACTGAAAGCCATTGTATATGTGGAGTACTGATGGGTTTGCATAATTACATTGATTGCTGCCTTCCTGCCTTAGTAGTTAGTAGTGATTATTTATGCAAGATTTTGATGGGCTTTAGTTTCGTGTAAGATGAAGTCTTTCTCTGGGTTGATTGTTTTAAAGGGAAGAATGCGTATTCTGTCTCCTCTCGTTGTCTGGCATCAGGCAACAATCCACACTGCACTCAACAAGCCCCGGCATGTCCAGTCCCAGGCCTTTTTTGGGCCTAGCCTCCTGTCTGCAGGGTTCTACACTTAACTCAGCAGTTGGGTCCTCTGCCATAAAAGTCCAAAAGTCATATCCTTGTTGATGATATGAAAAATGTGGGAAATTTGAGAACCCTTCACCCAGAACTGTACACAATACTCCAGCTGAGTTCTAACCAGTGTCTTATGTAAATTCATCATAACCTCCCTACTCTATGCCCCTATTAATGAAGCCTAGAATACTGTATGCTTTAGTAACAGCTGTCTCTACCTGTCCTGGTGCCTTTAATGACTTATGTACATATACACCCAGGTCTCTCTGCTCCTGCACACCTTTTAGAACAGTATCCTTTATTTTATACTGCCTCTCCATGTTCTTTGTACTGAAGTGTATCACCCCACACTTCTCCGCATTGAACTTCATCTGCCACCTACCTGTCCACTCCACCAATGTGTCAATGTCCTTTTGAAGTTCTACACTGTCCCCCTCACAGTTTACAATTCTCCCAAGTTTTGTGTCATCTGCAAACTTTGAAATTATCCCCTGCATATCAAGATCTAGATCATTTATATATATCAGGAATAGCAAGGCCCCAATACTGACCCCTGGGGAACTCCACTACAAACTTTCTTCTAGCCTGAAAAATATCCATTCATCATTACTCTGTGTTTCCTATCCCTCAGCCAATTTTGTATCCACACTGCTACTGTCCCTTTTATTCCATGACCTATAACTTTCCTTGTAAGTCTGTTGTGTGGCACTGCATTGAACACCTTTCGGAAGTCCATATATAGCACAACAACGGCCTTGACCTTATCAACAATCTCCACTACTTCTTTAAATAGCTCCACCAAGTTAGTTAGATACATTTTTCTATGTGGCTATTAATTCTGTCCCGAATACTTGTTTCTAGAAGCTTCTCCACCACAGAAGTTAAACTGACTGGTCTGTAATAGCAGGGCAGATCTTTACAACCTGTTTTGAACAAGGGCGTAATGTTTGCAATTCTCCTATCCTCCAGAAACTCCCCCGAATCCAGGGAACATTGAAAGATTATTGCCAGTACCTCAGCAATTTCCGCTCTCACTTCCTTCAATATTCTTGGATGCATCTCATCTGGTCCCTGTGCCTTATCAACTTTAAGTATCAACAGCTTATCCAATACCTCCTCCTTGTGAATTTTAAACTCTTGTAATGACTTAGGGCTGAATTTTCCCCCCGTCAGGGGGGTTGTGTGGGGGTGGGTGGGAGCGAGTGATAACCCATTCGGTGCCCCCGATCGGCTGCGCGCCGCCATTTTACGTGGGCGGGCCAATTAAGGCCCACCCAGTGTGACGCACACCCGGAAACGCTGTGCGCTCCCTACGCGGGTGGGGGGATTCCCTGAGTCAGGGCCTGCGCTCTTTAGTGTATACACGTGTAAGAGCCCAGAGATCTCCTCCGTGCCTCAGGGAGATTAGTTTAAGTTCTGAAAAATTTAATTTAAAAATAATTTTAAGGACATGTCCCCTCATGTGAAACTGTCACAGGAGCTGGGACGTGTCCATTAATTTCCTCAAAAGTTTTTATTTAATTAATAAACCCTTCATGAAACCTCATCCCACCCGTGGATGAGGTTTCATGGAAAATGCGAAGGCCGCTGTCGACGACATTAAGGTTGGACAGGCAGCTTTCCAAACAACTTTAATTACTTTCTTAAAGGCCTTGATAGGCCTTTGACAGTTTGGCAGGTACACAGCCGAGTCGGCTGCGCGCACCGCTGAACTGACAATCTAAATGACGCGCGGTGACATCGGGACACATACCCAGCATCACCACGCGTCATTTTACACGTCGGTGAGGGGGCCCCTCCCCCACTCACCAACCCAAAAATTGTGCCCTGAGTTTCCTTCTCTGTCACCACGGCCTGGACAGCATCTGCCTCATGGGTAAAGACTGATGCAAAGTGTTCATCTAACACCTCAGCCATGCCTCTTGCCTCGATGTGTAAATCCCCTTTTTGGTCCCTAATCGGCCCTACTTTTACCACCCTTTTACTACTGATGTGCTTATAGAATATTTAGGGATTTCCTTTTAGGTTAGCTGCCAGTCTTTTATCATAATTCCTCTTTGCTTCTTGTATTTGCTTTCTCACATTTCTTCTGTGCAATGGAATACTTTATCAATTGCAGGTGTAAAGCCTAATTGAAGATAATGCTTTTATGCTCCAGTGGGGTAGAAAGTTCATTGTTTTGTTTACCTTTCAAGTGTATCAGGATTGTCAACATTTGACTCATAGTTTACATAGTCTTGAAATGGATTTGGATTTGTCTGAATTACCTTTGACCTAGCTTTGGTAATCAGATTATTTTAAGATGATTAGCACTACTTGGAGTCATATTTTCCCTTCAGTACTTCAGGGGTGGCAATCTCTTTAGAACACAGACAGTGCTCAAATCCAAAGAAGCTACATCTCTATGTCTGGTTCATTTTAGCATTTTTTTAAGGAGGTCCTATAATGGCGTATAAATAGGAAGATTCTTACAGTTTGACTAGGTATAAGTCTCATAGTTGGTGTTTTTCTTTTTCTCAGAAAAATGATAGAGTCTTTTATGAACTGATATCTGTATTTTGTTCTTAAATATGCTGAGTTTACATGGTCAAAGTCTAACAATTAATCTTGACCACAGTAGATTACTTGTCAGGGAATATATAAGATACCCACTGTGTCTCGATCCAATTTTGAATCCTGCTAATATCACACGATTAGTCCAAATTTACAGTTCACATTTATTTTTCCATTATAAATAAAAAGACTAAGGTCTGTGTGCACTATTATGTAACATTTACTTCCTACAATGTCAGACTTTCCTATCACATTTTCACCATCACACCTTTTTCATCCCAATTCATTAACTTTTTCAAAGTAAAATAACAGAAAATCAGACTGAGGATGTAGAGAATACATCATTTAAATTGAAAAATATGACTAGAATATTACCAGTGAGAAATTACTAAAGATTTATGGAAACAGGCAATCCTGAATGAGTAGTCAGGACTCACCAATAACAAAAAGAACTGAACCAATCAAATCCTCAGAATAATTATCTGCCATATTTTTTCTCAGTAACTGAAATTTATATTGCCCAGAATAAAGTTTGCCATATAAAAAAGTTAAAAATGACATACTCCACAATACCATGATAAATTGCAGCATGAAATAGTCTTGTGTACCCTAATTGATGTTCTTACTTGCAGGGCTCAGCATTTCATGTCTTTTAGCTTGTTTTAACCTGTTATTTGGGTCTGATATTTTGATGAAGAGCTGTGGGTCCATTAGCTGAAGGTAGCTCATATGGGCTGATCTATAGTGCACCATTTCCAAAATGCATTGAACGCATTTAATCGGGTCATATTTGCTTTTTTTGTTTTTCAATACTATTTTAGGTAAGGCTAAAAGACAAGTTTCCAAAGCTTTATTTAGGTAATGTTTATTATGGATGTTTTTTTTATGTTTCATATAATTAGCAACTGTACTATCTGGATGAACAGAATAATTAAGTTACCTTTGATAACTTTAGTGACAAAAAGACTGCTGCTAGAGGGACACGGGTAACTTTTATCTTCACTACCTGGATGGTAAGATGCTGGAGTGGATTGCCTGCTCATCATAGAACCTGTCCAATTTTCCACCTGTTGATTTCTCCCACAGGGTATCAATTCATTCTGCCAGGTTATTATCCAGGTGGTGAAGATAAAAATGACACCCATCGGGACAGCAGATGATACTTTGCAATAAAATTCTGTTTAGCAGCTCTAATAGTAGACTCACAGGGACTAAAATCTGTGATACAATTGGCAGTGAGGTCATGTTTGCACATGGTGTTAGGGGAAATGGGCTCCATCGTATTGTAATTGGGAATTAGACATGAATTACAAAGTTTAAAGTGTGCAAACAAAAAGCATTCTCTGATAAGCTCACAAACTATTCAATAGTATTATTTTCTAAGGACAAACTTTGATAAAACAAGCTGCACTCAAACAGGCAGCATTTACCTCTTAATGGGTGGTTTAAATGTTCTTATCTGGTAGATAACTATCTGTTGGTTTGTAATTATAAAGCTTTCATAGGTTGTATTTCTTTGTAGGTTTATTTCCTTTGGTATCGATATAGGAAACATAGGCTAGAATTTTAGTGCATGCATGTGCTCAACATGCTCGAGTGTAAAATGACTTGCGATGACGCTGGGTGAGCGTCCCGATGTCATCACACACTCGCACGATATTTCAGTCAGCGGGCGCAAGCGGGAGTCAGCAGCGGGCCCATTGACAATTAACTGGCCTATTAAGGCCCTTAATCAACTAATTGATTGTAACTTTTCGCTGCCCGTCCAACTGGTCGGTTGGTGGGTGGGTGAAAAGGACAAGCGGCCTTTGCATTTTTGGCAAAACCTCATCCACGGGCAGGATGAGGTTTCGACCAGTGATTTAAAAAAAAACTTTTTCCACTCATATTTAACATGCCCCTGGTCATGTGGCGGAGTCACATGAGGGGACATGTTTTCATTATTTTAAAAATCTTTATTTTTATTGATAAAACTCTTCAGCTTTTACTGCGCGCACCCACGTGCATTTGCGGACTTCAGCACTCACGGTCCTCAGGCCCTTGCCCAGCAACACTGAGCACTGTAGCACGCGGTTCATGCTGACTGGCCATTAATTGGCCTGTAAATGAGTTTTCACTCCCCAACAAGCTGACATAGCAATTTATATGCTCAATATCTGGGAAAGTCATGGTGAACAGAACACACATGTTATTGCTTCTTGCTCACTCGAAATGATACAGTAGTGAGTGTTGGTAGAATAAGTATTCCATTATACTGTGTAATCTAGGCAATAGTTTAAAAATTAGATTTATTGAAAGGTGAAACTTAAACAGGAGAAAGAAGTTGTGACAATTATTAACCTACAGCTTAAAAACTCTCAATTCCTGAGAGGGTATGGTTGGAGATAAGTGGGTGAGGATGTAGGGTGGCAGATAAGTGGGTTAGGGGGTAGGATGGCAGGTGGGTAGGTGAGGGGTAGGGTGGGTTGGGAGCATAGTAGTGGGGGTAGTTGGGTGGTCAGGGGATTCAGGTGAGTAGTTTGGGGATGTGGGGGGCAATCAGAGGTTAGGATGGTAGTTTGGGGGGTGAGGGGGTTGTTGGATGGTCAGGGGTAGTCGGGTGGTCAAGAAGCAGTCAGAGGCTGTGGGGGTAATTGAGGGTGGGATGGGGGGATAGTCGGATAGTCGGGGGATGTAATTGGGGGTCCAGTGGGGAGTCATGGAGGATGAGTAACATAGTTACCCAAGAGTTATAACTGGTTTTGCTCCTTTTTCTGGGTAACTATTCTGGCAAGTGAAACGGAATCATCCAAATTCTCCAACTTTAACTCAGAGTTTCAGAGGGTTCCAGATGCAGAACTGGATGTTGAAACTTCCCGGACAATACCCATGCGGTCAGAGTGTGGGGGCTACCGAGGGGTTCCCAGGGCATCTTCTCGCTTACCTCTGGGGTCCGACAATCTGGAGACCAGAAGACCTGTGTTGATGTTTATATGTGATGTTGAACCCCTCTCAGAGCCTTCACATGTTTATCCCTTCACAGGCTGCAGTCAATACAACTGAGCAGAGATTCTTTCTCTAGTTACTTTCCTTTGCCTGATGGAATTGATCCAAGGCTGGATAGGTCTTCAGCCTACTCATTTGACAACACTGGAAAGCAATGGCATTTTCCAGGACATAGCCTCATATGATACACAGGATGGGTTTACAGTGGTATTCCCATTCCTGAGTGGCGTATCACCATTGGGAGGAAGGCAATTGTAGTTTCAGTAATGCATTTGAAAAGTTTCAGCTGCTTATAGGTACACAAGAATCTTGAAATTCAAACGACAGACAGAGTGCCAAGAGAGGTCTGAACTGGGTTAAGCAAGAGCAACTTAAAGGGCCCCTGCTATGCAAACATATTAGCATACAAACATACGGATTAGGAGCAGGAGTAGGCAACTCGGCCCCTCAAGCCTGCTCTGCCATTCAATAAGATTATGGCTGATATGATTGTAATCCCAACTCCACATTCTCTACTACCCCCCTTATTTTTAAACAGTGATCCCAAGCCCTAGATTCTCCCACAAGAGGAAACATCCTTTCCACATCCATCTTGTTAAGATCCCTCAGGATCTTAAAGGTTTCAATCAAATCACCTCTTATTCTTCTAAACTCCAGTTTAGACAGCCCAGCCTGTCCAGCCTTTCCTCATAAGACAACCTGCCCATTCCTGATATTAGTCTAGTAACCCTTCTCTGAACTGCTTCTAATGCATTTACATCTTTCTTTAAATAAAGAGACCAGTACTGTACACACTGCTCCAGATGTGGTCTCACCAGTGCCCTGTAGAACTGAAGCATAACCTCCCTGCTTCTGTATTAAATTCCCTTTGCAATAAATAATAACATTCTATTTGCTTTTCTAATTATTTGCTGTAGCTGCATATTAACCTTTTGTCATTCATGCACTAGGACACCCAGGTTCTCCTAGATCCCAGAGCTCTGCAATCTCTCACAATTTACTTAATATGCTTCTTTTTTATTATTCTTGTCAAAATGGACATTTTCACATTTTCCCACATTATATTCTATTTGCCAGGTCTTTGCCCACTCACTTTATCTATGACCCTTTGCAGCCTCCTTATGTCCCCTTCACAACTTATTTATCTTTGTGTCATTAGCAAATTTAGCAACCATACTTTCGGCCCCTTCATCTAAGTAATTTGTATAAATTGTAGAGAGTTGAGGCCCCTGCATGGATCCCTGTGGTACACAACTCGTGACATCCTGCCAACCAAAAAAAGAGCCATTTATGCCAACTGTTTCCTGTTAGCTAGCCAATCTTCTATCCATGCCAATACGTTACCCCTTACAGCATTAGCTTTCATTTTCGTTAATAACCTTTGACGTGACACCTTATCAAATGCCCTCTGAAAATCCAAGTACAAGACATCCACCAGTTCCCCTTCATCCACAACACATGTGACTCTTTCAAAGAACTCCAATAAATTGGTTAAGCATGATTTACCTTTCACAAAACAATGCTAATATGCCTGATTACCTTCCATTTCCTGATTTACAGCTATTTCTGGGATGTTACTTATACCCTCTATAGTGAAGACCACAAAATCCCTTTCAGCTCATCTGGCATCTCCTTATTTTCCATTATTAATTCCCCAGACTCTCTTTCTATAGGACCAATGCTCGCTTTGTTAACTCTTTTCTTATTTAAGTATCTATTGAAACTCTTATTATCCATTGTTATATTTCTAGCTAGCTTTCTCTCATACCTTAATTTTTTCCCCTCCTTACTAATCTTTTTGCCTTTCTTTGCTGCTTTTTTTATATTCTGTCCAATCTCCTGACCTGCCACCCCCTTTGGGCAATTATACGCCTTTTCTTTAAATTTGGTACTGTTTTTAACTTTTTTAGTTAACCACGGATGGTGGGTCCTCTCCTTGGAATCTTTCTTTCTCATTGGAATGTACCTATTCTGTGTATGCTGAAATATCTCTTTAAATGTCTGCCACAGATTCTCAGGTACTTCTGTGGATAATCTGTTGACAGAGATAAGGGCAGAAAGAGACCACATTTTTAACACCAGCAGGATGCTCTGTAAGATGCACACATTATGGAAGGAAGTGGCTCAGGCAATTTGTACTAACCCGCTTGGGCGGTGCTGCCCAAGATTAAATTAAATTATGCCTGAAAAAACTGCTAGACGCATGATTCACCTTCATACCTAACACATCCTCCCAGTGTAAAGAAGGAAATGAATGTGGCAGGCAATGTCCATAGGACAACTTACGCTGTCCACACGCTGTCCTTTGTCATCATGAAACTGTGCCTTACCTCACTTCCTGCAAGCGAAGAGGTAGTGTGGTGTTAGACTTAAAAGAGAATGGATTGCTGCATAGCTTGTGCCTGGAACACATTGTCAGCATTGGGATGGCTGTAAACACCTGAATGAAATTAAATGTCGGAGTCGCTGTCCAAGCAGATGGGTAGCATCCTGTAAGATCTCAAATTAGTGCCCTCCTTAACCAGAGTGTACTGCAAAGAGTTAAGATATTGCTGTTACTTTTAATGTGATGAGTGTGCCGGCGCCAAGGAAGAAAAGGGATAGTAGCTGGTGTATTATTTTGCCTGCCCTGGTCAGGTTATTAAACTTTCTGGCATGGTGCTAGAATGGTTTTTATTTAATTTGCTGGGCAGGTCACTTTGCCGAACAAACATATACAAGACCCCATGTCAAAAGAAAGATGTTTCATTCAAGACAATTGGACAGGTACTTGAAGAGGATTAATTTTTAGGGTTATGGGGAAAATGCTGGGATGTGAGATTAATCAAACAGCTCCTTCTAGGAGCCAATACAGGGGTGATGGGCCAAATGGCCTTCTTCTGTGCTGTACAATTTTGTGATTCTATGAGGTAATTTGACTCACAGCCTGGCAGCCCAAAGTTGTGACTCAGTCACAAACCGAAGACTCAGTTTGTCTTTGTTTCTCTCTCTCAGGTGCAGAGAAATTCCTTGCAGGCATGCAAATGAGTACAGCCTATAACTGAAGAAAACATGGTAGTTAACTTTGGAGCAATTGCCTTCAAAAGAAAGACCATCAGCATCTTCTCAGGGCAAGTATCAAATGGGAAATACCTATAAATGCAACTTGCCAGGTTTGATGACATCTTGTTAGCAAGTAGAAACAATATCTTTGCTACGTTCAAAGGTTTATCAATTAAAGGTTCAGGGTGTGTGCATGAAAGTGTAGCTTTTACATTGAGTGCGACTTATAATGTTACTGTAGTTTTTTTCATAACTGTCATGACTGTACCAAGCCTGTTGGATCTACAGGGCTATTAAGTTCTATCCCTCTTTATGACAATCATTTGAATTACCTTAGTCTTTCTCCTCATCTTTCTCAAACATCAAAACAGGTTCTATGCTAAACAAAACCTTCTGTTACTTAGGAGATATATGAATCATTGATGAATGTAACAATGTGGAAACTATCAGCCTGATAGTGACAATCGGTATTTAGAAGCCCGATCTGCATTAAGATTTGAACTTCATTTCCCTTTTCAGTTTGTTGAATGCAGGCACAAGAGGACAAAGCAAAATTACAAATGCATTTTACTCTGTGCTAACCATATTTCATATAGAATAGACATTTATGGCAACCGTGTACAATGAATTATATAAATGACCATATGACTGGATTGTCCTCAGAATAACATCCAAAACAGCAAAACTATGCTGATAATTGCAATATTTTACCATTTATAATAATGTAGTATTTCTGTTATACGACAGTCTACATAAGATTTTTTAGTATCAGTATAAAACTTGCTGTGTTAACGTTCAACAAAGGTTATTATTTGGGGTAAATCAGTTTAAGATCAGGAAAAAATGTTTTCATAAATAAAAGCCATTGAAGAGGGCACTTGGTGGAGTGTATACCTCTGGCACACTATGTTCACTCACACCATAGAAACCACAGAGAAATTACGGTGCAGAAAGAGGCCATTCAGCCCATTGTGTCTGCACTTAAAAAGAGAAAAAAATAAACTAATAGCTTATATTTAATCCCACTCTCCAGCACCTGGCCCATAGCCATGGAGGTTCAGGTGCCAATCCAGGTACCTTTTAAATGAGTTAAGCATTTCAGCCTGAACCACCAATTCAGACAGTGAATTCCAGACGCCCACCACTTTTCTGGCCCATCCTTTGTACCCCTTTTAAATATTGGTATAACATTCACAGACTTCCAGTCGTCTGGTACCTCACCGTATCCAGTGAGGATTGGAAAATGATCATCAGAGCATCCACTATTTCCTCCATGGTTTCTTTAATAGCCTGGAATACAACCTATCCAGCCCTGGTGATTTCTGAACCTTCAAGGATGTCAGTCCCTCCAGTAATTCCTCTCTCACGATGCTTATTGTATCTAATATTTCACACTCCTCCTCCATGCAACTACATGGCCAATTTTTGTGTCATCTGCAAATTACCCAATTATGCCTCCTGCATTTAAGTCCAAATCATGAATATATACAACAAACAGCAAGGGCCCCAACACTGAGCCCTTTGGAATGCCACTGGAAACCACTTTCCACCCTCAAAAACATCCATTGACCTTTGTTTCCTATTGCTGAGCTAATTTTGGATCCAACTTGCCACCTTCCCCTGTATCCCATGGGATCTCACTTTTCTGACCAGTCTGACATGTGGGACCTTGTCAAATGCCTTACTAAGGTCCATGTAGACAACATCCACTGCATTACCCTCATCAATCCTCCTCGTTACTTCCTGAAAAAGTTCTGTTAAATTAATAAGACATGATCTTCCCCTAACAAAGCCATGCTGACTATTCCTGATCAGTCTGTGCCTTTCTCAGTGACAGTTTATCCTGTCTCTCAGAATTGATTCCAATAATTTTCCCATCCTGAAGTCAGACAGACTGGCCAATAATTTTCTGGCCCATCCTTTGTACCCCTTTTAAATATTGGTATAACATTCACAGACTTCCAGTCGTCTGGTACCTCACCGTATCCAGTGAGGATTGGAAAATGATCATCAGAGCATCCACTATTTCCTCCATGGTTTCTTTAATAGCCTGGAATACAACCTATCCAGCCCTGGTGATTTCTGAACCTTCAAGGATGTCAGTCCCTCCAGTAATTCCTCTCTCACGATGCTTATTGTATCTAATATTTCACACTCCTCCTCCTGAACTAGAATGTCCGCATCATCCCTCTCCTTCGCGAAGACAAAGTATTCATTGGGAAGAATTTCCGGGCCAGTGAGAGGGGGTGGGGCCTGCTTGCCAGTGCATGAAATGACACGCGGTGATGTCGGGCAGGCGTTCCGACATCACTCAACGTCAGTTAGATTGTCAGTTCGGTGGACGCACAGCTGAGTTAGCTGTGCGACTGCCAAAATGTCAAAGGCCCATTAAGGCCATTAAGGAAGTAATTAAAGTTATTTAGAATGTTGCCTGTCCAACCTTAAGTAAATGAAAACTTTTGAAAAAATTCATTGACATGTCCCAGCTCATGTGACACTGTCACATGAAGGGACATTCCTTAAAATATTTTCTTTTCTTCATTAAAATTGTTAAACCTTAAACTAATCTCCCTGAGGCAGCTCAGTGCCTCAGGCAGATTTCTGCGCTCGTTCACGCGCGTGCACCAAAGACAGCCGGCCCTGACTTGGGGAGCTCGCCCTTCACCCACACAGGGAGCGCTCAGTGCTTCCGGGCACATGTCACACTGGCCGGGCCTTAATTGGCCCATCCACGTAAAAATGGCGGCGCAGCCCTGGTTGGGGGCACCGATCGGGTCCGCCCCTGCACAACCCCCCCCGATGGGGGGCGGGGGGGATATTTCTGCCCATTGAGAACCCTGCCCCCAACCTCAGCATCAACACACAAGTTATCGTGTACATCTCTGATAGGCCCTACCTTTTCCTTCGTTATTCTCTTGCTCTTAATGTACTAGTAAATCATCCTTGGTTTCCTTTGATGTTACCTGCCAGTACTTTTTTTGTATCCCACTCTTTGCTTTCCTAATTTCCTTTTTTACTTCGCCCCTGTACTTTCTAAGCTCCTCCAGGCTTTTCACCGTGTTAGGCTTTTTGTGAGTGTCGTAAGTTTTCTTTTTCTGCTTTATCTTACCCTGTATGCTTCTGGATAACCAGGGGGCTCTAGGCTTGGCAGTACCATCCTTTCTCTTTATGGGCACATGTCTACACTGTGGCCGTAGAATCTCGTTCTTGAATACCTCCCATAGATTTGACACTATTTCCCATTCTAGTAGCCGTATCCAGTCCACTTTTGCCAGTTCACCTCTCAGCTTAGCAAAATTTGTCTCCCCCAGTTTAGAACTTTTACTCCTGTTCTATCTTTGTCCTTTTCTATAATGATGCTAAATCTAACTGTATTATGGTCACTGTCTCCAAAATGGTCCCCCACTGCTACTCCATCCACTGGCCCAGCTTCATTTCCCAAGACTAAATCTAGAATTGTGCTCTCTTCCCTTGGGCTTGTTACTTGCTGGCTGAAAAAGTTCTCTTGAATGCAGTTCAAAAATGTTGTGCCCTCTGTTCCCTACACACTGTTCATTTCCCGATTGATATTAGATAGTTAAGTCTCCAAAGATTACTGCCCTATTGTTCTTGCACTAGTAAATTTGCCTATATATTTGCTCTCCTAAACTCCTTCCACTGTTTGGGGGACTATAGCACATTCCTAGCAATGTGGCTGCCCCTTTTTTATTTTTGAGCTCAACTGATGCCTCATTTGATGCTTCATTTAGTATATCGTCCCTCCTCACAGATTCTTTAACCAATAATGCTACATCCCCATCTTTTTTATCCACCTCCCTGCCTGAAAACTCTATATCCAGGGATGTTGAGCTGGCATTTTTGCCCCTCTTTAAACCAAGTTTCTGATATAGCGATGATATCATGCAGCCATGTATCCATCTGTGCCCTCATCTTCATCCACACTCCTTGTATTTACATATACACCTTTAACACTGCCAAATTCCTGTGTTGTACACTTTTTAACTTGTGCTTCTTCTGCCCTTCAGAGTCACCCACTAATTCTCCATTTCCCTTTCCCTGCTCAGACCTTGCCAATCTAGTTTAAACCTCTCTCACCACCCCAAACAGCACTAGCAAATCTCCCTGTGAGGATGTTTGTCTCAGTCCTGTTGGGGTATAGACCATCCAGCTTGTACAGGTTCCACCTTCCCCAGGACCGGTCCCAATGTCTCAGAAAACGGATGCCCTTCCTTCTATACCAGCTTCGCAGATAACGTGTTCAATCACTCTATTCTCCTACTTCTATACTCACTTGCATGTGGGACTGGGAGTAATCTCAAGATTGCTGCTTTTGCAGTCCTGTTTTTCAATCTCCTTTCTAGCTCCTTGAAATCTGCTTTCAGGATCTCATTCCCTTTGCTACCTAAGTCATTGGTACCAACATGACCACGATCTCTGCTGATCACCCTCCCACAGAAGAATGTCCTGCAGCCGCTCTATGACATCCTTGACCCTGGCACCAGGGAGGCAACACACCATCTTGGAGTCACGTCTACAGCTACAGAAATGCCTGACTGTTCCCCTAACTAAGGAATCCCCTATCACCACTGCTCTTCCACTCATCTTCTTCCCTCCTGTACAGCAGAGTCACTTGTGGTGCCACAAACCTGGCTCTGACTGCATTCCTTCGAGGGCCCAACACCTTCACCAGTATCCAAAACGGATAACGATTGGTGAGCGGGGCCCCAGGGAACTCCTGCACTTCTTACCTAGTTCTCTTGGACTGCCTGGTGGTCACCCATTCCCTTTCTGCCTCCTAAGCTCCTAAGTTGCAGTTTGACCACCTCTCTGACCTCAATGTTATTACAATTGTGCAGTTCTTCCTTGAGGCTTTTTCCTGCCTGTAACTACAAAGCTGAAAAAAGAAATCATCTTAAAAAGAGCTTCCATCTCACTGAGGAGGCTGCAAGCCAATCCGTATCCAACAAACTGCTCTGAAAACTCTGCTGACATTTTGACAGCTGTGACAAATTCCACCACAATGGCAACGATAATCCACCATATCCTAAAACAAATAACAATGTTCTAAACATAACATCCTACAACATTCTAAGAAAAAGTCAATTTATCCT